>NC_084797.1:60962088-61587088 GCF_963169125.1 Humulus lupulus | reverse complement strand
CAGTGGTGTATGTAGTTCAGAAACTTGTCCCATGAAGCATAATTTCTGGCCGTCAGGAGTCTCTAACATCACCTTCTTGCGTTTGCAGTCGATGGTTGCGCCATGCCGTGCTAGCCAGTCCATGCCTAGTATTACTTCAAAGTCATTGATCTCCAGTTCTATCAGGTCTCCTTCTAATTCTACGTCCTCAATCTTAATCGGTATGCCTCGTACTATCCGTGATGATAGAACTACTTTTCCCGAAGGCAACTCGGTTACAAACCTAGTTATAAATCTTTCACAAGGTTTGTCTAGTTTTTCTATCATTCCTAACGAGATATATGAATGAGTGGCTCCCGAATCAAATAATACATAACATATATTATTGAGGATAGAAACCTGACCGTGACCACCTTATTTCTAACATCAGCCTCTCCTTGGGTTAAGGCAAATACCCTGGCAAGAACCATCTTGTCTTCCTTTTTCCCTTCTGGCTTGAGCTGGGGACGCTGCCTCTTTTGGTGACCTTCTTGACCATAGTTGAAGCATCCTTTTGTTTTCCCATGGCATTCACCAGGACGTTTCTTCTGACACTTAGCACATTGCGCGTATTGGACATAACCCGACCTACTACCTCCATTATTTGTCCATGCCCTTTTATCGTTGTCGGACTATTTGTTGTCAGGATGCCTTCTTTTCTAATCATTGTTGTTGTTGTTGCTAGACTGATTGTGGTTGTTGTGGCCGTTGTTGTTCCGACTAGTCTGAGGTTGATACTGTTGTCTAGGCTCATGCTTACTGGCTTCTTCTTTACTAACATTAGCCTGTAGCCTTTCTACTTCTATTGCTGTCTCTAGAACGTCGGCATAAGTAGTATTTCTCGGGTTTGCTAGCTTAACCCCTAGCTCGATCTTCGGTCGAAGTCCTCTAATGAACTTAGACACCCTCAAGTAGTCAGTTGGAACCATTTCCGGTGCGAACTTAGCCAAACGATCGAATTGTCGAGCATACTCTGCCACTTATAAATTCCCTTGCTTTAAGCTAGCGTACTCCTCAACTCTTGAAGCGAGTACAGCCGAATTATAGTACTTTTTGTGGAACAACTCCACAAATCGAGTCCAAATCATGGTAGCAACATCATACGTCTACTGGACTAAGTCCCACCATATCCTGGCATCCTTCTTGAGCAAGCATGAAATGCAGGATATGCAGTCCGCGTTGCTAAGGTTCATGTGCGTCAGGATTGGCTCTACGTTCCTTAGCCACTCTTCTGCCTCGAAGGGGTCCATAGTCCCTTCAAAGTTCAGAACGTGTTGCTTATGGAACCGCTCATAAATTGGCTCCAGGTGTTGTACTATATACGACGCATAATTCGCCACTAGCCATCCCCTATATGGACCAACTTGTTGGGGTGCTGAGGCTATTTGCTGTGGCTGTGGCTACGGCGGAGGCAGAGGCTGAGTCTGGGGCTGAGCCTATTATCGCTAGTGCTGCAATAGTTCCTCGACTTGTTGTCGCAGTCTGGCGATCTCCGCAGTGTTGTCTGCTGGTGGCGGCAGCGCGTTGCGGCTGGCAGTAGCACGCACTCCCCTTCTGCGAACTGGAGGGGATTCATAGGTTTCAGGAGCAACGCTTGAGGCATTGGCATTGTTGCGAGAAAATCTTCTTAGCGATATCTTCAACAAAGTTCTAACAGTTGAGAATATGTTAGAACTTACCCTAGTAGGTTCTAAGGAAAAACTTAATCTAAGCAAACATAACTCGGACCTATTAATTATGATTTCTTATGAAAAAATTATATAAGTCTGCTTTATTATTCGAGTGGATTTCTATACTTAGAAAAATAAGCCACCTTTATTATTTTCTAAGTCTGTTTCTAATCATCCTATATGACTTAATTCTCAGGCTCGAAACTCATCTTTGTTCCAAAGTTAACCATATTGAAGGAGGGCTGGGATCAGTAAAATCGTTCCCACTACTACGGCCCCCTAACTCTCAATATAGGAACTTGGTTCATTGATTTGTATCCACCCTCACCGAACTTAGTCATTATTTATTTTATTTATTATTTATTATGATTGCAAAAGAAAATCAAACTCATACATGATAACAAAATAACCATGATATTAATTTGGAAAAGAGAGTTTTCACTATTTACAACCATAAAAGAAAACAAATAACAAATTAAAACATACAATGAAACTAATCTTATTCTAAAAATGGGGATCTTCTATAACTGATCCTTCATCTAGCATACCATCATTTAACTCCTCATAGTCCTCATTATCATGTGCCTCAAAATGCCCTTGAGGAAGGCTCTTAAAAATTCTATGTTTTTGCTCATTTGTAAACAGAAATTTCATTTTTGAAGTGAACCTAATTAAGAGAAAATAATATCCCATTACTACCGGCAATTCATCTTCATTATCCATTGTCTCCCATATCTCTTCTAAGGCTGCAATTATAGTATGATAATCTATAAATAGTCTAATTACTAAAATGTATTGCTCTGTTGCTCTCATCATGATCTGTTTAGATTCTTGGAGATGACCTATTTCTCTATGGAACAAAACCAGCCTTTGAGTGATTCAATCTAGCACTCCTACAGTGTTTTGCGGATCTCTAGTTCTTTTTAAAGCCTTAATGGCTCCGATATCCACATAGGTTAATGCTCCGTTCATTCTTAACTGAAACATAAAGGCTAAAATCGTTAGCTATATATAAACGTAATAACTAAAATAAAAAACACTTACTTGGCGGTCAGATTTGGAGCTTTGAGTGTGTGTATCGAGGAGAACTTCATGCGAATGAACTGTTTCTCTGATACCAACTGTAACGACCCAACTATTCTAGACTTTGGACCATTAATAACTAATATACTAATCTTAAGAAAACATACACATGAAAACACAATAACTTTATTTAAAAACTGTAAAGTAAAGGTTTAACATACATAAAAATGCAGTTAGGATATGGGATCCCATTGTTTTGAAATAAAATAGAACATAACTTAAATAAGTTGGATACAAAATTAAGTGCGAAAATACATAGAAATCATAATTTAAAAGACTTTAAACAACTTCATCCTCGAATCGTATGCGCAGTCCACCGATTCCATCCTGCCTCAATACACATGCCCAAGCTGCCAAGAACCTTCCCACCGCCATAACTATTTTCCTGCACATATAAAACATAAAGGAATGAGCCTAATGCCCAGCAAGGAAAATCTACTACAAGCATGAAACATATACATACACATAAACTGTAAACTATAAACTATAAACTGTAAACTATAATCATATGACTATATAAATACAACATCTATTACAATGGCCATCATACTTCTTGGGACTTGCTAGCTAAACAATCATATGCCCATAAATTTAAGGGGCTAGTTATCTAAACAAGTCACATAAATTTATGGGGCTCGTTATCTAAACAATCATATGCCCAAGGAATCTACTATTGGGACTTGTTATCTAAACAAGTTATATATTTGTTATCTAAACAAATTTTGTGATTTGTTATCTAAACAATTCATATACTAAAACAACTAAAAACATGTCATACTTATAACATAGAGATATATCAACAACATAAAAGCATACAAATCTACCCTATTTTCCTTACCAAAAACCAGAATGTGAGAACAAGATCAGGACTTTGGAACACTCCTAAAAACCATAATAGAGAGGTGAGTATACTAAAGAAAAGAGATGAAAATAATGAACTACACCATCGAAAAGATACTTACCAACAAGAACCTCAAGTTCAAGAACTTAGATGCCTAACCAAGAATAAAGAATACTGAGTTAGGATTTGAGTAGAGAAGAACTATAAGAACAATAAAGAAAGGAACTAGAATTAGGAATACCTTGAATGCTTCTATGATCGAACTACACCTCGAAACCGAAATACACTATAAACCTTACTTCCCAAGTGTTTATTAAGCTTATAATGATAAAGATTATAACCTCAACCCAAGTGTTTAACACTCTAAAGTAATCCTAGTACCTTGTAGGCTTTGAACTCAGCTTGATGAATGAATAAATGGTTGGGTACTAGGTCATATTTATAGAGTTCAAGAATGAAAAGATCTTCATTTAGCTTGAATAAAATAATAGCTTTTTAATTGAAAAATAATTGAATAATCATTCAGTAGAGGCTGAAGACTCGGTCAAAAAGATTCCAGACTTATCAAGAGGATAAGGATTAAAATGAGCTCGGTTTCAAAATTGTTAAAAAATCATGCACCATAACCGATATATCGCCCATGCTAGGCGATATATCGCCTGGACTGATATACCCGAGGCTCGTCGAAGTTGTCGTGCGAAGCTACGTGTTTTTCGTATCCCCATATGGCGATATATCGCCCCCTAGAGCTGGGATATATCGGCATACGCTGAAATATTATACACGTAATTACACATTTTAAGCCTAATTTGAATTAAGTAAACAGCCTTGACTAAGTCCTTTAACGATTTCAAAGCTGCTGGCAGACTCTAGAATTTTCAAATATTGCTCTTAATAAACTTATTCCTCAAAAATACTTAATTTCTCATTAAACATACACATGACAAGTGTTAATATCATATTTGGTCTATCTAAACCTTATAGTATACTAATTATCATCTTCATAATCAGTCATATTAATCAAATGTTAGGTTATAATTAATATTCTTAAACTATAGGATAAACTTATAAAGTCTACAAGTGTTACTACAAGTGTCCAACTAAATCCCGGCTTAAACCAAAATTCGCAGTCATAAAAATACTACAACTATTACTATTACTACTACTATCTAACTAGCTAAGTAAAGTTCTTGGAGTCTATAGGAGGAGCCAGAAAATTTGAATTAGATTCGCGGCTCAAGGAGTTAGAGGTGTGGCGCTGCCTAACTTAGAGGCATTGAGGATTTTTGGAGACTTGTAGAGACGCAGCTCTAGGGAAGTCAGAGAGCAAGTGCGGAGAAAAATCAGAATTAGAGTCGTGACTCTATACACTAGGGCCACGACGCCAATTGGGCCTAGGAACCAATTTAAGTGTTTTATCAGAGTTGTTTTACCATAACTCCCATTCCACTCCACCACCTCCTCCATTTTAATGTTGTCCTATGGGGTTTCTTGTAAGTCTCTTATTTTTATTTGAGTTTAACATTGGGGACAATGTTAGTCTTAAGTTTGGGGGAAGGAATTAATTTTTAGCTTTGTTGTTCTTTGTTTTCTTTTTCAAGTTTAGTATTAGTTATTATTGGGTTTGATTCTAGTTTTCACAGTATTGTTAGAGTGTAAACCAAGTTGATAATTTGTTGCCGATGAGATTGAGTGAATGATATGTTATATAATCTGAAGGAAAAGTTGTGCATATAAAAACAATATGAGTGCTTGATTGAAATACTTTGTCACTTCATTTTGGTTAATTGAATACTTGTTTGAACTATTGCTCATAGCTATAAATCTAGGAGTTGAACTTTGTATACGCATATTGAACTTGGACTGTGGATCGTACAAGTTGAATTTTTTCTAGAACTTGCTTGCTTGCTATTTGAGACGAAATCCTAAATAATACACACTTAAGAAGAAGATATAGGCCATCTTTGGAATTATTGAGCCTTTTAAGCTAACCCTTATGTATTTTATCTCTAGTTACCCTATTTGAGCCTGACAATTGATTCTTTTTAAAGTTTAACACATGTTCTGAGCCTCTACTTGCATCCCTGTATTCATTATTCCCTTTGTCCTATAGCATGAGCAAAAAAACATATCTTTTGATTGCAGGGGGGAGTGAATGTTTAAGGGACATATGTAGAAACATGTGGTTACTCAATGAATAAAAGGATTGAAGAAGAGAAGAAGAAAAAAAGAGAAAATAAATTATAAATTCAGAATAAACTAAATTCCTTATGTTATTTACTGAAAAATATAAGTTTGGGGGAATGTAGTTTGAACAAAAAATTGATGAATAAATAGTCAACATTTCTCAATCTAGAAAAAGAAGAAAAAAAAAGGTACCAGTGGGATGTGAAGTTGAGTTAAAGGGATAGGTTGCTTGGTTTGAATGCTTATGGTATACTTGAGCTTAAAATGTCTTCTCATCCAGCTTTACCTAAGCCATCTATTACAAGCTTTGCAAAGTCCTTTTGATTTTTAAGTGTGTATTTGTTTACATTAGTGGAGAATAGTAAGTATAGCAAACACATGGAATAACAATGTTGAGTGAATTGATGGTGAGAATTTGGCATGCATAGATTGGTTCAATTGTTTTACATTTATTGGTTATTAATGAATGAGCATGAGTACTGATGGATTACAGTGAATGGGTGAAGTATTTTGATTGAAATTCTGGATTAATATTGGAAGTGGTGCGTTACTTTTCTTTACAATTATATGTGTATGGTATTCATGATTTTTTAGGCTATTTTATGGCTGTCAATTTGGTTTGTAAAGGTTTTATCGAGTCTTAGTTATGTTCTTTACTCGAGGGCGAGTAAAGGATAAGTTTGGGGAAACTTTTTAGGATTAGTTTTGGTATGTTTTTTATGGCGTGTTTTAAGATGCAATTTTAGTCTTTTATTTGGTTTTGTGCGATATTATGCAGGTGTTTATTGTGTTTTCCGGATTAAGTGTGGTTATTAAGGAAATAGCTTGAAATTGGATGAAAAACGCTTAATTCTTGATGAAACAGTGTTAAACGGGCTAAGGAATGGAAATTAGGTGAAACCAGGGGTCAAATTGATGATTTGGTGAAAAATTTGAATTAGAGCTGCAGTTCTATGGTGTAGAGCAGCAACTCTAAGAGTTATAGTGAAGGGAAAAGAATCAGCCAGAATAAGTGTTGAGGCACCAGGGAGATAGAGCTAAGGCTCTATTAAAATGGGAATTAGATTTGTGGCGCTACATATTCCAGTGAAGAAATCTGGAACGCGAAGCAACCCAGAGCAGCGGCACTATCAGATGGAGTTGCGGCGCCAGTCCATATGTAAGCAGAAGTTAGGGTATTTTTCAAGGGCAATTTTGTCCTTTCACACATAATTAATTGAGGACTATAAAAGCTTTTATTAATGACATTTTTAAGAAGCTGGTTAACCCTAGGAGACGGAGATAAGCACATTGTGGAGAATTGCAAGTGGAATCGAAGAACTTATCATAGTTTTTCTTCTTTTCTACTTTTAATTTCTATTATTTGGATGCTTTTTAATTCTTCTATGGTTATTATGAATTTTATCATGAACTAAACTCTTTTTCTAGGGTGTTAATGGATTCTTCTGAAACTTTATTTTCAATTAATGCAAGTTTTATGATTTCTATTCTATCTTGTGATCTATTCGAATTTATGCTTAATGCTTGTGATTGACTGCCCATCTATTACATGATTTATATGATTTTGATTTGAAATCTGAGAAGTGATAATTGATTATGCTGTAATTGAATAGACATAGATTTCATTATAGGATAAGAGTATCTATTTGGTCTGTATAGCTTTAGGGTTGTCTTACTTAATGTCTGTCTTATGTTCATATATCACAGAGATGTAGAAAATTTACATAAGGTTGAGACTTGTATATCCTAGTACAAATATAAGTTACTTTTGGTTGACCTGCTATCACGAGAAAGAATTGAATAGTATAATTTGTATTACTGAAATATAAAGTGAATGGTAGATGAAGTTAATTTCCCTAGTTCATTTAATTATTGAATTCTATTTCTTTTGCTATCTTTATTCTTGTAATTACGTTATTATTTCAATAGTTTTACTTAATTCTTATAATCAAATTATCGTTAACTAAATTATTTATTAGGTTTAATGATTGGTACTTGCTAACAATCCTTGTGGGTTAGACCTTTCTTACATTATATTACTTGTTAAACAAACGCGCATACTTGCGTGTAGAAAATCCGTAACAAGTTTTTGTCGTCGTTGTCAGGGACTGTTTTTACTAATATCAAGGAAATTAATTCTTTTTCTAATTTTGTTGTTTTTCTTTTATACCGTTCTAATGCTGGTTTTTCGCAATTCGTGATTTTGGGTGTTCAAGTAGTTTATGCGACGACAGGGATCAAAATCAAGGGTGCCTGTTGATCCTGAAATCGAGAAAACTTGCAGAAGAAATAAGAAATAGAAACGGTGAGAAAGAATGGCTCAGAATCAAGCTGGTAATATTGGTGTTGTAGGAGTTGCGGAACTAGAGGCACTAGTTGAGCAACCAGCACAAAGAAGTTTGAGAGATTATGTGCTACCTACTGTCACAGGGGCACAATCATGTATTAGACCTCCAGCAATTGATGCCAATAACTTTGAGATCAAGCCTGTCATTCTGCAAAAGGTACAAGCATCAGTTCAGTTTGAGGAATTACCAACGGAAGGTCCAAACTTACATTTGGCAAATTTCTTAGAGTTATGCACCACATTTAAAATGAACGGAGTAACAAATGATGCAGTAACGTTGAGGTTTTTTCCATTTTCATTAAGGGACCAAGTAAAGAGTTGGCTTATTTCTTTGGAAGCCAACTCTATTACAACATGGGAGGAGCTCACTCAGAAATTATCGGCCAAATTTTTTCCACCATTTTATCTGCAAGGTATAGAGGTGAAATAAACAATTTTCACCAAAGAGATGGTGAGTCGTTGTATGATGCACGGGAGAGGTTTAATGAGTTTTTAAGAAAATGTCCACACCATGGAATTGAGAAATGGATGTTAGTCCATATTTTTTTATAATGGGTTGTGCAGTACTACTAGCATAATCATTGATGCAGCGTCTGGAGGAGCGTTTATGAGTAAGAGCGCTAATGAGGCTTATGATCTGTTGGAAAAAATGGCTATGAATAACTATCAATGGCTATCAGAAAGAGAAACCACTAAGAAGGTGGGTGGAGTGTATGAATTGGAAGCCATCTCGATGTTGTCAGCTCAAGTTGCAACATTGACCAAACAGCTATAGCATAACAGTCTTCAAGCTCTAGTTATGCAGATGCAAGTCATATGTGAGTGGGGGACCTCATTTATTTGAACAATGCATGATGAGGTATTTTAACAACATGCCTATGGAGCAAGTGCAAGAAATTGGGAACTTCCCAATGCCCTCCAACAACCGATATTCAATGAGTAACAATCCAGGGTGGCAGAATCACCTAAATTTTTCTTAGACAAGTGGCCACGGTAGTCAACAATAATTTTAGGAGAATCAACCTCAGTATCCATAACCTCCTCCTCGGTTTTATCAGCAACAACCAGTAAGACCTGCACAACAACTGATGCAAGCAAAACAAGATGGTCATCAATTCGTAGTTTGGAAACTCAGATTGGACAGTTGGCCGCGTTAATGGAAAACCGAGCTCAAGGGAACTTGCCAAGTACTACTGAAGTGAATCCGAAGGGAAATCCTAATAAATAGTGCCAAGCTATTACCTTGAGGAGTGGAACAGTGTATGAGGGACCGAGTATGGAGAAGAAAGTTGAGCAGAATCAGGATCAACATGCACCTACTATTAAGGACAAGAAGAGTAGTTAAGAGAAGGTTATTGAGAATCTTCCAGCAAGAGAATTGGTACCTTCGGTGTCTATAGATCATCACATCAAAATTCCATATCCACAAAGAATCCAAAAGAACAGTCTTGACAAGCAGTTCACTAAGTTCTTAGAGGTATTTAAGCGGTTGCATATTAATATTCCATTTGTAGTGGTGCTAGAACTGATGCCCAGTTACGTTGAGTTTATGAAAGAGATTTTATCAAAGAAGAGAAAGATGGTGGACTACGAAACTGTGGCATTGACAGAAGAATGCAGCACCATTCTGCAAAGGAGGTTTCCACAGAAGTTGAGGGATCTTGGAAGTTATACAATCCCTTGCATAATTGGTAACTTTGAGTGTAAGCACGCGTTGTGTGATTTGGGAGCCAACATTAATCTTATGCCTCTATCAGTATTTAGAACACTTAGTTAGGGTGAGGCAAAGCCAACTACTGTCACATTACAGTTAGCGGATCGATCACTGACTCATCCGAGGGGGATCGTAGAAGATGTGTTAGTAAAGGTTGATAAGTTCATCTTCCCACCAAATTTTATTGTTTTGGATATGGAGGAAGATGAAAATATTCCAATTATTATTGGAAGGCCAGTTTTAGCAACTGGTAGGGCCCTAATAGATGTGCAAAAAGGCAAGTTGAAGCTGCGAGTGCCAAAAGAAGAGGTGACATTTAATGTTTTTGTAGTAACAGAGGTTCCAAATTGTTGTAAAGTTGATGTGGTTGAAAGTGAGTGTAATAAAATTGAAGTTACTAAGAAGAAATCTATGGTTGAAGGTGGAAAGCGAATAGTTTGTCTGAAAGTGAAAAGGATCTTTAGCGAGAAAGGTCGATTGTTTCATGAGTGGTGGAAAGTTCCAAAAATGTGCAATATCAAGAAACGAGCGTCTTCTCATGATAGTATGGCTCTCAAGGACATCAGGGGTGGTTTGGATCCGAGTTGAATTTAAAAAGAGGTCAGCATCCGGCTAAATGATGTTAATGACAATGCCCTTGAGAGGCATCTCAAGTTTATGCTTTTGTTATTTTCGATTTTATGCTATTTTTTAGTTGAAATTTTTCTTTTATTTTATTTATTTTTGTTTAGTTTTTGTAAGTATTTTATGTAATTAGAACCGTGAAAAATGTAAAAAAAGAGTAGTAAAATAGAACAATTAGAGCCGCAAGTCTAATCTGATTAGAAGGGGAGGAGCTAGAAAATTTGAATTAGAGTCGCAGCTCAAGGAGTTTGAGCTATGGCGCTACCTAAGTCAGAGGAGTTGAGGATTTTGGGAGACTCTAGGGGATTCAGAGAGTAAGTGTTGAGCAAAGTCAGAATTAGAGCTGCACCTCTATACACTAGCATCACGGCACCAATCGGGTCCAAGAACCAATTGAAGGGTTTTATCAAAAATAAAATTAGCACAACTCCCATTCCACTCCACCGCCTCCTCCATTTTAGTGTTGTCCTATGGGGTTTCAGGTAAGTCTCTAATTTTTATTTGAGTTTAACATTGGGGACAATGTTAGTCTTAAGTTTGGGGAAGGGATTTATTTTTAGCTTTGTTGTTCTTTTTTCTTTTCTTTTTTAAAGTTTAGTATTATTTGTTATTTTATTTGAGTCTAGTTTTCACGGTATTGTTAGAGTGTAAACCAAGTTGATAATTTGTTGCCGATGAGATTAAGTGAATGCTATGTTGTATAATCCGAAGGGAGAGTTGTGCATATAAAAAATATATGTGTGCTTGATTGAAATACTTTGTCACTTCATTGTGGTTAATTGAATACTTGTTTGAACTAATGCTCATAGCTATAAATGTGGGAGTCAAACTTTGTAGATGCATGTTGAATTTGGACTATGGATTGTACAAGTCAAAAATTTTCTAGAACTTGCTTGCTTGCTATTTGAGATGAAATCCTAAACAATACACACTTAAGAAGAGGATATAGGCCATCTTTGGAATGATTGAGCCTTTCAAGCTAACCCTTATGTATTTTATCTCTAGTTACCCTATTTGAGCCTGAAAATTGATTCTTTTTCATTGTTTAACACATGTTTTGAGCCTATACTTGCATCTGTGTATTCATTATTCTCTTTATCATATAGCATGAGGAAAAAAAACATATCTTTTGATTAGAAGGGGGAGTGAATGTTTAAGGGGCATTTGTAGAAACATGTGGTTACTCAGTGCATACAAAGATTGAAGAAGAGAAAAAAAAAAGAGAAAAGAAGTTATATATTCAGAATAAACTGCATTCCTTCAGCTATCTACTGAAAAATATAAGTTTGGGGGAATGTAGTTTGAAAAAAAAAATTTGATGAATAAATAGTCAACTTTTCTCAATCTTGAAAAAGAAGAAAAAAAAAAGAGGTAATAGTGGGATGTGAAGTTCAGTTAAAGGGATAGGTGCTTGGTTTGAATGCTTATGGTATACTTGAGCTTAAAATGTCTTCTCATCCAACTTTACCTAAGCCATCTATTACAAGTTTTGCGAAGTCCTTTTGATTTTTAAGTGTGTATTTGTTTACATTAGTGGAGAATAGTAAGTATAGCGAACACATGGAATAACAATGTTGAGTGGATTGATGGTGAGAATTTGGCATGCATAGATTGGTTCAATTGTTTACATTTATTGGTTATGAATAAATGAGCATGAGTATTGATGGATTACAGTGAATGGGTGAAGTATTTTGATTGAAATTCTGGATTAATATTGGAAGTGGCGCGTTACTTTTCTTTACAATTATATGTGTATGGTATTCATGATTTTTTAGGCTATTTTATGGCTGTCAATTTGGTTTGTAAAGGTTTTATCGAGTCTTAGTTATGTTCTTTACTCGAGGGCGAGTAAAGGATAAGTTTGGGGGAATTTTTTAGGATTAGTATTGGTATGTTTTTTATGGCGTGTTTTAAGATGCAATTTTAGTCTTTTATTTGGTTTTGTTCGATATTATGCGGTTGTTTATTGTGCTTTCTAGATTAAGTGTGGTTATTAAGGAAATAGCTTGAAATTGGAGGAAAAGTGCTTAATTCTTGAAGAAACGGTGTTAACTTGGCCAAGGAATGGAAATTGGGTGAAATCGGGCGTCAAATTGATGATTTGGTAAAAATTTGGAATTAGAGCCTTAGCTCTATGGTGTAGAGCTCCAGTCCTAAGAGTTATAGAAAAGGGAAAAGAATCCATAATTAGTTCTGAGGTGCTAGGGAGACAGAGTTAAGGCTCTATTAAAATGGGAATTAGAGATGTGGCTCTACCAGATAGAGTTGTGGCGCTACATATTCCAGAGACAAAATCTGGAACACGAAGTAGCCCAGAACCGTGACGCTATCAGATGGAGTCGCGGCGCCAATCCGTACAGAAGCAGAAGTTAGGGTATTTTTCAAGGGTAATTTTGTATTTTCGCACAGCATTAATTAGGGACTATAAAAGCTTTCTTACTAACGTTTTTAAGAAGTTGATTAACCATAGGAGACGGAGATAAGAACATTGTGGAGGATTACAAGTGGAATCAAAGAACTTATCAAGTTTTTCTTCTTTTCTACTTTTAATTTCTGTAATTTGGATTCTTTTTTATTCTTCTATGGTTATTATGAATTATATGTCATGAACTAAACTCTTTTTCTAGGGTGTTAATGGATTCTCTTGAAACTTTATTTTGAATTAATGCAAGTTTTATGATTTCAATTGTATCTTGTGATCTATTCGAATTTATGCTTAATGCTTGTGATTGACTACCCATCTATTACATGATTTATATGATTTTGATTTGAAATCTAAGAAGTGATAATTGAATAGACATAGATTTCATTATAGGATAAGAGTACCTATTTGGTCTATGTAGCTTTAGGGTTGTCTTACTTAATGCCTGTCTTATGTTCATTCATCACATAGATGTAGAAAATTTACATAAGGTTGAGACTTGTATATCCTAGTACGAATATAAGTTACTTTTGGTTGACCTGCTATCACAAGAGAGAATTGAATAGTATAATTTGTATTACTGGAATATAAAGTGGATGGTAGATGAAGTTAATTTCTAGTTCATTTAATTATTGAATTCTATTTCTTTTGCTATCTTTTATTCATGTAATTACGTTCTTATTTCAATAGTTTTACTTAATTCTTATAATCAAATTATCGTTAAATAATTAGAATATTAGGATTAATGATTGGTACTTGGTAACAATCCTTGTGGGTTCGACCTTGCTTACGTTATATTACTTTTTAAACGAACACGTATACTTGCGTGTAGAAAATCCGTAACATAAGACCTCCATATCCGAGGCAACAATGTCTTTACTTTGTTTGTTTATGCTATGTCAAGTTAAGTGGTTAAAAATCAAAGAGGTTGTCGTAAAGGCTTCAGTAGATGCAATACTTCCATGGGCGCTTTTGTAATCTATCTATCTTTTATGAGAATATTTCCTTTTCCGGTTGTTACATTCTTTTCTCATGAAAGCATCCATATAACAAATATGCACACGTTGTGGGAATAGAATGAACAAAGTGCTCAATGAGATAAACCTCCATGAGCGGTAGGGCTTCAAGGAGAACGTCGATCAATAAGTCTAGAGTGGTAATCAAACAATCTAGTCAAAAAGTGTCCTAAAGGAGACCCTTGCAAAAATAGTACTATGCATAACGACGAGAAGGACACTTCTCGCAAACATTACAAGCACAGGCAAAAAAAAAAAAAAAACTTAAAAGATACCAAATAACCCAAGAGGTTAACACATCCTTAGAAATACAGTCAAGGTGCACCAAAGAGACTATCACTACCAGTCCAGATAAGACATCAGCAAGTTGTCGAAAAAGAGAGACCTAACGAACCCTTTTTTTTCCTGTATACAGGAGCGGGCACAAAAGGATCTCACACATAAAGAAACGATAACAAAAGGTCACATATATAAGAAAAAAGAGCTGCATGATAATATTCTAGAATAAAACCAGCACCAACCATAATAGGACTTATAAAAGTTCCTAAAGGAAAAAAGCAAAAGACCTGGAGAAACCTCTCAGGCATAATAAGGTTTGGATAATAATACAACCAAATCGAAGTAGAAAAATAAAAGATGCAGAAAGAAAATTTCAAGGCCTCCAGCCATGAGCACTCCACTCGGCTACTTTGGCAATGGCATGATCACTAAAGGAGGAGAAGTTGAAACATGATTCTGCCTCCATACTCCATACAAGGTGCACTCCACGACCTTATGTTCAACCTCTACCAGATCGGCCTCTAGAAGAGTGATCCTCTCCAGCAACACTTTAGCCCGGGATTTTGCTCTCTTCTTCCTTTTGACAGAAGATGAGGTCTTCACTATGGCTATGTCTAGCATGAGATTGGCATTAGCAAGTTGTTCCTCAAGCTACTGAATTTTGGTTGTGAGACAATCTATTTCTGCAATCTTTATCAAATGCTGAGCCACCAGACAAGTCTACAAAGGAAAGAAAATTGAACAAATAAGGAACCCAAACACAAAAAGGACTAATGTAAAACACATGAACTCACCCAAGTAGTGGAGTGCATGAGGGTCTCCCCAAGTTCCGCAATGTTAAAACTCTTGAGACCTCTCCACTCGGTCTCAGGGATGTCCTCGGCAACCCGAGTATACCTCTGCACATAAGGAGCTGATGTGCGACTCATCCATGACATCCTCTCCAAGTTGGGAGCGTCTTGGTGAGCAGGAACAGATGACCCACTCACCAAGCGAGGAGGAATCACGGAAGAATTAGGTGGAGGATATCCAGAGTAGCCATGACCAGAAGGGACATAAGGAGGATTGTCAAACTCATCGTCAGTAGCCAATACAAAATGTCCCTGCATAGGTTGTGAAGCGTGGGAATGAGAGGTCGCGTTGTGGTCCATAGGAGCAGGAGAAGTGCATCCCCTGGAAGCGGGGGACAGGCGGGCTAGACTTTTATCTTCTGGAGAAGTCTCCTTAGGCACCCATTCAGCATGACCATCATCTAAGTCAAGTTCCATTGGAGTCATTTTCTTCTTTCGCTCAGAAGTATGCCATATCAAGTTGGGCTCTGAAACCTTAGATAGAATATAACAGTTGTGGTTGGGCATGGTGAAAAGATGGGTAGCCATTTTCATCGAAGGGTCCAAATCAAGGAAGGCATCCACTTGTGCCGCCTCCAACTCAAGGACATCAGGGATCGTAAAATTCTCTGAACAATCAGCTTAGCTACCAGCACAAATACAAGGTCCACCATAGCAAGCTCAATGTAAAATAAAAGACTTGGGCTACTTACAGGGAGTGGAGCGGAAGTGTTCGCGGACAGAAAGATCCTTTGACAGAGAAAAAGTCCTATTTTCACGAACCAGGGTTAGAAATGGATCCCTAGATCAAAGAGGCTTGAGAATTGGCCTTCTGTAAAAAAAGATAGAAGCCTTTTGATTTGGGAGTAGGCATGAGGCTATACATGAAATGCACTTCATGGGTCATTGGGGCGCGACCGTTGAGCTTCATGAATGCCATGTACAGGCAGCTCAGATTCAACCAACTATTGTGTGCCAGTTGAAGTGGAGCAAGGTCAAAATGTTTCAGTATCATGACATAGAACGGGTGGAGAGGAATGGTACCACCCACCTTCAAAATATGTTCACTGAATGCAATGTAGCTCTGGGGTGGATCATGAGCCCGATGTTTATTGGAAGGTACATATAATTTGTACCCCTTTCCAATGTGGTACTTCTCTGCCAACTCGAATAGCCTGTTCTCTGACACATTGGAGACAATAATGGCCGCCAATAGAGGACCAGAATCCACCATCTTAGGAGCAACTTGTTGCCTCACTCTCTTCAACATATCTGCAAAATGAAAGGAAAAAGGTGAGGTCAAAATAGGGTACTTTACCCTCCATTTTCTCCTTCTTACGAGAGTTTTCCATCTAGACATCGAGTGTGGGAGCATCAAACACGGGTGGATTGTAGACAAGGGTTGGGGGGAACCGAGAGTGACCTCAGGATTGCTATGAGGAGGATGTGGAGGTGAAGGTGAAGGTGAAGGAGGGAGGTTGCCCTCCATGAACTCCAGCTCCGTTTGTAGGACAAGAAGGCTCACTCTAAGGGTGGCAATATAGTCATCAGGATCAAAGGAGAAACGGGCTCCATCACCCCTTAGAATCGAGTCTATCTCACTTTCGACTACCCAGATTTTTTGCCTAAGCTCAGTCATGTGTTCTAGGTGACATATACATACCCTCTTTAAGGTTTCATATCTTTGGTAGGGGCTGTTTTCGGGTGACCCCGAGTTTGAGGACTACTCTATAAATTTGACCCTCGAAGGAATGCTAATGACCCCTGAAATGCCATAGAGTCATGCCTCGTTAGAAACACTGGTGCAAACTTATGTGGAAATCACAATATACTACAATGCACAAAGGAATAAACTCAAAATTTCTAGACATGAGTGCCTAAAATAAAAAACTACGAGGTACAATGAAGAGCATACGTGCTAATGGGTGCAAATGCATAATTCTGCACTAGGTGCTCTGGCCGAGGCACCCATTCCCAAACACTAATTTAGACCCATTGAACACCAGAAAGGGTGAAGGTATACCTTGGATAGGTGAAGCTACACACCACCGCGGTTACAAAAGTACCTGGCATCAAAAGTACACATAATCTCCACAGCTACCTTGATACCCTATGCCCTTCACCAACAAACATGCAAGGACGAGGGGTGAGCTGTTATTAGAACCTAGCTAGAAATGCATATGTTTTAAAAAAAAGAAAGAAAAAAAAAGAGAGAAAGAACAAAAAGAAAATAAATGTGTAAAGTGTATTCACCAAGGATTGAGACCTTATCCTCTTCAAATTTTAAAGAACAAACTTCCACTACGATAGGAAGTGAGGAGTGAAGGGAAAGGCTTCAACATGAAGACCTATTTAAGGAAGCTCAAAAAATCCTGGCCCTTGGATGAAAAACTTGATCAATGGTCAAGAAGGAGGCTTGGCACTCGCCTTGTGATCCACGAAGCACATCGATAGGCTCACATTCACTATCAAATTCTCATAAGAGTCCTCAATTCCAAAGTGTGTTTCTCCATAATACCAAAATGAAGAAGTAAACTAATACCTCGTGTGCATCCCAAAAATACCGCACTGTGAAGTCTACCAGAGAGTCTGAAAACCCTCTCGTAGACTGGGGGGCAAGTGTGAATGCCAAAAATTGGACATTCTCCCAAAAAGGGCCTCAGTCAACACTCGGGAGAAAAGGTGAGGCCTTCCCCCTAGTAACCCTGAGCAAGCCAAGCAACCTCGTGTCTCGCCCCACGTGAGACCCATGCCTCATGCAAGGCCCACACGAAGCCGTGACTTCGAGCCTTGCCTCGCCCGCCTAGCAACCTCGCGATGCCGCCCCGTCCTGCCCCATGCGAGACCCATGCCTCACGCGAGGCCCTCGCGAAGTCATGACTTTGCACCTCGCCTCGCCCACTTGGCAACCTCGTGAAGCTGCCCCATCTCGCCCCATGCGAGACCCATGCCTCATGTGAGGCCCTCGCAAAGCTGTGACTTCGTGCCTCACCTCGCCCGTCTGGCAACCTCACAAAGCTGCCCCATCTCGCCCCACGCGAGAGCCATGTTTCAAACGAGGCCCTTGCAAAGCCATGAATTTGCGCGTCACGTCGTCCGCCTAGCACCTTGCGGCTCACCCCATCTTGTGCCTTGTTGAAGAGGCCCTACTCATCTCCCAGAGTAGGTGCCACCAGCGAGGCACCTTGCCACCATGGTTCCTCGTGAATTCACAAGCCTTCCAACACTTAGCAAAATGCAAGGGAGTTCTGAGAAAATATTTATGCTAGGAGGGTGAGAGGAACTCTCAGGTACAAAAGAAGTGTGAGTACAGGGGTACGTCTCTAAAGACCCTAGGATTCTGATCATAATCTCCACGCCAGACAAGTAGTGGAGGTACAAGTAGGGTGTCTGACAAGGTCTTTCCTAGCCAACCTCTGACGTTCGTACTAGACAGATGGTGAAGGTACAACATGGTATGAAAGCTTAAGTGCTCCTGCAAACCCATGGCATGTACTAAAGCCAACCAGCACTCTCCTAACACCACTACCACCTGTAGTCTGCATGTGCAGGGCCTTGTCTCCTCAGGACCACGATGTACAATGAGCTAGTAGTGATCTTTTATAAATATGACCTCCCTTCACCTGTGAAGTGGGTCAAATTTTTTAGCATGTAACCAGACATTTTTTAGAAATACACATATTTTCTGCATTCTCTCCATTTCCAGGTAGCTCTATCTTGCTCTGCTTGGTTCTGGCATGGACACAGGTGAATACACAAGAAATACACCGGTTACTAAAACTCCTAGGAGAATTCAATATACTCTCATATTCTTAATAGTTTGATTCTGGAATCATCTTACATATATGTGTCACGGAGTTTAACCAAACTCTTATGTCACGAGTTTAAAACCGGGCGTCTTACTTATATGTCACAGAGTTTAATCAGACTCTTATGTCACGGGTGTTAAATCAGACAACTTACTTATTTGTCACGGAGTTTAACTGGACTCTTATGTCACAGGTGTTAAATTGGACGTCTTGCTTACATGTCATGGAGTTTAACCAGACTCTTATGTTATGGGTGTTAAACATGACGTCTTACATATAACGGTGGCCAACCAAGTTTGCTTAGAAAGTCACTGGAGGCGTCTGATGCTTGTTTACTTACTTATCGGGAGCTACACAATTCTTACTTACTTACTTGATACTGGTAGCTAGCCAGGTGTCATAATCATAACTGCATACCTTACTTATGAGTATATGAAACCCTTTGGGACAACGATCTTAAGTAACCTTCTAGAACTAGTTTCTATCAGTACACTTATGTATTAATATTTAAAAACTAGTCATATCATGTTGTAGCTAAACATTCATAAGATGCCTTACCAGTTGTCCTTAGCGGATAAGCGAGATTCTTGAGTCCAGAAATGAGCTTTCCCATGCAAATAACACTGTAATGGAATTCATACAGTGACTCAGATTAATTATGGCATTTGATTAACTAAGTTTATGTCTTTAAGTTGAGCAATTAGGGAGGAACTTAACTTACTAATTTTAAATACTTTAAAAGTATTTTTCTTAAATCTTAAAGCTTAGATGAAACCCTTGAATTTATAGCCTTATCACATTATTCGAAAAAAAATGACTACAAATAATGGTACTGAAAATCTGGAAATAAATTCCCAATTGTATAAAGATACCACATTCTTAAGCCTAAATAAAACTCCCATTATCACTTTCTGATTTTCCTTATAAAATAAAAGTGTTAAATGCTATCTCCGGATTTATTAAAATTGTAAAGGAAAATGTTCTGAAATTATAATTATCAAGTTTGAAAATAGATTTTTATTTTAATAATCTTTTAAATTAAAAATGTCCATTTTCAATAAATTAAGAAACCCGTAAGTTTAATTGTCCAGAAAGATTTTATTTTCTCAAATAACCAATTAAACAAGTTCTCAAATAACCAAATAAACAAGTTTTAGTCCTAAGTGATAATTATTTTTCTGAAAAAAATAAAGCCTAACTCACACAAGAGTATTATCTTAATAGTTTGATTGCATGACCAAACTTATCATATAATAACTAATATTTAAACACATAACTTACATACAAGACATACCATACATCTTACAAGTATCAAAATACTTGGAAGTAAAATTTCCGATAATGAAAATTTCTCGAAATCTGAATTCTACCTGGTGCCCTAAACGTTAGGCGTTACATGTGCTTCTTTGGTTTAGGCAATTGCAACTGTGTTCCATTAACAACTTCGATGATTTTAGAAGGTTGTTCTTGCAACAATACAAAGCCAATCGTGAAGCACCAAAGACCATGGGAGACTTGTATGGCATTGAACAAGGATAAAATGAGCATCCTCGACCATATCTTCAATGTTTCATCGATTTGGTAAACCGAATTCATAACTTTGACACAGTTATTGTCGCTAACTTGTTTGCTAAAAGCTTGTAGGTAGACACGTTGTTGCATGAGAATCTCACTCTAACGTTACCTTATGATCTCAATGATATACAAATACATGCCAAAGGTGTCTTCCGAGTATTATAAGCCAAAGAATGTGCGTAGAAGAAATTGGCCCTGATTTCAGTTCCAGCAACCAACAACCTGCCTCCTCCAAATGAAAAAGACAAACACTAATCCAGTACTTACACTTAAGACAGAGATATAAAGAGTCTGAAGTGAAGAGATGGAGCACCTAACTATTCAAACTTTCAATTCAATACTCCTCAAGAAACTATATATAAGGAAAAATAAAGATCGCCAGATTTGGCGAACTTCCTTCAAAATGTAATCCCCTGCCGATCGAAGAGACAAGAATAGATAATGCATCTTGCACAAAGATCACAGACACACTATATTCGAATGTAAAAGCTTATACGGTCAGATCAAATCACTTATGAGGAATGATTGCCTTACACAGTATATCAAATGATCCACTGCTACATCACTTTCTCCTCATACAACCCTCACCATCTCCCAAGCACCTATGACCATCTCTAAAACTAAAGCGACACCTGCCAATTAACAATAGCCTCTCGAAAAAATCCCCATTATCCAAGGATTGATCGAACCTACTTCCGAAGAAGAACAAATGTCAAGAAATTAGAAGCGTATGGAACAACAAGTTAGGCGATATAGATGATTAGGCCATACTGTTAACTTCATCACAACAAAAGATCGTTACTACCCAATATATCCCTTCACCTTTAGTGAAGCTGATTTACGTGGCCTTCAACTTCCGCATGATGACCCGTTAGTGATCAATCTGCAAGTCAACCAATGCCAACTAGGAAGAGCCTTAGTTGATGGGGGAAGCGGTGTAGATATCCTATTTTGGGAAGCCTTCCAAAAGATTGGACTAAATGCATCAAAGATCCGGCCATCTACATTTCATGTCCTTGCCTTCAACAACTTCAAAGTTTATCCAAAGGAGCAATCAAACTCAAGATCTTTGTTGCAGAACATTCACTAGAAGTTGATTTTGTCATAATAGATTCCAAAACTAGCTATAACGCTATCATGGGTCGAAGATGGATTCACAGAATGCAAGGCGTAGTATCCACTTTGCATCAAGTTATGTGCTGTAGACCCTAGAGGGAAGCTACACCATCGACATCAAAGGAAGTCAAGCAACCTCATAAATGTTTCATAACAATGAAAGAAGAAAATGATGCGCCTTCAACTAGCTCCTCAACCCAGAATGATCAATAGAAATTAATGGGAAAGTTACCAACATATCTTCAAGTAGTAGAAGATGAAGACAACCCAGAGCGTACTCTTACTACAGTAGAGGAGCTCGAAGAAATTCCTCTAGATGCCTATGACGCGAGTAAACCATTGTTGGTAAGTGCCAAATTACCCAAAGAAGAGAAGACCCAACTTATTGATTTTCTAAAGAGAAACAACACCACATTTGCATGGTCTCCAAAAGGATATGCCAGGCATTGACCCTTCAATCATGATACACCATCTAAACATCCCAAAAGATTTCCCAGCAGTAAATCAGAAACAACGATACACTACAACAATTTTTAGTATATATTACATTAAAAAATGACACATATCTAAAAGTGTTATTAATAAGCAATTAAAAAAACACGGCACGACCCCATATGTGAAATTTCATTTGGCGCCAAATGAAAATAAGAGACACGGAAGCACACAGAAAACTAGTCTCAGCCTCCGAACCCCTAAGCCTCCATTGAATCCCTAATTTCTTTCTTTCGTCTCTTTGCCTCTCTTTCTTTCTTTCGTCTCTTTGCCTCTCTTTGCTTCTCTTTTCCTCTCTTTCTTTCTGGTTTCCTAGTCTCTTTCTTTGCTTCTCAGCTTCTCTTTCTTTGCTTCTCTTTCTTGCTTCTCTTTGCTTCTCAGCTTCTCTTTCTTTCTCTTTTTTTTTCGTCTACACAACCACGTTATTCTCCTCCATTCACTCTCGTCTACACAACCACTTACTCACTAATTTCTAGTTTCGTCTCGTCATTCTCTGCCTCACGCGAGTCTCTGGAGCGCACGACGTCGGTGAGAGCTTTCGGAGGACACAACGGAGGTCATTTTTCTGGTTGTCTCGTCTATCTCTGCCTCACATAATGATTCTCCCCTGCTGGTAGCAAGAACATCTTTGTGAGGTGAGTTTTTTTTATACAAATTTCATATAATCAATATATAAATATAGTGTGAACTTCTAGGGTGATTTATAATCTGATTTCATTTTTTTTATATTATATTCAAAGCTAGAGAAATAACAAAACTTGTGTGCATACAACACATATACATATATATAGTAGCATTTCTTTCTTTTAGATTACTGAGCAGGTAAACTTCTATGCCATGAGCCATAGATTTCTTTGTGATGCAGAACAGAAAAAACAAAGAAAAGGGCTAAAAATACCATAGTCCACTGTAGGATTGGTAATCCAAAAAAAAATTAATAGCTTTTGTCAATTTCTGTTAAGTTAGTTAGCTCGAATTGTAACTCTATATATTGCTCTAACCTATTCATCATAAAGGTTAAAAAAAAGATAGAGATTAGAGGTAGTGTTTTGGGAGAGTGAAACAGAGAGGGAAAGAGAGAAATTGTAACAGCCATTGTATGGCTTTGTGAGCTCGAGTGTGAGAGTTCTTGGGGATTTCTTTCTGTGTTGTTTCAAGAGGTGTACACTACAACTATTGGAGATTGTAATCAGCTTGATTATAGTGGAGAAAACTCCTTGGGGGAGAGCTGGAGTAGGCCTTGAATTGAGGATCGAACTAGGATAAATCTCTTTGTTCTCTTGTTTTTACTTTTCTGTTGTTGCATTATGTTTGATTTCAGCTTGTGTTTTTTTCTTTGATTTTTGTTTGATCAACCTTTAAATTGTTGAGTCTTGTGTAGTAGGATTACTACATCCACTTTTTCATATCTGTTGTTAAAATAACAATTACTGATCATTCTTTCCATTCATTTTTTTTATCTCAACACAGATAAGTATGGAATCTTGATAAGAAGCAAAAGGCCAACAATAAACAGAAACAGTTTAGTCTCTCATCACTCTCTTCCATTGAGCCGCTGAAGCACACTTGACGACGCCCTTGCTGAAGCAAGAACCAAAAGGTAACCCACTGACATACATAAATTTTAAATACCATCCCAAGTATCTTCATGCACATTGTTCGACACTTTTGGCAATTGGAAAACTCAAGGTGAAATATTTTCATACAAGTATGCTTCATTTATAATCATGAAATTCTTTTATGTATATGGTTTATCTACTCTCAGCATTTGAAGAAATGACTTATTGAGTTTTCTCTTGCTTTTGATCCCATCTTTATTTTCTTTGAGACTCGAGTTTTGGCTTAAGAAATCCCACTTAGTCTGGATCAAATTCAAGGTGTTGAGCTTTTTATTTCACCTTTATTCAATTAAGAAATTGAGTGACTTCATATTATTTTCATTCGCTGCCTACATATATTTAAATTTGAAGAAATGACCTATTGAGTTTTCTCTTGCTTTTGATCCCATCTTTATTTTCTTTGAGACTCGAGTTTTGGCTTAAGAAATCCCACTTAGTCTGGATCAAATTCAAGGTGTTGAGCTTTTTATTTCACCTTTATTCAATTAAGAAATTGAGTGACTTCATATTATTTTCATTCGCTGCCTACATATATTTAAATTTGCCCTTTCATTGAGCTAATTTTAATCAGAAAGTAAGTCAATAAAAATAATATGATGTTAAAATGAAGATGATGCCAAAACATAAAGATTGATAGAGAAATAAGAGTGATAGAAAGAAACATATCTTTCTCTTATTGTTTGGTATGAAGGAATGAAGAACATGATTAAGTAAAATTATAATACAATGAC
The DNA here is from genome assembly GCF_963169125.1 of Humulus lupulus. Taxonomy (NCBI): domain Eukaryota; kingdom Viridiplantae; phylum Streptophyta; class Magnoliopsida; order Rosales; family Cannabaceae; genus Humulus; species Humulus lupulus. The sequence goes on along the minus strand of NC_084797.1, from coordinate 61,562,715 downwards.
AGGGACTAAGTTAAACATGAGAGAATAATATTATAATTGTTCGTTTAATTTATGTTTTGAGTCATTTAATATGTCTAATTTTCTATGAAGGAGTGGCTGTTTCATATTGAGTTATGCAAAAAAGTGTATAAATTGACTTTGAAGTCTTGATCTTTGCTCCTGTTGTAAATATTTATTGTTTAAATTGTTCTCTATGCATAATCTGTCTCTATTTTGAATTTTCTCTCTCTCCACTCTTTTGTCTACTTAACTCCCTTCCCAGACTTTCTCTCATCTTTAAATTAGTTTAAGTATACATAGGGTGCAATGATATAAACTTGCCCAAGTCAGTAGATTGTAAGCTATTGTAATAACAATTTCTTTTCCTACCATATGATATAAACTTGCCCAAATTGCAAATTCTTTAACTTAGTTAGTTGGCTGATTAAGCAAGTTGACATTTAGTTAGTTGGCTGATTGATCTATTATGGTTTACTAAGAATCTGTTAGTCCTACTCTTATTTTTAGATCATTATAAGTAAGTGTTGTATTCTCTTTTGCTCTGATTTTCTCTCTTTCATTTCTGAACTTAAATGTTTGTTTTGTGGAAAAATCACTATTGCTTAGCTTTTTCTTTTTTAATAGGCTGATAGGTCTGAGATTGTTAAGGCATTTAAATTTAACTAGTAAATGTTTATCTTTTTTTGCATTGCTATTTGCTCAGAGGAAAGAACTCAATTGGGATTTAGAATTCTTTTAAAATTGAAATGTACATAAATAAAATTTTACTGCTACATATTAGTTGATGATACTCTCTTGTTTATAATAACTTTTCATCGTTCATTTTTTAATAGTTTCAAACTTAATGTGGAGTGTTAGAGTTTTTAATCTCTTCTCGTGTGCTTAATATTTGTTGATCCATGATTAGGGAATTAGAGTACTTCTTTTGTGCTTAATACTTGTTGATATAAGATTAAGGATGTAGAATTTAGTATGAAATTTCTGGGGTTATATGTACGAAACAGGTTTTGAATTAGATGTTGATGTGAGAACATACTTAGTTATCTCCTTATATTTTTCAGTTTATACGTAGTGATGGTGGTGAGAAATTGATTGTTCTGAATTAGAGTTGTACTGACTTTTAATTTCTTGTTGGTTGTATTTGTTGCTTGAGTAAGTTTCCTTAAAAGTTGCTATTGATTTTCATATAAAATAGATCTATAGGGATGATATTCTAAATCCATTAGCCATGTATCTTTCTTACTTCTGATTATTTGTTCTTATTATTTATTGATTTGTTTTTGTGGTCTTATTTTTGTAGTCTTATTCTTGTGGTACATGTAGCTCATTTAAAATTTAGTTAGCAAGAAAGAGTAAAAACATGATAAAACTGAAGAAATTGTATTATTAAGACATAAATAATATATACACGTCATGTTTATCAATAGTTATCTAAATAAGAAATTGTGGAAATGCTGATTTTTCAGACTTCTTATTTTTTTTTCATAGCTTGTAAATTCTAAAGGAAGATAATACTTCAATTTTGCTAGTTTTCTTTATCTCTGATTATAGGAACTTTTGTATAGTTGGTTGTGAAATATGATGCATGTTTTTCAATGTCTTAACATACCTACCCTTATGTCACTTTTTTTATGTACTCTTTTAGTTTACTATTAACTTTATGTTTAAGCATTAATTATTTAAATTTTTATGTAGCTAAGCAAATCAACCCACAACAAAGACAAGTGCACAATGGATGATGAATTGAAGGATGGAGCAAGTTTCATGGTTTACTTTTTGTGTATCTTGCTATGGCTTTGTTTTTCATTTTTGAAGTAAAAGATGTTCAAGATTATAGAGCTTTATTATGTATGCTTTCAAACTTAAGTTAGAACTAAGACCTCATGATTTAATTCTTGTTTAATGTAATACTTATGGTTTATCAATCTATTTAATATTACATTTTGTGATTAATTTTGATTTTTTTTTATCCAAATACGATAATAAAAACCTTTTAATTTAAAAGAAAACTTATAATTATCCTTACACAACAAAATTAAAAATCTTTTATCTAGAATGAAATAACAAAATTTTATTACTGGACCTTTAATATGGTATTTATGGTTGTCTTGGATACATATTATAAGTGTAACAAAACGTTATGATTTATATCATATAAAAAAACTAAAAATGCTATCAAAATAATCAATTATAACAGTTGAAAAGTGTTATACAAAATGTTTAAGATTAAACTTCAAATTTATAACCAATTACTCTAACTAAGCGTTATTATTTTAATATGATAGCAACTAAAAATGTGTTATTGAATACTTTAAGATAACATCGAACATAACATTCAAAAACTATTATAGAAAAGACAGGACTTTTAATAACAGGGGCTATGTTAGCGTTTTGAGAAGTGTTATGAATGCTTCCGGTTAGCAGTTTTTAAGTGTTATGAATACTGTTTTTTCTTGTAGTGATAGTTTGCCCTTGAAATCAACCAAACAACCCATGAGGAAGTTGATCAATTATTGAAGATCAGAGCCATTAAAGAATGCTTATACCCAAGCTGGATAGCCAACCCGATGGTAGTCCCAAAGAAAAATGGAAAAAGGAGGGTATGCATTGACTACAGTAACCTTAATAAGGCATGTCCAAAAGATAGCTACCCACTACCAAAAATTGATCAAATGATTGATGCCATAGCTTCATATGAACGAATGAGTTCCTTGGATGTGTATTTAGGCTACAATCAGATCCCTATGAACAAATAAGATTGTATACACACGACCTTTACCATCGAGAAAGGACTTTATTATTACAAAGTCATGCTTTTTTCAAGCTAAAAAATTCAGGTGCTATTAGAGGCTTATAATAAGATCTTCATAAAAAATTTGGGTCGCATTATGGAAGTATACATCAATAAGATGGTATTAAAATCCAAGCAACCCTCAGATCATATCCAAGACTTAAGTGAGTGTTTCGCTATTCTAGATCACTTCCAGATGAAGCTAAACTTGACCAAGTGTGCCTTCGGGGTCTCTTTAGGAAAATTTCTAGGATACGTTGTCAGCCAAAGAGGAATTGATGACAACCCCACCTAGATTGCTTCTTTTTCCAATACTCAAGAGCCTCAAACAATAGGAGATGTACATAAGATCACAAGGAAAATTGCGGTATTCAGTCGCTTCATCTCATGAATGTCTGATAAATGTCAACCTTTCTTTCAAACTATCAAGAAGTCAACAAACACACATTGGGGGGACGTACAACGCCAAGCCTTCAACAACTTGAAAGCCTACTTGAGTAACCCTCGTATCTTGAGTTCGCCAATTCTCAGAGAATAACTTTTTCTTTATCTAGTTGTCTCCTCCGCAACAATGAGTTCTACTCTGTTTCGAGAAGAACATTGAAAACAAAACATAGTGTACTATTCTAGAAAAATGCTCTTAGATGCTGAAACTAGGTACAACATAATGGATTAGCTAGTACTTGTGTTAGTCTCTGCAAAAAAAAGCTCAATCAATATTTCGATTGACACCCAATCATCGCCTTTAAAAATTACCCCCTTGAAACAAGTCTTATGTAAGCTAGATCTTTTGGGAAGATTTTCCAATTGGGCTATAGAACTAGGATCATATGACATTAAATTTCAATCAAAGAAGGAAAAAAAGGGGCAAGTCTTGGTAGATTTTTTAGTTGAAATCCAATCCTTTGAGCTTCAATAATCTCAACAAGATGGTGATGACTGGACACGGATGTTGAGCACTCATGGAGCCTCTAATGCTCATTGTTTGGGAATAGGAGAAGTCCTAGAAGCCCCATCCGGCTTAAAAGTGGAAGAAGCAATCAAGCTCGATAATCCAGCCACCAATAATAAAACAGAGTACAAGGCTCTGCTCTACACGCTGAAATTGGAAAGAAGCTTAGGCAGCAAAAATATTTGCATCCGAATAGATTCCATGCTGATAGCAGAACAAATTCATGACAATTACAAGGCTAAGGCCCCGAAGCTATTAAAATTCTTAAAGAGGGCATCATGTTGGTATTGATTGTGCAGGGAAAAGGTGACAATAAGAAATTTAACCAATATCTGGTCCAAGATCACACATATACCCATACATTAAATCAAGATTAAAAAATATGGAATCATACCTCTCGTAGCCTATCAAGAATCCTCACTATCTTTTCGTAAAACAACAACGATCATCCAATCCAATGAGATAGCTTTGAGATTCAACCAAAATCTTCCAAGCTAATCCTCAACACACAAGGACGTGTGTGGGCATGTAGGATATTATGAAAAAAAAATTAGGCTCTCTTGACCTACTCAACACATGTGATGAAGAGAGGTTTGGAGAAGACAAATGCTCCGAGAGAGTATCGTAGTTTTTCAGGTTTTCTCAAAAACTAATAAGCCTGTATTGCTTATTTTTATGATATATAATTTTAAATTTTATAAATCTAAAATTAATCCAGCAAAATTATACTTTGTCAAAATTGATTAGGTTTTTAAAATTTTAAATTATTTGATAAGTATTTTAATCAAATTAAAATAATTATTTAATAAATAAATAATTCAAATTCTTAACAATTAAAATTTGAATTGAATAAATTGGGCTGTGACATGTGTCACATGCCAGTCACTATGCAAACACAGTGCCTGGGCGTGTGGCACACATGTGCCTCCCGAATTTTATCTCATTTATTTAGTCAATTAATAAGACAATATATTTATGCATTAAAATAATATAATATTACACAAATGCATAAATATCAATTAATTTTATCTTATAATTTAAATAATTTATTATCATATAATCAATTAATATTTTTCTCTCTCATTATTAATTATCCTAGAGTTAATTAATATTTAATATAACGAATATATTGTTTTCAAATAAAACATATTCGTTTAATTATTTAATTAATTACACATAATCATCACATAATTACGACTTAGCTCTGAAAAGTTAATTTCTTGACTAAGTCATTTTCTCCTTTTAATTTTTCAATTATATCCACACCCTTGATAGTGTAGTATAGAAGTGACTTGGGGACTATGAACCTATAATATTAAGCTCTAATAAACCAGATTATTAATTAAACTCTTTAATTAAATAATCTTATTTATTAATTTCATTACTACTCTACTATAAATTTGGAATTACACTCTTAGAATTATATTTACAGAATTATCTTGATTTGTCCATTGATATAATCACTTCATGTAGGTCTGTCCTCTAATTTATTGGTTCTCTAATTAGTGCTGGTAAAAATTACTGTTTTATCATTCTAATTATCACTTGTTCCTTAAATACCATTAACTCACTGTGGTAAATAGTTAATTTATATTCATATTATAAATTTGAGTTTAATAACTATTTAGTTGCAGAATTAGCCCTTAAGAGAACAAATATTCGATCTGTTAGGAAAGCTTGGATTCCACTCTTGTAAGATCATGTTCCTAGCCATTCATCCTATTAAATCTCCAAAACAAAAGTCACTAGACATGAACATGAGTTCATGATTAATCAGGATTTAGACTGATCTACATATGCTCATCTGTTTTATATGATTCAAATATTTATGGCAAACCATATGTTTAAAAAGAAATTAATTCACATCGATCCAGTCATATATAATCTAATTATATAAAGTACATTTACTAAGATGTCTATCCACATAATCAGTACTGATCTAGATCACATGCTTTATTCCCTCATACTCATATAAGATCATTCTCTCATTAATGAATATGGAATTTTTTTTATATTTATAATTAATCAATGATTATTCAAACATTCAATTATAAATAAAATGAACTTTTATTTTATTCCAAACAAAAATGTCTTATGAAATGCTTTTAGGACACCAAGCCTAACAATCTTCCACTTGCTCGTAAAGCAAATGAGGCATGTGTATTTTAATCCCATATTTCGCACGTGACCCTCAAACGACTTAGCAGGAAGTGTCTTGGTAAATGAGTAAGCTATGTTCTGTTCCGATGTTATCTTCATAACTGTCACGTCACCTATATGCATGATCTCTAACCAGGTGGTACTTCTTTTCTATATGCTTGTCCCTTCTATGAGTCCTGTGTTCTTAGAGTTTGGCACTACTCCATTATTGTCACAGTATAAGATTAGTGGCTTGTTCATATCTGTAACAACTTCTAAATCATTATAGAAATTTCTGAGGCATAACGCTTCTTTAGATGCTTCACAAGCCACTATGCATTCGACTTCCATTGTAGAATTTACAATGCTGGATTGTTTAATACTTCTCCAGACAAAAACTCCTCTACCAGGAGTGACCACTGAGCCAGACTTCGACTTGTGACTCTCACTATCTAATTAGAAATCAGAATCAGTGTCCCCTATGGGGTTTAGGTCACCACCTAAATATACAAGCTTATAATATATTGTTCTCCAAAGATACTTGAGAATGTGCGTTATCACAATTCAATGTTCCAAACCTGGATTTGATTGATAAGGACTAACTACTCCCACTTCATAGCTGATATCTTGTCTTGTACACAACATTGCATTCATCAAACTACCCATTGTTGAAGCATAAGGATACTTTCTCATATCCTCTTTTTCTTGAGGTGTCTCAGGATACTGCTCTTTGAAAAGAGCAATTCAATGTCAGATCGGTAACGAACCTTTCTTGGAATTTTCAATAGAGAATCTTTCCAGCACCTTATCAACATAAGATGCTTGCAAAAATGTAAGAAACTTGTTCTCCCTATCTCTGAGGATTTGGATTCCCAAAACATAGCTTGTTTCTCCCAAATATTCTATTTGGAGTTTTTCATCCAACCATTTCTTTACATTTTAGAAAGCTTCTACATCATTACCAATGAGTAGAATATTGTCTATGTAAAGAACTAAGAAAAGTACAATCTTTCCTTTGATATATTTATACACACATGCTTCGTCAACATTTTGTATAAAGTCGTATTTTTAATAATCTCATCAAAGGTATGATTCCAAGATCTAGATGCTTGCTTTAATCCATAAATGGATTTCAGCAATCGGCAAACCTTTTGATCTTGCCCCTTTTTCACGAACTCTTCTGGTTGTAACATATGGATACTCTCTTGAAGATACCATTGAGAAAGGTTGTCTTGATGTCCATTTTCCATATCTCATAGTCATGAGCATCGTCTATGGATAGAAGAATGCGTATGGATTTTAGCATGGCAACAGTAGATATTGTCTCTTCATAATCAACACCTTCCCTTAGAGTGCAACCTTTAGCTACAATCCTTGCTTTGAAAGTCTCTACTTTCCCATCTGCACTTCTTTTCCTTTTGTAAATCCAATTTCATCCATTGAGCCTGACATCTTCAGGTGCATTTACAAGTTCCCAGACTGAATTGGAATACATCAATTCTATTTTTTGATTCATGGCCTCTTGCCATATCTCCTTTTAGGATCACCCACTGTCTCTTTATAAGGTCAATGGATTGTCCTTATCTGTGTCTGCACAAGTATATGTTCTTCGTGTTCATAGCGAATAAGTTGTCGTAAAATCCTCCCACTATGACGATGCACTGAGGTTTCCTTTTCAGGAACCGTGGTTTCTTTGGTTTTATCATATGTTGATGATGATGATGGATTTTTGTTGATCTATTCAGAGGTTAGTTCCTGAAGAACTACCTTGCTCTGAGGTTTATAATTTACAATATAGTCATGTTCAAGGAATGTTCCATTGTTGACAAAACACCTTTTGATCATTTTGAATATAAAAGTTACCACCTCCAGTCTCTGGAGCGTAACCAACGAAGACAAACTTCTCACCTTAAGTCTAGTTTCCCAGACTTAGGTCTAAGAACATGAGCTGGATACCCCCCATTTACAAAAATGATGCAGACTAGGTTTTGTGCCATTCCATAACTCTAATGGTGTCTTAGATGGGACTACATTCAAAATGTAAGTTGTTGTTTGAAGTGTGTAACCCCAGAAAGAAAGTGGAAGCACAGAGTAGCTTAACATAAACCTGACCATATCCAGTAAGGTCTTGATTCTCCATTCTGAAACACTATTTTGTTGTGGTGTTCCAGGTGCTGTGAGTTGGGATAGAATACAATGCTCTAGCAAGAAATCATTGTATTCCAAATCCAAGTATTCTTTTCCTTGATTAGATCAAAGTGCTTTAAGAGTTTTACCTAACTGCTTCTTAGCATGGGTGTTATCCCAAAAATTTCAGTTCAATGACGTGGTAATCAGAAGTGACACGTGGCAATGAATGGTCATCAAGTGGCACAATAATGGTCAATGAACGTATTGGTCAAAGAAAGTGTAAGGGTTAGAAAATCATTGGCCAAAAAAATGGTTTTATCTGGTCAGGAGGTGATTTACCCAACCAGCTAAGAATTTACCTAGCCGGGGAGTGATTCACCTAACCAGGTATGAATTTACCTGGTCAGGGAGTGTCTTATTCGACCAACAACATCATAAGGGTGTCTTACCTGACCAACAACATCAGAAGGGTGTCTTACTTTGCCAACAACATCAGAAGGGTGTCTTACCCGATCAGCTACATCAAAAGGAAGAATTAGCCGACTGGATATGTCAGAGTCTCAACAGTTAGCTGCCCAGTGAATTTTTTACGAATCTCAGTAACAACTACAACCCAAATTCCCCGTAACTACCGCGTGAATCTCTTAGATATCCCAAAGTAGTAGGTATAATGTTGTAATCTAAATTTGTTTATTATTTTATTTTATATTGGTTAAAACAACCAAGGACTCGGTCAAAATAAGGGAGATTTCATGTATGATCCATGAGCTTATAAATAAAGAGCTCATGGCATCATTTGAGGGGAATTTTTGGAACTTTACTAGGAGAATTTTTGGGACATTTTCTCAGAGAACTTATAGAGAGAAACATTGTATTTTTTGACTTATTCTTAAGAAACTCAGTTAGCTCAGGTTCATGTGATCTTAAGTATAAGTTCATATATCATAACTCAAAGTGGATTAGGCTATTACCAATAAACTGGGGTTCAACCACTATAAAATGGGTTGTGTCATTTTATTTTCTGTTCAAGGCTGTTAGGTTTATTGTCATTTTGGCATCTACTCGCAGTTGGCCAAAATCATGGTCAACATTTTTGGTGCTTTCATTGAGAGCCTGAATAGAAGAAACACATTTCCATCCTACCATTATGGCGCTCAAGAAGCCTGGTGCATCAACTACAAAAGGAATTGTTACACCAGAAGGTCCAGCACCTGAGGACCTTGACATTGAGCCTAAGGTCACTCTCGAGGAGATAACCCCAGAGGTCGAACAACTACAAGAAGCCATGGGGGCTTTTCAGGAAGAGATGAAGAATTTCAATGCCCGACAAGAGTCATTTGCTGAAGAAATAGCCAGGCACAAGGTTAAATTCGAAGGGAAAAATGGGACATGGATGCTGGAAGCGAAGAGATCAGACGACGACAAGAGGAAGTTGACTGGCGACATCTTGAAGCATCACTTGCTCTATAAGCAGCTAATCAATTAGCTCAGGCCAATGCCTAGGACGCGGCACGAGCAACTACCCAGGGAGCAAGAAACGACAGTGCTAGTCAGAAGTTGCCTGCTGGCAGTGCTGATTCTCAAAGACCAGACCGAAGATGAAGCAATCATACTAGTCGAGTAGATGATGAAGTCCTCTCTAGGACTATGTCGACACAAAGGGAGAATTCTAGAACCCCTTCCAGAAGCCACCGGTCAGAAACTTCTTCATGAGGATGTCATCAATGGGGTAGCAAGAAAAGCCCACTAGGGAATAACCAGACCAGAGCTCCTCATGATAAGAAAACTCCACAATACAAAGATAGATATGGTCGTGATGAGGCTGATAGTCATCAAACCGATTGGTCAAAGGAAAAAGAGGGCAATGACCAACGAAAAGGAGGAAGGGACCACCCGGGCCATTCCGAAAAGCCACCGATGCATCCTGGCCGACAGCGTAGTGGGAAGGAGTAGGTCCTGTGTAGTAAGTCCTCTGAAAAATCAAAAAGTACAATGTTTGATCGGTTAGGAGGACATGCTAACCGAAAGGATCTAAGGGATATTATCAGCATCAAGAGGAAGACCGACCAGGTAGAAGGGCAAGATCTTGTCCGCCCTGCCGATTAAGTATAAATACTTAAGAATAGTGCACCAGATGGAAATACCCAACCAGGAGGTCAAAATATTAGAGCCTCATCAGTTGCACCACCCATCCAAGCCCACCTTGAGACACTAACAACTGCAATGCAGGGCTTATCTAAACGGCCTTCCGGGCTAGAAGTAGTAGACTAAAGGTGTGGCAGTCCATTTTGTGCTCAGATCAGAGCAGCCCAGCTGCCGACAAAATATAAAGCACTGGTGCTACCAGTTTATACAGAAAAAGAAGATCCCATCAAACATGTTGGGAAATTTGAGGATCACATGGAACTGCTCAGGGTCAGTGATGATTATCAGTGCAGAGTCTTCCCGACTACGCTGTCAAATACTACCCAAGAATGGTATTGGAAGTTTAAGCCAAATTCCATTACCTCATGGGAAACATTCAGGAAAGAGTTTTGTAGACAATTCAGTGTTGCCCGGACTCCACCAGTTTATGCCAACCACTTGGCAGATATCAAATAAGGAAAGGATGAATCTCTAAAGAATTATATACAGAGATTCATTAGTGAGGCCAACAGAGCAACCATTGTAGGAGATGAGGGGAAGATGGTTTCCATATCCTCTGGAATCACTTACTGAAGCCCCTTGTGGGATAGTATCCATAGAAACCCAATTTCAACACTTCAATAATTTCTTAACCAGGTTGACAAGTATATGAAATTGGATGATGCAATCAAGAAAGAGGAGAAAGGCGTAAACAATCTGGGCGGATCAGCTGACCCTCCCAAGAATGGTGGAAAGAAACATGGGAATAACGGGTCTGGCAGCCATGAAGAAAATAAGGCTAATTTGGGATCAAATGACATGCCAACAAAGTAAGAACCTCGGTTCACAAATTACACCACTCTCTCGGCCAGCCGGGCATAAATATATCTCGCTAGTCATTAGGAGGTTCCCTACCGGAAGCCTCCACCCATCATGGAGACTATGGTCACGACACGAATGAATGCAATCACCACAAGGATGAGATAGAATTTCTTCTCCTGTCGGGCAAGTTGAAAAAGTACCAGGTAGAGAAACCCCAGGGAGAAGGAAGCAACAACAATCCTGGGTTCAAACAACAACGATCTCCACCCTTACAACCTAAGCCTACAGACTTTACCTTAGACAATATATGTGGAGGTCCAAACTTGGCTGGGGACACTAACGAAACAAGGGAGAGATATGCCTAGACACTTCGACATGAGTTGGCTGCACATCAGATGTCATGATTGTTGAGGAGCGACCTCCAAAGAATCCTTGGTACGAGAGTGAGATCCTATGCGCAGATGTGAAAGCTCTATCGATAGCCTTAACCTAATTAATTAGCCTCGGGGGAGAATGGTGATGGAGAGCTTTGAGTCTATCGGGAGAGGATGTGGTAGTAACCTCCGTAGCTTCATCTCTTACTTTCATGGAGGATGATGCTGGACATGTTAGGTATCCTCATAATGACCTGCTCATCATTACAATCCATATTCCAAACATGAAGGTAAAGAGGTGCCTAGTTGATACGAGAAGCTCTGTGGATATTATCTACAAGTCATCTTTTGAAAAGATTAAGTTTTCTGTCAATGACTTGAAGCCATGCTTTCGCTGAAGAAGGTTTGTCACCGGCTAAAACAATCAATTTACTGGTCACAGCAGGAGATGCTCCTAGGCACGAGACAGTCATGATGAAATTTTTTATAGTAGATTGGTCGTCGGCATACAATGTGGCAATTGGTCGACCACTACTCATGGCTCTACATGTAGCTGTGTCTATATGGCACCTTTCTATGAAATTCCCAACTAGTGTGGGATAGGATGTGTCCAAGGAAACCAAAGTGAAGCCAGGGAGTGAAACAAGGCTTCTGTGGTTAAGGCACGGAGGGGTGTCAATAAGAATAACATGATTGTGTGTGGAGAGAGAGAAGAAGTAGTAGACAAGATCGACATCTACCAATCCGACATTGCGAATTTTACCAACCAAGGAAATTTTTAAAAGTTATCGACCAGGAAAGGACTCCTGGTGTTACTGAGCAGCAAACCCCATCCGGTGATGAAGTCACCGAATAGAGCGTTGCCCAAAGTGAGGGAATGGACATTGAACCTCTCTTTGGGGATCTGGATAGTGGAGTAGGACGTGTGAAAGATTTAGAGGAGGTCCCGATAGATGAGAATGAACCGACTAGAGTGGTCAAAGTTGGAATGAATTTAAAGGTGGAAGTGAGAGCACAGCTGGTAGATTTTTTGTGAAGAAATCTAGATGTCTTTGCCTGGTCTCACAAGGATATGGTGGGTATCTCAGCAACTATGATCAGCAGTGTGCTAAATGTGGATGAAAATTACCCAACAATGCAACAGAAGAGAAGGTTGCTTGATAAGGAATGAGCAAGAGCTCTAAAAGAAGAAGTCGAGCACCTGAAGGAAAACGGGTTCATCAGGGAGGCTTACTACCCAGCCTGGGTTTCTAACCCAGTGTTAGTACCCAAGTCCAATGGGAAGTGGAGGACCTGCATGGACTTCACCGATTTTAATATAAAGCATGTCCTAAGGACTTTTTTCCTCTGCCCATGATAGACCAGTTAGTTGACGCAACTTCTAGTCATGAAATTTGGTCCTTCATGGACGCTTACTCTAGGTATAATCAAATAAGTATGCACCCTCTAGACGAAGAGCATGCCATCTTCTAGACAGATATAAGATTATATTGTTATAAGGTCATGCCATTTGACTTGAAGAACGCAGGTGCCACCTACCAGCGTTTAGTGAATGGAATGTTCCGTGATTTCATTAGCAAAAATATGGAGGTATATGTTGATGACATGCTGGTCAAGTCAAAAAAAGTTGGGGGGCATGTACAAGATCTAGGGGAGTGCTTTGCAATACTAATAAAGAATTGCATGAAGTTGAATCCCCTTAAATGCTCGTTTGGAGTAAGTTCTAGGAAGTTTCTTGGATTTTTTGTTAACTCATGTGGGATTGAGGCCAATCGTTAGAAGATTAAGGCACTAATCGAAATGAAATCCCTGACCAGCACTAAATATGTGCAGAGTTTGACTTGGCGGAGTGCTGCTCTAAGTATGTTTATTTCCAAGTCAACGGACGAGTGTGTCCTATTTTTTAACTTACTAAGAGGAAGCAAGAAATTCGAATGGATGGAGGAATGCGAGCAATCTTTCCAATCCATAAAGAAACATTTGTCCCAACCTCCAGTAGTCTCAAAACCCATAGATGGAGAGGACCTCTTTATTTACTTAGCAGTCATGGAGCATTCTGTCATAGTTGCTCTAATATGAGAAGAAAATAAAGTGCAGTATTCAGTCTACTACTTCAACAAGCGGTTGATAGGAGTGGAATTAAGATACACACTGATCGAAAAGAAGTCATACTGTTTAGTGCTCGCATCTTGCAAACTACGACCATACTTTTAGGCACATCCAATTAAAGTGCTCACCGACCAGCCCTTACAACAAGTTTTACAAAAACATGAAACTTCTAGTCGGCTATTTAAATGGGTTGTTGAGTTAGGCTTATTCAAAATCAAGTATCAACCCCGATCGGCCATTAAAGGACAAGCTTTGGCTGACTTCATAGATGAATGCACCGGAATTCCTGATGTTCCTGAGCAGCCAGAAAATGTAGCTGGGCAGAAAAAACCTTTTCCTACCTGGCAACTTTATGTGGATGGATCCTCGAATGAACATCATTCAAGAGCAGAGCTTATATTGATCACACCTAAGCAGCATCAAGTCCACTCCATGTGAAGATTCGGGTTCAATGCTTCCAATAATGAAGCAGAGTATGAAGCCCTCCTAGGAGGATTACGACTGGCTAGAGAAGTTCATGCCCGGTCAGTCGAAGTAAATAGTGATTCTCAGCTGGTGATCTACCAAATTTTAGGGGAATACAAGGTCAGAGGTTTGTGCATGGTGGGCTACTTAAATAAAGCTAAGGACTTGCTAGTGAATTTTGAAGAGTAAACAATCAAGCTGATGCCATGAGAGCAAAACTCAAACGCAAATTCCTTGGAAAAATTGACCAGTGCAAAAGATGCTGATACACTGAATATAGTACCAGTCGAATACCTGGAAAAATCAAGTATCACCGAGCAGGAAGCAATGCCCATCACAATAGCTAACACTTGGATGACACCCATCATCACATACCTTAGACAAGGCACCTTACCAGACAACCGTAATGATGCAAAGAAAACAATGAGACAAGGTGACCAGTATGTCATGATAGATGGGGTATTATATAGAAGAGGGTACTCTATGTTGTTACTTATGTGTGTGATGCCCGACCAGTCAAAAAACTTGCTAGCAGAAGTATATGAAGGATTTTGTAGAGATCATGCTGGGGGGCAAAGTCTTTCCAAAACGATTTTGTGACAAGGATTTTCTGGCCTACAATGAACGAAGACTCCATGGAATATGTGAAAAGATGTGATAAATGTCAGAGATTTTCTAAGATACCCAGAGCACCTCCCAATATTTTGAAGCAAATGTAAAGTCCCTGGCCTTTTGCAGTATAGGAAATTGATCTGATCGAGAGACTACCCAAAGGAAAAGGAGGAGTACAGTTTTCAGTAGTTGCTGTGGATTATTTCACTAAGTGGACTGAAGTTGAACCACTAGCAACGATCACCTCGAAAAAAGTGTTAGATTTTGTAGTGAAAATATCATATGTCTCTATGGTCTACCAAAGAAGATAGTGTCTAACAATGGTACTCAATTTGATAGCGAATTGTTTACTGATTTTTGTGACAAACATGGCATCACAAAGAGTTTCTCCTTGGTGGCTCACCCACAAGAAAATGGGCAAGTTGAAGTAGTAAACAAAACGTTGAAAGACACTATAAAGAAGTGACTCGAACAAGATAAAGGTTCCTGGGCAAAAGAATTGCCAGAGGTCCTCTGGTCATATAGAATCACTGCTCAGACAACGACTGGTCATACTTTTTTTTCCTTGGCCTATGGTTATGAAGCTATGATACTGGTCGAGATTGACTCCCCATCGAAGAAGCACGTACGACCAGGCAGAGAACAATTGATTACTAGCTGAATCTTTGGATTTTATTGAAGAAGAATGAGAAAAGGCGAGCTTGAGAGTTACTGCCCATCAACAAAAGGTGGTCCGCTATTTTAATTCTAGAGTTAAAGATCGAATGTTCCAGGTCGGAGATTTGGTCCTAAAAAAGGTGTTCATCAAAGACCCAACAGTTGGAGTGCTAAGACCAAATTGGGAAGGACCATATCAAATTGAGCAAGTCATACCACCCGACACTTACTGTAACGCCCCACATCACTATGGCTACTTCTTGGAATGACAACTGGCCCTACAAACCAACACGATTAAGCCCTCTTCAACTGTTTAGTCCTATACCTACACAGTCTTAGAATCATCACACTTGATCTTCCCCAGGCAGTGTGGGATTGCACAGCTTTACCCGGTCTTTCCCCTTATGGATCATGGGATTCTGACTGTCACACTTACAAACTGTCTCGATTGAATGGTGAGCTACTCAGAAAATATTGGAATGGCGAGCACCTGAAGAAATATTATCAATAAATACTGCTTATAGAGTGGTAGCTTGGATACAAGTGTTTTACTTGTTATTTAAGTATGTTTATGAGCTCGTTATTTGCTGACCTGCCATTTATTTTTGAACAAATTTTGTTTGTTTGAGACTCGTTATTAGACACATTTTGTCCTTTTATAATTTATGAGTAATAAAAGAGATCACGCACAGTGTGGTCAGATCTTTCTACAAATTATGCATATGTGTTGATTATTTTTTACTCAAACAGTGCTTAACTGGTCAGTACAAACCGGGCAATGTTCAACTGACCGGTATTCACCTGGTCGGGCAAACTAACAGTATTTAACTGGTCAGGTATTCTAGAAGTGTTCTACTGCTAGAATATTTTATTTATATTCAATGTTTTTCACGAGTAATAATTGATAGAACAGATTCGGTCAAGTAGCAAGTGACCAAGGATCTTTCAACCCTCGATCACCTGGTGGGCACATAGGGTATACTGGTATATAATTCAACACAGACAATGGGAGCACAAGTTAAAATATTTGTTTTTAGGCTGACTTGTAAATCTTTGAAGTCAAAAAAAGCCATTAAGCTAACTTGTTTAACAAAGCTTAAGTAACATGGAAATTTTCAAGATTCGAAGTTAGAAGCAGATATTCCTATGAAAATAAACATTATTCTCATAAATTGTTAGAGAAATAAGAGTGTGAGAAAGTATACTTAGTAGGGACTTATGAAATTTCTATAATTTCCAAGTTAGAAAACTAAGTACTCATGCAAAAATATGAGGCATAAATCAAAGAGACTTTACTATTCACAAAATTCTTAGAATGTTTTAAGAAAAGTAAAGAGTAAATGTTAAACAACTCAGACGTACGAGCAAACTATCAAAGTTGATAATCAGTAGTTGTCTCAACAAAAGTATAAAGAAAACAAGTAAACTGCTGACCAGGTACAAAGTTTTTGCTGGTCAGGTAGAAGGCTCCCTGGTCGGCTGGGCACGTTTACTAGTCAAGTAAACTGGTCCTTGGCTAGTCAACACCATCGTCAACATCTGGAACCTCCTCTGGTTGGAATGATAGAGCAAGAGAGTCAGGCACAGTGACAGCTGGAAAAGTTGCCTCCTCGGCGGCCTTAGCTTCACATTTGGCAAGCTCTTTGGCCCTTGCCTCTTCATAGAGAAATTCGAGGTTAATAGGCTTATTTAACTTCCATATATTATGGAAGCAGTTGAAGCAAATTTCTTCGTAACAAGCTAGATCGGTTTCTTGTCTTGTTTCAGCTCCTCCTTCTCTTGAGTTTTCTCCATCAGTGGATCGGTTAACCTCTTGCTGGCCTGAATTTTCTTGTTGTTCTCATCAACCAACTCTTTCAGAGATCTATCCCGGTTAGCAACTGATTTATATGCATGATCAGTCTTTTCTTGGAGATCTTTCTCAGACTTAGTCAGAATTTCAATCTTTTACAGGGCTTCCACCAATTGATCATTCAAGACCTTGACCAGGTCCTTATAGTTGACAGCTTGGCGTTAAGCATGAATGACAGTGATGAGTCCCTGGAATAAATAACTGGAAAAGTATTAAGAATAAGAGCAATCGATAAGAAAGTGAGTGATTTTTATGATAAGATGCTTACACACATTATTTCAGCGAGGCCTTTGTGAAGGACAGCTTCAACACTTTGTCGGGGTAGAGTCTCAAAGGTCTGAGTTGTCATTGCATGGTGAAGAGTGTGGTCTAGTAACCATTTTCCATACTCACCAGCAATGTGAAGGGGTTGTCTTAAGCCAGCTGGTCAGGTAGTTTGTAGGATGGCAGAAGGTGGAATAGATGGAGGAGTCAAGCGTGCGATAGTAACTAACTAGTCCAATGGTCTCCCCTGGTTGGGTAATACAGTCCTCATGACCTTGCTTGGAGGATTCGGGCTGCTACCTTCACTAGTCTTCCTCTTATGGGCAGAGGGAGTGTTGAACTGCTTGAACATAGCTGGATCTGCATAAAAGTAAAGCAAAAACCTTGTTAGTGGAAACGAGAAATAAACATAAGTGAATAAAAATTCTACAGACGTTCATCATAATCATTCTCAAAATGTATCTATGGTTACTATTAGTAGAAAACTTGAGTTCTGAATTTCATCGAAAAATATTGTCCTCGTCTTCCGACGATGAGTTGTCTTCTCTAAGGAGCTCAATGATTTTTTCTTTTCCAAGCTTGGTAGGGAAGGCAGGTCAGTGAGAATTTTAAAGAAGAGTTCTCTAATGGTAAGATCACCTGGTCAGCGTGGCTGAGGAGAAGGTTTAGGAGAGAACTTGTCAGTAACTACTTCGGTATCTGCATTTGACTAGTCATTCGTGTTTACTTCATTAGTAGTGTTGCCCACAGAAATGTCTTGGTTGTTTTATAACAACCCCTCCAATCAAAGATTCTCCAAGGTGACCAATTGCTCAACATCCTTCTCCTCAATTTGCATGTTAGCAAGATCCCCTACCTGGGAATGCATTTTCCTGGTTGGGAGAGGTTGATAAAAAGGGCTCGCTTGCGTAAAAGAAAAGTTGTTGGCTTTAATGTCTAAAGTAAGAAAGTATTATGTATAATTCTTTCCAGGATTCGATTTATGGGCAATACAGTGAAGATACTTAACCCATTTCTGCCTATGAAAGAGGTGGAAAAAACCTGTATTCTTGTGGTTGGGAGTGGTCCTGAAATCAAATAAATAGTGTACCTCATGAGGGGTAGGTGGGTTCCAGCCTTGGAAGTGGTAAAGAATGTATAGAGCAGACAGGGCTTGTATCCCATTTGGAGCAATCTTTAAGGGAGAAACATTAAAGTAATCCGCTCTTGATCGAAAGAAAGGATGCAAAGGGATAGTAGCTCCTGCATAAATGTGATACCTAGACCACACACAATAGGCTCCACCATGATCATTGGCCCTCTGGTGTGGGTGTGGACATATCACATCACTCCTTCAAGCCCCAAAGTCTAAATGTGTCAATCAAGCATTTTGGCGTTCAGCTTAAAAGCATTAGCTACTAACCAAGAAGGCACACGGTCTTCTTCTTTCCTCGAATTGAGTGTAGCAGTTTGTTGGATTTCTGTCATAAAAGTCTGTGTAGCCTTTCTCATGGGTTTACTAGTTTTTCAAACTTGGCGAGGAGGCTTTGAAGAGGCTTCAGTCTCAGCTTCTTCTAATAAATTTTCTCCCACAAAAGGCACTCGTTCCACTACCTTTTGTGTCACTCTACGAGCTACTTGGGGATCTTGATCCTAAGGGAGTCGATTGGAATTTTTCACCCTCATTGGTTGATGCTGACATTGCTGCTTAAGGAACTGCTCTTCATGAAGGAAGTATAAAGCTGATCGGGGGAGGATTTTCTTGAGATGATGAAGGCAGTCTTCGGGAGTTCGTTTGCTTTGAGATTTGGAAGAAGAATCACTGCTTGGAGGGGTGTCACTTGACTTGGAAGGTGAAGAATCAGAGTTTGTTTGGTTGTCACCTCCCCTATTGTCGAAATGATTCATCTACAAAAAAATACGGGGAGGCGAGTAAACCTAACAGAAAGTGAATGTAAAGTAAAAATATTTACTGCCTACTGAAAAATTTCTCTGAGCAATGAAAATATTTTACTGCCCAGATGAAAACATTTTTGAGCAGTGGTAACAATTTAAAGCATTTCACAAGGAAAATAGAAATTGTTTTTTGGTACTATGTGTTCGGGAGCATTAAGCCAATAATTTTGTGTTGTGTGTGTTTGAACTATGAGTTTTTGTGCTCGGACAAATACGCACAAACCCGAGTGGTTGGGTGCGTAATCTGAGTGGCTAAGTATGTCCGAGCGGCTGGGGGTTTCTGAAAAGCTAAACGTAATTTGAGGACCTAAATGGGTTTCGAGGGGCCAAGAATGTCTGAGCGGCTGGGGGTTTTTGAGGAGTCACGGCACCCTAGTGATGCATGATTCGATCGACTGGAGCGCACCCAAGTGGTGTGTGACCAAGCGCATGAGCATGTTCTAAGGAGCCAAAGACAGCATCTGATTAGCTAGCAAGTTTCTGAGGAGCCTAGGCATCCAAAGTTATTTGAGTGGTAACTGGCCGAAACTACTTGATCGGTTACAAAGCACCCAAATGGCTAGGGGGTCCGAGGAGCCAAATGTGAAAATCGAGGGGCTAGCTTGGTGGTCCGCTCGGCTAGATGGAATCCGAGCAGTCAAAGCCTAAAAAAGGGAATGGCTAAATACGAATCCGATCTACTAAAAAAGATGGGGTATAACGTGGAGCACAAAAATGTTTTCCTATTCATGGGGCACACAAACAAGATCAAAAAGGAGAATTTCAAGGGTTTGCAAAAGTTTCATGAAAACTCCAAGAGTTCATACAAACCCATGAACCCGAAAGTATGTTTGAAGATGGGAAAAAAAATTTCTCTGAAATTTCATGAAATTGAAGTGAAATTGGCTAACCCAAAGCCTAAACTACATCAAAACAGCCACAAAAGCAATTTCCTTCATAGATTCATAACAACAATTCCAAATAGAGCATTCCCAAAAGAGGGTTTCGACTACCACATGCTCTAGCAAAATGTGTGTAGAATTTGAAAGCTTCAAAATGCTTAAAAGTGAATATTAAGAAGAGAAAATTTACATAAATGTATGGAAGAACCTTTGATTTCTTGAGACTTGCCTTTGAGTTACTTGAAGAAAATGGGGCACCCTTGGAAGCCTTGAGGGAGAATCGGCCAGGACAAGGGATGCGTTTTTGTGATATATTTTTTGGCTTGAGAAGGCTAGGCATGGATGGGCTTATTTATAGGGAAAAAGGGAAACCCTCAATTACCCTAAAACTCCTAGTATATCCACTCTCCCATTATCCCACTATTTGGGAAACTTATAACTACCATTTTCATGGACTGAAAAGCTTAATGGTGGGTTTATTTGAAAAAAGCGGGATAATGCAGAAGGTCATTTTCGGAATTTTGAGACACGAAAATTATTAAATTTTCTAGTGGGTCATGAAGTGGAGGTAACTGTTGGGGTATTCACTCAAACCCTGATTAGTTTCTTAATTTTTGGTATATGAGAAAATCATATGATAAACTTGGGAGGAAAATGTTATCCCCAAAATTTCAGTTCAATGACGTTGCAATCAGAACAGACACGTGGCAATGCATGGTCATCAAGTGGCACAATAATGGACAATGAACGTATTGGCCAAAGGAAGTGTAAGGGTTACAAGATGATCTATAGATTCGTCATTTCACTAGTCGGAAAAACATTGGCCAAAAACATAGTTTTATCTGGTCGGGAGGTGATTTACCCATCTAGGTAAGAATTTACATGGCCGGGGAGTGATTCACCCGACCAGGTATGAATTTACTTGGTCAGGGAGTGTCTTATCCAACCAGCAACATCAAAAGGGTGTCTTACACAACCAGCAACATCAGAAGGGTGTCTTACCTGATCAGCTACATCAGAAGGAAGATTTAGCTGACCAGATATGCCAGAGTCTTAAGAGTTAGCTACCTAGTGACTTTTTTCCGAATCTCAGTAACAAATACAACCCAAATTGTCCGTAACTACTGCGCGAATCTCTTAGATATCCTGAAGTAGTAGATGGATTGTTGTAATCTGAATTATTTTATTATTTTATTTAATATTGGTTAAAACATCCAAGTCAAAACGAGGGAGATTTCATGTGCGATCCATGAGCTTATAAATAAAGAGCTCATGGCATCATTAGAGGGGACTTTTTGGAACTTTTGGTGGGAGAATTTTTGGGACATTTTCTCAAAGAACTTACAGAGAGAAACATTGTATTTTTCGACATATTCTTAAGAAACTCAATTGGCTCAGGTTCATCTGATCTTAACTATAAGTTCGTATATCACATCTTAAAGTGAATTAGGCTATTACAAATAAACTGGGGCTGAACCACTATAAAATTGGTCGTGTCATTTTATTTTCTGTTCAAGGCTGTTAGGATTATTGTCGTTTTTGCGTGTACTCGCAGTTAGCCAAAATCGTGGTTAACACTAGGCTTTGAAGTCTTTGAACTTGTTGAAAGTTTCAGAATTCTTAAGAATCAGGTAAGTATGACCATACCTTGAGTAATCATCAATGAATGTGATGAAGTACTCATAACCAACATGTATATTTATTGGACCACATACATCACTGTGCACAAGCTTTAGTGGCTCTTGGGCTCTATTGCCCTTTCCTTAGAAGGGTCGTTTGGTCATTTTACCCTCTAGAAAAGATTCTCAAATCGGAAGAGTTCCAACTTTTAGTTCCCTCAAAGGCCAATCTTTTGTTAACCGATTTATTCTATCTAGATTAATATGACCTAATCTTAGATGCCATAGATATGTATCATCATCTTGAGAAACCTTTTGTCTTTTGATATTTTTAGGATTAGCTACTTTGAATAATTCAGAATTATTCATCAATCATTCAAATGGTTTAAGCATATACATTATATATGTTTCCATTGCTCAACAGAAATTGAAACCATCTTTTGATATAACAATCACATTATTATTAAAAGAAACATAAAAAAATATATTCATGCAATAAAGATAAAGAAATCAAATTTCTAGAAAACCCAGGAATAAACATTGTTCATAACAAGAGATTTATTTTGAAAGTTTAAACAGACTGCTCCTAATGCTTTTTGCTGAAACGAGTGCACCACTTCCAACCTTCACCGTCATCTTGCCATCAGCAAGCTCCATTGAAGACTCAAGTATTTGCAAAAATAGACAAACATGGTTAGTGTCCCTTGAATCTAAAATCCAGGAAGACGTTTCATCTCCCACTATGGAAGCTTAAAGGACAAGTAAATCAAATTTACCTTCCTTTTCTTCTTAAATTCATAGAGATACTTATCATAGTTTCTATTCCAGTGACCATCAACTCCACAATGGAAGCAAGTTCTTCTGTGTTCCTTTCTTTTTAGAATGAGTTGAATGTGTCACATAAAGCTTTAGTCTTCAAAAGAATCATTCCAGAAATCTCACAGATCTCCATACATCTTATGTACAGAATTCCAAATTTGACATGAAAATTTCTTTCTTTTGAACATATGTTATGTGCATCACCCATGCTCTGCTGCATTGTAGCGACAAAGAATATCATTAGATCTAATCCAATTCAAATACTTATATTTAACCTTCAAGGATTACGTCAGTTCAAGTACGTGAGGACATTACTCACCTAATCAATTTTTACATTCTCAAAAACATAGGACAAGTCCTAAGTTTGTCATCCAGAGATAACCATTATCGTCATTCAATTTATAGCAGTTAAATTGAGTTATAATATTGATTTCATGAGTAGAAATTTTAATTACTTCAAAGAAATAAAACATACATAATTCAATACAATTGAAATAAATATCATGTTTTTTGGAACATAAATATGATGCGTGAATGAAACAGATAAAACACATAAACTTAACCGTTGACCCTTGATTTGGCCAACGACACAGGGTCAAAATAACGACAAAGAATAAAAAGGAAATCAAGAATCGAATCAAATGGGAAAAAGGTGACACAAACGATTTATAGTGGTTCGGCCCAAACTGCGTGGTAATAACCTACGTCCACGTAGTGTTCTTTTTGATGTTGAATCCCAATGTCGTGATCAAAGAACTAGGGTTCTTGAGTTTCACAAGCCTTAGGAGAATTACAACTTTTTAGTGGATAATCACCCTATGCTATCTCTATCAGTATTCAAGTTCAAAGTTCAAAAGTCCCTTCCTTGAGCCCTCTCTTTCATATTTATAGGCTCAAGGGGGTTACGTGGGCCAATGGGCCTTAATTATCCTTAATATCAGCGTATCAAGGCAATAAAGAGAAATTATAGTAAATATAGTTATTACAAGATTGCTTATCTTAAAGGAAATAAACGGAAGCATGCGACCAGACTGGTCGCATCTAAACGCAAGATCTGATGAAGCAATAAACATCTGGTAGATGAGCGAACAACATCCCTTCACTTTAACCCTGACACGTGCCAACCACATGTAATAAGTTATTGCCACGTCATCAATAGTCATTTTTGGGTAAACATTTGCCCCCCAAGTTTATTTTACTACGACCAACATAAAGTAAACTTAGGAGACTGACCCTTCGCATACCCCACCAAATCTGTCAGAGCCGTCCATGCCTTCTCAAGAAAGGCAACCAATCATGTCTTTTCAGTTTCCCAAAAAGCTGCCTGACAGCTATCGTGCTTCCCCATTCCTTGAAAAGTTAATCCCATTATTACCTATTTTACAGCGCCACAATCAATATAAATAACCCATTTTTTCACTTTTCACTTTTTACCAATCTTCTTGCCTTCAAGCACTCTGAAGAACAAAGCAAAACAAACCTAGAAAACTTCGTTGATCCAAGGTGCGCTTGTCCAATCTTCTGAAATTGTCACTACAATCCTTCATCCAAGTAAGTCTTCTGATCGATTCCAAAATGTTATGTTGTGCCATGCAATTCCTTTTTTTCCTTCATTTTTTATTTTTGAGTCCTCGAATATCTCTGTCAGTTCTTGCAAAATGGTTTTGAGGTAAATGGGTATGTTGATCTGTGCTAAATATGGTAGGAAAATAACACCTTGCTGGGGTTAAGAACTAGTTTGGTAGTTAGGATCATGAATTTAGGGTGTACAATCGAAGTAAAAATTCAATTTTTAAGCTTGTAGAAAAAACTGGGTTTTTACCGCCCCTCAGAGTCGAAAAAGTTTTTTCTGAAAAACTTTTTACTTCTGCTTTTTGATCCATTTTCCAAACTGCTCGTATGTAATTTAGTGTTTTTGCTAGAATGTTGCTGGCCGCATAAAAGCTTAACTTTTATACGCGAGCAACGTTATTCCACACTTCTTGGTCTTTTGAGCCGTAGATTCTCATCTCCCCTTCTCTGTTCGCAGATTTTCATGCAAGATCCATGGGGAGGTGAGAGGCCAATTGATGACGATCTGCTCGCTCAACTGCCTGTGGACTAAGAACAGTCATCACTACTTATCGCAGAGATCCCTTTTTCTCGAATTCCACCCAACAGACCTCATTCAAGTCCACCAAATATGGGTAGAGTAAAATCCATTGCCCATAAAAAGAAACCATCTAGACCTTCCTAAAATTAGCCTGCTTCTCGAGCTAAAATTCCCTCGACCAGTGGTTTAGGCGAAACCACTACTCTTGAAATCCAAACACAGGCCCATCCCCACGATGTACTTCGACCAGATGTCGAATGGTACCTTGCTCCTCCTAGAAAAATCACTGCTAGGATGGTAAACAATTTCCTTAGAAAGTACGGACTTTCTGGGATAACTTTATTTCTCCCTACCACCGACCAACGGGCAAACCTACCTGGCGATGCCTTCGGCGCTTGGTCGAGGTATCACATTGAGGCAGGAGCAATCCTGCCTCTCCATCCTTACTTCCAAGGAGTGGCCAATTACTTCGGGGTCGCTCCTTTCCAAATATCCCCGAACGGGTATAGAATGCTTTATGCACTCTATATCCTTTACAGCCATAAAAAATGGCCTGTCCCTTCACCTCATGAGATCAACTACCTATTCGATCTCAAATCTAACCCCAACTAGGACAACACGGGGTTCTTTCATTTTTGCCACCAGGAATTGACCTGCACCTTCCTGAGTGGGACTACCTACAAGTCCAATGTAGGAAAGTACTACCAGGAGTACTTTTTAACAACCGACCTGGTTGCCAACAACCTAGCCTTCACCCAAGGAGGTAACTTCTTCGTTCTCGTGGTCGTTTTATTTTCTTTTATTTTATCTGCATTTTCCTTAGAAAATTAGTTCTCTTCAACTCCATGGCTACGACCAGCTCCTACTCCAGAAATGAAGCTTCGAGCAGCACTACTGGCCAGCATGACTGACGTAGAAAAAAGCATCAAGCAGTTGGTCACTAAAGCCAACCTAAGGCTGGTTAGGCTTCTGGCACCTCACTAGGACGTGAGGGAGTCAACAGCGGGGAGTGCCACTGGTGGAGAGATTCTCGAGCAGCACCCGGACATGTCACAACCTCCAAGGAGGAGGACAATTGGAGTGACAATTAGGGAACCCTCCAGCACCCCCCAAGCAGCTGATCTCCCTACCCCTCTGGGAAAGGAAAAAATAAACCTTCCGAACCCCCTGCACCCATCAACGAGCCTTCAGATGAGAACGGTATTATCTTCTCATTCTTAGAAAGTTTGCCCATTCCCTGTCATTTATTTGACGGGGACGGAAACTTTAAGTACAATCCAAATTTAAATTCAGATTTCTTCCAGGCAGTGAGTGAGTGTAGCAGTAGTTCAGTAAGTAATCTAGCGACTAGTAGTTATAGCGCGGGTACTTCACTTATAATTTTCTTGTTTTTAACTTCATCTCCACCTATACATATTGTCTAACTGCTCGCAATGTTTCTTCACTTGCAGATATGTGATCTGGAGACATGTTCAATCACTACACTGCCTCTGCTGCTCCCTCGAGCAGGAAGAAAGACAGCAAGCGGCTTCGTGGGGAAAGCAGGAAAGCTGCTTCAAAGAATGCCCAGACTGAGGATCATCCTCCAGTAGCTGCTCCTTCAAAAGAACCAACACCACCTCCCTCTCCACTCGACCAACAGTCTCCACCTGCACCGGTCGACCAGCACCCTACCCCTCCAGTGCCAACCGAACAGACACCTTAGGGTAATAAACCTGAAGACGCCCTAACCAACACCGTAGTTGTCTTAGCCAGAGAGAGGATATATAAACTCTCAAAGCAAAAATGCAGCCGAGAGGCCATTGTTGGCACCAACTCCATGGAGGCTGACCAGATAATAATCTGAGGGATGAATGAGATAGCCAGTGTAAGTTGCTTTTCTTTAGCTGGGGAATTTTACATTGTCATTTTTCTACCATCATCTTATCCTTTCTCCGGTTGGCGCCGTACGGGGGCTTTGGTCACCCAAACTAAATACTTCGACACCAAGCATATTGAGGCAATGAAGGTGCTCGAGGGGAAGAACGTTGAACTGATTGAGAAAAACACCAAACTGCTCAGCAAGAACACCGAACTGATCGAGCAAAACTTCCAGCTGGCCGAAGAGCTGCTGTAGTTCCGGACTGCCCTGACCAACACCA
The DNA here is from genome assembly GCF_963169125.1 of Humulus lupulus. Classification (NCBI taxonomy): domain Eukaryota; kingdom Viridiplantae; phylum Streptophyta; class Magnoliopsida; order Rosales; family Cannabaceae; genus Humulus; species Humulus lupulus. The sequence goes on along the minus strand of NC_084797.1, from coordinate 61,535,937 downwards.
ATGCCGACAAAGAGAATTTTAGGGAGTGTGCCAAACTTAACTGCCAAGAGGCCAAACAACTTGAGGTTGGTCTGATTGCGAGCAGAAAGGAGACTGAGGAGCTGGAAGGGCGCGTCAAGGAGCTTGGGGAGACGAATGCCAGAAACTTGGAGAAGTATAGGGAGGCCACCCACCTCTGCTTCTATGAGTTCTGGAAGCACAACCGCAAGGCCAACTTCAACTACCTTTCCAAGCCCCTAAGATGAACTCAAATAGCCTGGTGCACTATTCGCCTAGAGGAAGAAGAAAGAGCCAAAATTCTTGCTTCCCCAGAAATTTCCTTAGCAATGGGGATTGATGGCGCGGAAAATGAAGCTAGAACTATAGTCGACCAGGACACTCCTCAAGACCCTCCTGCCTCGTAGTCTTTTTATTTTTCTTTCTTTATCTTTTAAATACACGACCTACGAGTCGTGATGTAAATACAATTTCTTTTTTAACTTTTATTGCTGCATGGGTAGCTTTTTCCCTTTTAATCAATCAATTACATCCGAGCAGTAACTGCTCGCGGTGTAAAAGGATTCTTTTCAGATATTATAATATATTTGCACTTTATTATAACATCTATTTGCATGACTGAACTTAGCATAGTACTTTGGATTGATTTAACAAAATAACAAAATTTTGAAAAATACTCTAAGTACCCTAGCATGCTTTCACTTATTTTGCTCGTGTGTTTACATACCTTTCTATATGCTTTGCTTACTAGATACCTTATATGCCCCCCAAATGATTGAGGAGCTTTAGGTCCTAGGTCACTTGCCTTGACTAGGACCTGTTCGAACATTACTACTCGTAGCAGAGAATATAAAATGATAATATAGCAAAACAACACACGTAATAAGCAAATACTTGTAATAAATACAATAGTTGGCAAGATTGACTAGCTGCGCACAGTCCCTTTTTATTTCTCGTAGTAAATGGACAAAGCGTGTCTATATGAGTGATCACCAAATTGATCTTCCACTTATAAGCAATTAGTCACATAAAATGTCCAACCCTTTTTCATAACTTGTAAAAAGTAAAATTAATACAAGCCAATTCCTTAAGAAGAATTGTTTATTGATAGTACTTTTTGCAAGTGTTCTCCATTCCAATAGCGAGGAATGAGATCTCCATTTAAGCGAGCAAGTTCGTAAGTGCCTGGATGGAGGACTTCTTCAATTTGGTACGATCCTTCCCAGTTAGGTCCGAGTACTCCAGCGGCCTGGTCGCCAGAGTTGAGGAAAACCCTTCTAAGTACTAGATCTCCTACATTGAATTTCCTTTCACGTACTTTAGAATTAAAATACCAAGTGACCTTGTAACGCCCTGGATAGCCAAGACCGTTACACTGTGTGTTTATAGAAGTGCTAGACTTGCTAATCAATTCATTTAATTAAAAGTCGCATTTGTTATAAATAAACATTTCATGTTTACACGGGATCCCAAAAATAATAGGATTAAAACCATTTACAAAATATTCGAGATTTAAATACAATATTAGCCATACTAAGGGGAAATAGACAGTTAAGTAATCCCTGTTCTGATCCACTCCTCGGCCATGGAGACCAAACAGCTGACTATGTACATTCAGCCCCATAGCTCTCCATCTCAGGACTGGTCCAACTTGCCTTTGTCTTTACCTGCACCACGTAGCACCCGTGAGCCAAGGCCCAGCAAGAAAACACAATAACAGAGCATAAGCAATCAACAGACAATCCAATACCTCATATCACATAAGCATGTTCTCAATCGTATAAGCATAGATGATAATCAAGTATTCTGCATACTAAACATATCAACTCATATCAATCACCAACTTATAATGATAACTAAGGTTAACACCCTTAGGCCGCACCCTCTGTTTATCCCACTGACTCCGGGCTGCTTAAACCGAGCTCAGTGAATATAAAGCTATCCTTGGCTACCAGTGGCCAAGCTGCGCCCTGTGCGCAAATATTATATACAGCACCCTTAGGCCGTTTGTCACATGTCCCATGGCATAATACCATCATTGACATTATACAGATATCGGGAGCACTTAGTCCCACCACAAACATATAACCGAGTGAAGTTTTCTTACCTTTAGATTCACTATCTTCGTTCACTTAATCCTCGAGCACGATCCCTCTTGAGCCCTAGCATCCACCTAGTCACAGCCAAAAATCAAAATCATCACCAAACCTTAAGTCAAAAACCTAACCTCGGGACCAATCCCAAGCCCTCGGGAAGCCCCAATTCCACCAAATGGGGTAGTGGAATCGAACCCCGAACCCCCGGGCAAAAACCCTTGAAAATAACTCAAAAACCCTCTTCTGGAAGCAGGGTAGCACTACAACGCTCTTTGGAGGGCACTACAGCACTACAAGCAGAACCAAAAACCCCCAGACAACCAAGCCTAGCGCTAGTTACAGAACCAGCACCCCTGCATTTTCCCTTCCTGCGATTTCCCCGAGCCAACCCTTACCAAAACTTTTCCAATCTTCAACCAAACTTAAAAACATGCTTATTAACATACTCCACTCATCCTAAGCATCTCAAAAACACAAAACCCAATCACATGCACCCCTAATCTCAAAATTCACCATGGTTGAACCTCAAACTCAGAAACTTCAGCACAACAATCAAAACCTCATAATTTAGAGCTTAGAATTTCATACCTTCAATGGGGATTCGACCTTAGGTTATCCTCTACACCTCCTTGTCTTAATCCTCCTCAAACCCTTGTCTTAAATTCCCTAGAATTCCCATCAAATTCAGCTTAGACACCTTAGTTCAAAACCAAAACCAGAAACTGAAGAAACTTCAAAGTCTTACCTCAACTGAATGGTTTGTCTTGCTAAACCCTTGCCCATTCTTCAAGCCAAACCAAGGACTCTAGCCTCAAGCTTACTCTGGCTTCCCTTGAGTTTCTGCTCGAAAATACCTCAAGAATTGATGGAGGTATGCCTAAACCGACCTTGCTTTTCTTTCCCTTCTTTCTCTTTCTTTTCTTTCCGTTTCTTTCCTTCAGACTTCTATTTCCTTCTAAAAACTCCACTAAGCATAAAGCCTCAGTTATTTCTATCCTCTATAAGCCCAAATGACCACAATACCCTCCCTTTTTATTCTAACTCTTTTAATCCACCTAGGGGTATTTTGGTCATTTCACCCGCTAATTCCTTGAGTGTCACTAATATTTTCCGCTTACTTCTAATACCTAATTAATCACCAATTATACTCCTAAATATCAAAATTAACTCCCAATATATTCTCTAAATTCCAAAAATATCCCCAGACTCGCCCCGAGCTAGGTATAAATCCCCGCTGTGACTTTTTCGCTAAACCGCTCACTAGGATCGTCTCGAGTCACAGATCACAAATATATCCACATAATAATGTTGTCTCAAAAATTTATCACATATATATACATTTATGCCCTCAACGGGCCAAAATTACGATTATTCCCTTCTAACCTAATCAGGGCCTACATGCATACTAATACACATAGTCATGCATCTCAAATATTAAAATAATCATATAACATAATTTGAATCATTAAATCACATATATTCCAATTATGCCCTCCCGACACACTAATCAAGGCCCTTAAGCCTTATTAGTAAATTTGGGTCGTTACAGACCTTGTGCTGGTAAGTCGCTACTCAGAGTTAGGCATGCTCGCGCCTTTCATTGACCAAATCTAGAGATTCCATCAATAGTTGGCTATTAGATCCTTGATCATACATCATTCTCCGATGCAATGGCGGATCTAACTCGACAGGCAACATAGCCTCATATCCATAAGCCAAGGAAAATGGAGTATGGTCGATTGCTATGCGATGGGATGTCCTATACGACCAAAGGACTTCAGGCAATTGCGCTGGCCATGCCCCCTTCGCTTCCTCAAGCCTTTTCTTCAAAGTATCCTTTAGTGTCTTATTGACTGTCTCGACCAGTCCGTTTGCCTGAGGGTGAGCAACTGACGAAAAGCTCTTAATAATTCCATGTCATTCACAAAAATCTGTGAACAGATCACTATCAAATTGTGTGTCGTTGTCTGAGACAATTTTTCTTGGCAATCCATAGCGACATACGATGTTCTTGACCACGAAGTCCAGCACTTTCTTGGTCATTATAGTTGCAAGTGGCTCAGCTTCGGCCCACTTTGTGAAGTAATCAATGGCTACTACGGCGTACCTGACGCCACCCTTTCCTGTGGGCAAAGATCTGAATAGGTCTATACCCCAAAATGCGAATGGCCATGGACTATGCATCTGCTTTAGTTCATTAGGGGTTGCTCGCGGAATTTTGGAGAATCTCTGGCACTTATCGCACCTCCGCACAAATTCCATCGAGTCTTCATTCATTGTTGGCCAGAAGTATCCTTGCCTTAGGATCTTTTTTGATAAACTCTACCCCTCAGCATGGTCCCCACAAAAGCCTTCGTGGACCTCTCTCATCAATTATTTGGCCTTCTCTTTCAAAATACACCCTAGGAGTGGCATTGAGTATCCCCTTCGGTACAAGATTCCATCAACCAGGGTATACCTAGCAGCCTGCCGCAGAAGGGTCCTGGCTTTGTTTCTGTCCGTCAGTAACACACCCTGCGTCAGGAACTCTATGTAAGGTGCCATCCATGTATCCGCCGCCTGAATTACCAAAGACGTTTCTTCCACTTGGATGCTTGGTGCTGACAGCCGTTCAACTGGTACTATATTCAGGGTATCAACATCCTTGGCGCTTGCTAATTTGGCCAAAGCATCAGCATTCGATTTTTGGTCGTGAGGTACTTGCTGGAGACTATACTTCTCAAACTGGGCAAACAAATCTTTTGCTTTATTCAGATAGGCAACCATCTTTAGACGTCGAGCCTGATATTCTCCAATGATCTAATTAACCACCAACTGAGAGTCACTGTAGATTTCGAGTGACTTTATGTGCATGTCTCTAGCTAACTGTAATCCTGCGAGCAGCGCCTCATACTCGGCTTCATTGTTTGAAGCAGTGAAGTCGAATCTAATTGTGCAGTGAAATCGATGCCCTTCAGGCATTATCAAAATCACTCCTGCTCCAGCGTGATGCTCATTAGAAGAACCATATGTAAAAACTTCCATGAAGGGTTTGGCTTTGAGGTTCAGGCTTTTCTATTCCTTTTGGCTGTTCGCTATCTGGAAGACCAATGAGCTCTACAACAAAGTTAGCCAGAGCTTGTCGTTTTATTGTTGCTCGTGGTAAGTAAGAGATATCAAACTGCCAAAGTTCAACCACCCATTTCAACAATCGGCTTGCGGCTTCCGGCTTCTGCAGAACTTGCCGTAGAGGTTGGTCGGTCAAAACTGTGATTGGGTGAGCTTGGAAGTATGGTCGCAGCTTTCTGGAGGCTAAGATCAAACAATAGGCTAATTTCTCAATAGGGGGATATCGCAGTTTCGCTCCTATTAGCCTTTTGCTTACATAATAGACGACCTTCTGTATGCCCTCTTCTTCTCTTACTAGAACAGCACTAGCAGCATATTCTGTGATCACCAAGTGGATGAACAAAATTTCCTTATCGACTAGCTTCGATAGAATCGATGGCTGCGACATGTGAGTCTTTAAGGCTTGAAAAGCTTGCTCGCACTCCTCCGTCCATTCGAACTTCTTGTTAACACTGAGTACATTAAAAAATGGGACACATTTGTCCGTCGATTTGGAAATAAATCTACTGAGAGCAACAATTCTTCTGGTTAAGCTTTAAACATCCTTGATGTTTTTTGGCGATCTCATATCGACCAGGGCTTTGATTTTCTCAGGATTGGCCTCAATTCCTCGCGAGTTTACTATAAATCCCAAGAATTTTCCTAATCCAACTGCAAAGGAACACTTGAGGGGATTCAGCTTCATCTGATATTTGTTCAAGACGTTGAAGCATTCTTGCAAGTCCCCTATATGTCCTCTTGCCCTCTTTGACTTAACCAGCATGTCATCGACATATACTTCCATGTTTGTATCGATCAGTTCCTTGAACATGTGATTGACCAGTCACTGGTAAGTCCCACCAGCGTTTCTTAAACCGAAGGGCATCACTTTGTAACAGTAAAGCCTTGTATTAGTCCAAAAGCTAGTGTGATCCTCATCAGGTGGATGCATACTGATCTGATTGTACCCAGAGTATCCATCCATGAATGAGAGGATCTCATGCCCTGTCGTGGCATCAACCAGCTGGTCGATTCTAGGGAGTGGGAAACAATCTTTAGGGCAAGATTTATTAAGGTCCGTGAAATCCACGCACGTTCTCCACTTGCCATTCAGCTTGGGAACCAATACGAGATTAGAGACCCAAGATGGATAAAATGCTACCCTGATGAATCCACTCTCCTTTACCTTCTCAACTTCTTCCTTCAGAGCTTTTGATCTGTCTTTGTCGAGCAGCCTCCTTTTCTGTTGCACTGGTGGAAAACTCTTATCTATGTTCAGGACATGGCTAATGACCGCAGGGCCTATTCCAACCATGTCTTTATGCGACTAGGCAAAGATTTCCTGGTTTTTCCTCAAAAATTCCACCAATGCTTGTTTCGTTGTTGTCTCTAAGTTTTTACCGACTTTCACAATCCTGGTCGGATCTTCCTCATCGAGTTGGACCTCTTCAAGGTCCTCGATGGGTCCTATCTCTTCATCAAAAACCCCAAAGCGAGGATCCAAATCCCTGTCCTCACTTTGGGCAACACCCTATTTGGTGACACCATCACCTGATTGGGCTTGTACATCACTAGCCATTTGCAACTCTTTCCTAGCAGCTTCCCTTGATCCTCCTTTCTTCGCCTTAGATATCGAGGCATTGTAGCACTCCCTCGCTTCCCACTGGTTTACCAACACGCATCGTACCCCTGCATTGATTGGGAATTTCATGGCAAGGTGCCATATCGAGGTAACGGCTCACAGGTCGACCAAAATTGGCCTTCCAATTACATCATTATACGCTGAAGGACAATCAACTACTATGAAAGTAGTGAGTAATGTCCTGTTTGTAGGCGTAATTCCTCCTGTAACTGGGAGCCTAATCGACCCAGTCGGGGCGAGCCCTTCGCCAGAAAAACCATATATGGTTTGGTTGCACGGCTCTAGGTCCTTGACGGATAACTTCATCCTTTCCAGTGAGGACTTATACAAGATGTTTATTGAGCTTCCTGTGTCAACTAACAGCCTCTTAACCATCATGTTGGAAATTTGGACGTCAACGACCAGCGGATTGCAGTGTGGGAATCAGACATGTTGAGCATCGTCTTCAGAGAAGGTTATCAACTCCTCCTCTGTTCGAGCTTTCTTTGGTGCGCGATCCTCCACACTCAATATCTCAATGTCCTGGTCGTGGCATAAGGTCTGAGCATATCGCTCTCTTGCTTTCCCACTATCCCTTGCAAGGTGTGGGCCGCCACAAATGGTGAGTAACATACCTGCCACAGGAGCTGGCTATAAAGGTGGTGAGCATTGGCGTGCAGGCGCCTGCTTGTTGCCACCTTGAGCCTCTCGCTGAGACCCTCTTGCGGCTCGTATGTATCTCCTTAGGTGTCCTTGCCTGATCAGGAACTCGATCTCGTCCTTCAACTGGTTACACTCATTAGTGTCATGTCCGTAGTCGTTGTGAAAATGACAAAATTTTGTCGTATCTCTCTTGGAGATATCCTTTCTTATAGGCGCTAGTCGCTTATAAGGGACATTGGCATTGGTCGCCTAGTAGACCTCTGCCCTACTTTCAATAAGGGTCGTATAGTTGGTGAATCTTGGCTCATATCTATTGCCTTTGGGGCATTTATTTTCAAATGTTGACGGCTCATTGCCCGCCCTTTTTCCACAATTTCTTCCATTTCCGTTCCCGTTGCCTTTGCTGTTGCCATTAGGTTTATCCGACCGTTGGCGTTCTTGGCGGGATCTTCCTTCGGTCCCTGGTCTTTCGTAGGCGACTTCCCCTCATTGGCGATCGCATCTTTGAGCTTGATGTACCGATCAGCTCGATCCAGGAACTCCTGGGTACTCCTTACCCCATTCTTTCTCAGGCTACTCCAGAGGGGAGAATGACGTCTAACCCCCGCAGTTAGGGCCATCATCTTTCCCTCATCGCCCACTGTTTTGGCTCCAACTGCTACTCGCATAAAGCGCTGGACGTACTCCTTTAAGGGCTCTCCCTCCTTTTTGCATATCTTGACCAGTTGGTTGGCCTCAGTGGGGTGTACGCGACCCGCATAGAATTGTCCATAAAATTCCTTCACGAAAATTTCCCAGGATACTATACTAGCAGGAGGGAACTTAAAGAACCACTTCTGGGTGGTGTCAGATAGAGTGGCGGGAAGATCCTGCAGCGGGCATCGTCTGATACCTTCTGAATATCCATTTGTATCTCAAACTTGTTCGCATGAGATACCGGGTCCCCGTACCCATCAAAGTTTGGCAATACTGGCATTTTGAACTTGCTGGGGATTTCTACCACAGTAATCCTCTGCACAAACGGAGTGCCTCTCCTCCGGTCGTACTCTATGTGGGATGTCCGGCTCCCGACCAGCTGTTGTACTGCCCAGTTCAGAGCATCAATTTGAGCCTGAACCGCGTCTGGGATCGCTGGGGCAACTGGGGCCGGAGGAGCATACTCATCGTGCCTCTCACGTCTGTCGTTGAGTATGTCCCTCAAGTCATCATCCCTACGCCTTTGTTCGCTAGTGCCCAGGCAATCAAATACGTTATGTTGTCGGGGTTGCCCCCAACGTTATGGCTCGTAGGCCTTTTTTCTCTTGGTGGGGGGTTTTTGTCTCCACCTCTTTCCTCATGCCTTCGACCAGCATTCCCCCTGCCTGAATCGGCCTCACTGTAGTCATGGTCGTCTCTAAACTGAGGCCGCCTATGGCACGACCGGATGGTCACGCTGTTTCCTCCTCTTGCTGACATCTCCCGAGCGTTAGGGGGAGACATGTGCTAGTCGGTGGGTCCCCGTTCATTATTATGCCGTGGGGCGGCCCTAACCGCAGAGCCTGACTCATTATGCCTTGTGTGGGCAGAAGGACGTTGCCCCCTGCTCGATGGATTTGGCTCATCGTCCCCTAGGCGTCTAGGGCTGCGGGGCAGTTGTCGGGCCCTATTCTACCTCTGGCACTGGGGATTGTCGCGGCCATCTTGAGAGGGTGGCTGTTGCTCAAGATCCTGAATCAGGACATCATCCTGAGCAACAGGTGGCTACTCCGACCTTTGAGGGCTTGCTGGCTGGAGCGGAGGACTCGGATTAAGAGCCCGTTGTGGTGGTGCACTTGGTAGCTGATCTGGTTGAGAGGTCGGTTCAGCATGTCCTCTGGCCAACTGAATGGCTACTTCAAGAGCGGTCATGGCATCTCTCTGCCGACGGTCCATTTCTGCCTGCCGCTCATTCAGCTCCTGGCGCTGATGCTCAATCTCCTTTTGTTGCAGCGCCAAGGTCTCTGCTGCATTCTCCTGATTGGCCCTCAGATTCGCCAACTCATCCTGCAACACGCCCAGTGTTTCCCTCAGCGTCTCAGAATCCATTTCCTCCTCTTCAAAATCAAAGTGTGGTTCGTTTTCAGCCACATTTGGAGGAGGAGGTTGAGACGATGCAGCGCCAGCAGCCTGCCCAACTCTCTTGGATGTCTTCGCCATTTGATTTTCTTCAAACTTCTTGAGTTCAGCTCTCAATGAAAGCACCAAAATGTTGACCCTTCATTTGGCCAACGACACGGGTCACAATAACGACAAATAATAAAAAGGAAATCAAGAATCGAATCAAATGGGAAAAAAGTGACACAAACGATTTATAGTGGTTCGGCCCCAACTGCGTGGTAATAACCTACGTCCACTTAATGTTCTTATTGATGTTGAATCCCAATGCCATGATCAAAGAGCTAAGGTTCTTGAGATTCACAAGCCTTAGGAGAATTACAATTTTTCGTTGGATAATCACCCTATGCTCTCTCTATCAGTATTCAAGTTCAAAGTTCAAAAGTCCCTTCCTTGAGCCCTCTCTTTAATATTTATAGGCTCAAGGGGGTTACATGCGCCAATGGGCCTTAATTATCCTTAATATCAGCGTATCAAGGCAATAAAGAGAAAATATAGTAAATGTAGTTATTACAAGATTGCTTATCTTAAAGGAAATAAACTGAAGCATGCGACCAGACTGGTCACATCTAAATGCGAGATCTGATGAAGCAATAAACATCTGGTAGATAGACGAACATCATCCCTTCTCTTTAACGTTGATACGTGCCAACCACGTGTAATAAATTATTGCCACGTCATCAGGAGCCATTTTAATTACTTGAAAGAAATAAAACATACATAATTCAATACAATTGAAATAAATATCATGTTTTTTGGAACGTAAATATGATGCATGAATGAAACAGGTAAAAAACATAAACTTAACATTTACTATTTCACGATAAAACTACCCAACAATTAAAGTGTCGCCTTAGAGTCGGTCAAATTAATTTCAGACAGTCTACAAGAAAATCTTAGATTTATTAATTGAAACTTAAAAGATCTCATATTTTCTTTTAAAAATAAAGTATCATTTGTTTGGTCAAGACACAATCATCCACTGCAAAAGCTTAATTATGTATTTGTAAGTGTAACCTATTATTTCGGAGTCCATGACTTGACTTAGAAAGTGTTTCCTTAGGGTTGGTCAAGCCTAATTTACATATCTTTATCCTATCTTTGTAAGAATCCAACCTGAATATTGATATGGTTGGAAACCTTCCTTAGGGGGACGAAAACAAAGCCGCCTTGAGGCGCAAACCATATCTCACGGTGTTGTACTAATAATGGAGGCTATAGGTCATATTGAGATGTCAACATTCTCCCACTTACTATTTGGAATTAAATGTGTTTGTTAAACTAATCAATTAATTTCAAATTAATTACTAGTTTATTATAACCCCATGAATGTAACATAATTAATTTATTATTAATCAATTTTAAATGGGCCTAAGTTCATTTAATCCATGACATATCCTAAGTATAAATTATGTGAACTATAATAATTAATTATCCTATTACATTCATCACACTTTAATAAAACAATTTTCATATAAAATTAGTTATCTAAAAGGCTTAACTTAAAAGATATGTCTTTATTATTATGGTGCGATTTACCAAGTTCAACTAACTAAATAATTTATATAAACAAATAGGACAATGCAAAATAATCATGTTTCTACGTATGAGATGCATGATTAAAAATGTGTGAGGTTTCATGTGGAGCATGTAATCGACTAATGCATGATCATATTATCAATCACATTAATGAACATTTATTTAAATAAATACAATAAACAAAAAGGATGAACCGAGTGAGTATCGTGCATTTCGTAGATTTACAACCCTTTGAAAAAATAGAAGTCAATAAAATTACAAATTGGCTTCAAAGATACATTTTTCCCATTTGAGGTATGTCTTCATAATTTTAGGCTTTAGGCCCAACCCAATAATTAATTAAAACAACTTTCTAATTAATTAATTTATTTAATTAAAACTAACTTTTAAGTAAATAACCATTTTATTATCTTTTAAGTTAGTTGAATTTAAATAATCAAGAAAACAATTTAAATTATTATTTTAACTTGGAATTTTTAAAAAAAATCCAACCAACTAAAAAATATTTTAATTTTCTAACAAAATTAAAATAAGACAATCAATTTTAAAATTCAAATCATTTTAAAAAATTAATTAATGAAAGACAATATCAAGGTTAAGGTTTATTATATGTGCCATTTGAGCAACTTTTGTGAATTTGGGTTCTAGGCGCCTAGGCTCTGGGGTCGAGCACCTAGGCACTCGAGAGTGGCAGCATCCTGGGCAAAGACAACATGCTTGGGTGCCTAGATGCTCGCGAATGATAGCATTCTGGGCAATGACAACATGCTTGGGTGCCTAGGTGCTCTTTACAACTAATTTTTCTCCTTTTACTAGTGTGCAGAATTTTAACTGTATAAATTCCAAAATAAATTACAAAAGTTTCTATGCCACAAAATTGGCTTACACAAGATCTGGAAAAAGTAAAACAGAAAGCCTAACCCAATATTCTCCATAAAATTAACACTCAATCATTCAACCAACAATTCTCTTAATAATACACTAACCTATACGAGTAAGTCTATTATGCCATAATGAATAAGAATTGGAGTCAACAACATAGCAATAATTAGAAGTATTATTATGTTGGGTTTTATGCCCTATAAATCAAAGTTCTTATGTAATATGAATTATTATCAATAAAAGTAGTAGTAATCATTTTTGTTCACATTTATTATATGTTTATTATTAATATAAACATCTATAAATTCTCAAACATATTTATCATTACACCTATCGTGATTAGATCACACTGGATTATAATTGTAATTGTATGTTCAAAAGAATGTGCCTTAAGATTAAATCAGTGCATAGGATTCATTGATTTGGAAATTTACGATAAGGTCTACTTACACGATGGTATGATGTTTTATCAAGAACATTAATGAAGTAGATACGATCGGATGTATTTTATTACATCAAACTAGGGCTGATATTGATTATTGATGGATAAATAAGAATCATTATTATCAAATCTAATCAGTGTCACAACATTGATCATTAGTCAAGTTAATTCAATTCTGAGTGATAATATTTCTATTGATTACATTATTTGAGTCTTTTGACTTGTTTGTTAAAGCATGTCTCTTCGACATGGCTATTACTTACATTATGGAGATTTAGTAATATAATTGAATGAGAGTGTGTATCATAGATACGAAATGTATATCTTTTGTACAATAAGTGAAAATATGACTTATGTTGTACCTTAAAAACATGAGCTCAACTATCTTGCTCAGAGTACAGTTGTCGCGAAATAAATATAGAAGGCAAGACCTCGGAGACATTTCTTTAACTCCTGACCAAATAGCTCGAGGCTTTGTCACTAAGTCTAGAACATGTTAGGATCTTCCACACTGTTAGAGATGCAAATGAACGAGATCGAGTTACTCGATGTCTAGATCGCCTGCATCAAGCTCGAGCATTATCTAAGTCAAACCATTATGTTCCAGTCATATCTAGCTCAAGAATGGCATCTAGCTCGGATGGGAGAATCCCTAAAGATTTGGATGCTCAATATACACAATAAATACATGCAATCATTGTCTATATTTATTGATTGATGTAAAAAAACAATAGGCCTAATTATGATATTTAAGTATCCATTAACTTGGGAAGTTACCCAATATTGTACGTTACCATTTATAGTATGGTTAACCAATATTGCCCACCATTATTCCCTATAAATACAAGGGGAATGGAAAGTAAAAGGGACAGCCATTATGTATGCAAAAACTCTACCGAAATTATCATAAACAATTTCCTCTAGGGTTCCTAAACAGATCAATAATAGTGACTCGTGGACTAAGTGGATTTTAACCACTGAACTACGTAAATTTTTATTGTTTTTATATTTCTTTACTCTCGGTTTACAGTAAATGTAATCTCTCTATTTCAGATTTCTATATCCTCTATTGATGAAAATTTGCATCAATCGATTGGTGTTTTCATTGAGAGTAGATTAAGCTTGAAATCTTGCACGATATTCAACCCACTAATCATCAGGTCATTACTCGTTGCATGCGCAACAATGAAACGGATCAGCTTGATGATCAGGGAGGTCATCGTACCTCCATCCACACTAGGAAGGGTATGTCTACACAACGCCACCCATGAAAACAACATGTGGACTAGGACAATGCCAACAATTCGGCATCACGCCTATCAAACCCCAATCCTTGGTACCTGACCGCCATTGAAATGGGGAATGCTCAGCTGATGAGCCACCTTGCCTGGGCTAACTGGCGAATAGACAAGATCATGGCTTGACTACTGATGAGAATGCCAAAAGGAGGCAAAGTGGGTCACACAGATCTCGGAAGGAGACAAAGTGGGTCCCACCGAAATAATCGACCTAATGTAAGTCATTCCGTCAGAACAGCAACACCGAGCGTTGTGCCTTCTGAGCAGACTCCTAGGAACAACTCCTGCCACAAGTGGCTCACACTCATAGAAATCAGTTTGGCCAAGCAAGGCGAGCTAAGACCACATTGAGAAGGGCGAAAATCCATGTTGCCACCAACTCAGGAAATCAGAGTAGACATTGGGCCCGCCAATTTGATCCGTTCTAATGAGACATAGATTGCTTCACCAATAAGGCATCCTCCATCACCTGTTCATCATCCAACACCACCACGCCAACAAAGGAATGCACCAGGGCACGGGAATTAAAGGGGACATTCTATACCTGTAGAAGACACATATGCCTCACGATCTCGCACTAATAATCCAGCTCCTCGACCTCAACCACGAGAAGTAAGCTTCATGGATGATAGTTATTGGACGGAGAGCCATCATGGGGGTAGAACCGAGAATGCCCATAACACGAATTCCCATAGGCACGAAAGCGATCTGAGAAATCAATTAAGTTTAGCTCAAAGCTTGCGGTCTAATCCACAGTCCGACCTGCATGATAATCTAAACATGAAAAAAGGATAGTCAACTTGCTATGATAATCTGAGTTATACTCAGAATAGGGGAGATTCATCTATCGTGTGTGACAATGGGAACGTCCTGCCTAACCAAGCTCAAGATTGGAGGGAAAATAACCCACCTAACACGCCCAATAAGATGGGAGCTGGTAACCAGCTCCCAAATAACATAAAGACGAGAGATCCAACACTCGAATAGCTCGCCTTAATGGAGGAAAAAATGAAGAGGCTCTTGTTTGGGAGAAATATAGATGATTGTGATTCCGATGAGGAGCTTGACTATTTTGCTCCTCATATCGCAGCAGATCTGTATCAGGTTGGCTTTAGGATGCCAACTATGCCCATATATAACAAACCATTGATCCATCCAACCACATTGGGACCTTCAACACACTGATGATGGCCCACAATGTGAGCCTCAACCTGCGATGTGTTCTATTCCCAGCTACATTGACCGGACCAGCCAA
This sequence comes from Humulus lupulus, assembly GCF_963169125.1. Taxonomy (NCBI): domain Eukaryota; kingdom Viridiplantae; phylum Streptophyta; class Magnoliopsida; order Rosales; family Cannabaceae; genus Humulus; species Humulus lupulus. The sequence continues at coordinate 61,520,924 of NC_084797.1, read as the reverse complement.
GCTATGGTTCAACAAATATAAGAAGCACTTAATCACCTCCTGGAAAAAGTTGTCCTCCAAGTTCAAGAGATAGTTTCGAGCTGCCAAAGAGGTTCGAGTGGAGGCTGAGTCACTGACTACAGCGTCAAGCTCATGGACATGAGAACTGGAATCACTGTAGGAGGAGGTCTTTGGAAAGAGCTCCAGAGGAAAGGAGTGAAAAGTGTAAATGAATTTTTGGCTCGAGCTCATCCTTTAAGGCAGGTCTTGCAAAAGCCTAAGACATCGAGAAGTTTGTTAGAGTGGGCCATCGAACTCAGTCAGTTCGAGATACTATATAAACCACTAACATCAATCAAACGCCAAGCGCTCGCTGACTTCGTGGCTGAATGTACGGGGTTCCAGGTGAAATAGCCCTCAAAACATACAAGACCAAAATCATGCTAAAATTAAACTTTTTACTTTTTACTCATTGTACCGACAATCCATGTAAAAAAAACTTTTAAAAGATCATGTGCGTACACTTTTAGTTTAGCAAACAGAAATACAACTACTCTTCCACAGAGTTATAACAAACTTCCAGCTTTTTCTTTTCAAAATGGTGATCCATCAAAAATCTCCCCAGGCCAGGCCACATGTACATATCCACAAGCAGACTCCGGCACTCACTGCTCCACTTTGCTTTTGCACTTTCCTGCAATATGAAACAACTAGGTAAGCGAAAACACTTAGTAAGAATAGCCTTACACACAAGTATACTAAACCCGGTAATGGGTTGACCGAAGGTAGTTATCGCTACCAGTCATTAGGGTATTGGATAAGTTCCAACCCTATCATAAAATTCTCAAATAATAACCAAATCAGAATCAAATACTTTGATTGTACCTAACAACCAATGTTACACATATGATGATAACCTACACTTAGAAAATCTGAGAACATTCAAAATATATATATATATGTAATTACACAATTAAATCAACATAACAAACATAAAATCTTGGCTCCAACCCGGATTCCCTCTTAGCGTCCTGACCCCAACCCGGACTTTATCTTACCATGTTTGGCTCCAACCCAGACTATAATTTTACCATGTGCTAGCTCCAACCCGGACTATAATTTCACCATGTCCTGGCTCCAACCCGGATTTTAATTTCACCATGTCCTGGCTCCAACTCGGAGTATAATTTCACCATGTCCTGGCTCCAACTCGGACTATAATTTCACCATGTCCTGGCTCCAACTCGGACTATAATTTCACCATGTCTTGGCTCTGACCCACACTATAATTTTACCATGTCCTAGCTCCAACCCAGACTATAATTTTACCATGTCCTGACTCCAACCTGAACAGTATTACAATAAGGTTTTGGCTCCAACCCGAACTCACTTACCATTAAGTCGTAGAATTCATAAGCATTGCAAAGGCGAGTATCAAGCATACCCTGGTCTTAATGACCCAAACCAAAAATAGTGTAATCTACTACTACAAGCACACACTAGTATATTCATGTGTAGCCAAGAAAGAGAAAGGCTAACTTACTGGGAGTCCTTAGTTTCCAGCTAGATCTTTAACACCGCTATTCATTTTCCCTTTCGTGGTTACTGTAATTAATACAATGTACTCAGATTAAACTATGGCATACTCTTATAGCTAATATTCTATGATAGCTACATGCAATAAAGTTCTCTTAGAGACTCTATACTATAGCCTCTTATACACCTTACAGTGTATAAGGCTGGATTTCATTTCAGTCTTTATAGTATCATGACAAAATTGGCCTCACCACAACACGCTCTCCGTACCATGCATCTTAATATTCTTTAACTAAAGAATTCACTTATCAAATAACTCGTATTTTGGTTTTAGGAAAAAGGAGTTCAACTCAACTCATATCTTTAGAAAAATACGAACTTGTCGTCCTCTTACGAAAGTTTACCGTTTTCTATTATTTACCAAAATACTGCTTTTTGACCATTTACAAATAATATCTGACAATGTTACCCCATTCTCTTAAAGGTTTTACAAAACTTAAACTCCCATTTGTACCATTTTTATCCATAACCTAGGATCTCTTTTTATGTTATTTTTTAAAAGAAGGGCAATTGGACCCTTAACTTATAAAATGGTAAAAATCAACTTTTAAAATAACTCAAGCTGATTTGGGATTGGTTAAATCTCCAAATTCTTAGTTATCTTTGCAAAGGATTATTTCTTCTCATTTCCAAAACTTTAATGTCATTATATTTTTTAAAGTGATAAAGTCTTGTTTTTAAGCTTTTGCCCTCAATTGAGATTTTTAACCAAAATCCTTAAACTATCGTTCACTTATTCTGTGTCATAAGGATGGTAACTAGATGAAATTCTGGCCTCATAACTTGTTTTAGGTTAAGATAACTAACCTCCCAAAAATCACTTTTCGTTAAGGTTCGAAATTACTACTTTTCAAATTTTCAGGGAAAATTTAGAAAAATCATTTCTCTTAAACTGTGACACAATTTTAGGGGTACTTATAAACATCTTAAATAATTTCCTTCAAAATTTCATAATTTTGGGGATGGAAAAACCCATTCAAATATTTAAAACAATCTGGGCAGTGCCTGCTGCCCAGAAGTTTTTCCCAGATTTTAAGGTACTTTGGAAATTTATTTCTCTTACACCGTAGCTGATTTATTTCTAAAATTTTACAAAAATATTTATACATGTCTAAATTATATTTCTTAAAAATTTCATAATTTTTTGAGAAACATAACCCATGAAAAATGTTTAAAACAATCTGGGCAGTGCTTTCTGCCCAGAAGTTTTGTTTCCAGATTTTAGGGCAAACTTTGAAAATTTATATCTCTTATACAATAACACATTTTCCTCTACAATTTTACAGTAACCCTTATAAATGTTTACGATAATACCCTACAAAATTTCATAGGTTTTTGATTAGTAAAACTCATTTAAATATCAAAACAATCTTGGCAGTGCATGCTGCCCAGAATTTTTCAGATTTGCGTCACAATGCCAAAAAGTGCATAACTTGGGTTTTAAAATACCTTTTTATGATTTTTCAAAGCCTATCATCAATTACTCACAAATAAATATGCAACTAAACAAATATTTTTTACAAACAGAGGTAGTAGAGTATGATCTGACCTGTTGGAAGCTAGACCACAAAATGTTGGCAACATGCATTTTTACACAACCTAACAACAATAAGTATTTCTAGCATAACCCTAGCCCATGCATGCATGAAAATCATCAAAACACACAATCGCAACCTTAAGCATAAAATTAACTTCAAAAACCATGAAAATAACCTATACAACCAGATATACCGACATAAATCACAAAACTCAAGAACAACCATAAATTTCTACCTTTGATAGTTCTAGCTTGGAGATGTGTTTTCCTTAGCTTCTCAAACTCCCCCTTGTGCTCTACACTCTCAAACCGAGCCCCAAAGTCCCACATGAAGATTTTAAGAGAGAGTTAGAGTAGAAAGACTTAGATGAGGGAGAAAACATGCAAACTACCAAGATCTCTTACCTTGCTTTCACTTGATCATCAAAGTGCTAAATCCTTAAGATCCTACCCGTACAAGCTTCTCTTGAACCCTAGAGCCCAATATCAATACCATGCATGGCTATTAGATCACATGCATGCATAATTAACCCTTAGGGTTTTGGGTTTGAAGAGGAAAAGAGGAGAAAAATGAAGTAGGTTTCGAAACTTACTCTACACAAGTGTTCTCTTGAGCTTCTCCCTCCTTCAATGGGGAAATGAGTGCTCTTAGCTCATTGAAAGAAATAATTGCAGCAATGGAGAGTAGAGAGACTTAGAGTTTTGGTTTTTGGGTGAGGAAATGGAAGAGAGTGTTTTTCTTGAGGAAAAAGAAATTTTGAGAAAATGATTAGAAGTGTAAGAGAGCAATGATTATGGTTTAGCTTGTGAGTGGGGTAAGTCTCTTACTCTTCCCCTAGGGTAGATGTCCTAGGCTCTTAAGAGCCCTAGGAATAGCCTTGTCACCCACCCCTCTCTCTCTCTCCTCCCTTGGAAAAAACCTTTATGCCCTTGCTCCTTTTTACCTCTCTCCTTAGAAACTCAAGGGCCCTTTCGTAATTTTACTTATCTAAAATTCCCTAAAATTTTACCTTATAGTTTTTAAATATCTCCAAGCTTAATTAATTAAATTAAATGTGACCCAAAATTAAAAATTTTCACATATCACATAATTTTGGTAATTTTATCAAATTGACCAAAATGCCCTTAGAGGACCGAGCAAGAAATTCTCATTCCTAAGCCCGATTGATTGGAATTCAAACATCAATCAATTTTTCTTAAGCTTATTGGCTTAACTATAAAGTCTCAGTTGTTAGAAAAAATAAATATTTGTATGCCATAGTATTACCTATTTTATTAAATCTGATATTTTTCTCCCATTAGGGTTTATTCCTTGGTCTGAGACCAATCTTTCTTTGCATAAATCTAGATCCTTTACCAGATCATTACAGCGGCTATAAACTTCACCAATCATCACAAATTCATATAATATCGTTTATCCAAATAATATTCCACATAATTCTTTACCGGCTCCAACCAGCTACTAACGGGTGTTCAAAACACGAGATGTTACACCATGACGAACCAATGAGGGCACCAGTACAAGAATTGTGTAAACTCTTCATTGATGGATCATCAAACGAGAACATATCTAGAGCTGAAATAATCCTAATCTCACTTGAAGGACATCACTTCCATACGGCTCTCAGATTTGGTTCTGATGCTTCCAACAACGAAGCGGAGTACAAGGCACTATTGGTTGGATTTTGGGTAGCGAAGGAGCTGAAAGAAGGAGCAATTCAAGATTAAACAATTCTGAGATCGTGTTTAACTAGGAATTTTGAAAATACCAAGCTTGAGGAATCAAAATGGCAGCTTATTTAGCTAAGGATAAAGGTGAACTGTTAGAATTTGAGTTTTATTCCATCGAACAGGTCCCCCACGAGCACAATACGAATGCAGATGCTTTATCCCGACTTGCCCCAACCAAAGAAGCGAACACATTAAATGTGTTCCCCATACAAGTCTTGGATAAACCAAGCATCAATTAGGAGCCAATGGAGGTCGGAGTGATTTGTGAAGAACCGACCTGGAGGACCGAAAAGTTGCCAGAAGATTAAAAGAATGCATGAACAATGTTGTATCAGGTCCCAAGGTATGTTATGGTCATTGTAATTCTCTATAGGCAAGGTCATTCTTTGCCCCTCGCAAGGTATGTTTTGCATGAGGAAGTGCAGGCCATCCTCCGAGAAATCCATGAAGGATTTTGTGGGGACCATGGGGGGTAGAACTTGGCTCTAAAGGTACTAAGACCCATGCTAAAAAAGGACTCTGCTTCATATGTCCTCAAGTGTGACAAATGCCAACATTTTTCCACCATTGCCCGAGCTACACCGATGGAGTTAACTATGATTTCCTTGCTATGCAGTTGTCGCAATCGAATATTTTACTAAGGGGGTTGAGGTCGAGCCTCTGGCGACTATAACCTCAAAAAGAGTACTAGATTTCGTCATGAAAAACACCGTATGCCATTTTGGACTTCTAAATAAGATTGTGTCTGATAATAAAACTTAATTTGATAATGATCTATTCACAACCTTTGGCGAGAAATACGACATAATGAAGAGTTCCTCTTCAGTGGCATACCCTCAAGCTAATGGGTAGGTCAAGGCAGTAAACAAAACCCTAAAGTCGAGGCAGTAAACTAAACCCTAAAGGCGAGCTTAAAGAAGCGACTAGAAGATGCTAAAGGGCTATGGCCTGAACAACTCTCGCAAGTGCTTTGGGCCTACACGACCTCACATCGCACTTCTACTAAGCATACTCCCTTCTCTCTAACTTTTGGTAGCGAGACTATGCTCCCAGTTGAGGCTCTAGTGACGTCACATAGGCAAAAGACCTACAACAAGGATCAGAATCATGACATGCTTAATGCATCCCTGGACCTAATTGAAGAGTGATGGGAAGAGTCTCAATTGCAGCTCACCCATTACCAGGAAAGAGTAGCTCGATATTTTAATTCAAAAGTCAAAGGGCGTAGACTCGAGCTGGGGGATTTGGTGCTCCAAAGGGTGTTTCTAGCTAACAAAGACCCTAAAGACTATGTACTGGGACCAAACTAGGAAGGACTCTATCAGATCGTGGAGATATTACAGGAAGGAACCTTCAAACTAGCTCGACTAAGCGGAGAATAGTTCCACGAACTTGGAATGCTCTTCATCTTAAAAAGTATTATCAATAATAGGACGTCTTTGTTAGATTTAATGTGTTTTGTTCTTCGTAAGGCTTATTTGTAAAAGCCATTTCATTTTGTTCAAACTTGAATAATAAAAGGCTCGCTACGTATTTTAAACATGGAATTAGTTGTTTTCATTTAATTCTTGTAATTTAGCATGAGTTGATTATGTAAAAGCGATCTAGAATATTTATAAATTATGATCACTTGGGGGCATATAACCCTTGATCAGTCTTTGAAACATTCGACAAATTTAGGTTAAAATTTGTGCAACTTAGAATTTGGAAAATTGATTACTCTACGACTTCTTAAAGCTTGAGTTTTCAAAGAAATTCAGAATACGAACTAAGTTAAGAAAATTCAAAGAGTAACAAAAAAATCCTAAAATTTAACGAGGTACAAAAATCCTGGAACTAAAATAGGTCTAAGGCCTGATCCCTATTAGGTATACACGACTAGGCGATCAAACTCCTAGAAATAACCAAATCATTGATTAAAAATTAACTGCACGTGCCATCAAGCAAAAATATCTCGATCTAAAATCACCCCTTATAAACATTTGGATGTATAAGGACTTCAAAGGTTCATGAACATAAATACTTGATAGAAAAAGGGAGTAAATAAAAAATATATGATATAACAAGTTCAAGCATTTATCAAAATATATAAATTATATTGAGGATAAAAATAACCTCAAGGTAAAGCCCAAAGGCAATTGTCTAAGCCTAAAAGGCCAAGATACAAAGGGCTCTAAGCACCCAAAAAATAAAAAAAAAATAAAAAAATAAGAGAGCAGCCCCATCATCCCTGAGCTCTGGTAACTTGCTCTCGGAATGACATCTCTTCCCCCTCGACTTGCTCCTGAAGCCTTCGCTGTCTCCGCAGGATCTTTTCATAATTGGTTCTAGAACTTGGCAAGGTAGCGCCCCCAAAGTTTCGTATCAAGGAATGAGAAATCCCCTTCCTTGTTGTATGCCCAACACCAATAAAACATTTCCTCCATAGAGCTCTCTATTTTGACAATGTCCTCCTTGGCCTTGGCTTCGACCTCCATAAGCTTTTGCTTAAGATTGACAACTTCGAGCTGAAGCTGGTCTTGCCGCTAGACTACCTCCAAGGCTTGCACTTTGGCAATTCGCTCGTTCTCCTGGGAGGTCTTCACGGCATTTTTGGACTCATTCAAGGCACTCTTGGCCTTGTCGACCTCAGCTCTACCACAGATCTGAGCCATGCAAGATTGCAGACTTTAGACCGTGGAACTGAAGAAGGAGGATAAGGATAAGACTTACGATCAAAGTCATCCCCAACACAGAGTCAAGGACAGTCACCGAGGGTCTCGCCTCAGGCCTGTAGCTTTTTGGCACTAACCAAGCTCGCATGCTTCATCAGATGGTTCACAATCTCCTGATATGAACCACACAGAGGTTTTGGATATTTCCCCACCTCGAGGGGAGGAACTGGGATCGTTGGATTGGGGGTTGCGACTTGGAAAAAAGCAGAGTCGCGAGGAGTTTGTGGAGGAGCTACTAGAATCGTGACTACTGTGACCTAAGGCTGGTGCTGCTTCTGGGTGAAGCTGGCACCCTTGTCTTTCGCAAGAGAATGGTAGCGGCTCCGGCTCCGGGGGTGGCTTTCTTGAAAACCATCTGCCTCTTTACGTTGGTCCGAATTTGAAACCCTCCTTTAGATTCATGTCTTCTTCGGCTAAAGAGAAAACTGAAGAATTGGGTCCAAGAAGTGTTAGTAAAGATAATACAAAGTAAAAAGTAGCAAAACAAGAACCCTACCCTCCGAACTAGAGGAGGAAACTACTATGATCAGTTTCGTATTATGGATTGAACTTCATATAACTCTAACTCTTGTATTATTGGGGGAGGGGGAGATTCTAGCAACACTACTTCATGGGACCTACTGGGCTTGGGCTCCTCATCTGGACTAGGCTCATGCTCGATCTGCCTAATACCTGGGGTAAATGAACCCTAATGCAAGGAATGCCATGACAAGAGGTTTGTACCATACTATTAAAAAATGGTGGACCTAAAATGTAAAGTATTATCATGGAGTATGACTAGGTGGTCGATGCACTGATGTAAAGTTACATTCAGGTCTAGGTCTACAGGATGCCTGTAACGTCCCAAATTACATAATAAGACTCAGGGCCTTGATTAGGGGGCTAGGATGGAAAATTATGTACTTTAATTATGAAATATGTGTTTATGTGATATATATATATGTGTATCATTTTATGATTACATGAGTTATATTATAATATGACTAGATATGCATGTTTAGGTGTATTATGTATGCATGTGGGCCCATTTCTTATTAGAAGGGCAATTTTCGTAATTTGGTCTGTCACGAGTATATTTGGAATATATGTGATTTATGTATGAGACAACATTATTACGTGGATATATTTGGGTTATCGGCACGATACGATCCTAGGGAGCAAGTTAGCGGGAAAGTCACAGCGGGACCTAATACCCGACTCGGGGTGAGTCAAGGGGTATTTTGGGTATTTAGTGCACTACCGGGATATCGGGTAGTGGGAATAAATATTCGAGGATATATTCAGAGTTAGTGAGATTAGGAGGCAATTCTAGGGATTTTGACGATTTTACCCTCGTGGACTTTTTGATACCCCGAGCCTTGGGATTTGCTTAAGGTTACTTGAACCCTAAGTAAACCACACAAAACACCAAAAAAATAAATAAATAAATAAAGGAGCAAATACTCTCTCTATATATATATATATATATTCTTTGGGAATTTCTTGTGATCCAAGAGGATCGAAGCTAGTTTAGGCTTGGGATTGCTTGGGGAAAAGCTTACCATCGTTTTGGGCAGTAGAGGTCACTAATTCTAGCCTTAATTCCCTATGTTTTCTCAGGTTTTAGATAAGTTCTGGTGTTTTGAAAACTCAATCTTAATTTGGAGATTTAAGGAGGTTTTGGCCAAGTTTAAGCTTGGGTTTTATTGGTATTGAAGTGCTAAGTTGTTTGGGAACTTTGTTTTTTGGATTTAGCTATGTTTGGATAGGTTTTTGGTCAAATTTGGCTTGAAGAAAACAGGAAAAAAACTGGATTTTCATGTCGAGCCACGACCCTATTTTTGTGGCGCTGCGGCCCTGTTCTTGGGGCACCATGGCTCTCATGAACGCAAGGAGAAAGAGGTGCTTAACCTCCACTTGAGCGGCGACACTTGTAGGGGCGCGCCGCGGCACGTGTGGTCCAGAGGAGAGCCCTTGGGCTCACTGAAATGGGGCGGACCACGCTCTTTGCCTTGGGTTTCATTGCTTGAAGGGCTTTTGAGCCCCGAGAAGGTTTTTAGTACGGGAACTCAATCTTAAGGGCTTGAGATCGATCCTACTACCCGGTTTAAAAGAATTCGACGTCCTGGAGGCTATGACTCGGTCTAGAAGCCTTTATTCACTCATTATTGGTGGTATTCCATATTATGGTTGTTACTAGGTTATTGCTAAGGGCTCGAAACTGGGATCGTGCTCGAGGGTCATTCTTAATATACATTGCACTCGGACATGAGGTAAGAAAACTGCACCCAATACGTGATATATGTGATTAGGACTTGGCCCGTTGTTAAATGTAATTATGAATAGGGCTCAGACCCTCTGAGAATGAATGTGATTAAGGTTATGTTTGTGCTCATTGATTAAGCATGCTTGAATGCTCTGTGTCTAGATAATTATTTAATGATTGCTTGAATTGTCTGCATAATTAGGGATCGGCCCCGTTCAGGAACATGGTTATTACTGTGTTTGTTTTTAATTGGTTGAGATATATGATTAGTATGTATGCATACTTGTATTTTCTGGAGTATGCTTATCTATATCTGGTTATTTGTTTGTTTGGTTGTCTGAATATCTGGTTAAGTAATTACTTATTAGTCAAGGGCGGCAATAGCGTGCTGTGTGTTGGTCGAGAGGCTTAGGCCTAATCAGGGACATACTATTATGTTGGCTGACCCTATGGTCATTTGGAAAACAAAGTGTTTGGCTAACTCTATGGATAGTTACTCAGAGCTAGGGCAAAGGGCTCTGGGTGACTCTATGGTCACATAGCTAGGGCATAGGGCCCTAGATTGACTCTATGGTCATCTATTAAGAGCAGCGGGCCCCAGAATGTTCCTATGATCCTTTATTTATAATTGTATGCATGCATGAGTAGGTTAATACTGATGGGCATGCTAGATATGCATCTAGAATTTGTATTTATTGTTCATGCACTTGTTTATATTTTTCTTGCTGAGCCTTGGTTCATGGGTGCTATGTGGTGCAGGTAATGAGAAAGGAAAGCTAGACCAGCCATCAGTTGGAGAGCTTTCGTGGTGGCGTGTACATATGCGGCTGCTCGACCACCACAGTTGGGGTTATCTTGGAGGAGCTGGGGTTGTATCCCTTATTTTCCCGCTTAGGTCGGCTAGTTGTAAATTTTGAGCTGTAATAACCTTTTTAAACATTTGTTTATATTATTTTGGGATCCCATGTATGTACTAACTTTTAAATGAAAATTCAATGTTTCCTTTGACCAAAAATTTTAACCCTAACCCTTGACATTAACCTTAGTTACTCATTTATGTCCAAATGACTTGATTACCAAGTCTAGCACTATTTAAAGTACACAGTGTAACACTCCAGGATTAGGAGGACGTTACAACGTATTATCAGAGCTGCCAGGGTTTAAGGGCTCCTAAAGATTGGTCGGGCATGTACACTTGCCACTAAAGACAAGCTCGACTCAGGTTTTGGTAACTACTTATATGATTATGTGCTTAACTGTTTAAATAAATGTATACGCCTTATCTGCATGGGTTATTAGGGAGCATGAGATATTCTGATAGGACTTGGCCCTTGGCTGTTGCATGAAGTATAAAGATATGCTTATTAACATTGTTATTGCTTGTGAATGCAAAGGAATTGCTTATTAGCGTTGTTATATTGACATGGTGCTCATTAGCATTGTTATTGATATGCTTATTAGCACGGTGCTCATTAGCGTTGTTAACTGCATATAGGCCAGGAAATGCTTATTAGCACTGTTAATACTAACAGAGATTAAAGAACATGCTTATTAGCATTGCTATATATGTATAAATTCTTAAACATGCTTATTAGCTCGTTATTTGCTGATGAATATCAGAAAGTGCTTATTAGCACCATGATTGAATATATTATGTGTTGGCATGCTTATTAGCATTGCATTTGTTTGTTTGTTCGGTCTTGGACCGTCGACGGCAAAAGGTATAGTTATTACTTACCTAACAACCAAATTGATCATTGCGGAGTGGGACAGTTATCAGTGTGCTTCTTCAAAGGTCAGAGAGGTTGGCGGGCCAAGAAATACAGGCTAGGGAAGAGAATGACCAGGGCCAGACCCCAGCACCAGCTCCAGAGAACTAGCAACAGGTGCTAGCTGATATGCAAGCCAGGTTACAGAGGCAAGAAGATGAAATTAACCTCTTGAGACAGCAACAAGTTCTAGTAGGAAATCTACAACCCGCAGTACCGGCAGTGATACAGCCAGTGATACTAGCGGCAGTACAACCCCAGGCAGTGGAAGATAGATGGGAACCCCTATGTGATATGTTCAGGAAAAAGTACCCTCCTATTTTTTAGGACAGCTTAGACCACTGAAGGCTGAGCAGTTGATAACAATAATAACCACCATCCTAGATTTCATGAGGGTAGGTGGTAATGAGAGAGTGGCATGTGCCACTTGTATGTTTCGGGAGGATGCCCGAATGCGGTGGGAGGTGGTATCCCAGACCAGGGCTGTAAATACTATGGAATGGGAAGAATTCGAAACTCTCTTCAATGAGAAATACTACAACAATGCAGTCAAAGCTTGAAAGGCTGAACAGTTAGTAAGTTACTTAAGGGCAACATGTCAGTGACTGATTATGCCTTGAAGTTTAACATATTCGAAGGGATCTAGTGCCCACTAATGGGACCAGAAAAGAGAGGTGTCTCCAGGGGCTACAACCTATGATAGCTCAAGATGTCTGCATTACTACTATGTCAGGAGTGACTACTTATGCACAGGTTGCTGAGAAGGCACTCACAGCTGAGAGAGAAGAAAACACGATCTGGCGTGAAAATGCAGCCAGAGGTGATTTTAGGATGCCAGGACCTCCATTTGCAGGCTTTGGTAGGGGTGGAGGCCCTAGTGACCAAAAGAGAAAGACTCCAGATACACTTTCACCTCTAGGGCCAAATAGGAGGCCACGGGGTGTACAGATATGCCGCCAGGGTGGTGGTAAGACCTGCAAAGCATTCCCAAAGTGTACTCAGTGCAGGAGGCACCATATTGGGGAATGTCGGGCGAAGGCATGCTTCTTCTGTGGGATTGTGGGACATCTGAAGAAGGATTGCCCAAAACCCAAGAAGGAAGAGTCCAAGAAGGTGGATAGCCTGATGCCAGCTCGGGTGTTCACCTTAACCCAGGCATAGGCCGAAGCTAGTCCTTCGGTGGTTACAGGTCAGATTTTTATTGGTGGGACCCTTTATACTGTTTTGTTTGAAAATGTGGTAATTTATTGAAAATATAAAGCATTATAGATTTGGGATCCTAAAATATGGTTTAGAAAATACTTTACATCTCAAAATACATTTAAGGTCGACCTAAGCGACAAATCAACCAAATGAATTATATTTTCCCAAAATAACCCTAGCTGTGAGAGCCAGGTAGGCCAAAGATGTACCCATCGCTTCACGCTCTCCGTACTCATGGTTGGTCGACCTTTCCTTTGCCCTTACCTCCACCACAGAGCACCCGTGAGCCGAAGCCCAGCAAGGAAACTCAACATAAAACAGATAACATATGCATATCTATTAACAGCATATAACAAAGCAGCCAACAGACTAAACACATAGCGGCCATGCCATCCCAGGTGCTTTACCAGGTCCTCGGTTTATGGTCTTCACCGACAGGATGACTTCAGCATCGTAGGAGGGTCCCACCCTAACAACTTGCACTCCGGGTGCTAAATGTCATTCCCGGCCCCTTGCCGTACTCGGCTTCCTGCCGTTCTCGGCCTTCGCGGTTTTCAGCCTTCGCCGTTCATTCACAAATATGCATTGCATAGCATAAAATCAACATATATTTAAACATACATTAAACATAAACAATAGGGCTACGCCCTGCAATTCAATCAATAGGGTCGTGCCCTGCAATACAAGCAATAGGGCCACGCCCTGCTCTATGGGTACAATAGTTTTCTTACCTGTGTCTCAAGTTTCCTGAGCACAAAAATCCTGAGCACAATCCTCTAATCCGAGCCTCGCTGAAAACCTAGTCACAACACACAAGTAACATTCTCGTTACTAACCGTTCAAAAGTTGTACTCCAGAACCAATCTCGTGCTCTCAGGACCTCCCGTTTCCCCACACAAAGTGGCGAAGCGTCCCCCGAGCCCCTTGGGCCAAAGCCCTAAAAAAACAAAATCCAAGACCATGAAATTGGCCTAGCATTGCGGCACAGCCCTACAAGTGTCGCGGCACCCAGCAGGGGCTCCCTATCTTGGTTTGTCCCAGGACGTGGCTCAAAAGAACAGGGTCGCGGCGCTCATACGCGAACCCAGAAAAATGGGTTTTTCCCACCATTCTTCCCAAGCCAAAACTTACCCAAATCATTACCCAAGTTCCAATTCGACCCAAAACTCCAAAAAAAAAAAAAACAATATCACAACACATAAACATCAGAAACAAACTCAAACATCCATCCTAGCCCAAATCACTTAGTGGTTTAAAATTCCACAGAAACTTAAACCACACCAGAAAATTCACTTTAGAAATCAAAAGAATCCTTACCTTGAGTAAGAATTCAACCCTGAGCTGCTTTCAAATCCAGCTCCAAGCTTAAATTATCAGATTCCTAAGTTTAAGCTTCACAAAACTTCATCCCAAAATCCACCAAGTAAAACATAAATTCAGCTTACTAATACAACACTTCCAGCAGAAATTCAACAAAGAATTGAGTTAAAAGCTTACCCTTGAACCCTTCAATTTCTGGCCTAAAGTCTACCAAAATCAAGCACTATGGAGAGAGAGAGAGAGAGAAAATCGAATGGGAGAGAGATCTGAGAGTTCTTTTTTATTATTATTATTATTTTCCTTCCTTTCCTTTTGTTTTTGTCTAAGTGTTTCTAGAGTCCCAGCTCCCAACTGAGTATATCCACTTGCCAAAAGGTCAAGATTGCCCCTCTTAAGTTAATCTAAGTCCTCAAATACCACCAAGGGTAATTTAGTCATTTACCAAATCTTGCTAATTCCCCGAGTGCTCCTACAAATCCCTGTGAAGTCCTGACATATCCATATAACTATCCATTACTCAATAAATTCCAAACACATATAATATACCCAATAGACCCCTAGGCCCCTTCCGAGCCGGGAATTTGACCATGTTGTGACTTTCTTGGTAAACTGCTCCCTAAGACTGTCTCGGATCATGCATCACAAATATATCACCACTACCACATGGTAACAATAAAAAAATATACAAATATTGCATTTATGCCCTTAACGGGCTAAAATTACAAATATGCCCCTAACAACCAAATGGGGCCCACATGCATATTTAATTCACCTAAATAGGCATTTCTAATCACATACTCATCAAATTCACATATTAACATAATAAATCAATTATTGCCCTCTAGGCATGCTAATCAAGGCCCTAAGCCTTATTAGCAAATTTGGGATGCTACAACTATCCCCTCCTTACAGAAATTTCGTCCTCGAAATTACCTAAATAACTCGGGATACCGCTCCCGCATATCTGACTCAAGTTCCCACGTCGCCTCCTCAACCTTGTTGTTCCTCTACAACACTTTCACCAAGGCGATGGTCTTGCTCCGCAAGACTTTATCCTTTCGGTCAAGAATTTGAACCGACTTCTCTTCATATGAAAAATCCTGGTCCAGCTCCAAGTTCTCATAACTCAGTACATGCGTAGAATCTGATACATACTTCTGGAGCATGGACACATGAAATACATCATGAACCCCTCATAGAGTTGGAGGCATCGCCAATCTGTAAGCTACCTCTCCAACCTGTTCCAGAATCTCAAAGGGGCCAACAAACCTAGGGCTCAGCTTGCCCCGAACACCAAACTATTTCACTCCTCTCAAGGAAGAAACTCTGAGAAACACATGGTCACCGACTTGAAACTCTACGTTCCTGCGCCTCAAGTCTGAGTAGCACTTCTGGTGACTCTGGGAGGCGAGCATTCGAGCTCTAATCTTTTCAATCACTTCGGTGGTCCTCTGAACAACCTTAAGACCCAAGTATCTTCTCTCAACCGTCTCATCCCAATGAATAGGTTATCTACACTTCCTCCCATATAACATCTCATATAGAGCCACTCCGATAGTCACCTGATAACTATTGTTGTACGAAAACTCAATCAAAGGGAGCTACTTACTCCAAGATCCCCCAAAATCCATCACACAGGCTTGTAGCATATCCTCCAATACCTGAATCGTCCTCTTAGACTGTCCATCCGTCTGAGGATGATAAGCAATACTAAACTGGAACTGCGTGCCCATAGCCTTCTGCAGGCTCTCCCAAAACTTGGAGGTGAAGATGGGGTCCCTATCGGATACTATCGACCTCAGAGCCCCATGCAGTCGAACAATTTCCTTCACAAGCAACTCAGCATACTGTTCCACAGTATAAGTCGTCCTAACAGGAAAAAAATGGGCGGACTTAGTACAGCTATCCACAATCACCCACACAGAATCATGTTGTCCCACAGTCTTCGGTAATCCAACCACGAAGTCCATGGTGATATCTTCCCATTTCCACTCTGGAATCCCTAGAGGCTGCAATAACCCTGCTGGCCTCTGATATTCAGCCTTTACCTGCTGGCAAGTTAAACACTTGGCCACATAATCCACCACATCCCTGGCCACCAATACAGAGTTCCCAAATCTTGGTACATCTTTGTCGTTCCTGGATGTAAAGAATAGGGAGTGGTATGAGACTCATCCAGAATCTCTCGCCGAATACTAGAATCCATCGAAACGCAAATCCGGCCCTTGTACTTCAGTAGTCCCATCTCCAAAATAGAGAAGTCCTTAGCCACTCCGGCTAAGATGCTCTCCTTGTGCTCTCTCAACTGGGGATCCTCTGTTAAGAACGAGTTTCGTAATACGCAGTGGAATGGTGGTGGGGTTGGCCTAGTGTACAACAAAATTTTTGTAACATATTTAAACTGTCTTTAAATATGCGGATCCATTAATATACATACATTAATCATATGCACGATAGAAATAGAAACCATACCTCTTGAAGCCTATCAAGTGTCCTTGCTATCTTTTCGTAATAAGAACGATCTTCTTATCCAAGCTGCTCCCAGGTACTTACACCAAGATCTTCCACAACGTTCTCTACACCTCAAGAAGTGTGTGGGCACTTAGAGAATAAAGGATAATTTATTTGTGATTCTACTTAATGTACTCAACACATGAGATCAAGAGAATAGGCTTGAGAATTGGTTCTTTATCTTTTCAGGGAAAGATTGAAAAGTATCGTTCTATTTTTCACAGAGCGAATATTGAGATTAGATCTTCTATTTTCTTATAAGTCTTAGTTAAATAGAAAATATTTAATTTAAAAAATAAATCTGTAACCAACTTACAATTTATCTTTTAATTAATTAATTATCTTATTAATGAAAATATACAAAAAAAAAATTGATTTTTTGAATTATCCAGTAATTAATTAATTAAATAAATAAAAAAGAAAATCTCGTCCCTGAAAAATAGCAGTACACGCCACACACAGTCCAGGACTGTGTGTGGTCTTGTACCACCCTAATTTTTAGGGATATTTGATTTTTCTATTTTTACTTAATTATTTATCCAAACTACTTTGTCAGGTAAAAATCTAACAACCTCATAACTAATTTAAATTTGAATCAAATATCTTTTTAACTAATTATCAAATATTTAATTATTTGAATAAATATCAATCTTTTAAATTCACATCCAATTTGAACTTATCAGATTATTATCTCCCACTCAAATAAAGATATTTCATTAATTTTACCAATTAATTAAACCCAATAATTTCAAAAATTATAATTAATTAATTATTTAATTAAATTTCGAAATTATTTAATTATGTAATATAATTTCAAAAATTATACAATAATTAAATATTAATTAATTTTGTTAATTACAACTAATTTGTAATTAATTAATTAATCACTATTATCATATAATTGCATATTTGGCCCGAAGAACAAATTTCTTCTTAAATATGTCTTTTTACTATTTTTCCTACATATCAACTCTTACCTTGAATAGTGTTGATAGAGCCGCTGTGGGGATCTATGGACCTATAATTCCAAGCTCCAATAAATTTGAGATTATTAATTAAACTCTTTAATTAAATAATCTTAATATATTAATCTCATGATTATTCCACTATAAATATGAGACTGCACTCTTGTAATTATAGAAATTTCATTTACTGAGTACCTTATAAAGATAAAGCGTCCATTGATATAATCATTGCATACAAATTGACCCTCTAGTAATGGTTCATAATTATTTGGGAATAAAATTATTGTTGTACCCTTTTAATTATCTCTTGTTTCCTTAAGTACCATTGACTTTACTAGTGAAGGTTAATTCATAACTTAATTATGAATTTGAGCTCAATAACCTTTCAGTCTCAAAAGTCAACCCTTAAGAAAACTATTATTCAATCTCTTGTGAGAAGGCATAGAATCCACATCTGTATACTATGTCCCCAGCCATTTACATTAATGAGTTCCCAAAACAAAAGTTTCTAGCCTAATCATTCTGACAGACCCTAACGAGTGAATCAAAGAACTCATATAACATAAACAGGAGTTCATAGTAACTTCAGGATTAAGATCTATTTGTGTATGATCATCAGTTGATATATTTAATTAATACTTCAAAACGGTATTTAACTAAGTATTAATAAACATATCTGATCCAGTTCTATATATTCTCTAATATATAAAGCACACCCACTAAAGTGTCATACTACACTAGTGATCCGGATCTAGATCACATGTATTCATAATACTGGTGGACCGTACTTGTAGTAATTAATCTAAAGATTCCATAACTTTATTTTACTGCGAATTATTCAAGTTCATTTATCTTAAACACAATCCTCCTATGCCAATACGTGTTTGAGATCACATATATGAACTTAGGAATTTTTCTGATATTTACATAATATTATCACATAATAATATAGTCCATAAAATATATGCATAACAAATTCAATTTATTTATTTATTTCATAAAACAATGTCTACTACATATGCTTTCAGGGCATGATTCCCAACATCCTCCCCCTATGCCTCCTTGATCCTCTCAACGAGCGTAGACTGAAGAGTGATGTTGGCTCACCGACCAACCACCAACTCTATACCCGCTCTAGTCATCTCTTCTGGTAACTTGTTTGATATCTGTCTCAAACTGAATAATTGTCCTGGGCCCTTCCAACTCAGTGCGTCGGCCACTACATTGGCCTTCCCAGGATGGTATAGAATATCACAATTGTAATCCTTTACCAATTCTAGCCAACGTCTCTGGCGCATATTCAGATCCTTCTAAGTAAAGAAGTACTTCAAACTCTTATGGTCGGTGTATGTTTTGCACTTCTCACCATATAAATAATGTTATATTATTTCATATAATATAATATTAGATTAAATAATGTGACAAAATGTGATTTTTCACACAAATGTGATTTAATGTGTATATTATATGTTACACATTTGAGATTGGATTTCATAAATTCATGATGATATATGATTGTTGGAGACATGTTTTTAACTCCCAATAGGTGTTTGGAGGTTACAAAATCATGCGGGAAAGGATTTGGGACGTTTTGGAACGTTTTGGAAAAATGACTTTTTTGTGCTAAAAATGGCCTGTGGCCGCAGCCTGGGGGACAGAAGCCAGTGGCCGCGGTCACTGAAAAGTCCTGGTCACGACCAGTGAGGCGGACAACCTATGTGAATTTTCAGTTTTTTCCAAATTGAACGGTTCTAACATCCCAAATAACTCCCAAATCTCCATTTTAATTCCATAAACATCCAATTAAACATTGGTAACAGCCATGAGGGTTGGTGGAATTTGAAATTCAAAGGGGTATCTCAAACTCTATAAATAGGAGCCTAATGCTAACTTGTAAGACACACCATTTTCCATCCACAAAGCACTTGGCTGGAAAATACACCAAAAGGCTTGATAATTCTAGAGAGTTATTTCCTTGAGAGATCCCTTAGTGCTTAGAGAATAGGGGGAAATAAGCTTTTGGACAAAGGTCTTGAACCTTGTTCAAGTTGGTGATCCCCACTACTCTACACTTTGGTTGTGTGGGAGTTTGTTTGTGTTTTCATTCTTTGTTCCTCTTGTTCTTCTTATTTATTTGTATTATTATAGTATTGAGTTTGTAATCTTCTTCTTCTACATCTTTTTATTTACTTGTATTTTGAGCAATTGAGTTGTAATACTTATTTAATCAATATTATCTTGTCTATTGTATTTTTGCATAAAGTTGTATTTTTTTTTTCCATATTTCTATTGAGTATAAAAATATATTCTCTAACAATCAAAAGCTTATTCCTCTTTGTTTCAATGGAAGGGGAGACCATCAAGATCATGAACCAAGACTTAGTGAGGTTGGATAGGTTTGATGGATCCAATTTCACTAGGTGGCAAGACAAGGTGAAATTTCTTTTGACAACACTCAAGATAGCCTACATCCTTGAGTCATCCTTGGCACCTCTAGCCGAGCCATCCGACAAAGACACTCCCGAGGAGGTGGAGAAAAGAAGGAAGAGAGAAGAGGACAACCTTCTTTGTAGGGGTCATATCCTTAATGCCCTATCCGACAGGCTATATGATCTCTATAACAATACCAAATCCACGAAGGAGATTTGGGATGCCTTGGAGAGTAAGTACAAGTCTGAGGAAGAAGGTACAAGAAAATTCTTAATTTCTCAATATTTTGAATTTTCTTTCATTGATGGGAAAACTCTTTTACCTCAAATTCATGAGTTACAAGTGATTGTGAACAAGTTGAATGTTCTCAAGATTGAGCTTCCTGAGGCCTTCCAAGTTGGTGCAATAGTGGCAAAATTACCACCAACTTGGAGGAGCTATAGGAAAAGAATCCTCCATAAGAATGAGGATTGCACTTTGGAAGAGATCCAAAAACACATTAGAATTGAAGAGGAATCGAGAATAAGAGACAAGGGTGTGAATGAGTCTAAAGATGAGACTTCCAAGGCCAATGTGGTTTCACACAAGCATTCCAAGGGCAACCACAACAAAAAGGGTAGTGGGAACCCTTTAGGTCCAAAGAAAGATCATGGACAATTCAAAGACGTGAGAGGTCATTGTTTTGTTTGTGGAAAACCCGGGCACTATGCTAGAGTGTGTAGGTACCGAAAGGACCCACATGAGAATGAGGTAAATGCTATAGAAAAGGAAGAAGAGATCCTAGCATGATTACAATGTTTATGCGCCTTATTGGGAAAGTTGTTATTTTGTAATAAAGCTTGTACTCTTGAAAGCTATCAATAAAATTAAAGTATTATTCAATGATGATTCTTTATTTTTCTATGAGACATTTGTGTGAGACATTAACATAGTTTCAAATTTAACTTGTTAAAATAATAGGTAAGTGTGTAGACCTATTATTTCATAATGTGATTATTTGTTTGAGAAATTCTCACATTACACTTATGTTCACATTTTATTTTGTGAAATATATAAAAGAAAGTAACCAAGTGAAAGTTACTTTCAAATAAGTGTGCCTTGCTTTAGCAAGTAAATGATTCAAGATAAACATTGAGATTTTTTATCTTGATCCATTGAGTGTTTATCATGAAGCTTAAGGACTCATGATGAACTTTGAGAATCTTAGGTCTAGATTTATCTTGGAGGATAAATGACTTATTAAAAATGAAGAGATTTCTATTTTAAAGTGATACTTTATTGTCACTATATGAGAAATGTGGGGGTGATGCTCCAAAGTTAATCTATTTATTTTGTTGTTAATTAATTGATTAATTCGGTCATTCTATCAAATAGGTGATTTGGAATTCCATATTCTAAATCACATTGGCTATATATGTATAGAATGGATAAATCTAGACGTGCTTGGTGTCTAAAGTTACTGTTTGTAATATTTTGATTCAAGAAGGAATCAATTTAAAACATAAAGGAGAATTTTAGAAACAAAGAGATTTCTAGAATTAATATTCAAATGTTTATCTTGGATATTAAACTATAAAATAGTGGGCGTGATGACTATGGTCAAAATCACTATTATGAACTCCTGTTTATGTCATATGAGCTCTTTGATTCACTTGTTATGGTTTGTCAGAATGATCATGCTGAAAACTTTTGATTTGGGAACTCATTGTTGTAGATGGCTGGAGACATAATATATAGATATGGAATCTATACCTTTCTGAGAGGAATTCAATAATGGTTCTCTTAAGAGTTAGCTTTTGAAACTGAAAGGTTATTTAGCTCAAATTCATAAGTCTGCTTATGAATTATCCTTCACTAGTAAAGTTAATGGGACTTAAGGAAACAAGATATAATTAAAGAGGTTAAAGGGTAATTAATTCCTACTTTAATTATGAACCATTAATAGAGGATTCAATTGTATGTAGTGATTAAATCGATGGACACTTTTATATTTTAAAGGCACTCAATAAATAAATGTCTATAATTACAAGAGTGCAGTCTCATATTTTTAGTGGAATAATATTGATACTAATAAATTAACATTATTATATTACATAGTTTTAATTAGCAATCTAAATTTATTGGAGCTTGAAATTATAGGTCCATCGGTCCCTGAGATGGCTCTATCAACACTATTCAAGGTAAGAGTTTAGATTGGGAAAAATCAAGAAAATGACATATTTGGGAGAAATTTGTTCTTCGCGGTCAAATATGTAATTGAGACAAATAATTTAATTAATGTGGCAATTTTCGAAATTGACATTTTTAATTAAGGAAATTTTTTAAAATTATTTTTTAAAATAAAACGGCATTTTCAAAAATAGCATTTAAATAATTAAAAAATTAATTTTAAATTAATTAGTCTTATTATTTAAATATTGTGAAAATATATTTTTGATAATTCAAATTAGTTTTGAATTTGAATTAATATTTATTCTATAATTAATGTGATAAGATAAGTTATCATGTTTAGATATTTTTTAATAAATAAATTATTAAATATATTTAAAAGAAATTTGGTTGTAACACATCCCTAAAAATAGGGATGCTACATGCCAACCACAGTCCAGGGATTGTAATTGGCATGTACAACATGTAACAGATCAAGATAGGATCTTGATATTTTTCTTTTATTTATTTATTTAATAATAGATTTATAGTTTGAATTTTAAATTTTCAATTTAAGTAATTTTTTATAAATATATCAAAAATATAGTTTTAAAAAGGAGATGTGATACACAGAATATTAAAAAAGTGAGAAAGAAAATATATCATAATATTTTGCCAACCCTGAAATCTGTCTCAGACCTAATATTTCAAGATCTCATGTGTTGAGAATATCTTGTGAATCAGAAATTTTTCCTACTATTACTCTGAGTGCCCACACACGTCTTGAGGTGTAGAGATACATCTTCGAAGATCTTGGTCTGAGTATTTCAAAGACTGCTTTGGATTGGATGTTCGTTGGAGACACAAAAGATAGCGAGGATTCTTGATAGTTCTTCAACTGGTAAATCCTCTTTTTTTTGTATGATAATGTTTTGCCTATTAATGGATCCGATTATTTAAAGTTTGTTTAAATAAATTTTTTTAGAAATCTCTGGGTCCAACACCCTGTGCTTTCCTCTATGCATATGGTAAACTAGTTATCAACAACTTAAACCTCCTCAAAAATTGGAGGAAGCTCCTGGGAGGACCTCGGGGCTTGATGGCCACTGTTTGATCCTTTCAGATCAGCTTACAGGCTACCATGGTGATGTCATCCACCACAGCCCTAAACTCCTTCTCCTTAGCAGGAGCATTGGCCAGAGTTTGGTATTGACCCCCAAGGGTCTCAGACCGCTCTGTTCTCTTATAAATAGTTGGACAAGATAACAACTCGATCAGAAGAAGTTTTAACTTGGGTTAATATAAGGAATTCAAATAAAGAGTTCAAAAGGCCGAGAAACTTACGACGATAGTTAAAATATTGGTTGGTGTAGTTCTTGAACCCATTCGACATAAAGAATTGATCTTTAAAGTCATTCGGATGGTTGGGGAGGTCGATGACGCTGGCAGACTTAGGAAACTAGGTGAGGTTGTAGAAGTCGTCACCTCGGGTTTTAGTGTCTGGATTGGCTTTCAGACAGAAAAAATACAAAATGTCTTATGGAGTGAGGACCTCCCACTCATTCATGAGGAATAAATACTTTAACCCCACAAGGAGGCGAAATGAATTCGGGGGGAGCTGGAACGAAGTGAGCTGGATGTAGTTCAAAAAGTCTACGAAGTACTGGTCCAGCGGGAGGAAGGCACCTGCCATCAAATGATCATTACTCTAGGCCCCAAATTCTTCTTGCAACGGAGTGCAGCTCTGCTCTCCAGCCAAAGAAGTTCAAGCATAAAATTCATGACTCATCTCTATCCCATGACTCATCATTATCTTGTTGACTTTATCTTGAGTTGTTATTCGAGATACAATCCTCTCGGCCTCAAAGAAACTATCAGATCCTACCTTGACCTCCTTCTCCACCACTAGACCAATGTGGGGAATCGGGGTCTCGGGGGTGACCTACTTATCCTTGCCCAGAGAAGAGGACCTTGTCACAGTCTTTTTCTTTTGAGGGGCCATGACAAAGATTTTTGTTCGCCTAATTACAAAATGACCCATTAGAGGCGCCTGGGAATATAACCTAACTCTAATATCAGAAGAAATGATGATGAAAAATTCTAAGGCTTCATTACTCGACCTAAGGAATCAATGAGTCAATATTAGGTTTAATACCCTAATGCATGGGCCCATGCACGTCTCTAGTTCACGCACCCGAATCTCGGGAAGGTGCTAAAATTTCGGGATTCGTATGTCAGACACAGTGGTTTCGAAAGGTGGTTTAATGCAAACTGCTCCAATAACATAACCCTTAAGCTACCCAAAGTTGAACCTAAAACCCTTGAATCTTCAAATTCAGAAATTCAAACATTTATCCTATAAACCCAGAAACCCAAAGAATAACCCATTTTTTGTGCATTATTCCTAATCGTTTCTAGTGTTATTGTTTTGGTATAGTAAAAATCTACACTTAACTCATACAGAACCAAAGTAAGGCAAAGCACTGGAAAATTTCATAAAACTTGTTAAAAAATGAGAAAATGAAATTTCAACTAGGGACGAGCATACTTACATATTGGTTTCTTGATTGACAAGTGAAGGAAGAACAAAAAATGCCTGAAAAATCCAAGCGTGAAGACCTGAGAATTTATGGGAAGCAAAGGATTTCAGAGAGTTTGAATATTTTTAGAAGAAGAGAGATAAAAGGAAAGTTTCAAATGCAAGGTGGCTAGGCATAGATTCTGCTCTTATATTGCTTAACCCAATTTTGGCTGGATGACGTGGCTGCTCAGAAGAAGACACGTGGCGTCATACAACATTAAATTCTGAATGTTGGTTGAAAGGAGTAGCTGTTGGAGGAGGTTATGTCAGAATATAAAAGGTTTCTTCACAAAGAGCCAATAACTTGCTCGATGATGGAGCAGGTTAGTGACATCCCATGAAGCTTTTCAGAGTAGAAGGCTTGCTCGATTAGCAGCACGTTTTACCCAAAGATCTAGGTTTCACGAGATACTATAAAATATTCCAAGATATTTATTTAACTGATATTTAAATTGTATTATTCCTATATTATTTGAATATGTAACTAAATGTAATGATCCTTCCCCTACACGTGTAGGGCCTAGATTCACTTGTCAAGGCCCATGGCCCACTAAGACTCTTTATAAATAAGAGGTTTATTCAATCACTAACCCTAAGTGAAAAAGAGGAGAGAGAGCTAGAGATTTCTTTTGTAAGAACTTTATATACAAAACCCTTCAAATTGTATTCTTTTGTAAGCTTAAGAAACTCAGTTGAACCCTGTTTCTTCTTGATCCTAAGTTTGACGCTTTTTCGATAAATAAAAGCGCAAGTGGGCGTAGGTCATTACCAACGCTTGGGGCTAAACCACTATAAAATTTTGTGTCGTTTACTTGATTTCAATTTGTTTAATTCTTATTTTGTTGTATAAATTGACTCAGTGTCGTTGACCAAATTGCTGGTCAAAATTTGTGTGCTTTCATTGAGAGTTGAACTTAAGATCTTATTCTATTAGATCCACCTCAAGTAATGGCTATCACTACTAGAAGCTAGAGTCAAGAGCCACAAGGGGGGAACCCTAACACTGCCCATCCTGACCGCCTCTGGTGCAGTCAGAACCCTCTTTTGCGCCCTGCTCATCTGTTTCACCCTCCTAGAAACCTTCCTCCACCACCCATATTCGGGCATGATGAGCCCCATCTGGACTTAGGAGAAGAACTGCACCCTGGCCTTGAACAGCTGAAAGGAGTTGTGGGGTAGATGCAAGAGAATTCATTTCCATGCATGAAAGTCATGCACCTACTCAAGAGGCTATATCTGAAGCCCTCAACAAACAATAACAATATTTTCAAGGCTGGATGGATCACAGACAGCGAACCCTCGAAGATCACCAAGAAGAAGCTGATCGTCGTATTGTTGAGGCAGCAAGGTTGCTAGAGGTTTTCTTGTCATAGAATCAAACAGCAAGAGCCCGATTAGTGGATTCCCAGCCTGAGAACATTAGTTAGATGAATCCTAAGACCCAGTGACCAGCTGATCAAGCCCCAAAACCTGCCCAGGGATCGCGGTCTCGTGACCAAGTGGTCCCACTTGGACCTTCTAGGAGCCATCACTCCCATAGGGGAACTCAGCAAAGGGTGCAACGACCACTCCACCAAGATGAACAAGTGCTTCCTAATACGAAGCATGGTTGTACTAGACAAGTGTCTAGAAATGGAAGACCCGCTAATGAGCACCCAAGGTAAGTAGCCTCAAGAAGAGGGCAGCCTCCAAATTCTGAAGTCAGTCCTCAATACGTACAGCCTAGGAATAAGAGACCCGCTAGTCAAAATCAAGGACAGCCACCTCACTTTGCTGGACACAATGGTGGTCAAAATCGTAGAAGAAATAGAAGAGTAAATTGCCAAGAGGATAGCAGTAGTTATCAAACAACTTACAAAGATGGTTCTGATGATGATGAAGACAGTCAGTACTACCAACCCCGTGACCATCAATAGTATAATGACCACTGACATGAAGAAAATCCAAGAGGACATTTTGTTCCGCCAGGCCACCTGGCCTGAAGATATTCCACCAAGGCAGGAAGAGCCAGTGAACTATCCCGCTATACAACCTCATGTTCCTCCTCGAGCAGACAGTCAAAATGTTGGGGGCGACCATGTGGGGGAAGTGTCTTTAATAGACTCAAAAACAGAGAGTTTGATCTCTGCAATTTCCTTAATCATCTTAGAGAAGGCAACGCATCAAATGTTGTTGGACCCGCCACACCGATAATCCAACATGCACCAGAAGCAGGGGATAATGCAATCCCAGTTGCATCACCGATTGTAGTACCACTAGTTGCTCCTATAATCCAGGTGCAATTTGATGCTCTTACTCAGATGGTACGAGAACTAACAGCCATGAAGCTCATAGATATCAACCTGGAAAGAAGGAAAGGGTCTTATTTCTCATATGAGATCAATGCCCTAATAGTACCACCCTTGTTCAAGATGCCAACTTGGAAGATGTACACTGGAAGGGAAGATCTCGTCTCACATGTTAACAATTTTGAGATACAAATGAATCTCCAAGGGGTTAGAGACGATGTTTATTGTAGAACCTTTCCCACCACTTTATCTGATACAGCTCGACAATGGTTCTTCAAACTGGAGCTAGGAACTATTACATCCTAGGATACATTTGTGAGGCTCTTTTACTCGTAATTCTTTGTTGCTCGTATCCCACTTGCTGAACTCAACGACCTTGTTGACATTAAGTTGGGATCGAATAAGCCATTGAAGGACTACGTGCAGAGGTTCATGCAAGAGGCTACCCGATCAAAGACGGTTAGCGACGATGGAAAATTGATGGGCATCATGGCTGGAATCAAATAAAGGGTCCCCTATGGGCTGACTTAAGGAGGAAAATCGTTTACTCAACAAGAGAGTTCTTAGAATGAGCAGATGAGTTCATTAAACTAGAAGAGGCCATCAGAAGAGAAGATCAAGCTAATCAGGCAGGTACCAGTATTGTCGTTCCAGCCAAAGACAATGGAGCTCCAAACCAGAACCAGAATCAGACAACCAATGGTAATGGTAATGGAAATAATAATGGACAAAGAAGTGGAAAATGAAATAACTACTCGAACGGTGGCAATAATAAAGACAACAAAAGGCCCAAAACCAATGATAAGCCACGAGAGTAAAATCCTCGTTTTACCAATTACTCTACGCTCTTGGGGTCACGAGCAGAAGTCTTTCAAGATACACTAGCCAAGTTACCTTATAGGAAACCTAAGCCCATAAGGAAAGACATAAGTAAGAGAGATACGAACAAATTCTTTCTTTTCCATAATGACTTTGAACATGACGCCAACGAGTGTAATCATCTTAAGGAAAAAATCAAATTTTTGATTTGCCAAAACCATCAGGCCTTGAGAAGGTATGTTCAACGTCCTACTGACCAAACCCAAGCTATAGGAAAAATGCGGATGCACTAGCTCGACCTTTACAACCAGCTCCCGTGACTGGTCGACTGGACATGATATCCGGAGGACCACAAATTATAGGTGAAAGTAGAATAGACTTAGAACGCTATGCTTGGACACTTCTCCATGAACTAGTGAATGAAGTACTGGCAGCCGAGGAGCATACTCCCAAAACCCCTCACTATGAATGTAAGCCAATAACATTCACTGAGGTTGATGCCACGCACATGACATTCCCACATAATTGTAATGCCCTACCTTCAGGGACCGTTACGGTGTACATTTTAAGCAGTGCTAAACTTGCTAATCGAGTCATTTGGCCATAATCGTGTAACTAAGTATGATTAGCGGTTTAGGGTTAAAAATTTTGGTTAAGATATAACGTTTCATTAAAACATTTACCATATACATTGGGATCCCAAAAATATAATTTAAAGGTTAATTACAACAAAGTATTTACAATCAGCCAACCTAAGCAGCAAAATAGGGTTTAACCCTAGTTCCTTTTTAAACCTTCGGCCGTGGTGGTCGAGCAGCCGCATATTTACACATCGTCACCTAAGCTCTCTAACTCAAGGATGTTCCAGCTTTCTTTTGCCTTTACCTGCACCACATAGCACCCGTGAGCCGAAGCCCAGCAAGAAAACTCAATATGCTCATGAACAGTAATAACATGTCATCAAATCATAATGTGCATGCCTAGCAATAATATCCTTAATAAATGTTTGTGGAGTCCTGCGCTCTGAGTAGAGTAAGTCTCTCACTCTGAGGTAGATGACTAGTAAGTCGATCTTGGTTAGATGACTAGTAAGTCAATCTCGGTCAGATGACTAGTAATTCAATCTCGATCAGATGACT
Organism: Humulus lupulus; assembly: GCF_963169125.1. Lineage (NCBI taxonomy): Eukaryota > Viridiplantae > Streptophyta > Magnoliopsida > Rosales > Cannabaceae > Humulus > Humulus lupulus. The sequence goes on along the minus strand of NC_084797.1, from coordinate 61,491,949 downwards.
AGTAAGTTAATCCCGATCTGATGACTAGTAAGTCAATCCCGATCAGATGACTAGTAAGTCAATCCCGGTCAGATGACTAGTAAGTCAATCTCTGTCAGATGACTAGTAAGTCAATCTCAGTCAGATGACTAGTAAGTCAATCCCAGTCAGATGACTAGTAAGTCAATCTCGGTCAGATGACTAGTAAGTCAATCTCTAAGGTCCCATACCCTCCTAGCCATGTGACGTGTAGGCCACCTTAGTCTTTCTGATTCTAGCTCTAAGTAACTAGCCTTTAGACTAGACAAGTACTTTTAGTTTTCATCGAACTCGAGGTCGGTCCGACATTAATGCTCATAATGAGTCATCCAATGCAGATGTCGATTAGATCTAATCTTTTATCGGCTCTACGTTCATGACGCTTATGTCGCTCCTGACTCTTAGGTCAATAACACATGACCAGTGCTCAGTACTACTATTGAACTTGACTAGTAAGTCGCAGCTTCACAATCAGTTTTGACACCATTTCCGATTCTGACTAGTAAGTCAGTGCCACACACAAGTAAGCAATGTTACTAGGCATATATCATATGTCAAATATCCAAATGTAGGGCATTCAGCATGCTTACTTAAAAATTTCTAGCATAATTAAGATCATGCGCAAACACAGAGACTCAAGCCATGATCAATCTCATATTCAACATTCATGGCATGCCCTAACCACATGTTTCTCGTGCATCACATGCATCACATATTGGGTGCAGTTTTCTTACCTCTGGTCTGAGTGAGAAATAACAAATGAAGTACCCTTGAGAATGATTGATCCTTTAATCCCTTAGCAGTCACCTAGTCATAACCAAATATGGGATTCCATCAGTAAAATAAATCAATAAAAGGTTCCCAGACCAAGACCTAGCCTCCGGGACATCAAATCCCACTAAACCGGGTAGTAGGATCCATCCTGAGGCCCAAGGTTTAAGTTCCCATGAAAACACATTTCTGGCCAAAAATGCTCTTAAGGGTCGCGGCCCTACATTTACCATGCCGCGGCCCGCCTCCCAAACAGAGGTGCCAGCCTCAAGCTTCTGCACCCTATGCCGCGGCATTGCCTCACAAGCGCCGCGGTATTGCCTCTCCATCAGCCAAAAACCCCTGTTTTCTCCCATCAAAACCTCATTTTTTCTCTCTTTTAATCCTTCCAAAACTTACCCAAACATCTCCAAATCCAAACCAAGCATCACCACAACACAATCAACATTCCAACAACAAAACCCAAGCTTTGAACCACCAAAAACCACACCAATTACTCAATTCTATAATCAAAAGTTCTAACTCAAAACTAACTTCAAAAGAGAGTAAAATCCAGAAATTTCATGGCTGAATCCTACCTCAAGCTCAAGATTAAACCCTCTACAATGGCTGAACATAATCCTAAACCCTCAAGGCTTGATTCCCTAGCTTGAATCCTCAAATGGAACTTCAAAAATTCAAAGGGAAGGAGAAGGAGAAGATGAACGGGAGAAGAAACCAGCTGCTCTGTTTTTGCTTTAGCTTCTTACAGCTTCTTATGGCTGATATATATCTTAAGGTCAAAAGACCAAAATGCCCCTAGGTCATATTTATTTTCTTAACAGCCCCCAAGGGCAAAATCGTCATTTCCCGCCTATCTTGTTAATTATAATTAACACCATCCAATTCCCGATACTTCCAATATTCTCAAATGCTAATAAATCATATCTCATTACCCTTTAATTCCCGGCAATGTTCTAATCCTCAAATCACCCCGAGACTCACCTCGAGCCCTGAGATTAACCCCGTTATGACCAGAGCGAAAACTTGCATTCCATGATCGTCTCATGCCGAATGGCTCGAACAAATCCACATATAATGTGGTATTATTCATAATTCACCCACATGCATGAAAATACACAATTACGCCCTCAACAGGCCAAATTACCAAAATGCCCTTATAATTAAAAATGGACCCATATGCATGCATTTATCATCATATTGTAATATAATTCACATAAACATGCATATAATTATTTAATGGCATAATAAATCAATTATGGCCCTTCCAACCTCCTAATCAAGGTCCTAAACCTTATTAGGAAATTTGGGCCATTACAATAATGATCCTTTGGAAATCGAGGCCCAGATTTCCAACATGATTGTGGCAAGAACAATGATAGACCATGGTTCTTCAGTAAACATTCTGTTCAAAACAACCCTTGAAAGAATGAAGCTATTTTTTCAAGACCTAGAGTCGTGCACGTAAACTTTATATGGTTTTACCAGAGAAGGGTTGACTCCAACAGGAACGATCAAGTTAGCAGTAATAGCGGGAACTGCACCTGTAAACAGCACGGTTATGGCAACATTTTTTATGGTCAATATTCCCTCGGCCTTCAATGCCTTCTTAGAAAGACCTATCTTGATCGAATTGTGAGTCGTAACATCCGTGTTTCATCTCATGATGAAATTTCCTACCAATGCTGGAATCGGATGTACAAAAGTAGACCAAAGAGAAGCTCAAAAATGTTATAATTCTTCCATTGCAACTGCTAAGAAAGGCTTGGCCACGACCAACATGATATTTGCTAGACCAAAGAATAGCAAGCCAACAGAAAAGATGGGAATAAGAAACATCAAGCAACAAGGTAATGCCCCCTCAAAAGAGGCAAGCAACTCCAAATAGGGAGTTTCCCAAAGTGAGGGAGAAGATATTGATCCTCGCTTTGGGGAATTTAATACTGGGGTGGGACTAATTGAAGACCTGGACGAAGTCCCACTTGACCATAATGAACCGACGAAGACAATCAAGATTGGAAGAATCTTAATAAAGGAAGTCAAGTCTGAACTCATAAACTTCCTTAGGAACAATCAGGACATATTCGCTTGGTCACACAAGGACATGGTTGGGATAAGCCCCACAGTTATCATCCATGCTCTAAATATTTTGACAGAGAAAACTTTAAGCCTGTGCAACAGAAAATGAGGTTACTCGATAAAGACAGATCAAAGGCCTTAAAAGAAGAAGTCCAAAGGCTAAAATAAAATGGGTTTATAAGAGAGGCCTTCTACCCCAGTGGGTTTCTAACCCCGTCCTAGTACCAAAACCCAATGCAAAATGGAGGACTTGTGTAGATTTCACTAATCTAAACAAGTCATGCCCAAGGGATTGCTTCGTTCTACCAAAAATCGACCAACTGGTCGATGCCACTGCAAAGTACAAAATCCTCACATTTATGGATGCTTACTCGAGGTACAATCAGATCAGTATGCACTCTCCCGATGAGGAACATACCACTTTTAGAAGTGACGTAGGTTTGTACTGCTACAAAGTAATGCCTTTTGGTCTAAAAAACACTGGCGCGACATATCAGCGACTAGTAAATATGATGTTCAGAGACCAAATAGGCAAAAACATGGACTTCTACATTGACAACATGCTGGTAAAATCAAAAGAGGTTGGGGGGCACGTGAAGGATCTATCAGAATGCTTTGTCATTCTTAAGCAGTACAATATGAAGCTTAACACTTTAAAGTGCTCGTTTGGGGTAAGCTCGGGTAAGTTTCTTGGTTTCATTATCAACACAAGAGGTATAGAAGCTAACCTAGAAAAAATAAAAGCATTGATCGATATGAAATCCCCAACCAAGAAAAAGGAAGTATATAGTCTGACGGGAAGGATTGCAGCCCTCAACAGATTTGTCTCAAAATCCACTGACAAATGTGTACCATTTTTCAACCTACTAAGAGGATATAACAAGTTTGAATGGATAGAGGAATGTGAAAAGGCTTTCCAGAAACTTAAGAAACACTTGACTCAACCTCCATTCTTATCAAAACTGATTGATGGGGAAAATTTATGCGTGTATAGAAATACGTTGTTAGCGCAACCCTAATCCGAGAAGCGAATAGGATACAACATCTAGTATATTATATAAGCAAAAGGTTGGTCGGGGCAGAATCACGGTACCCATTAATTGAAAAAATGGCATACTGTTTGTTGCTTGCAACAAGAAAATTAAGACTTCCAAGCTCATCTAATCATAGTTTTAACCAATCAACCTCTCAGGCAAGTTCTGCAAAATCCAGAGGCATCTGGTTCATTACTTAAGTGGATTGTCGAGCTCGAACAGTATGACATTACCTACCAGCCAAGGATTGCTATCAAAGGGAAATTTTTAGCAAGCTTTATTGTTGAATGCACTAGAATACAAGAAGAGGATGAGCAAGCAAAAAAGCCTGAAGATCATGAAGAAAACTGGCTCGTTTGGAGGCTATTTGTAGATGGATCCTCCAATGAGCATAATTCTAGAGTTGGACTCATACTTATCACGCCTAAAGGAAATCTTATTCACTGCACGCTAAGGTTCGACTTCAATGGGTTAAACAATGAGGCAGAGTATGAAGTCTTGCTAGCAGGATTATGACTCGCTAGAGATGTTAAAGCTATGATGGTAGACAAATATAGTGATTCACAATTGATTGTTTATCATGTGTTGGGAGAATACCAAGCTCGAGGAATAAAAATGGCATCCTACCTCGGCAAAGTGAAAGACCTCCTAGCACAATTCAAAAAATTTACCATCCAACAAGTACCCTGTGAACAAAATTTTAATGAAGATGCCCTAGCAAAACTTGCAAGTACCAAGGATGCAGACACCCTAAACGTAATACCAGTTGAGCATCTGGCCCATCCAAGTATTAAAGAAATGGAGCAAACAATACTGCTCGATAATAATCCCTCTTGGATGACTCCTAAATACATACCTAGAGCACGACACATTCTCTCAAGAAAGAAATGAAGCCCGATGGATTTCAAGGCAGGCTGCTAGGTACATGATTATTGATAGAATAATGTACAAAAGAGGGTATTCTATGCCTTTGATCCAATGTTTTACTGAAACAATAGCCAGACAACTAATGATAGAAGTTCATGAAGGATTCTGTGGCAACCATGCAAGAGGGAAAAGTCTAGCCAAGAAGATGCTGAGACAATGATATTTTTTGCCCACGGTGAATGAAGATTCCATGGAGTACGTCCGAAAATGTTATAAGTGTCAAAGATTCTCCAAAATTCCTTGAGCAGCACCTAATCAACTCAAACAAATGCAGAGCCCATGGCCCTTCGCAGTATGGGGCATTGATTTGATCAGGCAACTCCCAACAGGAAAAGGTGGAGTAAAGTTTCGGTGGCTGTGGTGGATTATTTTACAAAGTGGATCGAAGCCAAACCACTGGCTACGTTTACATCCAAAAAGGTGCTCGATTTCGTAGTAAAAAACATCATATGCATATATGGGTTACCAAGGAAGATCATTTCAGATAATGGCACTCAGTTTGACAGCGACACATTTACATATTTTTGGGTAAGGCATGGTATCACCAAAATCTTTTCCGCAACTGCTCATCCCCAAGCAAATGGACAATTAGAAGTTGTCAACAAGACCTTAAAGGACACAATGAAAAAACGTCTTGAGCAAGCCAAAGGTAATTGGTCAGATATTTTTCTGGAAGTCTTATGGTCATATCGAACTACTGCTCGAACCTCTACTGGGCAAGTCCATTTTCCCTAGCTTATGGATATGAGGCAATGATATCAGTAGAGTTAAACCCCCCATCACATCAAAGGTGTTCGTATGACCAAAATCAAAACCACCAATTATTAGCCGAAAGCCTCGACATGATTGAGGAACAAAGAGAAAAATAACAATTGCGAGTGCCTGCTTACCAGGAAAAAGTAGCCAGATACTTCAATTCTTAAGTAAAGAATAGAAAGTTTGCCCAAGGAGATCTTGTATTGCTACTAGTGTTCCAAAACACTAGGGATTCTGCAGCAGGAGTTTTGGGACAAAATTGGGAAGGAGCATATCAGATCGTAGAAGTATTGCAACCAGAAACATACAAACTTGCTTGACTGAATGGTGAACTAATTGCAAGATACTGGAATGGTGAACACTTGAAAAAATATTATCAATGAATACTGGTCGAAGGCACGTTTTTCCTACTTACTCCAACCATCATTATTCTTAATCCCCTTTACTTGTAAAGACACGATTATTGCCCAATTGTTTATTTTTTGGTTACAAGGCATTTATTCCCTTAATAAATGACAAATAACCTAGTTCAATTAAATTCTTTATGTTTTTCATAAAAAATATGCATTTCTCGTAGAATTTTTAAATTCAATAGACATGTTTTGTCCATTTTGTTACGAGACATATACAAGTGAATGTGCTCGACACACTTATTACTGCCAATTTTTTTATTAAACAAGTATTACTTAACATGTGTGATTCTTAAGCAAAATTATAAGTATACTGCTATATGATAAAATATTCGAGCAGTTGTGTCATCTCGAGCATGTCTTGTTATTTGGAAAGTGACCTAGGATTGACCTCCTCGATCACTTGGCGGGCATATTGTGTACATATGATCGCACATAAGTAAATAAGTTTTTTTTTTTTTAGTAAATAAGTTAAAATAACATAACTGAGTAATACTTAGAAAATTTTCAAAAATTTATAAAGTATTGTGTTTTGTCCAGCAAGGACATAAAAAAAAACCAAGATGCTTTAAATATTTGAAATGAGCAATAGTGTAAATCGTATATAATAAAGCAATTTTTATATCAAAATAAAATCATCCGAGCAGTATATAATGCGAATAAAGCAAGAGTAAAAATAGTCACACATATTATCTGAGATTAAAAGCTGCTTGGCCAGGCATTGTTTTTGCACCAAGGACCTTAAGATCAAATGTGAAATTAATAAAAAATAAAAATAAGATACCTCAATGTTAACAAGTGGGAACCGTTATGTGGGAACTGGGCTATCATAGCATTAAGCCCCCTAATAAAATGATCTTGCCTAGCAACATCAGTAGGCACAAGATCTGGTGCAAACTTCGCAAGCCTATCAAATTTCAGGGCATACTCAGTAACAGTCATATTGCCCTGTACCAAACTCACAAACTCATTGACCTTTGTTGCTCTGACGGCAACATTGTAATACTTCTGGCTAAACAAATCCTTGAAACCTTCCCAAGTCAAAGTGGTAACATCCCTGGTCTACGATGCCACTTCCCACCAGATACGGGCATCCTCCCTCAACATATAAGTGGCAAAGGCTACTCTATCATGCCCCTCAATCCTCATAAAATCCATAATTGTAGTGATCATAGTTAGCCATTGCTCGGCTTTCAATGGATCCGATCCCCCCTCAAAGACTGGAGGTTGCTGCTTCCTGAACCGCTCATATAATGGTTCCCACATAACAGTTCCCACCTGTTAACAACCTCCCCAGGCTGCACAACTGTTACCACTGCAGGTGGTACAATAGGGGCAGCACTCCCTGGTGGAGCCTACTGTCGCAGAATACGGATCTGCTCATCCTAACTCTGTAGTCGAGCCTGCATCTCTGCCATTAACTGCTGCCAGTTCTCAGGGACTGGCGGATGGTTCTGGCCCTGGTCATCATTCCCGGCCCCAGACCTAGTGCCGGCTAGTCGTGTAGACTTTCTTGGACGCATAGCTATCCAAGTCAATCTGCAAATAACGACTCGGCAGTCAGACCATGATGACAGGGTAAAAACTTTTCCAAGATCCACCAGTAAAACACATCCACTCTCAAACAACCATCATATAAGCATCCATTCTCATGCATTGGCTGCTAATAAGCACGCCTCCAATCTCACTACACAATGACTAAAAATAAGCATTCATTCATGCACTATATGCAATTAATCATCCATATATTCATTTACATGCACGACAATGTTAATAAACATGCCTCAATATTTTCACACAGCAGTCAAGGGCCAGGCCCTATCAGTATCTCATGCTTCCTAATAATCCAGTAAATAACAACATTCATAGCTCACTCAGGCACATAAACACATATACACATTACGGAACCTTGATTTGAGCTTGTCTCAAGCAGCGAATGTACATGTCCAGCCTGTCTTCAGGAACCCTTAAACCTAGGACGCTCTGATACCAAGTTGTAACGCCCTGGATAGCCAAGACCGCTACACTGTGTACTTATAAAGTGAAAGACTTGCTAATTAAGTCATTAATTTAAAAACGTGTCATTAGTTTCAGTGTTCTAGGGTTAAAAGACATTTTGGCCTCAAAAGATACATTTTATAAGTTATAAGCAGTTTACAGAAGGGTTCCCCAAAAGATCAGTGTTTAAAATCTGGTTAGCAAAACTCAACAGTCAAAAGTAAACATTAGCCATACTAAGGCAAAATACAAGGTTCTGGTCCTCTTGTCCCTGTAATCTCCTCAACCGTGGCGGCTGAGTGGCCTGCCATGTACAATCACCCTGCAGAGCTCTCCAATCAGGGCTGATCGAGCTTACCCTTGCCTTTACCTGCACCACGTAGCACCCGTGAGCCATGGCCCAGCAAGAAAACATCATATACAACACAACCAATGATACCAGACAGTTAATTCATCAAGCATGAATTCTCATCAAATAACTCACAATAAACATTCAGCACATATACTCAGATTCAGGATGCAATCAATCATATCACTCATATCACATAATATTCAGGGCTGACGACTTAGGCCGCACCCTCTGTGTATCCCACTGACTCCGGCCCGCTTAAACCGAGCTCAGTGGATAATAAGCTGTCCTCGGCTACCAGTGGCCGAGTCGCGCCCTGTGCGCTAGTGTAACCCTTGGCACCCTTAGGCCGCTGGTTCACTAAATGGCTTGCATGGCATAATACCATAATTTCAAGCAATTACAATAGGGAGCCCTTAGTCTTGTCACATATATTCAACCAGGTGCAGTTTTCTTACCTTAGTCTGTACGATTATTGAATTACGAGCAACGCCCCTCGAGCACGATCTGATCCCGAGCCTAAGCCTTTATCACCTAGTCACAACCAAAGTATAGGGTTCCATTAATACTTGAACATAGGTTTCCAGTCACAAAACCAACTCCTGGGAATCCGAATTCCACCAAGCATGGTGGTGAAATCAATCCTGAGCATACTAGACCACATTCCCAAGCCTAAAACCCTCAAAAGTCCATGTGCACAACCAAGGGCTGCGGCCCTTGAAGCTTAGCCGCAACCCTAGCCTTAAAACAGAACCAAGGCTATCCTGAACAAAGACACGCGCCGTGGCGCCCTCCCTTGGCCGAGCCTCCTTGACCCTTTTCCATCCTAGGGCCGCAACACTCTAGAACAGAGTCGCGACCCTTCCCTTCGGGCCCAAAAAACCCATCATTTTAGAGCTTAAAACCTCAGCCAAAACCACCCCTAAGCTCCCTACTTCAACACCCAACATTTCCACAACTTATGCTACACATTTTCAACAGAACCTCAGCTCAATAAACCATAGAAAATTCACTTCCAATCCTTGAAACTCTAAGAACATAAACACCCTGTTATAACCAGTCAAAACTCAAACTCAAATCATCAATTCATGAAACAAAGCTTACCTTCTTGATTGAACCCTTCCCTTAGCCAAAACCCAGCTGATTCCAAGGATCTCCCCAGCTCAATTCCACCCTAATCATCAATTGAACAATACCTCAATACCCAGCTGAAAACTCAAGTTATAACCACAAGAAGAAGGAAATTCATGCTTACCTTGGTCCTGATTTAATCCTTGATTGTCTACTGAGCTAATCCCCAAGGTTGCTCCTGAATTCTTCTAAATTTCCAGCAATTCTTCAGCTCGAATTCCCCAATTCCCTCTGTTTTCCCTTGAGTGTTTCTAGTGTGGTTCCCTTTGTTTTTTCTTGAGAGTGAGAGTAACTAGCTGAGTAGGAAATTAGGTCGGCTTATATTTTCCCTAAAGACTTCCTAACTCTTGTCTTACTTGTTTAAGCTATTCCCAAGGATCGGGGTGCCGAAACCGTCCCCGAGGCCAAAACGGTAAAATCCCCCAATATTCCCACCTAGACATCCTGACCTCAAATATATCTCCATATATTCTTTTTCATAACCCGATAGTCCAAATCACTACCCGATACCTAAAATACCCCTCACTTGTCCAAATTCATATTTTAAGTCCCGTTGTGACTTTTCCCGCTATCTGACCCTAGGATCGTCTCGAGTTGCGCTTTATGAACCTGCCCACATAATAATGTGGTTCTCACATATATCACATAAATATTTAATATTATCACATATTATCATTAATTATCATATACTCATCATTAATCACATATTCACACATTCAAGTCAATAATATTCACTCTAATCCCATTTATGCCCTCCCGGCACACTAATCAAGGCCCTTAAGCCTTATTAGCGAATTTGGGTCGTTACAGATTATGATTATTATAAAGTTCTTTACTTCAAAAAGAAGTCGAACTAAGACCATTGCTCGCCTGGCCATGTCCACAGTAGAAATGGATCGGTCCCATGGCCCTAAAACACAACAAGAAAAAGTGAGGCCAAGGAAAGAAATGGAAAAATAAGGATGTGACCTCACAAGATAAAATAAATACCTGCTTGTTGGAAAGCTTGATTTTCAGCGCCCAGGGAGGTTATTAGAAAGTAATCTTTATTATAACTGCCCACATTGCTCCTAAACGTGGGCTCGGTCAGTAACTCCCTGGTCTTGTCCCAGTGACAGAAGTAGAAGAACCCAGTACCCTTATTTCCTGGATTCTATTTCAAATCAAATAAGTAATGGACCTCATGAGGAGTAGAAGCGGCCCATCTTTGACTGTGATAGAGGATAAATAACACTGAGAGCATGAAGTATCCATTTGGGGTTATTTGAAAAGGAGTGACACTAAAGTAATTCACGACACCTTAAAATAAAGATAGAGGTGGAGACTAGCACCTGCTTGAATATTATACCTCGACCAGGCACTGTACGCACCACCAAGACTGTGCGCCCGCTGGTCAGGGCAAGGAAGAACTAAATATACCCCCGTAAGACCATATCTTTGGGGGTACTCCCTAAGTAACCAGCTTGATAGGGTTCTGGATGGAGCCACGTACCACTTAACCTGCCTCATCAAGCAGGCTTTTCTCTTTGTGACAAGTCTTATGACATCGGTTAATTGTTCATCATCAAAATCAATCTCGTCAAATGGAACTTCTTGGGGTCGTGCCTGTGGTTTCTCTTATGGTTGTGATTGTTGCTCGGGCTGATCTCTTTCTAGCTACTCGGGTGGTTGTTGTTGTATTGGACGCTCAGTATTTTTCCCACTGGTTGCATACCTAGAAACCTGAGGATCTGTAGCAGATCTATGTCTTATTTTCTGCTTTATCCTAGCCATATCTGAAGAATCGAAAGCAACAGTTATGGCCTCTTCAACAATCAAAGACCTGCTTGTGGCCCTCCCTCTGGTTAGAATTTCGATCGGGAGTGGATCAATAGAGTCAAGATGCATAATAAAGTCCAATTATTTGGAAGGAAGTTCCTTATTCCTTGTTCTAATTGCTCAATCATTTAGACATGTTCCTGTTCGGGAACAAAATGAAAATCATAGTGAGAGTGCTCACCAGATTTATCAGATCTCTCAAGATTGAGGTCAATATCTACTCGACTTCGTTCCACTTCATCAACCAGTGTCTGTAGCAGGTTCGAGTCAATAGAATAATCATTCCCCCAGTGATCGCGTTCATACATCTGGTGAAAAGTAGAGGGAGGTGAGTTATTCAACTAGCCTATGTGTGTGCCTAACTAAGTGTAAGTTGTTCGAGAAACAATATTCTACCTTCGAGCTGAAACTCATGCAGATTTAAAAAAGCAAGCAGTACTTCTTTGAGTTTTTTTTTTAAAAAAAAAAAAACTCTCGAAGCCAACAGCACGATCAAGGGTAATCCTAGACCTAACATCATTTTACTACCCCTTAAACAGACATTTTCCTAGAAAATCCTTGATTTTTGCAAAAAAACACAGGCAAGTTTTTACGTTAAAAATCAAGAACATACAGATATGAAATCTCCAAAAGATGCATGGAAGTTATGCGACAAGTAACAAAATGGTCATGCAAATACAAAAAATGAAGTTAGAAACCTACTGTGATGAAAATTTGGTTGAAAGATTGGGAGAAAAGGGGGATTTTTGGAAGAGGAAATGAAGAATAAGGTCACGATTTGAGAGGATTTTAGAGAAAAAGAAAGCTTGGAAAATTAAAGAAGGAAAGGTTATGAGAAGACCTATTTATAGGTAACGGCTCAAAAGATAGCAGATGATGTCATCTTAAAAAAAATTCATCATGAGTTATTGGGGTGATATGAAGTCATGCGAGTGGGTTGGTGAAAAGGTGCCTTGTTTTTCGCTGAAAAGGTGTAATGATGACAGAGTGGGAAAGTATGATAGACGTTTAGGAAACCCAAAATCCTGCTAGATGTGTATTCGAGGAGGCTTGGACATTGCGTATAAAAACAAAGCTATGAGTTGTAAAGTGATATTAAGAAGGTGAATAGATGCTTACTTGGTTGAAGTTTGGAAGTTTATCCATTATTGGTCGCCCTAGGATAAACTTGGGGGAGCAAATGTTTAACCCAATTTTGGCTGGATGACGTGCCTGCTAAGAAGAAGACATGTGGCGTCATACCACATTAAATTCTGAATGTTGGTCAAAAGGAGTAGCTGTTCGAGAAGGCTATGTCATAATATAAAAGGTTGTTTCGCAAAGAGCCAATAAACTGCTTGATGATGGAGCAGGCTAGTGCCATCCCATGAAGTTGTTCATATTACAAGACTTACTCTATGAGCAGCACACTTTACCCAAAAATCTGGGTTTCACGAGATACTATCGAATATTTCAAGATTTTTATGTATCTGATATTTAAATTGTATTATTCCTATATTATTTGAATATGTAACTGAATGTAATGATCCCACACCTACAAGTGTAGGGCCTATATTTGCTTGTCAGGGCCCATAGCCCACTAAGACTCTCTATAAAAAAGGGGTTTATTCAATCATTAACCCTAAGTGAAAAAAATGAGAGAGAGAGAGAGCTAGAGATTTCTTTTTTAAGCACTTTACGTACAAAACCCTTCTGAAAGTATTCTTTTTTCAACTTAAGAAACTTAGTTGAACCCTGTTTCTTCTTGATCCTAAGTTTGACGCTTTTTCGATAAATAAAAGTGCAAGTGGACGTAGGTTATTACCAACTCTTGGGGCTGAACCACTATAAAATTCTTTGTCTCTTTTACTTGATTTCAATTCGTTTAATTATTATTCTTTCGTATAAATTGACTCAATGTCATTGACCAAAATGCTGGTCAACATATATTTATACGTAAACTCTGCGAACAAACTTGAGCCACACGATTAAAGCTAGAAGAGATCTGAGGGTCAGAATTAAATAAACCAACTGATGGCAAAAATTTGACAAGACAACTGTCATAGTACTCGAAACCCGAAAAGACACCTATAATAAGCAGACACGTGTCCCATACTTGAGTGAGTAGGTGGGCATGTTTTCTCGTATCAGAAGTCGAAAAGTCCCTACTGTGCATGTCAGAAGTGACGTCATGCATGAGCAGCAGCTTGGGGGGGCATATGTTGTACCCTAAAAACACGAGATCAACTATCTTTTTCGGGGTAAAACATTCATAAAATAAATAAAGAAGGAAAGACCTCGTAGACTTTTCGTTAACTCCTGACCAAACAACTCGAGGCTATGTCACTGAGTCTAGAACAACCTAGGATCTTTAAGATCATTAGAGATGCAAATGATAGAGATTGAGTTACTCGGTGTCTAGATCAAATGCATCAAGTCCGAGCATTATCTAAGTCAAATCATTATGTTCGAGTCATATCCAGCTCGAGAATGGCATCCAGCTTGGATGAGAGAATACATACAGATTCGGATGCCCAATATGCGCAATAAATACATAAAATCATTATATATATTTATTGATTGATGAAAAATGACAATAGGCTTAATTAGGATATTTCAGTATCCACTAACTTGGGAAGTTACCACCATTTATAGTACGGTTACCCAATATTGTCCACCATAATTCCCTATAAATACAAGGGGAAGGGACGGGCATTATGTATGCAAAAACTCTGCTGAAATTTTCATAAACAATTTCGTCTAGGGCTCCTAAACAAATCAATAATAATGACTTGTGGACTAGGTGAATTTTAACCACTGAATCACGGAAAGTGTGATTGTTTTTTATATTTCTTTACATTCAGTTTACAATAATCTTAATCTCTCTATTTTGGATTTCTTAGTCCCATGTTGATGAAAAACCGTATCAACAACTTCTTTAATAGCTTAGTCCAAATGGTTAAATGATTGAGCGCTTATATTTGTGATTCACTTCACAAATTTATCATTTACAAGGGACTTAGTACGAGTTAAGGATAAAATTCTAAAGAGGGGTTTAACAGTAATTTACACTCAGCTCATTAGTAAGCCATCGATAAAGGATTGACAGACGGAATTGGTTATAATAGTGGATCGCGTATTTATATTATGGCTAAACATGTTCTATGAATCAAGAGTTCAATTTTGAGTCTATAGTGGTGTCATTTGAAATTAATAAGTTATGATGACATTTATTTGTTGAATGAACTCGCAGGAACTTATTGTAGCTTGCATTCATAGATCCATGATCCCCGCGTCATCTCTAATTAAATCAGACCACATAGTCTCAGACTATTGATTTAATTATCAACTATAAATATCATGTTGACTAGTTCAGGGGGAATAAATAATGTCACATTATCTATTGATATTTGGGTAAATTCTCATTCGATATCCTGTGTTTTATCGAAATGCAAACTTGGTACCCTCAACTTCTGATAATTATCAATCAATACTCTCTGTTTGCAAAAACTACATAGTTTGGTACTCTACATGTGTTTAAATTTTTAATATTTTCATATTACCCCACATTTTAATGATTTATTTGATTTTTAATTATTTTATTATTTTTAAATGATTTAAATATATTTTCAGAATTCTTAAAATAAAATAAATATATTAATTAAAATTGTAAATTAATTTTAATAAACAAAAATATATTTAAAATAAATTTAGTTAATTAAAAAATCAAAAAACTAATTAAAATCTTATTAATTAACTTTAAATAAACATAAATTTTAATTTAATTAACAAATCAATCCAACTTTGAAATAAAAAAATGTAGGTAAGATTGAGAGAGTGGGGAATTGAGATGCTGAGGGTGAGATTGGGTGAAATATGAATTTTTTTTCATTAATTAAATTAAAATTTATGTTTATTTAAAGTTAATTAATAAGATTTTAATTAGTTTTTTTTTAATTTTGAAGTACATTTTTTTTGTTTTTAATTGATTAAATTTATTTTAAAATAATTTTGTTTATTAAAATTATTTTAAAGTTTTAATCAAACATTTATTTTCTTTTATGTATTCTAAAAATATATTTAAATCATTTAAAAATAATAAAACAATTGAAAATCAAATGAATTACTAAAATGACCGTAATATTTGGAGGGTGGGGAATTGAGATGGTGAGGGTGAGATTGGATGAAATATGAGTTTTTTTTATTAATTAAATTAAAATTTAGATTTATTTAAAGTTAATTAATAAGATTTTAATTCTATTTTTTGTTTGTAATAAATTAAAATGATTATGTTTATTAAAATTATTTTAAATTTTTAATTAAATATTTATTTATTTTATAAATTTTGAAAAGATATTTAAATCATTTAAAAATAATAAAATAATTTAAAATCAAATAAATCACTAAAATAAGGGGTAATTTGAGAATATCAAAAATTTAAAAACACAGAGGGTACCAAACTATATAGTTTTTGCAAACAAATGGTATCGATTGATAATTATTGCAAATAGATGGTACTAAGTTTGTATTTCGATAAAAAAAAATATGGCACCAAATGATAATTTACCCTTGATATTTTCATGAGCAAAAAAATAAAAATAAAAAGATAGAAAAATTAATTGGAAATTCTTAAGAGAGAATTTTTCTAGCCACTTGGGTCTTTTTTTTTTTGTTGATAAAAGTCACTTGGGTCATTTTCTTAATATTGATAATTAGTATTGATATTAATAAAATATATTAAATCAATGATCAAATTATTATAATTAGTTAATTTGACAAAGATTTATTAATTAGTATTAAAAAATTGTTGACTCATTTTTCGTTAATTTATCTAACACCCAAAGAATAATATTAACAAGATTTGTGATAGCTAAATAAAATATATGAGATGTATCCAGTGTCTTGAAATAGTGGATAGAGAGAGTTTTATAGTGGTTCAGCCCCAAAAAAATGGCATACTTCTACTTAGTCATCGTCATTGATCTTGCAAGTCATGGATTATATTTGTATTTAGCTTTTAGCTATTTGACTCTTTTGAAGATGGAGAGCTCTCTCTATACAAAGTTGCCACCCCATTTCTCTATCTCATCCCCATTTTCTTGGTTCCTACTCCCATTATTTATATTGAAGAGTTATGGTTATATTTGGGTGCGGGTTTAAACTATTGAGCTTGACCCAAAAATTATACAAAGTTACAATTGACAGGTCCTGGTATGATCTGGGCTGATGGGTAGTGATATTCCAAAAATAAGTATGACACAAATATATAAAGATTTGAATTTTGAACTAAATTGAGAAACAAATTCAAAGAAAATATTTTGGCAATTCCACTATTATAATGGGCGCCCAAGTGAGATTTTTTTAGAGTAAATACCATTTTGGATCTTGTATTATGTGAAAGTTACCGATCAGACCGTCTATTTTGATAATGACAATTCAGACCATGAGTTTTGCAAAATAGAACAAAATAATACCATGGACTCAATTTTGGTCAAACTATTTTTTAAAATGACCAAAATGCCCTCAACTTTATTAATGAATAAATTAATTAAATAATTGGAAATTAATTATTTAGTTTTTTGTTTATTAATGATAAGCAAATGAAATTGTTGGACCTCAAAAAATGATCCACTTGGGCTGAAAGATTTAAAAGGATTTCACGGTCCCAGAAAAAGGTTGAAACTAGTGGGAAAAAAACCAATTGGCTCTCTCTCTCTGTCTCTCTCTCTCACTTTGTTTCTCTCTCCTCTTCACACTAGTCAGTCACTTGGGTTTTGGTTTGGTTTGCAGTCCCAAAATTGGATAGTCGCAGAGCATGAGTTGGAAATGTTATAATTAATACACAATGAGCACTAAATAAACAATAATCAATATCAAATCATGCTCATGAATTTCCATGATCAAACATTTTATTTAGGGCATTAATATGATAATATACGTACCTCCAATTATCGCCTTGATCTCTAATAATCATGTTGATTACACTTCTTTGATATACACATATAGAGAAAAGGAGAGCTTGGGAGTAATGAACACTACTCTATCATTCTCTCTACACCATAGCCACACTCATTCCACCTTAATCATCAATCAAGAGCACAACCCTTTATATAAGGAATTATGGGCCAATTGGGCTTACATGCCCAATGTGAGAGAATTAGTTGTCTTGGCCCAATGGGCTGACCAAAGACGTTTTAGAGCGTGTCCATGGGCCCCGAGCATGTTAGTACGTTATGTCCATCCCATTATGGCCCGATGGTAATATCATGCATTACCGATTATATAGTTATCATTACATGCTAATACCGACACTGTGTGAGCAACACTTAATTATGTTTGTCCATATAAAATATTCTAATATTCTTCCACTTGGACTACATAATTACACCAATATGTGCTCACTAAGCAACAGTATCAATACACAGAAATCTCAAGAAACAATAATGTCTATAAATTAATTATGCACCATATTGTATCGACATGACACAAATATAATACATAATGAGACATCTGACATTCATAAAACATGATGATAACTATGGATCTGGATCCACTCGAACATAGCACCGAGACTAAGCCACTGGCTTGCATCAACAAGTGTGTACACACAACATCAAAGAGTTATCCAGAATATGCATATATTCAACAACCAATAGCAATCCTTAACATGTCGATCATACATGAAAAACAATGACTCCCACTGATCAAATACATCTTTGGCTCCCAACAATCTAAACAATAAATGACTTCTTAGTACATACGTTCAGGTAACTCGTGTCAGTGTAGTCATTAGCATGTTGTTTGTAAGTGCGTGTTATGATACTAATAGAGGACTCCACAACTTTCTCACTACATATGGAATGTCATCATCATTAATGGAGCAATATTACTCCCCAAGTTCCGAGAGATAGATATCATTGCGATATTTATCACATAAGTTCAGTAAGTTCACAATAGAGTCAACTACTCTTAACAATGAAACGGAATATCGCAATTGTAATGTACAATCAATGTCCTCATAACACGCCACACACTCTACCTTCATATACGAGGATGCTATCAATGTCCATGCAACACCTAATCACATATAACTTCCCTTACCATTATACTCACTTTGTATGAGAGAGGAAGTTGTAGGTGTTCATATGACATTTAATTACAAAATAGCTCCTCCTAGAATCATGAATGCTTATAAGTGGATTTTATCATCCATGCAGCCTTTCCAATCGATATCATTAAAACCAACTACTATATTTCACAATGTTGGTTTGTCGATTGCTAACACATCCTTGGTACCATAAGGATGACAACTCAAGTACCAATCCAGCATGCCTGTAACAGATATCACGATAGGAATGTGTATACTTGAGTAAGCTCTAGGCTGCCTTCAATAAGCATATATGTGAGATAATCTTTGTAACGCCCTACTTCCTTAGAGCCGTTACTAAGTGAGTTTTTTAAGACAAAACAGTGCAATGAACTCGCTAACCGAGGTTTTGAAGCAAAAGTGTGACTAATAAAAGTTAAGGCTGTAATCTTTGAAAATGCGTTGACTCAATAAAAACTTCTAGTATTAGACCATTGGGATCCCAAAATAAGGTTTGAAAACTATTTACATCTTGAAATAAGTTTACAGTTGATCAGTTACAAAATCATAGATTATTACAGCCATTTTCAAATAAACCCCCAACCAAAGCAGTCGGGCAGGCCAAACATGTACGCGTCGCTTCACGCTCTCCGTACACATGGTTGGTTGACTCAGACTTTGCCCTACCTGCAACACGGAGCACCCGTGAGCCGAAGCCCAGCAAGAAAACTCATGCAGAACATAACATATGCAAATATATAGTAAATCATAACAGATAATCCACAGAAAAACAAGTCAACCATTAGACTAAGCAAACACGGCCATGCCGCCCCAGAAACCTTACCAAAGCCCTGGGGTATCGGTTCTCACCGCAAGGATCTCACACATATCCTCTGGGTCCCGGGCCCTGCCCTGACCATAAGCATCCCATGTGCTTAGTGTTACTTCCGGCTCCGCTGCCGTACCCGGCCTATGCCGCACTCGGCCCTTGCCGTTCATTTCATTATAACCACATATAGCATAAATCAAGCAACATTCAAACAAATGCTAATTCAATTAAATCTGCACCCTAACATGTAATGCAGTATAGGGCCATGCCCGGCAATCATCTCATCATGCAACATGCAATATAGGTCCGTGCCCCGCAATCACACTATGGGCCCACGCCCCATCCTACGGGTGTTATAGTTTTCTTACCTGTATTCCGAGCCTCCTGATGCACTCAAGCTGCGAGCACGGTCCTCTAGCACGAGCCTCTCCAATATCCTAGTCACAACACACATGAAACATCCTTAAATGAGCTTCCAAGCCAAGCTCTAGTACTCGGAACGTTGAACTTCACCAAAAATGGTAAAAGACTCAACCCCGAGCACCCTAGGTTAAATTCCCAAGCCTAAATTCTCAAAATCCCAAAATTCCTTAAGCGCCCCGGCATGGCCCAACCATGCTGCGGCATGGCCCCCAAACAGGGCCACAAAAACTCCCAGAAACAGGTAAGGGCCGCGGCCCTACAAGGACCATGCCGCGGCCCGCCCTCCATCCTCAGCACAACTTAGCCTTCAAGGGCCGCGGCCCTCCAAGAACCATGCCGCGGCCCGACCCTTCGAATCCAGAAAAACCCACCATTTTCAAGCTTAAAACCTCACCTTAAGCCATCCCAAAGCTCCCAAATCAAAACCAATTAATAATCACAACATTAGTATCAAGATCAAAACACAATCACACCTAAAAATCTCATCTAGAGTTTCAAATTCCTCAAACTTTAAACCAACCATCCTATCTTTAAATTCCACACTAAAACTTTGAGAAATCAACCTTGAACCCAAGAAATAACAGAATATAAATCTTACCTTGAGTAGTCCTAGCTCAAATCTGGTTTTTGGTTCCTCAAATCCCTTTGAATCTCCTCCTAGGTCTCAAAACTTCAGCCCCATCTACACCTCTTCTCCTTTCTTCTTCTTCTCTTCCAATTTTATCAAGGCATCAAATGACCCTAAATACCCAAACCGTGACCCACTAAAACCCAGCTGAGAATTGCCTATTACCCTTGCCAAATGACCATGCTACCCCTCCAAATGATCCTTTCTCAACTAATTCCTCAAGGGTACTCTAGTCCTTTCACTAATATTTCAATTCTACCATTTTCCAACTAAACTTGTTACCCACAGCAGTAACTAATGGTTACCCAAGTTACTAAATCACCAATAACCATTAACCGCTAATTCTCTACTTAACCATAAAATTCCCGAGGTACCCCTAGGCTCCTCCCGAGCCGGGTATAGAAATCCCGTTGTGACTCTTAAGTTAACTAGCTCTCTAGGACCGTCTCGGCACGTGCATCACAATAATAAAACCACACCCACGTGGTACAATTCACAGAATACAATTATCACATATCAATACAGTTATGCCCAACATGGCCAAAATTACAATTACGCCCTTCTAACACGATCCGGGCCTACATGCATACTAGTAAACATAGCCATGCATCTCAGTTAAACAAATAGCCAAATAACATGCTTTAAATCATAATCGCGCATTTAACTCATAAGATCACACAAAAATCCCAACACGCCATCCTGGCACACTAATCAAGGCCCTTAAGCCTTATTAGTGAATTCGGGTCGTTACAATCTTACAATAATCTGGCCAATTGTAGGTCATCAATAATAACAGCGGAAGCAACAAAATGAGGGATAAGTCCAATTATTCCCTAAATAAAATTTTAACCCTTGTCTAATGCCAGCTTAAAACTCCAACATAGATAACTTTATATACTTATAAAAAATAATAGCTAGAAGAGCCATACATATTAAACTTGATATTCTCAATAAAACACTTAAATGTTCATCTTCTCTCATATGATTAAAATCCAAGATTGTCAAATGCAATGTCCTATATTGCCTCATAATATTAGAACTTCTGAAATAGCCTTAGATGTAAATTCTTATTCAATCACAACATTCATGAGGCTATTCAGAATAAAACGATATGATCCATTGAGTCTTAGTATCTTGAGTGTTGCTGCGAAAGACTTATCTCACATTGTCTCTTTCGAAAAACAAATAACATGGTTGTGAATATGGAATTATGTTTGTGATTATATTCGTCCATACAAGATTCAAATATCTCTCCCACTTGGACCAATATAATCAACAAACACCATATTAATCTCCAGCATGCAATAGGCAATCAAATAAATTATGTATGATATCATATCGATAGGATATGTATACTACACATAATTTGGCCTGAGAGACATTCAAATATAATAACAACCATCAAACCAAGATGCATGGAGTACAACAATTAAGACTATCTACCAGTCTTGTTGTGTCCTTGTCACTTCGAGAAACAATACACATAAAAAAGTGACTGCATATCATTATGCATGCATGGTTTAATCCCTTAGGTGTTTTCCACTATAAAGCTTTCTAAAACATAAAAGCTTTCAAACTTTGATGAGTCAAAACTTTGAGAAGACTGTGCTCAAGATAATAATGCATGAGAGATCTTAACAAAAGAGTGATAAATACTCGATATCTCTCAAAATTTGTATGCATTATAGATTAATCATTGTGGACAATTGGGTTGTAAAACTATTATCAATAATTATGATAGTCATTAGCGATGAATATGTGTACTGAGATTGAATAAGTCAAAAAACTTATATCCTCTATTCTTTCCATTTCTCATCCAAAATTGTAACTAAGTTATCAAAGTCACTATACTGAAAACTTTGTTCAGACTTAAATCAATCCAAAATTGTTGCCTAAATATAGCTTAGCTATCCTCAATTTTACTAGCAACAACGATATGATATCGAGTACATATGCATTAACCCATTATCCTGAATTCACTATATTTACAGACATTCACAATCAACACAATCATCTCTTCGGAATAGACAATGACAATCATACATCCATTGTAATATTGATCCAAAACTTGTCAACTTATGATCTATGCCTTATCTTGATCCTTAAGCATAAAAGCATTGTAATAATTGATTCATTAGTTCCACCGGAACTATTTCATGGCACAAAACCAACGTACTAGTCTCCTGAACTCATCATTGTGTAGCAAACGTAGGAATATCACTTTAGATGCCCAAGAAAAATTCCTAAGTGATTCCACCCTCATAAAATTTGTCAATAGGGATCGATCGACACATATATACCTTACTAAAACCAACTGACACCCATCGCAATACTCCCACTGAGCATGCAGTAACTTGGCATCTTTGAATTCAAATGATTTCAAGCTTTATCAATTTCAAGGCCTAGTCCAATTTTCTAATGAGATATCGATATGACAAGACATATTATAGTCCCATCCGATAACTAAGCGGTAGAGGTTTTAGGATTGCTTAATACTAAAAAAAATATCTTAGAGCAGTGCCACTATGTGAAAACAAGGATTATGCAATCTGCTCGTTTTCTTAGCTTTCTCAATGATCTATCAACGGAAACGATCATGTCATGTTAGAGCCGTTCAAACAAAACATATGACTCTTACGCAGGTAAGGACAACTACTTTAAATATCATAACCAAATTAAGCTAATCCACTACCGATAGGGTAGAAAAGATTGTGTGGTTCATGACATCTAATGTGTTTCCTTCACCATCTAAGCATCCTACTTTACAGTAAAATCATTGACATGATGACTAAATTGCATGTATGGATCTTAGTTTTTAATTGTGATTGATACGGGAGAAAAGTATTTAACATGAATCACAATTTTCGACAATTGACATGTGAAAACTTACGACAGGTAAGCACAACACATTCAATGAAAATTTTTAATCTCATAATTATCTAATAAGGCCGATTGTGCATTTTTGTATTTCTAGCAAAATTTTATTACCAAAAATATTAATTAAATATTGGCAATGATTTTTATAATAAATGCACAAACCATGACCAATATCTTATTACACATTTTCCATAGTATATGCCCCGAAAGAATTCATAATAATAACAACAATGAAATTCACAAAAAATTATCAAAATCACGAAAGGCATATATATAATAAAATTATGGAATGATAAACAAATAAAAAATGGCCTTGTATGAGATTAAATTAATTAACGATAAATTTATCACAATTCTCACAATTTTATGAGTACATAAGCACTCAATTAATTATTCACTAACATAATTATATTATCAAAAATGTCAATCACCTATCAAATAATTTTTATGGCATGAATATAATTATGTCTTCATCCAATGAAATAAATAAAAAATAAAATTGTGAGAGAAAAAAAATTTTTAATTCAAATTAATTATGTGATTATGCGTCAATTAACAATTTAAATTGACCAAACCCAAAATATAATCACACAATCAAATGAGAAAAATTAAAAGGAGCAAAATGGTGAAAATTTGGTCCAAAATGGAATCTTCACGCGCCCCCACGCGCCCAAAAAAGTTTTAAAAAAATTTTTGCTGAAAATTTTCCAAAAACGACATGTAGTTTTTCAGCAAACTACATGTAGTTTTTCAGCAAACTACATGTAGTTTGTCAGAAAACGACATAAATCATAAAAAACGACAGCACTTCGAAAATGACAAAAAACCAAAAAACGACACTATATCAGAAAAACGACGACACGTCGTTTTGAGGTTGTCTTCAACCTCCAGCGGGTCTGTTTGACTCGTTTCGAACCTAAATTCTGACCCCGTTGGATTTTAGCCACCAGAGCTCCGATTTTGATGTCGTTTGAGGGGTTTTTCTCCATTTTTCATGCTCTTTCTATTTCCAGTACCCATTCAAACTTACAAACATCTGAAATCCGTAGATCTAATAGTCATTTTCGGCCATTAACAAGCTTTGAAAAAGCTTGGAGTTTTGGGTGTTTTCAACGTAAACGAAACGGAAAATACAATCTAAAATATTGATAAACTCAATACTCATCCTCCAATCTGATTTTATCTACCAATAATATATAATTTCGATTTTTTTTTTTATGCAAATCAGATTTGAAAAAAAAATTTATTCTAATAAGCCCTAAAAACAAATGTCCTGGCTCTGATACCAATTGTTATAATTAATACACAATGAGCACTAAATAAACAATAATCAATATCAAATCATGCTCATGAATTTCCATGATCAAACATTTTATTTAGGGCATTAATATAATAATATACATACCTCCAATTATCGCCTTGATCTCTAATAATCATGTTGATTACACTTCTTTGATCTACACATATAGAGAAAAGGAGAGCTTGGGAGTAATGAACACTACTCTATCATTCTCTCTACACCATAGCCACACTCATTCCACCTTAATCATCAATCAAGAGCACAACCCTTTATATAAGGAATTATGGGCCAATTGGGCTTACATGCCCAATGTGAGAGAATTAGTTGTCTTGGCCCAATGGGCTGACCAAAGACGTTTTAGAGCGTGTCCATGGGCCCCGAGCATGTTCATGGTAAACTGTGGAGAAAAATCAGAAATGGAATATTGAAAAAGACCATGTTTTTTCCCCTTTTTTGGTTGGCGAATTGGGTATATATAAATCTATTATTGAAGGGAATGACAAGTTGAAAAAGTAATATACTAAAACTTTTGCTATTTTGAGCAAAATGTGATATAATTATTTTTTGGGTGTGCCATATGTTTTAGTATTTGCCTTTGTGATATCTTCAAGATCTATTTTTTTTCCTGAAAATGGGAGATGGGAACTTTCAATTGAAGCATCTGGGTCTTCTTAAAATTGAAAAAGTTTCACTATTATTACTTGAAATCGTTTTCTTTTTGTGAGTTTTCAATAATTGGTTGTATTTAGATTTAGGGTCCTTTGTGGGGGTTAGCTGTATAAGACAAATAACCAAAAGAACTGGAAATGAAGAACATGAAGATGAAGAAGAAGAAGTCGAAGAGGCAGTCGAAGATGAACTGATATTTTTTACTTTTGTTTTTATTGTTTTTTATTTAAATCTGATTATTTACTTTTTAAATATTTATGTTAACTTTTTTATTATTTAAAATTGTTTTTAATTATTTTTTATTCTAAAATTAATTTCCAATTATTTCATTAATTTATTAATTAAAAAGGCTAGGGAATTTTTGTCATATTTGAAATTTGACAAAAATTGAGTCCAGAGTATTATTTTGTTTCACTTTTCAAAACTCAGGGTTTAAACCGTCATTTATCAAAACAGAGGATTTGGTCGATAACTTTTGCAAAACACGAGATCCAAAATGGTTTTTACCTATTTTCCTAAGCCAATTTGTGGATGAATAATATCTCATTTAGTTGTTAAATATTTAATTATTTAATTGGTAATTAAATGTATCAATTGACTCTTAAGTTTTGGCTATAAATAGAGGCATTAGTGTGATGACTAGGGTTAATGTTTTTGCTAAGAAAAACACCACAAACCCTAGCACCCTTCTACCCACTACCCCTATCTATATTTCCCTCTTTGATTTCTATCTCATGTGTTGAGAGCAAGTCCACCCTTAATTAGGTTTGATCAGAGAAAGACGTGGAAGATTGTTGTATAGTTTGTATCGCAGTTTTGATTCTTGACAATACCTAGCAAGGAAAAACGACAAAAAAGTTAGAGAATTGAAAGGGAGGAGTCAATCTTTGCGCTGTGTACATGTAAGCAATTTATATGTGTTGACGCGGTTCTTCGCCAACAGGTAATTAAGAGAAAGAGAGAAGAGAATTAGTGCCAAATATAGAACCGTAACAGATATAAGATCTTAGTGAATGTTATAGGTGACTCGAGACACGTTTTTAAATGGTTCAAAGGTTAAAATCCTTCTACTCCACTAGTCAATATTATTGATATATTCCGGGTATTTTGTTACAAAGTATATCTCTCCAGAGACTATTTGTTCCAACCCTTATCAACTCCCAGGGTCTCCATATTTATAGGAGAAGGCACCTGGAAGTTGGTAAGGAGGTCATCCCGTGACCTTCTTATTTGTCATATCAACTCTGGGACATTCATGATTAATTCCTAAACCTGACACATAAGTATGGTCAACTCGATAGATAAGGAGATAATGGGCCGCACGGTCCAACCCAGCCGTGGGTGTCTAAACACGCACGTTCCTACAGCGTGTCCGAGAAGTCAGGGAGATATCGGACACGTGATGTCAGATATATGCACGTTTATCTTGCGTGTGTTGACTTTACAAGGGGTCATGGCCTCCATATCTAGCTCGTACCACGAGCTGTGCATCTGACCCGACCTTCGGCCTTTCGATTCCTTGCTCCAGTCTTGGGAGTCTTGGCGAGTCCTTGAGGATTCCTTGAGCTAAAGGGGGTACGACCTCAAGACAGGATCTCCGACCTGGGGGATGTTTATGGACTAACCATGATTAGTCCGAAGCTCGGCCTGCTAATCAGCCCGTGGGAAAATCAGGGCGTACATCTGCCCCCCAAGCTCCTGCTCGTGGTATATGACGTCATATATAAGACCATAGTAGGGGCTTTTAGACTTCCCCACAACTCTTCGCATTCCACTCTTTATGCAGGTGCCTGACACGTGGCACATCGTGGGTGGTGACGGTACGTCTTACGAGAACCGCATTTAATGGCCTAGCCTATGCCCAGCCGTTGTTTCGTATTTCGAGTGGAAGGCCTCGGATCCCTCATCAGGGCCATCCAAGAGCCTTCTACACGTGATCCTCCACGCATATAAAAGGGGGTGGCCACCCTACGCACGAGCCACCCTTTCATTAGAAATTTTCCAAACCTCTTTTCCTCTCTCCCTTCCATATTCCAGAAGAACGAAACCCTTGACTCGATTGCTGCCATTTTCATCGTTCAAGAAGCTCAGGCGCACAGATTTTTTCGAAGCTTTGGAAGCTACTACACCGACGAAGCTCCTGTCAACGTAACACTCTCGTTTATTTCTCAGTCATACACAGTAAGTTTCCTGACCCTGCGTACTTTGAAAACATGCTACTGTAGCTTAGGCAACAATTTTCACTGTAGCCGCATGCAAGGGTTTTTCTGGGTTTTGTGGATATGGGGGGTGACAGCCCTTTTTAGGCTAGGATATATGTGTTGTAGGAAATCGCTTTAGAATATGGGTTTCAGGATACTTTTTCTGGGGAAAATTTCTGGGTAGGAGTTTTGGGAATTTTGGGTGCAAAACCGGGTAGCTTAGGGAACACGCCTCATAAGCGGTTTCGTAATTTTCTGCCTATTGAAACTTTCCCCCCAAGGAAAATTCTATTCTGAACCCCTTGACACACGAATTCCGAGTAATCTGGGATCTGTTGGGAGCTTACGCGCGTGTTCACTGAACCGCGTGGTCCCACTCTCCGCGAGCTGGGCTTACCTCAGCTCGTGCGAATAATAATTGCTTCGTCCTCCTGCTTGGGTCGCCTTTTCTAAAGTTTTTTCTTTTGTTCGCTAGGCGACCAGATGGCTCCAAAAAAGAATCTCCCCCAGAAGAACGTTGGAAGCTCGGCCTCCCAGCAGGAAAAAGGAAAGGCGGTGATGCCTAGTTCCCCGATCCCCTGTTTCGGGCCGGCAGTGGAGAAGGAGGTCGAGGTGGCCCCTACGCATTATTTGAGGCGGAGAGAATCGTCTCAAAGATAACCAATCAAATGAAGATCAACAAACTCTTCCTCACTCACAACATCGCGCTGGGGAAAGCCTCCGTCATTGCCCGACCTGTTGCAGAGGGCGAGCGGAGCTGCTCGCCGCTCGAAGAGTCGTTCGTGGCCTGGAGCGGCGAACACTTTAAGGCAGGGGCCTTCCTTCCCCTGGATCAGTACTTTGCTGATTTCTTGAACTTTGTGGGGTTGGCCCCATTTCAGCTCCCCCCCAACTCCTACCTTCTGCTGGCAGGGTTGAGGTACTTATTCCAGAAGCATGAGTGGGAGGTCCCCACTCCTGCGGATATTTTATATTTCTTTTGCCTCAAAGCCAGCCCGGACCAGCGGGGGCGAGGCGACGGGTTTTACTATTTAACCCGTTTTACCAACACGGCGGCGGTCATCGAGCTGCCTAGCCATCCTAATGATTTCAAGGACCAGTTCTTCATGTCGACTGGTTTCCGGAACTGCGAGCACCACTATTTCAATCGTCCTCGTAAGTTGCTCCTGTCCTTAGTTCGCCTTTTAAGCGTTATTTTAGCTCCTCCCATACTCCATTCTGACTCAAACTAATCTTGCAGCCATCTTCGCGAGGACCGAAAAGTCCGTGACCCTCGGGGGCCAATATGACACGCTGGCGGGCTTGCCCCCCAACGAGAAGGATTATCGCGCGCTCGTGACGGACGAGACGATGGTGTTCTGCAAGTTGATTTTTCCAAATCAGACCTTGAACCTGAAGAGGCCCCGGGGGCCGCCCCCAGCTCGGGACACCAGACCTGTCATCGTGGAGGAGGTCGCGGGCGCGGAGGACGAGGAGACTGAAGTTCTGCTCGTGAGGAGCAGGAAGAGGACCTTGGACGTCGTCCAGAGCATGGGCAAGGAGAGGATCCAATCCGGAGCAGCCGCGGGTCCTTCTGGCCAAGGTAACTCTAACTTGCTTAGGAGTCTAGATAGGGCCGCTGCAGACCCCCGGCTGGCTAGGTTCAATCCTAGGCAGATTGTCCATCGTCACAGGAGCGATCCAGACTTGAACACACTTCTGCTCCATTGTGTCGACCGGCTCGTGCTGGATCACCAAGAGAGCCGCCCTAGGGGCACCGTAGTAGTAGATAACACCCTAGCTTTTAGGTCGATCCTATTCGAGGAGTATGGGACTAACCTACGCACATGGCCATCACTCCAGAGGGGAACCTATGCTCCGGGGCTTAGGCAGCATGTAGAAGAATCTAGCCCCGAGACAGAACCGGACCCAGAACTTGCGCGAGTTTGGGAAATAATCGTCTTAGGCTCTTCCAGCTCGGGGGGTAGGGCTCCCTTAGTATTCGTATACTTTTTAGCATTAACCCTTTGCCTTTATCTCTGTATGATTGCTAATTTGTAATAACCATGTTTTTTGTTTGACAGAAGAGATGTCTCAGCCCGAAGATAGCTTGCGGGGCGTGGTTTTCCGGGGGAACCCCTCAGCCGGGCCAAGACAGAAAAGGCTCCGGGGTTCCAAGAGCACTGCTGGGGTCTCCACCAAATCTCCGGCAAAGGAGAAGGAGAAAACCCCGTCAGCCCAGGTCGTGGGGGCGATCCTTCCTGCTGCCGGAGCAGGACGAATGCCTCCACTGCCTCAGCGAGTTTCGACTGCCACCCAGGACGTGGGAATGGAGATCGGGACTCCGTCTACGGCGGCCTCCGATGTACGCATCCCGGTCAATCCCCAGGACCTGGAGAAGATCCCAGAGGCCTTCCGGGGAACAGTGTACGAATCAGCGAACTACGCCGTTAGCCATATCTACAAGTTCACCGAGAAGGAACTCCGGACTATTGAGACAATGAGCCCGGTTGACGTTATGGACTCTTCCATGAGCATGACCCTAACGGTAAGCTGCCCTATTCTTTTAAAGCTTTTACCATTACACTCTGCCTTATTTTTCCTCTGAGCCAGTTTATCTTTCATTCCTCGCAGGGTGTCGTCGCCCTTCACCGAAGCATTATCAGGGCCAGAACTCAGCTCGATGACATGAGGACCGAGCACCAGGCCACCCTTCAGGAGGTTAAGTCGACTAAGGATGCCTTGGCGACCTCGAAGGTCGAGTTGGAGAAGACCCAGGTCGACTTGGAGAAGACCCGCCTGAAGGTCCGGGAGCTCGAGACCTCCCTTGCCACCTCGCAGGCAGACCTCGAGGCAGCGAAGAATGAGATCTAGGCCGCCATGGAGGCCGAACGGACCATCTCGGAGCAGTCCATGCAGGATCTGTTCTATCACTGTTGGGCCTACAATCTGGAGGCTAACTTCTCTTTCATGCCACCGGGTCCCTGGGCAAGCTTGCTGGTGAAGTTCCAAGCTCGCCTCGACAAAGAGGCGCCGCCTTCGGAGACTGGGGAAGCCTCTGGTGCGGCGGAGCATGATGAAACGGCGACCTCGAAGGGGCCGACTGACGGAGCTTAAGGCGCTCTTTTTTTTCTTCTTTATATATTTTGAAGTATTTTTTGTAACCTTTGCATGAGGTGTTTTCACCTCGAGACAATTTTCCTTGCACCTTTAACTCATATTTTTTCATGCTTTTGGCTACAATATATATATCTTTTTGATAAACTTAGTTCATGTTAACCGCTATTTATATCTCAAGCTCTTTGAAAAGAACAGCGAACGATAAATAGATTTATATCAACGTCT
Organism: Humulus lupulus; assembly: GCF_963169125.1. Taxonomy (NCBI): domain Eukaryota; kingdom Viridiplantae; phylum Streptophyta; class Magnoliopsida; order Rosales; family Cannabaceae; genus Humulus; species Humulus lupulus. The sequence continues at coordinate 61,461,341 of NC_084797.1, read as the reverse complement.
AAGTTTTATGACCCAGTTAAAACCAGGAACTTATTTAGAAAACTTAGTTCGTGTTAACTTTTATCCTTATCTCATGGTCTTTAAGAAGAACAAGGAGAAATAAACTTAAATCAGCTTCCAAGTTTTATGACCCGGTTAAAACCAGGAGCTTATTTAGAAAACTTAGTTCGTGTTAACTTTTATCCTTATCTCATGCTCTTTAAGAAGAACAAGGAGAAATAGATTTAAATTAACTTCTAAGTTTTATGACCCGGTTAAAACCAGGAGCTTATTTAGAAAACTTAGTTCGTGTTAACTTTTATCCTTATCTCATGCTCTTTAAGAAGAACAAGGAGAAATAGATTTAAATTAACTTCTAAGTTTTATGACCTGGTTAAAACCAGGAGCTTATTTAGAAAACTTAGTTCGTGTTAACTTTTATCCTTATCTCATGCTCTTTAAGAAGAGCAACGATCCATAAACGAGGATCAACATCCAAGTCGTTAAGGAGACCTGGTTATATCCAGGTACCATATTCCCCCCAAGTAACTGGGAAAGGGTCTTTCGTGGTTACTTTAAGATTACAACTGCAAATATGCGTAAAAAGCTTATTTTTATTAATACATAGAAAGTGGCTTTCCAGGCCTTACAAGTGGATCATTGATAATATCTCTTTAAGTGGACGGCATTCCAAGTCCGTGGGACGGTCCCTCCATCAAGTCGAGATAACTTATAAGTTCCCTCCTTGATGAATTCGATGACCTGGTAGGGTCCTTCCCAGTTCGGTTCCAAGACTCCATCTTTGGGATCTTTTCTGGCCAGGAAAACTCTTCTTAGGACCAAGTCGCCAACGCTAAAGGCGCGTTTTCTGACCTTGGTGTTAAAGTATCGAGTGATCTTCTACTGATAATGGGCGAGCTGGAGTTGCGAATCCTCTCGTCTTTCAACAACTAGGTCTAGGGAATGGCATAGGAGCTCATGGTTCTGACCTTGGTCGTAGGACTGGACTCTATGCGACAGAACCTTAACTTCCACGGGGAGGACTGCTTCACTCCCGAAGGTTAGGGAGAAAGGAGTATGACCCGTAGGAGTCCGATGCGAGGTCCGGTATGCCCATAGGACCTGGGGGAGCTGTTCCGGCCAGACTCCCTTTGCTTCATCCAATCTTTTCTTGAGGCTCGCCTTTAGAGTCTTGTTGACAGCCTCGACCTGGTCGTTCGCCTGAGGATAGGCCACGGAAAAGAAGCTTTTCACAATTCCGTGCCTTTTGCAAAACTTGGTGAACAGGTCGCTGTCGAACTGAGTGCCGTTATCGGAAACGATCTTCTTGAGCAGGCCGAATCGACAGATGATGCTTTTAAGCACGAAGTCAAGCACCTTTTTAGACGTGATTGTTGCCAACGGCTCTGCCTCGGCCCACTTAGTGAAGTAGTCGATGGCGACCACGGCGTAATGGACCCCGCCCTTTCCAGTGGGCAGGGCGCCCACTAAGTCTATTCCCCAAACAGAAAACGGCCAAGGGGCCGAGATCATTTTTAGCTCGACTGGAGGAGCTCGGGCAACTGCAGCGAATCGCTGGCACTTGTCGCACTTTTTCACATATGAGATCGAGTCTTTGGACAGAGTTGGCCAGTAATAACCTTGCCTGAGAACCTTTAAGGCCAAGCTTTTCCCCCTAGTGTGGTCTCCACAGAATCCTTCGTGAATTTCCTGCAGGATGGCCTTCGCTTCACTTGGAAGAACGCACTGGAGGAGCGGTAAAGAGTGCCCACGTCGGTACAACACTCCATCGACTGTCGTATGTCTCGGAGCTTGATATAGGACTCGCCGCGCGTCGTTACGTCCCTCAGGCAGCTTGCCCTCAACGAGATATTCAAGAATTGGGGTTATCCAGGTCGGCCTGGCGTCGATCATCTCGACCTTTGCCCGATATCCTTCTATACTTGGTTTTTCCAAGAATTCTATAGGCACCAGCCCCAGTGTCTCTGTCTCTCCCGAGGTGGCAAGCTTGGCAAGAGCATCTGCATTGGTGTTCTATTCTCGAGGTATCTGTTCGATCGATCCTCACCCAAACGCGGACAGCTCGGCTTTTACCTGCGCCAGATAGGCGGCCATCTTGGGTCCTCGTGCCTGATACTCGCCCAAGACCTGGTTAACCATGAGCTGGGAGTCACTGAAGCACTGGACGGAGCTCGCCTTGAACTCCCTGGCTATCCTTAGGCTGGCCAGCAAAGCTTCGTATTCTGCCTCATTGTTGGAGGCCTTGAACCCGAACCTTAGCGCCGAGTGGAACCTATGTCCCTCAGGGGATATCAGAATGATTCTGGCCCCGGAGCCGTTTTCGTTGGATGAACCATCTACAAAGATCTTCCATAACGATTGGGGTGAGGTGAGCTGAGATGAGTCCTCCGCTGGATTCTCCTGGTATCCGGTGCATTCTGCCACAAAGTCGTCCAAGGCCTGACTCTTTATGGAAATTCGTGGAGTATAGAAAATCTCGAACTAACTGAGTTCGACCGCCCACTTTAACAAACGTCCCGATGCTTCAGGCTTTTGCAAAACCTGCCTTAGAGGTTGATCGGTCATGACGTGTACCGAGTGAGATTGGAAGTACGGTCTGAGCTTTCGCGAGGCCGTAATTAGGCAGAACGCCAGTTTTTCCATCAGCGGGTATTGTGATTCTGCCCCGAGGAGTCTCTTGCTGATGTAGTAGACTGGCTTCTGAGCTTGGTCCTCTTCTCGTACCAGTACGGCGCTAGCTGCATCTTGAGTGACAGCTAGGTAGAGAAAAAGAGGCTCGCCGGCCTTGGGCTTGGATAGCACAGGCGGTTCAGCCAGATGCACCTTCAGGTCGAGGAATGCGCTTTTGCACTCTACTGTCCAGGAAAACTTCTTGTTTCCTCGGAGCAGGTTGTAGAAGGGAAAACACTTATCAATTGACTTGGAAATAAACCGGTTCAGTGCGGCCACCCTCCCTGTCAAGCCCTGGACATCTTTCCGTGACCTAGGCGAAGGAAGCTCGAGCAGTGACCTGATCTTGTCGGGGTTTGCTTCGATTCCTCGGGTATTAACTATGAACCCCAGGAATTTCCCAGATGCGACACCAAAAGTGCATTTCTGGGGATTGAGCCTCATGCCATATTCTCGTAGTATTTTAAAACATTCTCCCAGGTCAGAAACATGGTCGTCGGCAGTCTTGGACTTGACGAGCATGTCATCAACATACACTTCCATGTTCTTTCCGATCTGGTCCGCGAACATTCTGTTTACTAGCCTTTGGTAGGTAGCTCCGGCGTTCTTCAGACCGAACGGCATGACCTTGTAGCAATAGACATTAGTTGGGGTCATGAAGCTGGTGTGTTCCTGGTCCGCCGGATTCATCGCGATCTGATTGTAGCCTGAGTACGCGTCCATAAAGGACATGAGCTCGTGCCCCGCCGTGGCATCCACCAGCTGATCGATCCTTGGCAATGGAAAAAAATCCTTGGGGCAGGCTTTATTCAGATCGGAGAAGTCGATGCAGGTCCGCCATTTCCCGTTGGGCTTTGGAACTAGCACGGGGTTGGCGACCCAAATAGGAAATTTGGCTTCACGGATAAAGCCACATTTTTTTAGCCGGGCCACTTCTTCTTCAAGGGCTTCAGCCCGGGTTATTCCTAAACATCTTTGCTTTTGAGACTTGGCAGGAATGCTTTTGTCCAGATGGAGCGTGTGCATGATGACACTCGGGCTGATCCATACCATGTCCTCGTGCGACCATGCGAATACATCTAAATTAGCCCGGAGAAACGTTATCAGCTCCGTCTTCCTTTTGCTATAGAGGTTTTTCCCGAGCTTGACCATCCGTGATGGATTTTGTGGATCAAGGTTCACCTCCTCGAGCTCCTCAATAGCCTGGAGCTCGGACCTGTCTTCGCCTATTCGGGGGTCAATGTCCTCACCAAGGGCGACACTTTCCCCTTTGGCGTTTTGAGGTTTTTCAATCTCAGGACCCGCCAAGGGTTCCTGGGATTCCTCTTCACTCAGAATGGCCATAGCCAGCTGCCCGGTTTTAGATTTTCCCTTCATGGAAATGCTGTAGCATTCCCTGGCCGCGAGCTGATCGCCCTTGATGGTGCAGATTCCTGTTGAAGTAGGGAATTTCATGGCGAGGTGTCGAATGGAAGTGATAGCCTCGAAAGCTATGAGCGTAGGACGGCCCAAAATGGCGTTGTAGGCAGCGGAGCAGTCAATGACCACGAACTCAAGTAGTTTAGAGACTGTCCCAAACTCTTCTCCTAGGGTGATCACCAGCTCGATCGTCCCTATCGTTGCCGATCCTTCTCCCGAAAAACCATACAGCATCATGGAGGTTGCCTTTAGATCGGCGACAGTCAGACCCATCTTCTCTAAGGTGGATCGGAATAAAAGGTTCACCGAACTCCCGTTGTCTATCAGCACCCTTCTTACTTTCTGGTTGGCGAGCTGGACTGCTACAACCAAGGGATCATTGTGAGGGAACTGGACATGGCCTGCATCTTCCTCCGTAAAAGTGATTGGTTGCTTCTCTAATCGTTGATGTTTTTACTGACGCTACTCCGGGACGAACTCCACTTCGTTGTGGGCTTTTAGTTCATTCACGTATCTCTTCTGGGTGCCTCTGCTCGTGCCAGCCATATGCGGACCTCCAGAGATGGTGGATATCTCTCCTCCGACCACGGGAGGAGGGACGTCCTGATCTATCCGAGACCCGGGCTGACTGGCCGCGGCTTCCAGAGCAGGTCGACTCGCTGGAACCCTGTTCCGTGAGTGTTGAGCCAAGGGGCCGGCTCGGATGAGAGTCTCTATATCATCTTTGAGATGCCTGCAATCGTCGATATTGTGTCCGACGTCGTTATGAAAACGGCAGAATTAGGAAGTGTCTCTCTTTCCCTTGTGGTGTTTCAATGGTTCCGGCCTCTTCCACGGGACCCAAGTAGAGTTGGCCAGGAAAATACTTTCCCTTGACTGGGTGAGTTCGGTATATGTCGCGAACACGGGCTTGAACTTGTCTACAGACTTATTCTTCTTTTGGCCGTGCTGATTGTTTTCGCCATTCCCCTTTCTTTTGCCTCCACCGAGCTGGTTGTTCTGTGTGACGTCTGGGGTCGCTATCACAACCTCCGTCCCCACTCCAGCGGGCTGCTTGGGAACCTGGTTGGTTCCCGCGGCTGAGGCTTCAGCTTCTTCCAAGTTTATCCATTCTTGGGCCCTATTAAGGAATTCGTTGACCGAACTGACTCCCTTCTTTTGTATATCCTTCCAGAGATCTCCTCCGACAAGGATTCCGGTTCTCATAGCCATGAGCTTGGAGCTTTCATCCGCGTCCTTAGCTCGGGCAGCGAAGTTCACAAATCTGCTCAGGTAGGCCTTCAGCGTCTCACCGGGCTGCTGTCTCACATTGACCAGGGAGTCAGCCTGAACACGGGCGGCCTGAGAGGCGCGGAATGCCCTTTTGAAGTCAGCTGAGAAGGTCTTCCAGGAGCTGATTGACTATCTTTTACTTTGCTTGAACCACTGTCTGGCAGGTCCGGTCAGTGTGGAAGGGAAGATCAAGCATCTCTGCTCCGGGCCAATGTTATGGGCCATCATTAGGGTGTTGAACATCCCTAAATGGTCCGACAGATCTCCGTCCCCGTTGAACTTTGATAAGTGAGGCATACGCAAACCAGATGGGTATGCCGTCGCTGCTATGTTGGGGGCGAAGAGTTCCATCTCATCTCCTGAATCATATTCGTCTTTTTCCTTTTCTGACAGGAGCTTCCTCATCAGTTCCTCCATCTGAGTTAGGCGCTCGAGGGTTTGGTCCTGAGATTCTTGGTTATTCCGAGGCTGTTCAACAGCTCCGGATCCATTGTACATATTAGGTGGGTTATTGCCCCTCCTATCTTGAGATAGGTTGTTTGGGACATTCCCTCCATTACGTACTTCGGATCGGGCCCCCCCCCCCCCCCCCGAGCGAGCCTGACTACCATCTCTAGCTCGATCCTCTCTGTGAGAGTTGAAGTGATCTCGAAGGTCGCCTCCCTGGGTGGTCTGGTGGCTTTGTGCTGAACTTAGTCGCTGACGTAGGTCTCCTTCAGAGAGATCACTCCGGCGACTGCCGGTCCAATGACTCCTGCTGGAGAGGCTTGGAGTCCGTCTTTGGTGGTGAGGACCTGAGCTTTCTTCCGGCGCCCTGCTACACCGGGAAGGTCCCGCTGATGGTGGGTTTCTCCTACTACTCCCGTAAGCTGGGATGTCTCGGACGGGCCGAGGAGGAGACGGATATCTGATCGGAGATGGAGGATGCCTGACTAGAGAAGCGATCCTGGTTCCGTCTTGACGGATCAAATTTGGTGGGGGCCTTTCGGCCCTGCCAACTTGCTGGTCCCACGCCGGGCGATCTGGACGAGGCGCAGGACGGTCTTCGGGGACGGACTGACGTCGTGGGCCCTCCCCGGATCTCCTCCGGGAATTTCCTCAAGCTCTCCTGGGCGTCCTCGAGGATGGTTGAGAGCTAGGAGTCGACGTCCTAACCGAACGGTTGTATTGCTGTTGTCCGGTCCCAGGCATTTCCCCGAGGTTTGCGTCTCGATGGTGCGATGAAGGGGTGGAGTTGGCTGCTGGAAGTCTATCCGAACGGCTATGCCTGAACCGATTACTCCGGCGAGACTTAGGAGCCTCACCTTGCCTCTCTCCAACGTTAACGTTGGTTGTGAGAGGGGGTAATCGGGCCAAGATATCCTGGATTTGCAGACTAGCAGTTGCTAACTGGCTCCTCAGCTGAGCGTTCTCCATCTCCACCGCAGTATAATAACACGGGTTCGGATTAGGTGGCCGGGGCGCCGAACTACCAGTATCGTCTTGGCCCGCCGGCTGCTTTCCTGGCCGCTGCTGGACTTCAGGAATTTGTTCATCAGGGATGGCGGTATGATGAGCCTCCTGCCCATCATGTTGTTCTGTCTCGTTCCCATGCCTGGATCGAGTAGTCACCATAGTTGGATGTTTGTAGCAGCACTAATCGAACTAGCTCTCAATGAAAGCACCAAACTATTGACGCGGTTCTTCGCCAACAGGTAATTAAGAGAAAGAGAGAAGAGAATTAGTGCCAAATATAGAACCGTAACAGATATAAGATCTTAGTGAATGAAATAGGTGACTCGAGACACGTTTTTAAGTGGTTCAAAGGTTAAAATCCTTCTACTCCACTAGTCAATATTATTGATATATTCCGGGTATTTTGTTACAACGTATATCTCTCCAGAGACTATTTGTTCCAACCCTTATCAACTCCCAGGGTCTCCAAATTTATAGGAGAAGGCACCTGGAAGTTGGTAAGGAGGTCATCCCGTGACCTTCTTATTTGTCATATCAACTCTGTGACATTCGTGATTAATTCCTAAACCTGACACATAAGTATGGTCAACTCGATAGATAAAGAGATAATGGGCCGCACGGCCCAACCCAGCCGTGGGTGTCTGAACACGCACGTTCCTGCAGCGTGTCCGAGAAGTCAGGGAGATATCGGACACGTGATGGCAGATATATGCACGTTTATCTTGCGTGTGTTGACTTTACAAGGGGTCATGGCCTCCATATCTAGCTCGTACCACGAGCTGTGCATCTGACCTGACCTTCGGCTTTTCGATTCCTTGCTCCAGTCTTGGGAGTCTTGGCGAGTCCTTGAGGATTCCTCGAGCTAAAGGGGGTACGACCTCAAGACAGGATCTCTGACCTGGGGGATGTTTATGGACTAACCATGATTAGTCCGAAGCTCGGCCTACTAATCAGCCCGTGGGAAAATCAGGGCGTACAATATGTATTTCATATTATGTTTTTTCAATATGCACATATTCTTTATGCTTTCATGTTTTCTTATATTGAATATGAAGCCCATGATTCACAAAATACCATTTTGGCCCCTGCATTTTTCACGAAGACGCGATCGACCCTTGTGTTTTTTTAAATAATAATTTGGATCCTGTGTTTTACAAAATGGATCAAAATAGTACCCTAGACCTAATTATGATCAAAATATTTTCAATTATAAGATCAATTATTGGGTCGTTAGTGATGCGATGGGTTCAGAGAAGCAGAAAAAGTGGTTGAGGAGTAGGGAATGAAACATTATATTTGAATTTTTTTGACCAAAATTGGGTATTAGATACTATTTTGATCCATTTTGTAAAACATAAGGTCTAAATTTTCATTTTACAAAAAGGCCAATCGCGTATTCGGGAAAAACACAGGGGTCAAACTGGTATTTTCCCTTTAAGTTATTATGCATGAGATCCTACATATTATTTAAAGAATTTTTCTCAAGAGTAGATAGTTTAACGATTTCCTCACATGAGTACTTTTTCCCAACAAAGTTTCCACCCCTTGACAAAATTAGCTTAGCAGACTCAAACACAGCTTTGATGCCCGGTTTTAAGGTAGTTAATGGGGCAGGTCGCCCCGAGCCGCCCCACCCGTTTAATAAATGGGGAGGGGCAGGGCAAATCTGGTGGGTTAGCGGGTAACCCATCTCGACCCGTTTACCCATTTTTTTAAAAAATAAAAGTGCATTTTCATGTTTTCGTTGTAGTTCTCTAAGCTATTTCCTAAATAAAGTGCATTTCAGAACTTGTATTTCCTTGAAGATGCAACAATGACCATTTTGAGATGAATTAACAAAAAACAAAAACTTGCTTCTTAATGTTATATAGCTAAGACAAGCTAAAATCTTCCATAGAAATGGAGCAATATCATAATAAAATTATACCAATGCACTAAAGGCATAGAGCACAATGAAATAGTAACTAAACATCTCATCACATGTGTTTTCATTAAGCCAAAACTATCTTGTGATATAATAAATGAATGAATCCATTTCCATCCAAGAAACTCCTTCAGCAGTAGCCTTTCTTAACTCATCACCCAATTTCTCACCTCTTTTTCTAATCTCATCACCTTCAGAACCCATCAATCTCTTCACAACTTTCTCAATTCCGTTCTCAACACAAATATACTTGAAACAATAATCATTTCACTTCATTTAGAAAACAACTTTGAGACTACAACACGAGCATACAAATGCACATATGTATAAGATAATATCATACATTTTAAACATCCAACTCTATTGCATATGGTTCTACTTCATCGGCTATATCAATGTCTTCATGGCTTAGCGTGACAATTCAACCTACAAAATAAACCAAAAGTAAATTATCAAACATTTCCCAAAAAAATTAATTTATTAAAAATGGAATATATTATATATAAAGTAAACATACCTTTCCTTTCATTACGATACCAATTTTGAGAACATGTTAAAGCTTCCAATATTTTTGGATGAAGCCTCGATCGATGTGGACCCAAATTTCTACCACTAGTACTGAACACAGATTCTGAAGCAACTGTACTCACAGGAGCATCTAAAAATATCTCTTGCAATACTTTTAAATACAAAATATTTGCTTCCACATAATTTCCAATAGCTTCATATATCAAAGTCACTAGTTTTATGTATAACAGGCTACTCCAAATAACAGTCAAGCTCAGATCTAACAATTGCACAGTTGGTGGTTGAAATGAATGTGTCATAATCAAACATAGGGATTAGGATTAATGCCTAAAAGCATGTAAAGACATTTTATTGATTTAAATAAAAGTACAATTTTATTATATTTGAATGTTTGAATTAATTATATAATAATATCAAGAAAATTCCTTATTCATTCATGAGAATATGATCTTGTATTAGTAAGAGAGAATTAAGATAATATATAATGAATACAATAGTCACTAACATATTAAAGTAAGGAATCTTTAATGATTGATTACTAGTACGGTTTACTAAGTATACGAGATGCAAGTGATCTATATTCGGATTGCTGATGTGGATAAACATCTTAGTAAATGTGTTGTATATAATATAGATTATATATGACAGAACCGATGAAAATTAATAATCTTTATAAACTTACTGTTTGACATAAAGATTTAATTCTTATCATAATATATGATTATTTGTAGATCAGTCTAGATCCTTAGTGTTCATGAACTCATGTTTGTGTTTATTGGATCTTTTGAGTCACTCGTTAAGGTTTCTTATTATGATGAGGCTAATGATTTTTGTTTTGGATATTCAATATCATGAATGTGTGGGAACATTATTTACAATAATGGAATCCATACTTTCTTAACGAACTGAATATTGGTTCCCATAAGGGTTAATTCTGGAACTGAATAGTTATTGAGCTCAAATCTATAATTTGATTATAGATTAATTATTCCCTAGTAAATTAATAGTACTTAAGGATCAAGAGGTAATTAGCATGGAAAAATGGTAACCTTGACCAGCTCTAATTAACGAATCAATAAATGGAAGACAAAACTACATTTATTGATTATATAAATGGACTACAAGAGAAAACTCTATAAATATAATTCTATAAATACTTAGAGCGTGATTCCATATTTATAGTGGATTAATCATGGAATTAATAAATATAATTATTATATTAAAGTTTAATTAATAATCTTGTTTATTATTGGAGCTTCGTATTATAGGTCCATGGTGTAGATGCTAAAATTTCCACACCAGTGAAAGACCCACTTCTCGTGTTTATGGCTTCTCAAAGGTCCCAATGACCATGACTAAAGCCCAGTTGGTCTCTTGAAGCATTGACTCAATGAAAAAGGCATCAAACATGGTCTCAGAATTACCACTGTTTTGGCCTTGCGTCGTTCCTAACACAGCCGTTTCACACAAGTGATCCTGCGAGGCGCTCTCCTCGCACTAGGATAGCGATCTTGCCTAGGTAGCATCGCGACACACTGAACCCGCACTTGGAGATGCGGTCTCGCCTGGGTAACTTTGCGAAATGCTCGCCTCATGCTTGACTTAGAGGTCTCACTCAGGTACCTCTACGAGATGCCTGATGAAGCCCATGCCTCCACCTCACGAGCCCACGTCTCATACCACACCTCGCGCGGCACCTACTCATGGCCCTTGTCTTTGTCTCACGAGGTAGCACATGCTGCGCACCAGCGTCTCGTGAGACAGCCCACGCTGCGCACTAGGGTCTTGCGAGGCAGCCCACGCTGCGCACCAGGGTCTCGCAAGGCAGCCCATGCTGCGTACCAGCGTCTCGCGAGGCAGCCCACGCTGCGCACCAGCGTCTCGCGAGGCAGTCCATGCTACGTACCAGCGTCTCATGAGGCAGCCCACGCTACGCACCAACATCTCATGAGGCAGCCCACACTACGCACCAGCATCTCGCGAGGCAGCCCACACTACACACCAGCGTCTCGTGAGGCAACCCACACTGCACACCAGCATCTCGCTAGCCCACGTTGCGCACCAGCATCTCGCAAAGCAGCCCACGATGCGCACCAGCGTCTCGCGACGTAGCCCATGCTGCGCACCAGCGTCTCGCGAGGCAGCCCACACTGCACACCAGCGTCTCACGAAGCAGCCCACGCTGCGCACCAGCGACTCGCGAGGAAGCCCACGCTGCGCACTAGTGCCTCGCACCACGGTCTCACGTCGCCTTCCACACCCGCCATAACCTCGCACCCCATGGCATCTCTCATGGCACGTTACCTAAGCCTCGTTCCACCAGTGAGGCATTCTTCGCCTATCATTCAATTAAGGCACCTTTGCCCACTTGCTAGAGCATGATAACTTGTTTACGACTAGCTCCTAAGAAGGAAGTTACACACATGTATTGTCAAGTGTTAGGAGATACAAAGACAAGGCCAAACTCGCCCAAAGTAACAGAGGAGGCGAAGTACGTATGGGGGTACGACCTTGAATGCCCCAGGTGTCTGACCTTAAACATCATGTCAGACAAGTAGTGGTCGTATGAATAGAGTACCTGATGTGGTCCTTCCCAGCCAACCTCTAACGTTCGTACTAAACAGATGGTTGAGGTATAACTAGGTACTAAAGTAGAGGTGCTCCCATAGACCCTGAGCATGTACTGTAGCCGACCACCACGCTCCTGGTACCACTACTATCTGTAGACTGCATATGCAGAGTCTTGTCCCCAGGGACCACCATGTACAATGAGCCAATAGTGCTCTACTATAAATATGACCTCCCTTCACCTGTGAAAGGAGGGAGAGAGAATTCTGTAACCACTCATTGTTAATGGAAAGAGACACTCTACATTCTCTCTATTTTTCATTCTAAAATTTAAGCATTTACATTTTGTGTTCCTGAAATCATAAAAAGGTGTGCTTGAAGTTCAATTGATTTGAATCTACTTCTTTTATAACTCACAAAGTTCTTGATCTAACTTAGTTGATGAGTTGTTACCGTCTATAGTTTGGCGCTGTCTGTGGGAAGGATAAGTGCCAAGCCACTGTTCTTCCATTAATTCTGGCAGAGAAAGATGTCAAGATGCCCTAAGCGACTGAGAGAACCACAAGAGGTGGAGGTCCACCTCGACGGAGATCAGCTGAAGGCCTCCTTGAAGAACCCTCTGCCACCAGAAAATGTGGATGCACCAAAGGAGCCCATGGTTCCTGGAGATGAAAGGGAGGCTTCACCCCCACCTGTCCAGCCTGATGAAAACCATCCAAGATCATCGGCTGCTCCCGCGAAAGAGGCCAAAAAGTTTCCGCCCCCAAGGCCACCGCAGGTGCCGAGCTCCAACCGGCAAGATTCGGGTCCATCGATGCGCCGGCCAGATAAGAGCCCCCGAGTACATTCCATAAGCTTGAGCTCTAGGTCTCAATTTTACGAAGAGTAGATATGCGAGTTACGCCGGAAGAACCAAAAGCTAGAAACCACCTTAGAAAATATGCAAGAGGTGTTGAACAGCCTGTTACAAGGAAAATCAAGCGTGCCTCTTCTTAGACGAAAGGAGAAAGGCCAAGAGGGTGGAGAAACCACGGTCCCTGTGGAGGATGGTGGGAAGCAACCCCAGAGGCCAGAACAGAAGAATAACACTAACCCTCATAATGAAGCCGAAGTCACCTCTAAGGAGGCACCACCTGACCTAAGAGAAAAGCTCAATAGAAGGAGGTCAGAAGTAAGGACAATACCTCCTGTGGCCCCTCTGAAGGGTAGAGAAAAGACAAAGGCCAACCCTACCAAGCTAAGGGACTCTTTGAATAGGAGGTGACAGAAGCTAGACACTGAGATGAGGAGCCTTCAGAGCAAGATCATCACAGCGTCTGGGGGGCACATTACTGATGAAGAATTCGACTACGAGTCACCCTTCACGCGAGAAATCCAGTTGGAATGGGTCCCGGCTAACTTTAGAGAACCTCATATGACCCCATATGAGGGCACCTCAGACCCCAAGTACCACTTGGATGCCTTTAACGATTTAATGAAGCTGAGAGGAATCAATAGCAGAGCAAGGTGTCACTGTTTCGCAGTCACGCTGAAGGGGCCTGCATACAAGTGGTTCAAGAGGCTGGGGCCAGGGACAATTAGGTCATGGAAATAATTTTCTGATAAATTTCTCCAACAACATCATGCCGTGCGTGATTACATGATGTCAGGCACTAGCCTCGTTAACGTGAAACAAGGAGAAAACAAGAGTCTAAAGAGCTATATCCACAGGTTCAATATGGAGGCAGCCAAAGTAGGAAGCTTGACCCATGGAGAATTAAAAATGGCCATTACAGTCGGAGTACGCCCTGGTAGTAAGCTATGGGATAACATGCTCAAGAGAGAGGTCACTGACTTAGACAATTTCTACAAACGAGCACAAAAGTACTTTCGTGTCGAAGACAGCCATGAGAACCTAAAGGCATCACTTGTCAAGTCCTCAGCCCCTGAAGGTCGAATGATGCAAAAAAGAAAAGGGTGTACGAGGGCCCGAGGGATGACCACTAGAGGAAGCACAAACACAGTGGTGATCCTAGGCAAATGTCCACACCTTCTACACCGACCTAACACATACTAGGGAGCATATCTTCGTAGCAAATGAGAATCAAGTTCCCTTCAGGAGACCCCGGAAAGTATTGTCAGTATCATAAAGACATCGGCCACACCACCGCAGAATGCACTCATTTGAAGATAGAAATTGAAGAGCTTATACGCAGGGGACACTTGGGTAAGTACGTCCATAAAGAAAACAAAAGACCGGAGGAAGGAGTACCCTCACCACAGGCACGAGATGTAACCTCAGAGGTGCAAGGAAAGGTTAGGACCATCTTCAGAGGGCCAGGGTTCGAAGGAGAATCGAGGAAGGGGCGAGACAAGTACGCAAGGGAGGCCAGGCGAAGTCCACCTCTGTGCATCTTAAGTTTGGAGCAATGCCCCCCAAAGAATTTTAAGGGGTTGAACGACTCAATGACTTTCACCGAAGAAGACGCACGGGGTGTGCATATTCCTCACAACAATCCCTTAGTGTTGATTGCACAACTTGCTAACATGAGGGTGCACCGGGTCTTGGTTGACAATGGAAGCTTTGTAGACATCCTGTACTACCCTGCTTTAGAAAATATGGGACTGAACATCTGGCACCTAAAGCCATGCAATACCTCCTTGTATGGATTTACAAGAGACTTGATACAACCCCTAGGTACAATCGAGTTGGCCCTCACCATGGGAGAACTGCCCATACAGACCACTGTAATGAAAAACTTCATCGTAGTAAGTTGTTCCTCAGCCTTCAACGCAGTATTAGGGAGACCCTCCCTGAGAGAATTGAAGGCGATAACCTCGGTATACCACTTTTCCATAGAATTTTCAACTCTTGAGGGAGTAACGAGCATGAAAGGGGAACAGAAAGAAGCAAGGGAATGTTATAACATGTCCCTCCGCACAGTCATGAAATCGCTAGAACTGGTGTAGGCGATGGTAGTACATGGGAACGCAAACCCGCGTGAGTTCAATCCCAAAGTTACTAAGGAGATCAAAATCGATGGTGTGCGTGCGCGCCTGAGAGGGAGCATTAAGTGAAGCTCCGCTTTTAGTGTGATAAATCAAAAGGGTTACCATAGTTAGCCCCCCAACATAGTTGTGAGTCCTCCCCTTAAAAGCAGCTATAGATTAGAGGGGTAACCTAGATGCCCTAATACTGCCTAAGTACTCTAATTATTTCTAATGAATATGTATTTTATTGGCATGATACCCTCCTTATTTACATGAACACATATCTAGCTCTTGCGTACCTATCACCAATTGGAATTATCAAAGTGCATGAGCAAAATGATCAAAGTGCCCAACGAGATAAATCTCGCCAACCACTTGGGGGCAAAGTACACAGCCAAAAAGGGTCCTAAAAGGGACACTTATAAAAAAAAGAAATAAGGAAGAAAAACTTGCAAGGCATCTCTCGAGTTCACAAGGATTAGCTACCCATATGAACATCGAGAGGGTCAAAAGGTCCTACAGGAAGAGCCTCCTAATAAAGGCTGATACCTCCATGAGAGGAAAGGCCTCAGGAAAAGCATCCACTAATAAGCCTAGAGCGGCCACCAAGCCGCCTAGCCAAAAAGGGACCCAAAAGAGACTCGTCAAAAGGTCCTACAGGAAGGGCCTCCTAATAAAGGTTGATACCTCCACAAGAGGAAAGACCTTAGGAAGAGCATCCACCAATAAGCCTAGAGCGGCCACCAAGTCGTCTAGCCAAAAATGGTCCTAAAAGAGACCCTTGCAAAAATAGTACTATGCATAATGACGAGAAGGACGCTTCTCGCAAGAAATAATAAGCACGCGCAAAAGTATCTAAAAGGATGACTAGAACCCAAAGGGTCAATATATCCGTATAGATACAATCAAGGTGCACCAAAGAGAGAACAATCGAACCCCTTCGCATGGGCTCAAAAGGACCTCAAGCATAATAAAAAAAAAAGAAAAAAAGAGAGACCTATTGAACCCCTTCGCATGGGCTCAAAAGGACCTCAAGCATAATAAAAAAAGTCCTATCGAACCCTTTTTTGCGGGCTCAAAAGGACCTCAAGCATAGAGAAGAAAAAACAAATGATCACACATATATATAAAAAAAAAAATAAGAAAGAAAGTTGCGATAATGTCGCAGGACTTAGAAAAGTTCCAAAAAAATTGAGGTTCAAATTAGCATACAACCAAATCGAATTAAAAGGTAAAACCTATAGAAGCAAAATCTCAAGGCCTCCTGCCACGAGTATTCCACTCGCCACCTTGGCGACGACATGATCACCAAAGGAGGAGAAATCAAAGTTAGGATTCTGCCTCCACATTCCATAGAGGATGCGTTCTATGGACTTGTACTCGACTTCAGTAAAATTAGCCTCCAGGAGAGTGACCCTCCCCTGCAACATCGGAGCCTTGGCTTTTTTTCCCCCCAGATCAGCCTCCAGGAGAGTGACCCTCCCCTGCAACATCGGAGCCTTGGCTTTTGTTCCCCCCAGATCAGCCTCCAGACGAGTGACCCTCTCCTACAACATCACAACCTTGGCTTCCGCTCTCCTCCTCTTTTTTGATGACGAAGAGGCCTTTGCCAAGGCCTTCTCCATCTTGAGCTTGGTGTCAGTAAGCTCCCTCTCAAGCTCCTGAACTCTGACCACTAGACGGTCCCTTTCAGCGTTCGACGAAGAGAGGTCCTGTGCTGAGTTGGTGAAGTGTTGAGCCACCCGAGAAGCCTGCAAAGAAGAAAAAAAAACCCAAAACAAAAAAAAGGGAAAGAGAAAGATCAATGTAAGACGCATGAACTCACCCAGGTTGTGGAGTGCACAAGGGTCTCCCCAAGCTCAGCCATGGTAAAATTCCCCAGACCTCTCCACTTGTCCTCAGGAATACCCTCGGTGACTCAAATATACCTTTGCTCGTAAGGGGCCGCCATACGACTCACCCAGGATGTCCTCTCCAAATCAGGGGCGCTTGGGTGAGTAGGGACAGATGACCCACTCACCGAAGGAGGAGGCACAAGAATATCGAAAAAATGGGGCCTCGAAGGACCATGATTAAAGGGAGCATGAGGAAGATTATCGTAGTCCTCAGAGAATGGCACAATTAAGCACCCTGGCATGGCCTGCAGACTGTGGGAATAAGAGGCCATGTCACGGTCCACAAGGAAAAAAGGAGGACACCCCCTGGGGGACGGAGATCACCAGAGTGGGCGTCTAGATTTTTGGGAAACCTCCTCAGGCACCCTCTCCACATCACCCCCGTCCGAGTGAGGCTCGACTAGAGTCACCTTCTTCTTTCGTTCGAAAATATGCCACAGCAAATCGGGCTCCGAAACCGTGGATAAACCATAGCGATTAAGGTTGGCCACAATGAAGAGACGGGCGGCCATTTTTATACCGGGGTCAGCATCGAGAAAGGTGTCCACTAGTGCTACCTCTGACTCAGGATCCTCGGGGATACTGAAGATCTCTGAACAATCAATACAGTTATCAATATGAGATAAGTTCCAAAATATAAAATTCAATGTAAAAGGAAAAAAGCTTGAAGTACTTACTTGGGGATGAGGGAAAATGTTTGCGTACGGAAAGGGAACCTTTCACGAAGAAAAGTCCTGCTTCCCAGAACCCGGGTTGGACACGGAACCCTCTATTAAGGAGACCTGAGAAATGGCTTTTTGCAGGAAATAAAAGCCTTTGGATTTAGGGGTGGGCATGAGGTTGTACATAAAGTGCACCTCTTAGGTCATAGGAGCACGATGGTTAAGCTCCATAAATGCAATATATAGGCAGCTCAAAGTCAATCAGCTGTTAGGTGCCAGCTGGAGCGGATCAAGGTCGAAGTGCTTTAGGACCATGATGAAGAACGGGTATAAGGGAATGGTCCCACCCACCTTCAGGATGTGCTCACTCATGGCCACGTACCCCTTGGGGGGGGGGATTATCAGCCCGACACTTGTTGGAAGGAACGTACAGCTTGTACTCCTTGCTAATATGGTATTTCTCGGATAACTCCAATAGTCGGTTCTCCGATACAATAGTAGACACCAACAGAGGACCAGAATCTGGCCTCTCGAGAACCACCTGTCGCTGCATTCTCTTTGCCATATCTGTAAAACCCAAGGAAAAATGTGAGGTCGAAACAGGACACTTTACCCTCCATTTTTTCTTTCTAGCAAGAGTTTTCCACCGAGGCATTGAGTGTGGAAGCATCGAACACAAGTGGATCGAAAGGTTTGAGGGGAACTCGGGGTGACCTTATGACAACTATAGGGGGAGAACGAGGCAGGAGGTTCAGGTGGGAGGTTTCCCCCCATGAACTCCAACTCCATTTGTAGATCAAAAAGGTCACTCTAAGGTTTGCAATGTGGTCACTAAGGTCAAAGGGAAAATGGACTCCATCGCCTCCCAAAATAGAATCTATTTCACTCTCCACCACCCAGATTTTACGCCTAAGCTCGGCCATGTGCTCAAGGTGACATATACGGGCCTTCCTCAAAGTGTCATAGTCTTGGTAAGGGTTGTTCTCGGGGGACCCCAAGTCTAAAGATAAGTCTACAAACTCGACCCCCGGAGGAACGACAGATGATCCCTCACATGCCATGAAACCTCATCTCGTTTGTAATAAGGGTGCAAGTGTAGGTGAAGGGAGTGCTACAAAACACAAAGGGATAGGCTCAAAACCTCTAGACACAAGTGCTCGAAGTGACCAACTACGAGGTACAAGTAAGGGCATGTGTGTGGACTAGCTCACGAAGAGCTCCGGCCAAGGCAACCCATCTCGAGTAGTGCTAATTTAGACCCATTAACATAAGAAAGAAAGAAAATATACCTTGAGTAAGTAAAATCGAGCACCGTCGCGATCGAAGGAATGCAAAGGGTCGAAAGCACCGTCACGGTCGAAAGAAGGCCAAGGGTCAAAAGCACTGTCACGATCGAAAGAAGGCCAAGGGTCAAAAGTACCATCGCAGTCGAAGGAATGCAAAGGGTTGAAAGGACCGTCACGGTCGAAAGAAGGCCAAGGGTCAAAAGTACCGTCACGGTCAAAAGAAGGCCAAGGGTCAAAAGCACCATCGCGATCGAAGGAATGCAAAGGGTCGAAAGTATGCGTCTGCTAAATTAAAGGAGAAAGGTGTTTTAGTCTCCAAGCGCCTAGCCGTTTACATAAAAGAAAGGAATTTAAATAATAAAGAGGAAAGAAGGCCCAAAATGACTTTGTGAGGAATTGAACCCCTTACCTCTTTGAGGAAGTGAAGACACCAATACCACCAAGCTAAGAAGAGAAAATGTAGATTTTATGGTTGAGATGAAGGTCTATTTATAAGAATCACAAACTCATCTTAGTCGTTGGATCCAATGCTTGATCAATGGTCAAGAATGGGGCTTGGCACTCGCCTTGGGATCCGCAGAGCACAATGATAGGCTCACATTCACTCTCAAAATCTCATAATAGTCTTCAACTCCAAAATGTGTTTTTCTATAATGTCAAAATGAAGAAGCAGGCTAATACCTTGCGGGCATCCCAAAAACATCGCACCTTGAAGTCTACCAGAGAGCCTGAAGACCCTCTCGTAAACTAGGGGGCTAGTGTGGATCCTAAAAATTCCACACTGGTGAAAGACCCACATCTCGTGTTTATGGCCTCTCAAAGGTCTCGACGACCATGACTAAAGTCCAGTTGGTCTCTTGGAGCATTGACTTAGTGAAAAAGGCATCATACATGGTCTCAAAATTACCACCGTTTTGGCCTTGCGTCATGCCTAAAACATCTGTTTCACACGAGTGATCCCGCGAGGCGCTCGCCTTGCGCCAGGACAACTATCTTGCCTAGGTAGCATCGCGAGACACTCAACCCACGCCTGGAGATGCAGCCTCACCTAGGCAGCTTTGCGAGATGCTCACCTCACGCTTGACTCAGAGGTCTCGCTCAGGTACCTCAGCGGGATGCCTGATGTGGCCCATGCCTCCGCCTCATGAGCCCACATCTCTCACCACACCTCGCGCGACACCCACTCGTGGCCCCTTTCTCCGTCTCGCGAGGTAGTCCACGCTGCCCACCAGTATCTCGTGAGGCAGCCCATATTGTGCACCAGCGTCTTGCGAGGCAGCCCACGCTGCGCACTAGCGTCTCGCGAGGCAGCCCACACTACGCACCAACGTCTCGCAAGGCATCCCACGCTGCACACCAGCGTCTCGCGAGGCAGCCCAAGCTGCGCACCAACGTCTCGCAATGCAGCCTACGCTGCGCACCAGCGTCTCGCGAGGCAGCCCACACTGTGCACCAGCGTCTTGCGAGGCATCCCACTCTGTGCACCAGCGTCTCGCGAGGCAGCCCATGCTGCACACCAGCGTCTCGTGAAGCAGCCCATGCTACGCACTAGCGTCTCGCGAGGCAGCCAACGCTACACACCAGCGTCTCACAAAGTAGCCCACGCTACTCACCAGCGTCTCACGAGGCAGCCCACGTTGCGCACCATCGCCTCACACCACGATCTTGTGTCGCCTTGCACACCCTCCATAACCTCGCGTCCCATGGCATCTCGCTTGGTGCGTTACATGAGCCTCGTTCCACCAATGACGCATCCTTCGCCTATCATTCAATTAAGGCACCTTTGCCCACTTGCTAGAGCATGATAACTTGCTTACGACTAGCTCCTAAGAAGGAAGTTACACACCTGCCTTGTCAAGTGTTAGGAGATACAAAGACAAGGCCAAATTGGCCCAAAGTAACAGAGGAGGCGAAGTACGTATGGGAGTACGACCCTGAATGCCCCAGGTGTCTGACCCTAAACACCACGCGCAGACAAGTAGTGGTCGTACGAATAGAGTACCTGATGTGGTCCTTCCCATCCAACCTCTGACGTTCATACTAAACATATGGTGGAGGTATAATTATGTACTAAAGTGGAGGTGCTTCCGTAGACCCTAAGCATGTACTGGAGCCGACCACCACGCTCCTGGCACCACTACTATCTGTAGACTGCATATGTAGAGTCGTGTCCCCGGGGACCACCATGTACAATGAGTCAATAGTGCTCTTATATAAATATGACGTCCTTTCACTTGAGAAAGGGGGGAGAGAGAATTTTGTAACCACTCATTGTTAATGGAAAGAGACACTCTACATTCTCTCTATTTTTCATTCTAAAATTTTAGCATTTACATTTTGTGTTCCTAAAATCATAAGAAAGTTTTTTTTTGAAGTTCATTTGATTTGAATCGACTTCTTTTATAACTCACAAAGATCTTGATCTAACTTAGTTGACGAGTTCTTACCATCAACACATGGTCCCCAGATCACATCTGTCCTACACTGACAAGGATAAGGATGTCAAAAGAAAGATTTGTAGAGAGAATGACTAAATTGTAAAGGAATTATTTTTTTAGGGCAAGGAAATAATTATGTGATGGTTATGAGAAATTGATTAATTATGAATTATTTATTTATTTAACTATATATTTTTTATTTCTAAAAATTATATGTTAAAATAAATATTAATCATGTTTGGAATAATATATATATAGAGAGAGATTAATAATTATCTTATTTATAATAAGATATTTATTTATTTATTTATTTAAAACTAATATTTTAAGATAAAGATACATTTGAATTGACTGATATTTATTTTGGGATAAGTATATTATCTTAAATATTAATTAAACAAACAAATGGGAAAATTAGGGATAACCTTAATTGTGGCACACGACACACTCACTGTGCAGTGAGTGTGTGGCGCCACTCAGGGATAGAATTATTCCTAATATTTTCAATTTTTAATTTCAAATTTATTTTTTTATTTAATTATATATATTTAATTATTCTTTTTAAATATGATTTAAATTAAATAATTAAATAGGTTATAATTGATCAATTTTATTTTAAATAAAATACGAATTAATTAATTAAGTTACTTATCTTTATAAAACTAAAAGATCGATACTTTCAGGAAGAATATTTTTAAGCGATCAAAGTTGTTTGACTGTCAGACTCTCTCTAAGAAAAGAAAACAATAGATTTTTCATAACCTGAAAATCTATTCACAACATCCTCTCTCTTATCAAACCTCTCTAGATCTCATGTATTGAATACATCTAGAGAGTTCTAAATCAACCTTTTGAATCATATGTGCCCACAAATGTCCTTGTGTGTTTGAGGATTGATTTAGAAGATCAAGGTGTGAGCTTTAAGAATAAGGATAGGAAGATCATTGATTTATACAAAAAGATTCAAGGACACTTGATAGGCTTCAAGAGGTAATATTTTGTCTATTTGTATGTAATTTAATATATCTATATATGTTTGATCCTGGTTGGTATTAATATATTTTTTAAATTCATTCTGTTGCATATCCTGATTTATCATATTTATTACCAACAATAGGATCCACATAATTGACAGTAGAAGGACATTCTAATGAAGAAACAAGATGTCAATTAAATCTCTGGGGTAAGGTCCATGCGGGGACTTTCCCTTAATTGGGGGGGGGGGGGGGGGGGGGATGGGTGGGGGACATGACTTCCATCTTGAACCCTCAAAGGTTACATTGTAATTTTATTCTAATTTATTTTTTTAATATAAATATTTTTAAAAATATATAATATAATAATTTATATGAATATATATATTTCATAATGGTGTAATTTTTTTTTTATTATTTAATTTATTTGATTAATTTTGGAAAAAATTAAATATGTTTATTAAACGGGTAGCCGATGGGGCCTCGACCCCGAGAGGAGGCGGAGTGGGGGAGCCATCCCTGACCCCTGCCTCGCCCCATTTACATCCCTAATTTCTTTGGCTCATATAAGTATGACTGGATTTGTAGTCAATCTCAAACTGGCAGCAAATCTTGTGAATTCTCTCAATATGATGATGAGCTTGATCTCCATATAGTTTAGGAAAGAAAAACTCAATCAATTGCAGGTTATATCTAGGATCAAGAACTAATCCAACAGCAAGAACTCCTTGAATTTCTTCACAATACTTCTCAAACTTGTCCATCATCTTAGAAGCCATATTGTTCACATACTCGTTACAAGATGTCATCCAACATGCAATTGGGATTTTGATCTCACACACCTTAGGAAAGAAGAGATTAGATGTTGGATTCTTTTTCCCGAAAACAATTCAGTCGCACTATTGAATATAGCCAACCTGTCACATAAATCTCTTTCTAATTCCCATTCATATTTAGAAGGCATAGTCTTGTAAATAGGATCTCGCAATCTTAAACGAGGAAAAAAATTTATGTATGGCAAAGCAATGGTGAGCAATGTGTAGGTAGAGTTCCACCTAGTAACACAATCCAACTGCAATCTATTCTGGCATTCTATTTTCATAGAGGGAGTAGTTTCCTCAAATTTTTCTAATCTTTTTGGTGTAGCTGACCGATAAGCAACGCTGTAATGGATTTTTTCTATTCTATCCGTAAACACTACTAGCCCATCCTTGACTATAAATTCAGTATGTGTGCACAACACCGTATATTGAATAAACTGCCACTCAGAGGTAATGATGGAAACTTTTCCTTCATTGTAGGGAACATGGCATCATTAGTGGTACAATTGTCTATCGTCAAAGTAGAAAGTTTACCATTAATCCTCTAATCCACCAAACAATTGACCAATGCATCGCACAAATTAATATAATTATGGGGACAAGGCACATACACGAAACTCAAAATTCGACTTCTCAAAATCTAAAATTCATCAATGTAGTTAGTTGTGATGGTCATATATCCTCTCTTTTGGTTACCAAAAGTCCACATATCTGTCATGATGGCTATTATGCTTCGATTCTCCCCTATCATTTGAAAGGTCTTCTGCTTTTCTGTCTCATATATGTCAAGAATATCAACTCTAATTGTATTTCTAGAGACCATCTTCAACATCGAACAAGCAACACTCATTAAATCAATGAACCTTTCATATTCTACCATGCTAAGTGGATACTCATGAAGAATAATCATATGGGTTATCTTCAATCTTATTAAGTCTGGATTAATGGACACAAGCACTGAAGGATTAGATTACAAGAACAAAAAGTACATTAGTATTGTATGTTATAATAATATTGATTTTTGTAATCTTTATGCATATCCTTGTATATCCCAATTGAACTTAAAGGAATGTTTGTTGACTAATTTTATGAATAACATATTTTCTTAATACTCCATATCTGTCTAAATGGACAACAAATGGGGTTGTTTCTTCTAGACATTAGAAGACTTTCATGTCAAAAGGAATCTCACAACTAGGCAGAAAATATTTGAAAGTCCTACATACACTTGTACTCTCATCTTATCTCCCGCCCTCTACCAGCTAACATCAAGCGGCCCTTCAATGTACACACTAGACAGGCCTCGGAAGGAGAAGAATATGTGCAGTGCCCATTTAATGAAAATATGAATACTTTTTCCATATACAAAAAGGAAACACACATTTAATGCAAGCAAATAATCATGTTACCCTATATAGATAGAGAATTATTTTAACAAGCATTTCATCAAACAACTTATAGGTATAAACCTTAAGTAGAAATATAACAAAACTAGGAACAAAAATAGATCATAGAAACAAAAATACATTGGAACTCAACAATGGAAGAAATAAAAATATAAAAGGTTTGAAACTAATATTGAAATGCTGAGTCAAAATTTGAGAGAGAGATCGACTTAGAGCTCCCTTGCAAAAGTAAAACCCAGAAAGAAAAAACCATTAATGAATAAAAATTATACTTTCTCCACCCAAAGAATAAAAACTCGAGTTTAACAAGTTTTAACAAATGTTGAAGTAACTCACAGACCAATTACAAGTTTTCAAGTAAGCAAGTAATCATAGTCCACTACCAAAGAAATTGTAGCGCACCATTTTTTTAATTTTATTTATTATTATTTTTTATGTGTTATGATATTTTAATTTATTTGTTTAAATTTGAAGTGTTAATTATTTGAATTTAATTTTTAGTTGTTTTAATTATTTAAATAATTTGTGAATTGTTGTGCATTTGTTTTGATTTTGTGCATGTGACTGCATGGTAAGTAGGGATAGACATGCATGGTTGTGTGTGTGCAAGTGCATGACATCCATGGTGTTGACCCAGATTTTGGTCAACTGACACAGATTCAGAATATGCTTGATGTGAATGAATGCGTTGAAAAGAACGTAATAGGGAAAAGGATAAGAACACGATATTTTATAGTGGTTCAGCCTCAGGATCTAGTAATAACCTACGTCCACTTAGATTGTTATTGATGTGAGAATCAAAGGAGTGATCAAATAACTAGGGTTCAATGAGTTTCACTAACCTCTGAAGAATAATACAATATTTCAGGTAGAATTACTCTAGTCTCCAATAATTCGAAAGCCAAAAGTCCCTTCCTTGAGCTATCTTTCCCTATTTATAGGCTCAAGGGGGGATTACATGAATTTGTTACAAATATTCTCTCCTAAATAATCGGACACTAGGAGATTGTGGGAGTTAATTTTGGGATATACAAAGATCTTTATTGGAACATCATGCTGCATGCGGAACCATCAACCAGACTGGTCGCAGGAAAGACTGGGCCGCCTACTGCCTATAATGTACCTTTTGGTCGATACACTAGTAGAGTTCCTCCAGATGTCAGCCACGTGTCCAGGGATCACTTGCCACGTCATTAATGCCAATTTTTTGGATAACATTTGCCCCCCAAGTTTATTTATTACGAGCAATAAATAAACTTTTGAGTGAACGACCCTTCGGTGACCCCGCCATACGTGTCAGAACCCTTCACGTGTTCTTGGAAAAAGCAACCTACTCTTGTCTAATCATGACTTTTTGGTTCCCCAGTAATAATTCAACGGCTATCTCGCTTCCCCATACTTCGAAAAAGGGGAAATTGATGATTACACATTTTTTAATGCCACAGACAAACTTATATAACATCTCTGAAGTTTTTCTTTTTCTTTTTTACGCACGCCATTACTCATTCCTGAAACCCTAAAACCAAAGCTTCCATCTTCTTCCAGAGACCGTTCTTCTGCATTTTCAAGACTCAGCCCGAGAGTTCCTCGATCTTCGAATACTCTTACCAATCTCCACGACCTTCTTTTTGGTAAGTCTTCGAATCTTTATGTTTTGTATTTTGGTAATGCATGATCCTATATGTTGACTGTTGAGTTTATCTGCTTCTGGGTTGAGATGTTTGTCGATAGAATGTCTTGTGGGTGAAAAAGTTACGAGTTAGTTTGATAGTTGGGATCATACTTTTAGGACGTAAAACCGAAGTAAAAATTCAATTTTTAGACCAGCCAAAAAATATGTTTTTCCCGCCCTAAGGGGAGTTGAAAAAGTTTTTACGAAAAACTTTTTGCTTTCACCCTTTGATCCGTTCTTTCAAACTGTTCGTGTGAAATTTTTTAGCTTTTTGTTAGAATGCTGCTGTATAAAAGCTTAACTTTTATACTCGATCAGCGTTATTCTAGAAGGTCTTAAAAAATTCTCTATCCTCACCTCCCCATTCTTCTGTTTGCAGACTTTAATACCAGATTTGTGGGGAGGTGAACTGCCCATCGATGACGATCTTCTTCCCCAACTACTCGAAGGCGAAGAACAACCGACCGACTGAATTCACGAGATCCCTTTTTCACGATCTTCTTCTAGACCTCGTCCATCTCCTCCTCAAATGGCCCGTTCTAAATCCTTAGGCAAGAAAAGACCTGAATCCAACGATAGTCCAAACCTTCCTGCCCAGCCTGATTCATAGGCTAGGGTTCCTTCGACCAGTGGTCGAGAAAATCCTGCTCCTGACCCTAATATCCAAACTAGAGCCTGTCCTCGCCATCAGAATCTACCTGATGTCGAGTGGTATTTCTCCCCGACCAGCCTAGTGACTCCTAGGATGCTTGCTAACTACCTTAGGAAGTATCCTCTCACTGGGGTCAATCTCAAAATCCCTGCTGCAGACCAAAGGGCTAACCACCCCGGAGGTGTATACAGTGCTTGGTCTCGGTATCACATAGAGGTGGGGGCTACCCTCCCTCTACATCCTTTTTATCAGGGGGTGGCCAATTATTTAGATGTCGCCCCCTTCAAAATCACTCCAAATGGATATAGAATGTTGGTCGCACTCTATATCCTGTACAAACTTAAAAAGTGGCCAGAACCTACCCCACATGAGGTCAACTATCTCTTCGACCTCAAGTCCAACCCTCAGCAGTATGGGACGGGCTTCTTCCATCTTTGTCACCAGGAGACCAACCGGACGTTCCTGAGTGACACCACGCACATATCCAACGTGGGGTAGTACAGCAAGGAGTGCTTCCTTATGCCAGACATGACCAGCAACAACCTGGCCTTCGCTCGAGGAGGTAAGTGCTATTTTTACTGGTCGATACTTTTCAATCAGCGAAATTTCCTTCATCTTTCTTAAAGTATACTTTGTCTTTCAGGCCCATGGTTACCCCAACACCAGATATGGTGTTGAGGTCCAATGCACTGGCCAGGATGACAGACGCAGAAAAAAGCGTCAAGTCCTTGGTTACTGATGAAAATTTGAGGCTATCTAGCCTCCTGGCTCCTCGCCATGAAATAAGAGGACATGTGGTTGCTGATGCCACTGCCGAGAGGGTTCCCGAGCAGCAACCTCCTGCATCCCCTCCACGTAGGAGGCCGACGGGGGTTACAATCAGGGAGCCCACGGGCAATCCTTCTGCAGAAAGGCTTTCTGATCCCCAAGGCAAGGGGAAACAAAAGGCAAAAGAGCCGGTTGTGGACTTGGGGGAATCCTCTGATGAAAACTGTATAGTTATTTTGCTTTTAAATAGCTTGACAATTCCCTGGCACTTGTTTGACGGGGAGGGAAACTTTACGTATACTCCATATCTAGGGCCAGACTTCTTCATGCCAGATAGTGAGTGTGTGACTAATAGAGTCAATAGTGTAGTGACCAGTAGTTGTAGCTCGGGTATTAAACTTTGTGACCTCTTTTCTGTTTTATCGAGAGTTTTTATCTGCCTTTATCTTATCATTTGCATGTGTTTACCTGTATGCAGATATGGCCACTCGCAACGTCTTTGACTTATATCAGGATGAGGAGGAAGTAGAGGTTCCTCTGGTCTGCCGGAAGTTGTCTAGGAGACACAACGGGGAAACAAGCCAGGGACCTCCTACCAAGAATGGTCGAACAGAAGATCCTTCCAAGGACGCGCCAACTGGGAAAACTGCTGCTCAGCCTTCGGCTCCTGCTGAAAAGGAAACTCTGCCCGCGACGACGAACCCTCAACCTGTAGCCGCCAAGGAACAGACCCAGCGAGACGAAGCCCTTGGGGCCAAACTCTTGAATCGCGCCCTGCGAGCAGCAAAGGACCGCCTTGCGCACATCGTGAGGTACGACTGCTGCAAGGACGCGATGGCTGAGGCAGAGACCATGGGGGTCGACCAGATTCTGAACAGGGCCCTAAATGAAATGGCCAGCGTAAGCACTTCGTATCTCTTTGGCCTTAGTCTTTCACTCTTTGCAACAGATTCTAACTTTATCCTTTGTCTACAGGCTTTGCTGACTGCAACTGCCGCCCGCACCAGTGCCCAAGCTACCATCGACTAGGCTTGGGCGAAGGTTATCAAGAGGTATCAGGCGAAAGTAGCTGAGGAGCTTCAGGCTGCAGAGGCCAGGCATGCGAAGGAGTTGGAGGCGGTTATTCAGCAGAGGGATGCTGCGGTGACAAAGCTATCGGAGGCTGAAGCTTCAAAGGCAGTTATGAGGAAGCAGAGGGAGGAGTATCAGGAGGCCAGCCGAGTCCAATATCGAGAATGCAAGAGACTAGGCGAGGAGCTCCAGTCCAAGGACAAGGCCATCGCAGGTCTTGAGAGCCAAGTAGAGCAGCTGAAGCTTTCCAATGCCAAAGATTTGGAAAGGTACAAGAACGCGACGCTCCGGTGTTTTTACAACTTCTGGAAAAACAATCAGGGTGCCAACTTCGATTATCTTTTAGAAGATGTTAGAAATGCTGAGCTGGCCCGCTGCACTGCTCAATTGGCTGAAGAAGAGGCAAGAGCAAGGATCCCTGCTTCCCCAAGCATCGCTGGTGCAGAGGAAGAAGGAGTTGTTGAGGATGCGACCAATCAGAATGCTGATAAAGACCCTCCTGCTCCTAATGCCTCTTGAGCTTTTATTATTATTTTTTCTTTCTTTAATTACACGACCCACGGGTCGTGATGTAAAGACAATATCTTTTTTTGAATTCGTTGCATGGGCAGCAAACTTTCCTTTTATTCGAACAATTACATCCAACCAGTGATGCTTGCGATGTAAAAGATTGCCTTATAATGTTATAATATTTTTATTTACTATAACATCTGTCCGTATGACCGAACTTAGCATAGTACTTTGGCTTGATTTAACAAAATATAAATTTTGAAAAATACTCTAAGTACCTTAGCATGCTTTCACTCATTTTGTTCATGTGTTTACATACCTCATGGTACGCTTTGCTATCGATGTGCCTTATATGCTCCCCAAGTGATCGAGGAGCTTTAGGTCCTTGGTCACTTACCTTGACCATGACCTGTTCGAACATTTCTGCTCGGGTGGAAAAGTAATACTTGTAATACAGCAAAACAACATACGTAATGAACAAATACTTGTAAATATAAATTTACAAAGGTTGGCAAGAATGACTGGCTGCGCACAGTCCCTTATAATCTCGTATTAAAAATGGACTAAACATGTCTTTACGAGTGATCCTAAAATAGGATCTTACATATACCAGCGATTAGCCATACAACGTTGCTAACCCTCTTTGCAAAACTTGTAAAAAGTAAAATTTAATACAAGCAAGTCCTTTAAAAAGGACTGTTCACTGATAATACTTGCGCAGGTGTTCTCCATTCCAATAACGTGGAACAAGATCTCTGTTTAGGCGTGCAAGTTTGTAGGTGCACAGATGAAGGACTTCTTCAATCTGGTAAGGTCCTTCCCAATTAGGTCCCAGTACTCCAGCAGTGGGGTCGTGGGTGTTAAAGAAAACTCGTCGCAGCACCAAGTCACCGACGTTGAATTTTCTTTCTTTAACTTTGGAGTTAAAGTACCGGGCGACTTTTTGCTGGTACACAGCAACTCGGAGTTGGGCCTTCTCCCGTATCTCATCAATTGAGTCTAGGGACTCCATCATTAGTTGGTTGTTCTGGTCCTGGTCGTATGTTACGCGTCGATGTGAGGGGGGATCTAACTCAACAGGTAACATAGCCTCATATCCATAAGCTAAGGAAAATGGGGTATGACCTGTCGCTGTTCGGTGAGATGTTCTATACGACCAGAGGACTTCAAGCAACTGCTCTGGCCATGCTCCTTTAGCATCTTCAAGCCTCTTCTTCAGGGTGTCCTTAAGAGTTTTATTCACAGCCTCGACCTGCCCGTTTGCTTGGGGATGCGCAACTGATGAAAAGCTTTTAATAACTCCATGCCTTTCACAGAAGTCGGTGAATAAGTCGCTGTCAAATTGGGTTCGGTTGTCTGAAACGATCTTTCGGGGCAAGCCATACCGGCAAACAATGTTCTTGATGACAAAGTCAAGAACTTTCTTGGTCGTTATGGTAGCGAGCGGTTCAGCTTCGGCCCATTTGGTGAAGTAGTCGACTACCACAACTGCGTATTTTACTCCACCTTTTCCTGTGGGCAGGGACCCAATCAAATCTATCCCCCATACCGCGAAAGGCCACAGAATTTGCATCTATTTTAATTCGTTTGGAGCTGCTCGTGGAATTTTGGAGAACCTTTGACATTTATCGCATCTTCATACAAACTCCATCGAATTTTCGTTCATAGTTGGCCAGAAGTAGCCTTGCCTTAGAATTTTCTTTGCCAAACTCTGTCCCCCAGCGTGATCCCCGCAGAAGCCTTCATGCACCTCTTTCATGAGTTCCTTAGCTTTTTCTGGTGTAACGCATCTGAGTAGTGGCATTGAATACCCTCTTCGGTACATAACACCATCGACCAGTATGTACCTAGCGGCCTGCCTTTGTAGAGTTCTGGCTTTGTTTCTATCTGTTGGTAGCACACCGTTCGTCAGATACTCCAAGTAAGGTGTCATCCATGTATCCTCCATTCGAATCTCCATATTGGTCTCAACAGCTTGTATGCTTGGCTCACTCAGTCTTTCTACTGGCACAATGTTCAAAGTGTCAGCATCCTTCGTGCTCGCGAGTTTGGCTAAGGCATCTGCGTTTGAGTTCTGATCCCGCGGTATTTGCTGGAGGGTGTATTCCGTGAACTGGGCTAGCAGGTCTTTTGTTTTATTCAAGTAGGCCACCATTTTTAAGCCTCGCGCTTGATATTCTCCTAGAACTTGATTCACCACCTGCTGTGAATTACTGTAAATATCAAGCGTCTTTATGCTCATGTCTTTCGCCATTCTCAATCCAGCGAGGAGTGCTTCGTATTCGGCTTTGTTATTTGACGCGGTGAAGTCGAACTTAATGGCGCAGTGAAATCGGTGCCCTTCCGGCGTTATCAATATTACTCCCGCTCCAGCGTGGGATTCATTGGACGACCCATCGTGAATAACTTCCACGAAGGAGCTTTCTCTTGAGGCTCAGGCGCACTAGGCGATTCGCACTGCTCGCTGTCTGGGAGTTCTGTGAACTCCGCAATAAGATCAGCCAAGACTTGTCCCTTTACTGCTGCTCGCGGCGAATAAGTTATATCGAACTGCCCTAGTTCGACTACCCATTTTAATAATCGCCCATCCACCTCTGGTTTTTGAAGGACTTGCCAAAGGGGCTGGTCGGTTAAAACTGTGATGGGATGGGCTTGGAAGTAGGGACGTAGTTTCCTTGAGGCCAGGATTAAGCAATATGCTAATCTCTCGATGGGTGGATATCTCAGTTCTGCCCCGATCAGCCTTTTGCTAACATAGTAGACCGCTTTTTGTACGCCTTCTTCCTCTCGTACTAGTACCACACTAGCAGTAACTTTAGTAATCGCCAAGTAAATAAACAAAGTTTCTCCTTCGATTGGCTTTGATAAAACGGGAGGCTGTGCCATATGGGCTTTCAAGGCCTGGAAAGCTTGCTCGCAGTCTCCTGTCCATTCAAA
Source organism: Humulus lupulus (assembly GCF_963169125.1). Lineage (NCBI taxonomy): Eukaryota > Viridiplantae > Streptophyta > Magnoliopsida > Rosales > Cannabaceae > Humulus > Humulus lupulus. The sequence continues at coordinate 61,429,443 of NC_084797.1, read as the reverse complement.
CTTCTTATTGCCCCTGAGCAGATTGAAAAAAGGGACACACTTGTTTGTCGATTTTGAAATAAATCTGCTTAGGGCTGCGATTCTCCCGGTTCAACTTTGTACATCTTTGATTCTTTCTGGCGATTTCATGTCGATCAGGGCCTTTATTTTGTCGGGGTTGGCCTCGATTCCTCTTGAATTTACAATGAACCCCAAAAACTTCCCTGATCCAACTCCGAAGGAACATTTGAGGGGATTTAGCTTCATCTGGTATTCGTTCAATACATCAAAGCACTCTTGTAAATCCTTCACATGTCCTTCTGCCTTCTTAGACTTTACCAGCATGTCATCCACGTATACTTCCATGTTTACTCCGATCAGCTCCTTAAACATGTGGTTGACTAGCCGCTGGTAAGTCGCACCTGCGTTTTTCAGTCCGAAGGGCATTACTTTGTAACAGTATAAGCCCGTATCGGTCCGAAATCTGGTGTGATCCTCGTCAGGGGGATGCATGCTAATCTAATTGTAGCCCGAATATGCATCCATGAACGAGAGGATCTCGTGTCCTGCACTAGCATCGACCAACTGGTCGATTCTTGGGAGTGGGAAGCAATCCTTTGGGCAGGCTTTATTGAGGTCTGTAAAATCCACACAGGTTTGCCATTTGCCGTTAGGCTTGGGAACCAGCACTGGATTGAAGACCCACGATGGATAAAATGCCACCCTGATGAACCCATTCTCCTTTAATCTTCCGACTTCTTCTTTTAAGGCTCTCGACCAATCCTTATCGAGCAGCCTTTTTTTCTGCTGCACGGGTGGAAAAGTCTTTTCTATATTCAGGACATGGCTGATAACTGCAGGGTCTATTCCTGCCATGTCTTTATGCGACCAGGAAAAAACCTCCTGGTTCTTCCGCAAAAATTCCACCAGTGCGTGCTTCGTGGTTGGTTCCAGGTTTTTCCCGACCTTTACGACTCTGGTCGGGTCTTTTTCGTCGAGTAGGACCTCTTCCAGGTCCTCTACGGGTCCAACGTTCTCTTCAAAATCCCCAAAGCGAGGATCTAAGTCTCTATCCTCACTTTGGGCAACACCCTATTTGGTGACTTCATCACCGGATTGGGCTTGTGTATCAACCGCCATATGCAACCTATCTGAGGTAGTGCTCTTTGGCGTTCCCTTTTTCGCCTTCGTTACTGAGGCGTTATAGCACTCCCTGGCTTCCCTCTGGTTCCCCAACATGCGTCCTACCCCTCCGTGTGTTGGGAACTTCATGGCTAAGTGCCACATAGAGATGACGGCCTGTAGGTTAACCAGTATAGGTCTTCCAATGATGGCATTGTACGTCGAAGGACAATCGACTACCACAAAAGTAGCGAGTAATGTCCTGGTAGCAGGCGCTGTACCTCTCGTCACTGGTAGTCTAATCAATCTGGCGGGGGCGAGTCCTTCTCTAGAGAAGTCGTATATCGTTTGGTTGCAAGGCTCCAGGTCCTTAACAGACAACTTCATGCGTTCCAGCGAAGACTTATACAGGATATTCACCGAAATTCCTGTAACGACCAGCACTCTTTTTACCATCATGTTAGCCATCTGGATATCCACGACCAGTGGATCAGAATGTGGGAACCGGACGTGTTGGGCATCGTTATCGGAGAAGGTTATTTCGCCTTCCTCTGATCGAGCCTTTTTTGGTGCGCGGTCCTCCACAGTCACCATCTCGATTTCTTGGTCATGGCGCAGAGTCCGATCGCATCGTTCCCTGGCCTTTCCGCTATTTCCCGCGAGGTGCGGGCCTCCACAAATGGTTAAGAGTGTGCCAGTCACGGGGGCAGGCTGTAAGGGTGGCGAGCGTTGGCGCGTGGACGCCTGCTCGTTGCTACCTGGAGCCTCTCGTTGGGAATTTCCTGAGGCCCGTACGTACCTTCTCAAGTGTCCCTGTCTAATAAGGAACTCAATTTCGTCTTTCAGCTGGTTGCATTCGTTGGTGTCGTGTCCGTAGTCATTATGATAACGACAGAACTTGGTAGTGTCTCTCTTCGAAATATCCTTTCGAATGGGGCCAGGTTTCTTATAAGGCACACTAGAACTTGTGGCCTGATAAACCTCTCCCCGAGACTCAACGAGGGCAGTGTAGTTAGTGAACCGAGGTTCATAACGGTTACCCTTGGCTCATTTATTGTCGGAGGTGGAAGGCTCATTGTGCGGCCGTTTTCCACCATCCTTGCCATTGCCGTTGCCGTTCCCGTTGCCTTTGCCGTTACCATTAGGTTTAGACCCATTGGTGGCTTTGGCGGGCTCGACAGCCTTCTTATCCTTGCCTGATGGCTTTCCATCGTCGGCAATGGCATCTTCGAGCTTGATGTACCGATCAGCCCGGTCCGAGAATTCCTGGGTAGTTCTACCTCCATCTTTACGGAGGCTCTTCCACAGGGGGGAGCAACGCCTAACCCCTGCGGTTATGGCCATCATTTTGCCTTCGTCCCCCACCATTTTTTCTCCAGCTGCTACTCGTATAAAGCGCTGGATGTAGTCCTTCAGTGATTCTCCATCCTGCTGGCGAATTTCAACCAGCTGGTTTGCCTCGGTCGGATGCACACGACCTGCATAGAACTGTCCGTAAAACTCTCTTATGAACATCTCCCAGGAAACTATGCATGCAGGAGGGAACTTAAAAAACCACTCCTGCGCGGCCTCAAAAAGTGTCGCAGGGAAGATCCTGCACCGAGCATCTTCGGACACTTTCTGAATGTCCATCTGTATCTCAAACTTATTGACATGGGATACCGGGTCACCGTACCCATCAAAATTTGGTAGCGTAGGTATTTTAAACTTGCTTGGAGTCTCTGCCATAGCTATCCTCTGGACGAAAGGAGTGCCTTTCCTCCTATCGTGGTCGATGTAAGATGTCCTTCCCCCGACCAGCTGTTGCACCGCCTGGTTGAAGGCATCTATCTGGGCCTGTACAGCGACAGGAATCGTTGTGGCCTCTGTTGCTGGGGGGACGTTCTCGCCATGCTGCTCGCGACGATCGTTGAGTACATCTCTCAAATACTCGTCTCTTCTCCGCTGCTCGCTACCCCCGAGCCAGTTGAAGACGTTATTCTATCTGGATTGCCCCCCAGCGTCCCGTCTGCCGGGTTGGTCATCCTGAGGTGGTCGATTCCTGTTTCCACCTCTTTCGTCATTCCTCCGACCGACATTTCCTCTGCCGGAGTCGGCTTCATTATACCCATGGCCATCCTGAATCTTGATTGGCTATGGTGGGATCGACTGTTCCCTCGATTTCCATCCCGGGTTGAAACGTCTCGAATGTTAGAGGGTGGCCTGTGCTGGTCGTTGTGTCCCCGTGCATTATCATGCCGTGTGGGACCCCGGACCGCAGAGCCTAACTTTGAGTTCCTCCTGTTACCAGGAGGATTCTGACCTCTGTTCGGTATGTTCGGCTCGTCGCCCCTATGGCGTCTAGGACTACGAGGCTGATGCTCGGTCCTATTCTGCCTCTGATGCGGGGGATTGCCGCGACCAGCTTGGGATGGAGGCTATGCCTCAGGGTCTAGTGGGACATCGTCATGGGGCACCTGAGGCTGCTCAGGCCTTTGTGGGCTCGAGGGTTGGATAGGCGGGCTAGGATTGGGGCCCCTGTGGAGAGGCCCATTTGCTGGTTGATCAGGCTGCGAGGAAGGTGCAGCCTCATTCCTAACCAATTGCAAGGCTACCTCGAGGGCTGCCATGGCTTCGCTCTGGCGGCGGTCCATCTCCGCCTGCCTTTCACTTAACTCCGCGCGCTGCCGTTCAGTCTCCTGCTGCTGCCGCGCCATGATTTCGGCAGTACTTTCTTGGCTGGCTCTCAGATTGGCCAGCTCTTCATGCAACGCCCCCAGAGTACTCTTCAATGTCACGTCATCCATTTCTTCCTCCTCAAATTCCAAATGTGGCTCATCCTCAGCTACGCTTGCAGCAGCAGCAGCAGCAGGAGGGTTTGACGGTGTAGCGGCGGCCGCCTATCCAGTTTTCCTTGCAGTTTTCGCCATTGATTTTCTCAACGGTGACAAATCAAGTTCTCAATGAAAGCACCAAAATGTTGACCCAGATTTTGGTCAACTGACACGGAGTCAGAATATGCTTGATGTGAATGAATGCGTTGAAAAGAACGTAATAGCGAAAAAGATAAGAACACGATATTTTATAGTGGTTCGGCCCCAGGATCTGGTAATAACCTACGTCCACTTAGATTGTTATTGATGTGAGAATCAAAGGAGTGATCAAAGAACTAGGGTTCAATGAGTTTCACTAACCTCTGAAAAATAATACAATATTTCAGGTAGAATTACTCTAGTCTCCAATAATTCGAAAGCCAAAAGTCCCTTCCTTGAGGTATCTTTCCCTATTTATAGGCTCAAGGGGGGATTACATGAATTTGTTACAAATATTCTCTCCTAAATAATCGGATACTAGGAGATTGTGGGAGTTAATTTCGGGATATACAAAGATCTTTATTGGAACATCATGCTGCATGCGGAACCATCGACCAGACTGGTCGCAGGAAAGACTGGGCCGCCTACTGCCTATAATGTACCTTCTGGTCGATACACTAGCAGAGTTCCTCCAGATGTCAGCCACGTATCCAGGGATCACTTGCCACATCATCAATGCCAATTTTTTGGATAACACATGGAAAGCATACAAGATAAGGCCATGAATCTAGACTAAATTGTGGATAAGTGAATGATTTCCCTAATTTTGGAAAAACTACCAACTTGAGAAAATTCTACAAAGCTAGTGTTCATGCAAAAGAAAAGGAAACAAAATGGTAAGAAAAGATCAAGGGAGTGGTGTGTGAGGGTAGGAAGAGCAATGGTGGACTTATTTCTTTTTTGGGAGGATTAGACTTAAGTGAGGAATCAAGAAAAAATGGGAAAGTTTATCATTTGATTTATGAGGGAAAATGAGTTAATTGGAAAAATAAAGGGAAATTAGAAATTTCAAAATTTCCTTTTCTTTCCTAGATTTAGGTTTCGACCACTAGGGGCCTTATATAGGAAAGATGAAGAGCTTGAAAGCTCTTGGTGGCTGCCGAAATACCTAGAGAGAGAGATAGAGAGAGGAAAACATGAGAGAGTAAGAGAAGGAGAAGAGAAAGAAGAAGAGGCCAAGGTTTGAGGTTCTAAGGTATGAGTTTAAGGTTCATAGTATTATTCTTTTCTTCTTCATCTTGATTTTAAGCAAGGTGAAATGCATGGTTGTGATAGGTTTGATTTCGCAAGAACTTAGAGAGGGTGATGCTAGGTTTCAGCCTACACATACAAGGGCAAGGATATATTTTACTCTTATGTTTGTTGATGAGAGTTTGGTTTCGGTTTGTCTAATGATTTAGTGATCATGTTAAGGTGTTGTAGATTAGCAATCAAAAGGGAGAGGACATTAGGTTCGGCAATGGGTGTACTCAAGTTGAGGAAGAACCTTGTGTTGGTTTTGTTTTCATCTTGGAGCCTCACCTATGTGAAATGTTGTATTAGAACTTTTTAGGGTTTTTGTATGTTTATGAGTGGTTTATATGTTTTATGTTCTCTCTATGTGGAGTTTTAATTGATTTTCTATCATCTTGTTTATGTGTTTAATAAGGTGATTTTGGTTGAGCCTAATCTAGGGTTCTTATGAATAGCACAAGTATTGATTATATGTATGTTTAATGTTTCTTAAAGAGAAGCATGTTAGTGTTTCATGAAATATTTTAGGGTTGTGATTTTATTTTATTGTTTGAAAGATTAATATTAGGCTATTATTGTTTCAATAAATCTTGATGTCTTGATAATAAAAATGCACATTTGGATATTAGAAGCATGCACATGGGGTTCGGCCCAGGGTATTTTAAAAGGAATGATGAGCTTATGTTTGTTTCTTGTTTTTATTTTTAGAACCATTGAATAAGAGCATGTCAATTTTTAATATTTATTTTCATCTATTATGTTGTGTGGGTTTCGGCCTTGTGAGTATAGTGTGGTTTGGAGTAGTTTGATTTTTATTGTTGATTAGTTTTGCATGCTAGTTGTAATATTAAGATGTACAAAGTATAGAAACATGTTAGGGTGAATTGTTAAAATTGTTAAAAAGAATTATGAACATTTTTGGAATATTGTGTGATTTTTGTCTTGTTGATTTTATTATTTTAAGAATGATAATTTTCAAAGATAGTTTAAAAGAAAGAAAATTATGTCTTGAGTTCATGTTATATGATTAAAATAAGAAAATGTTTAATTTTGTACATGTGTTCTTGCATTTTTATTATGACATGTGCTGAAACTTTATTCTCAAAAGTTGTAAAATTTGTAAATAAAAAATGCTTAAGGTTTATTTTTTTAAAGAAAGAATGTACATGTTGTGAGTTCATTTTCCAAGCTTAATTAATTATAAATAATGTGTGTTGACTACCTTTTCCGCTATCAACTAATTTAAAGAATTAAAGAAAATGCATTAAGAAGACACAGAATTTACGTGGTTCAGGTTATTAATTTACCCTAGTCCATGAGTCTATTGTATTAGGATTTGGGGAAGCCTGAAGGTTTCAAGGTTCTATGTGGTTCAGGTAGTTCTTGGCAGTGCTCTGAATACAAAAGTTCAGCCCCTTTACAATGGGTGTCCTAGCCCTATTTATAGTGGTTGGGGATAATTAATTCCTTTAGCGGCGATTTACTACAAACATTCCCCATTAATTGGGGTCTAAATGCTAGTTAATACACATTATCATAATAAAAGTGGTGGTGGGCCCGTGTGTATCACGCAGGGCCCATTTCCAAGTTTTTCACCTACAAACTCTTGGGAAAACAAGCCCTGACAATGTCAAGGGGTCAATTCATGTTTCCCCACATTGGGTGGCACATTGGGACATGCTACTTGTCACCTATATGGACTCAACACCACGACTTGAAGGAATAGTAGCTTTGTCATACGGCTGCTTATGGTCTAGTATCGTTGTACATGACACTTGGCACTTCCCTCCAAGCCCCGAAGACAACTCCTACAGGCCGGGAGGACTAGATGAACATGAAATCAGGAGGACTGTGATATTGGTCCTAGGGAAATATCATACTTGAAGACATTCATCTCTGGAGGCGGATCACAACATATTGGGAAGTGCTTACCATACAAGGAGCTCTAGGCGAGTTTTGGATTTTACTAACTCCCGTGGAGCTTAATTACTTCACTAATGATTGCCACATGTCAAATGGTGAAAACACAGACAATATTTTCCCCCCAAGTCTTCACTTGTCCTCAAATAGTGGAGACTTAGACCGAGAGGAGTAATTTCAAGGGACGTACTCCAGGGGTGACGTTTGGGCTTATCGAGGCATCAAGTTTCAAAAAAGGTAACGCCATGTGTCAACTCCCATTGCTAGGCCCATCAATCGATGCAATTAATGAGGAGTCCATTCCATGCCATGTACGTCTAATCTGTTTCCAATATGTCCTTTCGCCTTATACCCGAGGTGTCCTTTTCTCATGTTTTGATCACGATCCATGCCTTGATATCGGTGAGCGCTGGAACACACTCGAGAACCTACTTTGTAGGTGATCAACGATCAGAGAGAAGTTGCGTCCTCCCCAAGTTCTCAAGTATAAAACTCAAATTTTGCCTCCCATTTCATCACTTTTAGCATTTGAAACTTTCTCAGATTCCAGGGCTCCCCAACTTCCTTCATCCTTCCATAATCGAAAATCTCACAAGAATTCCCTTGCCGAAGACCTTGATGGTTCGAGAGAATCAAGCTTTTTCTGGGTCAACAACGAGAAGTACTTTCGAGTTTGGACGCATTACAGCATTTATCGGGGGTTCATTTCGAGTAAGTCATGCTTTCCTCTTCCTGATCTGTTTGGGTTTTTGGATGAATGTAGTTGCATGCTTAGGTTGTCGTTGTTTTGACCTCTTTCTGATATTGTTAGGTCCGTTTTGGCATTAAAATTGACCAAAACAGATCATTTGGGCCTATATGCGTTTTTTTTCATTTCTGGACATTCGACTGGAATCTGGAAATTTTCAAGATTCTAATGAAGTTCATGAATTTTGGTGGTGTCCTCTAGCACTTGATTCTTGGTTTTGAGGACACCCAATCCATTAGGCTTCCCTTTCTCCTTATTCCTCGAGTAGTTGTCTTTGGGATTCTCGTGTTTTGGCCTATCTTTCTTCTGGTCAAGACGCTAACTGCTTGGTTTTGCTTATTTCAGATGTCCGAGGAGTTACACCACCTCCACCAGCAAGGCTTCTACTATTTTAATCAAGATATTATCAACATCGTTCGAGAAGTGGGATGGATCCCAAAGAAGAGGAGGTTTCCAGCTTGTTAGAGAGGGGCCTCCGGCGGCGGAGAGGCCAAGTCGGTGTGGCACCTTGGAGGAAGAGGTAAACGAGGGTCCCATATATGGGGACACACGTTACGAAGCAGACAGCTTTGAGGCGAAGCAGCTCCCCAGCAAGATGGGGCATCGAGGGGCGCTAAAAAAGTCCTCTTTCACTACGGAGTCAAAGGGGACATCCTTGCGTGCCTACCTCAAGATTAAAAAAGGGTGCACCGAAGTGTGAACGACCTCAAATCTTGGAGTGGTTCACACCTCCAAGCAGGGGTGGCATTTCCTCTGCATCAGTACTATGTTGACTTCCTCAAATACGTTAGCATAGCCCCCTTATAGTTGTCCCCGAATGGGTACCAGGTCCTTGCTGTATTGTACGTACTATACCAGACACAGAACTAGCTCATGCCTTCTCTGACTGAAATATTGCATGTCTACAGTTTTCGGGCTTGTCCTCAGAAGACGAGGTTCGATGGGTATTACACCTTAATGAAGTACACCTATCCAGAGCTGATGTACAAGGCTCTCTTCCATAACAAGAACGACACGCAGGACTACAAATACCACTTCTTCTTCACAAGTGGCTTACCCACGTGGACCAACCCTACCCTTCTCCTAGAATTCTCCAGGGTTGGTAAGTGTCTCAAACCTCATCTCTAGCATAGTTCTCCGACATTAATCATTCCCTAATTAGAAAATTTTCTTGATAGGTCCCTTCCGCTGTACTCTGTTCGTGGCAGTGTACGATGACCAACTCCAAAAGATGAAGCGTCTTCCATATGTGGAGATGGAACTCAGCTTTTTCCTCATGAAAGCTCACCTTCACTAGTATGGCCTTCTCTAGGAGGGCCAACACTTAGGCGTCGTGAACCTCTCTCCGTTCCGGAACTCAAAGAAGTCTCGAGAAGAAGCTGCCCTCCACACGAAGTACGTGGACGGTCAGGCGCTCCTTTTGTATAACCAATCAATGCAAGAAGAATGTGTCAAGAACCTTCTCACAATCTGAGTTGTTGCTGAGGCTTAGGAGGACCAGGAGCTCGAGGAGGAGCTCCAGGCAAGGGTGGAATCCTCGTCGCTTGACTAAGGTAATTCTCTCATAATTTTGTATCATGCAATACAAGTAGGAGAAGGGTTAAGCCCTAAACATGTGTGGGTCTCACCTTTACTTCTCCGAAATGGACAGATCTCGAGTCTTCACTGGACTTTGGAGGAGTTCCAAGACTACCAAGACTTAATCGACACATTCCTTCACCACTCGAAGAGAAGGCTACACCCCCAGGGTTATGTGTCATTGGACGAGGTGACGTCCATGCACGCAAGGTGGTTTTGTCAATAGGAGACGAAAACCACTCAGAAGATGGGCAGACTCGTGAGGAAATTTTCCCATTCCATTCTACACTCAGAGGAGCCATCAAGTGGTGGGCCTCTCGAGGAGCTCACGTGCTTCGGAGTAGAACTTTCATGTTTATGCATTTTGTTCTCTTTTATTATGCTCTTGATGAAGAGTAACACCATTGCTATTTTAATTTGTAGAGCACATGGATTTGGTTGACTCCATCCGGACCAAACACCAGAGGGTTACGGGGCCCTCTCAAATCTAAGTCCCTGTCGCTCCGCCTACTGTGGCGAGGCTTCGGCAGATGCTCCTACAGCCTTGGTGGTCCATGGAGCTTTGGCAACTGTCCCCCCAATCACTCCCTAGAGACTGTTGGTAACAAAGGAAGTCATTGACCTCTCTGAGGGGTCTCCGATCCTCAATGTGTGAACTTCAGGCACGGGAAATGACCTATCATCCCTTGAGGCATCTGGCTCTCCTCCAACCAGAACACCTCAACTGGTAATCTTCCCCGAGCATTACGAAGGGGAAGAGCTTGAGAGGCATAGGCGGGTCATGGATTACTTCAATAACCATCTGGAAGAAGGGTATGAAGAGTTCAAGGTCTTAGCAGAGTATCTTCGTGAGGATAGGCCTTGGAGCGAAACCCCAGTGCCACCTCCCAGTCATGAGGATTTGGAGTCTATTTTTGCTGGGAGACTTGGAAGCAAGACAGCTCCGTTGGCGGTGGAGCTTCTGCAGGGATTGAGTGGATCCCTCTGCGGGATACCTTCTCATAACTATGCTCGCGTCAAAGGGGATAACGAGATATCCCTCCTCTTAGCCTGCTGATACTCCATGGCACGGGCAAGTTTTAGACTATAATTCAAATTTGTAGCTAAGTATTGCATTCTTGTATACTAACTCTACTTTGTTGTGCAAACTGTTGTCTTGTTCCAAAGGCTTGGTGTTGTCGTTACCACAAGGTCCTTTGAGCTAAAGAAACTCATGGAGGGGTCGGTCTTCCTTGAGGAACACTCCAAGCTTGAGAAAGCTTTCGAGGATGAGAAGACTCGTGCCTTCGAGTTGGAGACCCGTCTGGCGATGAAGCAGTCTAAGCTTCAAGTCCTCAGGGACATTTCCATGAAACTGGTGGAGAAAGCCACGGGCCGTTCCAAGGCTGTGGAGGAGGCCATCCACAAGGCCATGGCTAACACTTGGATTTCCCACGAGAAGGATTCCAAGGCCATGGGAGAGGACTCACGACATGTTGAGGACGTCGCTAGTGCCTGAGAAGAAGACACACAAGTGGCTTCAAGGGCGCAAGCAACTGCTGTTGAAGTGGAGGGCTTGAAGCATCAAGTTCAGGAGTTGAATAGCTAGGTCTCCGCCCTCAACAAGGAGGTCGATCAGCTAGCGAAGGACACCCTCTATGTTGCATGACAAAGAAACATAGAGATGGAATTGGCCTTGAGGTAAGGAAGTTAGTTAGATTTTTATGCAATATGCTGAAACGTTTGAGAATTAATCTAATATCATGAGATGAACTATTATGTTGTTGATATGTTGTATGATTATATTAAACAAGAGTAGAGTGTTGTTAGCGTTTATGAACGCGACACAACAAATAGAAAAGAGCATTGTTAGCGTGCTGAATGCGAGACAACAAAAGACTTACTAAGGTATGACGTAACATAGAGGGCGGATGCGCCAAGAGGGCCCAAGGGGCAAGAGAAGGTTATACTGGGACATGCTTTCCTGGTTACCTCACAGAGATGTTACTTTAAATGTTTATGTTTGTTTTCATTTAAATTTTATGTTTATTACGGAATGTCTATGATATTTCATTTTTTTTAAAAAAAGTTAAGATGTTGAGACTAGTTTTGTATTGTGTTTACTTGTTATATGTTCTTGCTTGTACTTCCTTACTCGACTTTTAGCGCACTCTCTTACTTTCCCCTTTCAGGTAGATGATAGGATTGGTTTGGCATGCATGGTGAGCTAGGAGTTTCCAAAGTCATTTATGTATGTCGTGGGGAGCTGTGGACGGAAACAATCTAGGAAACGCCAAGAGACTTATTTGAGTTTTATTATGTTAATTTAAACTTCAGTGGGATTTTTGTTATTTTCTTATGAACTGCATAAAATATACTTTATTTTGTTTTTTAACAAATGGGCCCATATTGCATGTTTTTAATAAGGCCCCACTGAACCTTTTTGGATAATTGTTGGCATTTTTCTAAACAAGCATAAAATAGTATTTTTTGCAAAGATAGTTGAGATAGGGCATTTTACAAATTGTAGCGAACCAAAATTTTCTTTTATAATTTTTTAAATGTTTGTTTTGTTTTATTTTATTTTATTGTTAAGTGGATAGTTAATTAAATTGTTTTTATTTCATTATTTTTGCATGTGTGTTATGTGTGTGTGAGTGCATGGCAAGTAAGATGAGCATTACAGAGAAGACTTGAACCTAGATTAAATGGTGGAAATGAGGATGTTTCCTTATTTAGAGAATTTTATCATAAAAGGAGAAGGTTCTAGAAATGCATGTGTTCATTTTGTGAAAAGGAAACAAAGAGAGAAGTAACGAGCAAGGAAGAGAGTTGCCATTTTTGGAGTTTTCGTAACTATGGACCCATCCTTAGTAAAATGACCATAACTTGAGTTGTAGGTGTCCAATTTGGACGAACTTGGTATCATTGGAAACATAATTTGATAACATACTACTTTGTAGAAGGAACCGAACCCTAGTTCGCAAGTTATTTTGGTAAAGGGGTATATAGGTTTCGGCCTAGGGCATTATAAAAGGGGTGTGAATTGTGTTTTGTTCCTTGATTTAATTTTTCAAAAATTATTGAGTAATGAGCATGTAATTAATTGTGATATTTTTATGTTATTATGTTATATATAATTCGGCCATATATTGTGGTTTAGGCTTGTTTTGGTTTTTGGCTGTTAGTTTTGCATGTTAAATGTAATATTGAGGTGTTCAAATTGTTGAAACATGTTAGGATAAATTGTTAAATTGTTAAAAGAATTATAAGCATGGTTTAAGCATCTTTTATGGTTTTATATGCTTGATGATTTTTGAGTTAATTGGCAAGAATGATTAAAAAGAGAGTAATTTATGCCATGAGTTCATGTTATATGTTAAAATAATGGAAAATGTATAAATCTTATACATGTTGTTTCTTTGTTTTTGTTTAAGAAACTCTATGATTTTATGTAAGAATGTATGTTTAATAGATAAGGCAATCAAATAAAACATGTGCTAAAAATTTATTTTAAAAGTTGTGAAATTAGAAATCATGAATGCTTAAGGTTATTATAATGTACATGCTATGCAATGAGTTCTTTTTACCAAGTTTAATTAACTATAAATAGCATGATTTTATGAAATTATGGGTTCTACACAAAGAATATAAAATATGTCATATTTTTATTTAGTATAAAGAAAAAAAAAGTTGTTTTCTTATTTTTATTCAAAAAGCTTGAATTTAAGTTGGGTATTTATTATGAAAAATGGATTTCCAAAATAAATTATATTTGTAAAATGCCATATCTTGCCTAACTTTGAAAAAATGTTATTTTTATGCTTACTAAGAAAAATATCAATAATAGTCGAAAAGTTGAGTGGGGTCTTATTAAAATAATGCAATATGGGCTCATTAGTTTAAAACAAAATAAAATGTCTTTATGCAGTTCATGAGAAAATAAATACAATCCCACTGAATTTACAAAACAATAATTAGGCCAATAAATGTTCAATGGCATTTCTGGATCGTCACCGTCCACAAGCTCCCTGCGGCATACATACTCATGACTATGGAAACTCCCAACTCATCATGCATGCCAAATAGAACCTAACTGTTTATCCATAAATCAGCTGCTGATGACTTGGCAAGGATTTTTGACACATGGCGGACACGTAGCAGAGATACGGCTCGCCTATCGACCAGCATTATTTCTACACGAAGAGATCTAGTTCAATATATGACCAGCTTGGTCGTATATTTCGTTTATTTATGTAAAGATCTGTACAGTTGTGATGATATTCGAGAATATCTCTTCATTATGACCTGCAGATCCGATCATTAAGGACAGATATTATTTCCTAATTCATGTAACTCTTCTTGAGCCTATAAATATACAAGAGATAGCTCAAGGAAGGGGATCGATCTTTATTCTTGGAGAATTATATTACTATTATCCATCCTTATATTGTTTTCTTCTTCTAAGGTCCGTGAAACTCAGGAACCCTAGTTCTTTGATCACACCTTGGGAGCTCAATATTAATAATAGTATCATGTGGACGTAGGTCATTACCAATCACTGGGGTCAAACCACTATAAATCTCTGTGTTCATTATCTTTACATTAGATTATTTTCAAGCTGTATATCATTTTCCTGTCGTTTTCTAGACTCCGTGTCGTTGACCGAAATCAGGGTCAACATTCTGGTGCTTTCATTGAGAGCCTTGAATCCAAGAAAATCTAATGGCAAAGACTACTAAGAAAACTAGACAGGCTACTGCCGCACCATCCCAGCCTCCTCCCCCAAATATGGCTGAAGACGAACCTCATTTGGAGTTCGATAAGGAGGAAGTGGACTCTGAAGCCCTGAAGACAACACTGGGGGTGTTTCAAGATGAGTTGGCCGCTCTGAGGACCAATCAAGAGAGTGCCGCCAAGATAATGGTGTCACAGCAGAGGGAGATAGAGCGCCAGTGCCAAGAGCTGAGCGAAAGACAGGCGGAGATGGACCGTTGTCAGAGGGACGCCATGGCAGCCCTTGAAGCAGCCCTCCAATTGGCTAGGAATCAAGCTGCACTTGCCTCGCAGTCTGACCAACCCCCAAGTGGCCCACCTCAAAGTGGTCCCATTCCTAGCCCTCCGCTCCAGCCAACAAGCCTTCAAAGGTCGGAGAAGCCACCGATGCCTCAGGATGGTATCCCACCTAGGGACCCTGAGACACAGCCTCCGCCCCAGGCTGGTCGAGGCAATCCCCCACGCCCAAGGCAAAATAGGGTCGGGCAACAGCCCCGCAGCCCCAGACACCCAGGGGGCGAAGAGCCGCACCCACCGAGCAAGGGGCAGTGTCCTTTTGCTAACAGAAGGAACTCAGAGATAGGCTCTGCGGTCAGGGGCCCTCCACGGCATGACAATGCACGGGGACCCACCGACCAATGCAGGCCTCCCCATAACGCTCGGGAAGTTCCAGCCCAAGGAGGCAACAGAGGAAACAATCGGTCCCACCATAGCCAGTCAAGGTTCAAAGATGGCCACGGCTACAATGAGGCTGACTCAGGCAGAGGGAACGCTGGTCGGAGAAACGAGGAGATAGGTGGAGGCAGAAGCCCCCCACCTAGAGAAGACCGACAAGTAGGACATAATGCTGGGGGGCAGCCCAGACAAAACAACGTCTTTAGTCGGCTCGGAGCCAGCGAGCAATGGCGACGAGACAATGACCTAAGGGATGTACTCAATGACCGCTGAGAAAGGCACGATGAATACATCCCCCCAGCGCCAGAGGCCCCAGCAATTCCTGAAACTATTAAGGCTCAAATCGATGCCCTGAACCAAGCTGTATAGCAGCTGGTCGGGGGCGGACATCGCATATCGAGTACGATCGAAGGAGAGGCACCCCTTTTGTACAAAGGATTGTTGTGGCAGAAACCCCCAGCAAGTTCAAGATGCCGACCCTGCCAAACTTTGATGGGTATGGAGACCCGATATCTCATGTAAACAAATTTGAGATACAAATGGACATTCAGAAAGTCTCTGAAGATGCTCACTGCAGGATCTTCCCAGCAACCCTTTCTGATGCCGCTCAGGAGTGATTCTTTAAGTTCCCTCCTACAAGTATAGTATCCTAGGAAATGTTCGTGAAGGAGTTTTATGGACAGTTCTATGCGGGTTGAGTGTACCCCACCGAGGAAAACCAACTGGTCGAGATACGCCAGAAAGAAGGGGAGCCTTTGAAGGAGTATGTTCAGCGCTTCATGCGAGCCACAGCAAGAGCCAAGACTGTGGGCGATAAAGGCAAGATGATGGCCCTAACCACTGGGGTTAGGTGCCGTTCTCCTCTTTGGAGTAGCCTCAGGAAACATGGAGTTAACACTACCCAGGAGTTTTTAGATCAAGCTGATCGGTAAATCAAGCTCGAGGACGCGATTGCCAACGAAGGCAAATTGCCTACAAAGGACAAGGGGTCCAAGGAAGAACCTGCCAAAGCCGCCAACGGGTCTAAGCCCAATGGCAATGGCAATAGCAAAGGCAATGGGAATGGCAGCGGTAAAAATGGTGGAAAGCAGGCGAATGGCAAACCCTCGACCTCCGAGAGTAAGCGCCCCAAAAATAATCGGTATGAACCAAAATTCACCAATTATACCGCCCTCGTTGAAAGCTGAGCCAAGGTTTTCCAAGCGACCAGCTCAAGCGTGCCCTATAGACGAACCGCGCCTATAAGAAAAGATATCTCCAAGAGAGATTCGATAAAGTTCTGTCGTTATCATAACGCTACGGGCACGACACCAATGAATGTAACCAGCTAAAGGATGAGATTGAGTTCCTGATAAGACAGGGACACTTAAGACAATATTTACGAGTCGCAGGAGGTTCTTAGTGAGAAGCTCAAGGTGGCAACGAGTTGGCGCTTGCACGCCAGCACTCGCCACCTTTACAACCAGTTCCCATGGCAGGTACCCTACTCACCATCTGCGGAGGCCCACATCTTGCAGGAGAAAGTGGAAGAGCAAGGGAACGATACACTCAAACCCTACGCCACGACCAGGACATCGAGATGATGAGTGTCGAGGATCGTGCACCCAAAAAGGCTCGAACAGAGGAGGAACTGATCACCTTCTCTGACGACAATGCCCAGCATGTGCAATTCCCACACTCCGATCCATTGGTCGTGGATGTCCAAATCACAAATATGATGGTGAAGAGGGTGTTGGTCGATACAGGAAGTTCGGTCAACATCCTATGTAAGTCCACTTTGGAAAGGATGAAATTTTCCATCAAGGACCTAGAGCCATGCAACCAAACCATTTATGGTTTTTCCAGAGAAGGGCTCGCCCCAGTAGGGTCGATTAGACTCCCAGTCACAGCAGGTACTGCGCCTGCTAGCAGGACATTTCTCACTACTTTTATAGTAGTTGATTGTCCTTCAGTGTATAATGATGTGATAGGGAGACCAATTCTGGTTGACCTTCGAGCCGTTACTTTTGTATGGTACCTCGCCATGAAATTCCCAATAGAAGCAGGAGTAGGATGCGTGCTGGGAAACCAGCGAGAGGCAAGAGAATACTACAACGCCTCCATCACCAAGGCAAAAAAGGGTGTGTCGAGAGATGCCGCTGGAAAATAGTTGCAAATGGCATCTGATGTTCAGGCCCGCTCAAGTGATAATCTCACCAAATAGGGCATTGCCCAAAGTGAGGATAGAGACTTAGATCCTCGCTTTGGGGATTTCGAAGAAGAAGTAGGCCCCATCGAGGACCTTGAAGAAGTCCAACTCGATGAGGGAAATCCGACCAGAGTTATGAAAGTCGATAAAAACATAGAGACAATAACAAAACAAGCACTGGTGGAGTTCTTAAAAAGGAACCAGGACGTCTTTGCCTGGTTGCATAAAGACATGGTTGGGATAGATCCTACAGTCATCAGCCATGTCCTGAGTATTGACAAAAGCTTTCCACCTGTGTAGCAGAAAAGAAGATTGCTCGACAAAGACTGATCAAAAGCTTTGAAGGAAGAAGTCGAGAGGCTGAAGGAGAATGGGTTCATCAGGGTGGCGTTTTATCAATCGTGGGTCTCCAATCCCATACTCGTGCCCAAGTCGAATGTCAAGTGGCGTACGTGCGTGGATTTTACAGACCTCAATAAAGCCTGCCCCAAAGACTGTTTCCCACTCTCGAGGATCGACCAGCTGGTCGATGCCACTGCAGGACATAAGATCCTCTCATTCATGGATGCATACTCTGGGTATAATCATATTAGTATGCATCCCCCCGATGAGGATCAGACTAGCTTTCGAACTGATACAGGGCTTTACTATTACAAGGTGATGCCCTTTGGTTTGAAAAACGCTGGTGCGACTTACCAGAGACTCGTCAACCACATGTTTAAGGAGCTGATCGGGGGAAACATGGAGGTTTACGTCGACGACATGCTGGTTAAGTGGAAGAAGGCAGAAGGACATGTAAGGGATTTGCAGGAATTCTTCAATGTCCTTAATAAATATAGGATGAAGCTGAATCCCATTAAATGTTCCTTCGGAGTTGGATCAGGGAAGTTCTTGGGATTCATAGTTAACTCAAGAGGAATTGAAGCTAATCCCGAGAAGATAAAAGCCCTGATCGAGATGAAGTCGCCAGTAAAGATTAAGGATGTCCAAAGTTTAACTGGGAGAATTACCGCTCTTAGTAGATTTATTTCAAAATCCACGGACAAGTGCATCCCATTTTTCAATCTACTCAAAGGCAACAAGAAATTTGAATGGACAAATGAGTGCAAACAGGCCTTTCAAGCACTAAAAGCGCATATGGCACAGCCACCCATTCTGTCGAAGCCGGTCGATAAAGAGACTTTGTTCATCTACCTGGCAATCACGGATTACGCTGCTAGCGCTGTTCTGGTAAGAGAAGAAGAAGGTGTGCAGAAGGCTGTCTATTACGTAAGCAAAAGACTGATCGGAGCAGAATTGAGATATCCCCCCATTGAAAGGTTAGCCTACTGCTTAGTATTGGCCTCTAGGAAGCTGCAGCCTTACTTCCAAGCCCATCCGATTACGATATTGACCGACCAGCCTCTTTGGCAAGTTCTACAAAAGCCAGAGGCTGCCAAAAGATTACTAAAGTGGGCAGTCGAACTCGGGCAGTTCGACATATCTTACCTACCGCAAGCAGCGATAAAGGGACAAGCCTTAGTTGACTTCATCGCCGAGTTTACAGAGCCCGTGGGTGGCGAGCAGATCGAGAAGCCTAGCGAGCCTAAATGTCAAATCCAAGCACCCTCGTGGAAATTGTTCACCGATGGATCATCTAACGAATCCCACGCAGGAGCAGGAGTGATATTGATAACGCCGAAAGGGCATCAATATCACTGTGCAATAAGATTTGACTTCACTGCCTCTAACAATGAGGCTAAATATGAAGCACTACTCGCTGGACTGCGGTTAGCCAAGGACATGAACATAAAAGCACTTGACATTTATAGTGATTCTCAGCTAGTCGTGAATCAAATCTTGGGAGAATATCAAGTGCGAGGATTAAAGATGGTTTCTTATCTGAACAAAGCGAAGGATCTGTTAGCCCAGTTCGACAGATACACTCTCCAGCAAGTGCCTCGTGATTAGAATTCCAATGCAGGCGCTTTGGCAAAGTTGGCAAGTGCAAAAGATACTGATACTCTGAACATAGTGCCAGTTGAGCGACTATCTGCACCAACATTCAAGCAACAGAAACCCTTTTATTCATCCAGATGATGGATACATGGATGGCGCCATATGTAGAGTATCTATGAAACGACGTGCTACCAGCAAACAGAAACAAAGGTAGGGCCCTTCAGCGGCAAGCTGCTAGGTATATCCTGGTCGATGGAATCCTGTACCGAAGGGGGTACTCACTGCCACTCCTAAGATGTATTACAAAGGAGAAAGCCAAAGAGTTAATGAGGGAGGTACACGAAGGCTTTTGCGGAGACCACACTGGGGGGCAAAGCCTATCGAAAAAGATCCTAAGGCAGGGATATTTCTGGCCATCAATGAATGAAGACTCCATGGAGTTCGTGCAAAAATGTGACAAGTGTCAAAGGTTTTCTAAGATCCCACGAGTAGCTCCCAATGAGTTAAAGCAGATGCAAATTCCATGGCCCTTTGTGGTTTGGGGAATAGATCTAATCGGATCTTTGCCTACGGGGAAAGGTGGTGTAAAGTATGCAGTGGTTGCCGTAAACTACTTCACCAAATGGGCCGAAGCCGAGCCACTCGCAACCATAACGACAAAGAAAGTGCTTGACTTCGTAGTCAAAAACATCATCTGTCGCTATGGATTGCCAAAGAAGATAGTCCCGGACAACGGCACCCAGTTCGACAGTGATCTATTCACAGATTTCTGCAAACATCATGACATTATCAAGAGTTTTTCTTCAGTCGCTCATCCCCAAGCAAACGGGCAAGTTGAGGCAGTTAACAAAATGCTGAAGGATACACTGAAGAAAAGACTTGAAGAAGCTAAGGGAGCATGGCCGGAACAGTTTCCTGAAGTCCTCTAGTCATATAGAACTTCCCACCGAACAACAACAGGTCATACCCCGTTTTCCTAGGCATACAGGTATGAAGCCATGTTGCCTGTTGAGTTGGATCCACCCTCTCACCGCAGATTAACATATGACCAGGATTCTAACAGCCAGCTACTGATGGAATCCTTGGACTCGATTGATGAAAGGCGTGAACAAGCCCAGCTCTGAGTAGCTGCATACCAGCAGAAGGTCGTCCGGTATTTCAACTCCAAAGTATGAGAAAGAAAATTCAATGTTGGAGACCTTGTGCTTCGAAGAGTTTTCATTAACACTCGCGACCAAGCTGCTGGAGTACTCGGGCCAAATTGGGAAGGGCCTTACCAGATTGATGAAGTCCTTCACCCAGGCACTTATAAACTTGCACGCTTAAACAGAGATCTCGTTCCTCGATATTGGAATGGAGAACACCTGCCCAAGTATTATCAATGAACAATTCTTCTTAAAGATTTGGCTTGTATAAATTTTACTTTTTACAAGTTTTGTGTAAGATCTTATTGATCACTCGTAAAGACATGTTTAGTCCATTTACTACGAGAATAAAAGGGAATGTGCTCAGCCAGTCATTTCTTGCCAACTATTGTATTTATTACAAGTATTTGCTCATTACGTGTGTTGTTTTGTTGTATTATAATTCTAATCATATTGCTACGAGCAGTAACGTTCGGGCAGGTTCTAGTCAAGGAAAGTGACCAAGGACCTAAAGCTCCCCGATCACTTGAGGGGCATACACGGTACAAGTAAGCAAAGCATATCGTTAAAAGATATGTAAACACATGAGCAAAATAAGTGAAAGCATGCTAGGGCACTTAGAGTATTTTTCAAAATTTTGATATTTTGTTAAATCAAACCAAAGTGCTATGCTAAGTTCAGTCATGCGAACAAATTGATGTTATAATAATATGCAAATATATTATAATATCAAAGAGATCCTTTTACACCACGTGCAGTAACTGCTTGGATGTAATTGTTCAAAATAAAAGTAAGAGCTGCCCATGCAATAAACCAAAGAAAAATTATATTGTCTTTACATCACGACTCGTAGGTCGTGTAGTTAAAAAAAAGAAAGAAATATAAAAAGAAAAGACTTAGGAGCTTGAGGAGCTGGAGGATCCTGGGGAAGATTCTGGTGGACAGCTTCGTTGTCTGCACCCTCCATCCCGGCGGCCAACAAGATTTTGGGGGAAGCAGGGACCCTCGATCTTTCTTCTTTAGCCAACTGAGCCGCGCAGCGAGCCAGCTCAGCTTCCCTCGCATTCTCAGGAAGATAGTCAAAATTGGCACCCTGATTGTGCTTCAAGAAATCGTAGAAGCACCTCAGGGTGGAATTTTTGTACCTCTCAAGGTTGGCGGCGTTGGTCTTCTCCAAGTTCTCAACTCGGCCCTCAAAATCTCTAGTTTCTTTCCTGCTCGCAATCAAGTCTAGCTCGAGCTGCTTAGCCACTTTGAAGTTAGAGTGGTTGGACTTCTTGTATTGGTCCCTCTGCTTGCGGTATTTTTCCAGAGACTTAAGCTTCTCCTCCAACTCATTAGCCAGTTGGGCCTTTTCCGCAGTCACTGCCACCAGTTGATCAGTGTGTCTGGCCTCAACAGGTTTAAGTTCGTCCACAGGTTTAAGTTCGTCCTCGTGCTGTTGCTCTGAAGTCATGGCCTGCTCGGCGACAGCACCCAGGCGGATGTGGCCGGCAGTAAGGGTTAGCATGGCCTACAGTCAGACCAAAAATTAGACAAACAGTAAAACTAACGAAGACCTGATTTCACAAAGGGAGATAACTTACACTAGTGAACTCATTCAGGGCTCGGTTCAGAATTGGTTCCACGCCCATCGTCTCCGTAGCCGCCATTGCCTCTCGGAAATGATCGTGCTTGGAAATTTTGGTAAGCCTCTCCTTGATCAGTCTAAAGGAACGGCCAACCATCAGGTTCCCGATTGAAGCAGGAGCTTCCTGCTGGGTTTGGTCAGATGGGGCAGCAGGAGAAGGAGTTGCCCCTGCCGTAGCAGATGGAGTCTGCTGCTCGCAGGGGGAAGGTGGAGTTGCGGTGGTAGAGGGCCCGTCCTCTGAAGGGCCTGTATTTCAGACCTTCTTCACCTGAGGCTCTTTGCCGCTCTCCCAGTATGTCTCTTACTGGTTTTCTTCTTGCTTGGAGGGGCAGCAACAGCCTCCAGGGTGCTATAAAGGTCGAACATGTTGGCGGAGTCCATGCCTGAAAAACAAGAACAAAGTCAAACAATGAGAGAGCATGAATAGCCAAACATATTACATCAGAAAAAAGACACAAAAAAGGATTGCAAAGTCCAATACCCGAGCTATTATTACTGGTCGCTACACTATAGACTCTACTAGTCTTACACTCATTCTTTGACACGAAGATGTCTGGCCCTAAGTGTGGAGCATATTTAAAATTGTCGTCCCCGTCGAATAGATGATAGGGAATTGGAAAATTGTTTAAAAGCGAAATTACTATACCATTGTCATCCGACGAGTCATCAGAGATGTCAGCAGGCTCGGTGGCCTTCTGCTTTCCTTTCCCTAAGGGGGCCGAGGGCCTCTCTGCTCGAGAAGTGCTAGCAGGTTCCCTGATCGTGACCCCAGTCGGTCTCCTTCGTGGAGGAGATGCTTGAGGTTGTTGCTCGGGTTCCTCTTCGGCGCAAGCACTCCTTGCCGAAGGCCCCCTCGTATCTGATTGAGGGGCCCAGAGGCCAGCCAACCTAAGGTTAGCCTCTGTAACCAGATTTTTGACACTTTTCTCAGCATCTGACATGCTGGCTAAGAGTGCCGATCTCGACTCCATTCCCGGAGTTGGTTTTGGTCGCATCCACGGGCCTGGAAGACATCAAAAGTTTAAGACATTGTGGAGGAAAACACTAAGTGAAGAAGTCAGCCAGCGATACAAAAGTTTTACCTCCTCGTGCGAAAGCCAGGTTGTCCACGACCAGGTCAGCTGTAAGGAAGTACTCTTGGTAGTACCTCCCCACGTTTGAGATGTGGGTCGTGTCCGTTAGGAAAGTGCGCCCAGTTTCCTGATGACAAAGGTGGAAGAACCTCGTGCCTTCATGGTTGGGGTTATATTTGAGGTCGAACAAGTAGTTGACCTCATGAGGCGATGGCACGAGCCATTTTTTCTGGTTATACAGGATATAGAGTGCAGCAAGCATCCTATATCCATTTGGGGTTATTTGAAAGGGGGCAACTCCGAAATAGTTGGCCACCCCCTGAAAGAATGGGTGAAGAGGCAAGGTGGCCCCTGCCTCAATATGAAACCGCGACCAGGCTATAGGCGCCTCCAGGCAGATTAGCCCTTTGGTTTGGGTTAGGCTTGACTAGGGTCACCCCTAGCAGACTATATTTCCTTAAGTAGTTGGCGACCATTCTGACTGTTACCCTACTTTCAGAGACTACATGCCACTCGACATCCAGCTGAATAACGTGTCGAGGGCGGGCATGTCTTTGGATGTTTGGATCAGGAGCATTTTCGTCTCGACCACTGGTCAAGGGAGCATCAGCCGTAGTAGCAGGTTGATGGGAAGTGTCATGGTTTTTTCTTTTCTGGGCCTTGGTTTTGGTGCGAGCCATGTTTCGGGTCAAGACTGGGGAAATGTCTGGATTAATACGAGAAAAGGGAATGGTATCAATGTCGAGGGTTGTTCTTCGTCCTCGAGCAGTTGAGCCAGCAGATCATTGCCAATGGGTCTTTCTCCTCCCCACGGGTCTTTCATATAAACTGCAAACAGACAAAGGAGGAGATAAGATGCACAACCTGGGAGCTTATGTTGAAAGTTGGAATAACGTTGCTTGCGTCTATCGACCAGCAGCATTCTAACCGAAACACCAAGTTTTATGCGAGCAGTTTGAAAAAAGGATCAAAAAGTGAAAGTAAAAAGTTTTTCTGAAAAAAAAAAAGCTTTTTCAACTCCAAAGGGGCGGGAAAAACCTAGTTTTTCAGCTAGCCTAAAAATCAAAACTTTACTTCGATTTTACGCCCTAAATCCATGATCCTGACTATCAAACTGATTCCTAACTTATATAGAGTAAAAGTACACTACCCTATCAAGCATCAAATGGTATATACAAAATCTTCACAAATGTCTACTCAAGAACACAAAAAGTTTCAGAGCACAGAAGCAGCATGCATGGCATCTCAGAGGGTTAAACGTAGAAAGAAAATTTACCTGAGTGAAGATTGGAGATCCTGAAAAGGAGAAGCTTTGGGTTTGCAGGCGAAAGATCCTCGGCAAAGCATCTCAAAACTTTGAAGTTCTGGGCTCTGGAATATAGTTCTTGAGAGTTCTTGGCAGAAAGATAGCGTGTAAAGAGTTAAAAGAAGAATGTGGGGATTATTTATAGAAACTGAGGTGTGCCGAAAAGGGGTAATCATGAGTTACCTTTTTCAAGGCATTGGGGAGTGTAACAGCCATCGGTATGGTTTCTTGAAAACTGAAGAGGCATGATTGGACGTGATTAGGTCACTGTTTTCAAAAACGCACGAGAGCTCTGACAGATTTCGTGGGGCATACGAAAAGTTATTTTCCTAAGTTTACTTATTGCTGGTCGCAATAAATAAAATTGGGGGGCAAATGTTTATCCATAAATCAACTGCTGATGACATGGCAAGGATTTTCGACACATGGCGGACACGTAGCAGAGATACAACTCGCCTATCGACCAACATTATTTCTACACGAACAGATCTAGTTCAATATACGACCAGCTTGGTCGTATATTTCGTTTATTTATGTAAATATCTGTACAATTATGATGATATCCGCGAATATCTCTTCATTATGACCTGCAGATCCAA
Source organism: Humulus lupulus (assembly GCF_963169125.1). NCBI lineage: Eukaryota > Viridiplantae > Streptophyta > Magnoliopsida > Rosales > Cannabaceae > Humulus > Humulus lupulus. The sequence goes on along the minus strand of NC_084797.1, from coordinate 61,404,702 downwards.
TCATTAAGGACAGATATTATTTCCTAATTCATGTAACTCTTCTTGAGCCTATAAATATACAAGAGATAGCTCAAGGAAGGGGATCGATCTTTATTCTTGGAGAATTATATTACTATTATCCATCGTTATATTGTTTTCTTCTTCTAAGGTCCGTGAAACTCAGGAACCCTAGTTCTTTGATCACACCTTGGGAGCTCAATATTAATAATAGTATCACGTGGACGTAGGTCATTACCAATCACTGGGGCCGAACCATTATAAATCTCTGTGTTCATTATCTTTCCATTAGATTATTTTCAAGCTGTATATCATTTTCCTGTCGTTTTCTAGACTCCGTGTCGTTGACCAAAATCAGGGTCAACACTAACATCTACCTAAAGGGGGGAAAGTAAGGGGTGAAGCTAAAAGCCCAGTAAAGAAGTACAAACAAGAAAAGAAAAACACAACATAAAAGCATAAGTGACATATCTCATAAATTCTTAACATATTTTCCTTATAGCAATCATTATCAACATAAGTCATATGAAAACATAATAATAATAGCATAAGTCATAATCATCATCATCATAAACATAGGATTATATAAAACATAAGCATAATCACACAACATATGATCATGGCACCTCTATTGTCCATGTCACATCATGTGAAAACATAACCATAACAACATAAGTCATAATCATAAACATATACATAAGATTATATAAAACACAAGCATAATCACACAACATATGATCATGGCACCCATATTGTCCATGTCACATCATGTGAAAACATAACCATAATAACATAAGTCATAATCATAAATATAAGCATAATGATAGAACATAAGATCATAATCACAAACATAGGATTATATAAAACATAAGCATAATCATACATCATATGATCATGGCACACATATTTTCCATTTCACATCATGTGAAAACATAACCATAACAATGTAAGTCATAATCATACAACATAAGATCATGGCACCCCTATTGTCCAAGATCACATGTGACTCTCCTTTGGTCACTTACATGATGCCCCTATTGTCCATGTTTTACCTGGCACCCCTATTGTTCAGATATTAGGCATGTCTGTCTTTAATAATGTTGTAGCACTAGGTTAACCAAAAACAAACAAATCCATACATGTCTCATAACCAGAGTCCACTAAAAAACAAAATGAAAAGCAAGCTAACTTCCTTACCTCAAGTCCAAGAAAATACAAGAGCAAAACAACTTCATAATGAGCACTACAATAACAATCAAAGACTTGTCTTAATATCATGTAAAATACACATGAACGTGTCAAACATATCCCACGTGGGCATGGGCTATGCACACGTGGCACCTATCTCACAACAAGTTGCATCACTTTCTAACTCCTAGCATATATCATACATAAAATCATGCTTGCAAGTCTCACATAGAACCATGAAAAATAATGTCATTTTACGCCTAAATCCCTAATGGTTTTCAAACAAAGAACTTAAACTTACTCCAATAACATATAATTATGTGTAAAATTGCATTTTCATGTAACATGCATACATGAGACCATTCTCAAAAACTAAGTCAAAGTTGGAATTATCATGCTCTTTATTTCTTAACGAATTCACAAAAATTCAACAAGCTTAATTAAACCTTGAAATTGATTTCTCATTAGTTTCCTATCATGCTTGCTATTATTTGTCATCTTAAAATCATTCCAACAATAAGCGTCAAGATTAAATTTCAAAATCTTATTCAAACTTACAACAATTCATGGCTCAGTTTGACAAAGGCAAAAACTTGTTTAATAATCATAATTCATTTTAGAAACCATATTTTAAAATCATTACTCAACTTTGTAATCTTGCTTCCAATTTCAGCCATAAAATAAGAAACAATATTTTTTTTTCTAAATTAAAAATAAAATGTGAATTATTTTTAATTCTCTTTCTAGAACACCAAATTACATAAAATCATAGTATTCATAATAATTCAAAACTTGTTAACAATTTTATAGCTCATTCATATACTATCTTCACGACACAAAATTACTATTACATTCATATGCTTGATATTCTCATAAATTTTAAAACATAATCAGCTTGTAACTCATTTGATTACCTTTATCTTTTAAGCATACAAATTTACATAACATCATAGTTTTTTCTTAAAGAAATGAGATAATAAAATATGTAAAACTAATTTTTTTCATCTTTAGCATATATTATGAAATCATGGCATAAAACTTATTCTTATTTTACGCATGCTTGCTAAATAAACATATTAACAAGTGCACAACCAAGTGCACAAGCGCCTAAGGGGAAGAAAAAGAAGAACAAGAATGGTAAAGGTAAGTGCTTTCACTGTAATGAGAAGGGGCATTAGAAATAGGATTGCCCTAAATTTCTAGCAGTGAAAAACAAAGGTAATGATTATAGTTCATTTATCTTAGAACACATGCATTTTAGAGAATGGTAAATCTATTTGGAATATTGATTCTGGATCCACTTACCATGTTTGTAACTCTTTACAGCTTCTTGAATCGTTGAAGGAAATGGACTAAGGAGAATTAAAGCTTAGAGTTGGGAATGGAGTGTTCGTTGCGGTCCAAGCTAGAGGTAGAGCTTGCCTGGAGTTCATAAATAAATATTTAATTTTGAAAGATGTATTTTTTATTTTGGATTTTAGTAGAAATTTAATTTCAGTTTCCATGTTGCAATTAGAACAATTTTTTATGACTTTTACAAGTTCTAATATATTTATTTCTTTCAATGGATCACAATTGTGTATTGCATGTGTAACGCCCTGGGTAACCAAGACCGTTACACTGTGTGTTTAAAATAGTGCAGGACTTTCTAATCAAGTCATTTGAACAAACTGTGAATCTAAAGTCATCAACTGACTGGGAATAAAAGATTTTGGTCACAAATAAGTTATTTTCGTTAAAAATGAAAGTTTAATACATAGACTCTCAAAACAGGGTTTGGATGACATATTTACAAAAATTCCAGAAGTTATAAACAACTCAGGCCACTCTAATGGCAAAATAAACATTTTAGGTTTTTGTCCCTGTACAATCCCTCGACTGTGGTGGCCGAGTAGCTGACAATGTACACCTCACCCCCAGAGCTCTGCAACTCATGGTTGAATCTACATGCCCTTGCCTTTACCTGCACCACGTAGCACCCGTGAGCCGAGGCCCCGCAAGAAAACGTAATAACATAGCATGATCAATATCAATAACCAGATATTCCACAACACATAATCAAGAATTCAGCAATTCATAACATTCACCTATTCAGTGATAACAATCGACAAACTAACAATTTGTCATCCAGATAATCAACATATCATATCTATCAGATTGAAAATCATATGCATAATCAATAGTTTATCTCAATCATTACACAATATTTAGGGTCGGCACCCTCTGTTTAACCCACTGTCTTCGGCTCACTTAGGCCGCCCCCAGTGTAATACCCACTGACTCCGGCCAACTTAACCGAGCTCAGAAATTAATAAGCTGTCCTTGGCTACCAGTGTCCGAGCCGCACCATGTGCGCAAATATTATTTACGGCACCCTTAGGTCGTTTATCTTATGTCCCATGACATAATACCATCTATGACATCATACAAATATAGGGAGCCCTTCGTCCCATCACAATCACATAATAATGCATACAAGTATAGGGACCACTTAGTCCCAACCTAACCACATAATCGGGTGCAGTTTTCTTACCTTTAGATTTCGCTAGCTCGTTCAATTGATCCTCAAGCATGATCCTGTCTAAACCTTAGCGCGCACCTAGTCACAGCCATAGATCAAAATCATCACCAAATCTCAAATTCTAAACCTAGCCTCGGGACCAATCCCGAGTCCTCGGGAAGCCCTAATTCCACCAAACGAGGTGGTGGAATCAAACCCCGACCCTCGGGCAAAAGCCCTAAGAAATAACCCAAAAACCCCTTTCTGGACTCAGGGTAGCGCTACAGTGCTCTAAGGAGGGTGCTACAGCGCTACAAGCAGAGCCAAAAATGGCCAGAAAGCCCAAGCCTAGCGCGGTTGCGCTCAAAGGCTAGCGCTACAGCGCTAGTCTCAGACCAGCAACACCCTGTTTTTTTCCTTCTTCGACTTTCTCAAACCAAAACCCCTTGGAACCCTTCCAAACCTCAACTATACACCAAATTGAGTCTACCATCACCTATATCTCATCCCAAATGGTCCGATAACACAAGACTTAACCACATGCATCATCAAACTAAGAAAACAAACATTGAACCCAAGAACTAAAAGATTCAACCAGAAACTCAGAAACTTAGAACTTCAAAGCCAGAACTTGTTACTTTCTATGGAGAATTTCGACCTTAAGTTATCCCTAGCATCCAACCAGCCTCAAGCCCTTCAAATCCTCAAGCTTATATCCCTTTATTCTATCCAACACTCAAGCATAGAAACCATCTCAATAAAACTCAGAAAAACACATCAGGAAACCTTGAAACTTACCTCAATTGACTGGCTAATCCCTGCTAGCTCTTCTAGCTTCACCAAGCTCTTTAGCCCTAAGCTCCATCCTGAGCTTATCCTGGAATTCCAGCTCCAAAACTCACAAAGAATGGTGTAGAGATGACCCAGATGAAAGAGAGAAAGTGATAACTCTAAGTGTTCTGTTTTTCTTTCCTTCCTTCTTCTTTTCTTTTCCTTAAGCTTCTGAGTCTATCTACAACTTCCACTAAAATAATAAAGCAGAATATAACATATCCTTTAGTAAGCCAAATGACCACCTTGCCCTCCCAATAATAACTAATCCTTTAAATCACTCTGGGGGCATTTTGGTCATTACTCCCAATTCCCGCTAATTCCTCGAGTGTCTTTAATATTTACCGCTTACTTTCCGATACCTAACTAATCACCAATTATATTTCTCAATATCAAATCGTTTCCAATATATCCTCAGATACATCCCCAGGCTCACCCCGAGCCGGGTATAAATCCTCGCTGTGACTTTCCCGCTATACCGCTTGTTAGGATCGCCTCGAATCACAAGCTACAAATATATCCACACAATAATGTGGTCTCAACATTTATCACAGATATTTACATTTATGCCCTCAATGGGCCAAATTACCAAAATACCCTCATAACAAAATATATACCCCTATGCATGCCTTTATCATCATATAATAATATGATCCACATAACCATGCATATAATCATATAATGGCACAATAAATAAATTATGGCCCTCCCGCCCTCCTAATCAAGGTCCTAAACCTTATTAGGAAATTTGGGTCGTTACCGCATGTTTGGAAAATAGGCTTTATATTCTACGACCTAACGAACCCCTCGCACTTAATAATGATTTATTCAAAGTAGTTAAACCTAGGACAAATAAACGTCAAAAGACCGATAATGATAACATGACATATTTATGGGATTTGAGACTAGGTCACATTGGCTATGATGGGATTCAAAGACTTACAAATGACGGACCTTTGAGGGAACTCACCTTGGGTGAATTACATGTCTGTGAATCTTGTCTAGAAGGAAAACTTACCAAGCATCTATTCTCTGCAAAGGGTGATAGGGCCAAAGAACCATTTAGACTTGTTCATTCAGATGTTTGTGGACATTTGAATGTACAAGCCAGGGGTAGTTTTGAGTATTTTGTATCTTTCATTGACGATTACTCTAGATACTCATGTCTTCACCTAATGCATAGAAAATCATAAACATTTTCAAAGTTTTAGGAATTCCTAGTTATGGCTAAGAACCAATTAGGTAAAACGTTATAGATCTTGCGATCTGATAAGGGTGGAGAATATTTGGATATGCAGTTCCAAGATCATTTAACTGAACTTGGGATTTTATCACAACTTACTGCCCCGGGTACTCCGCAACAAAATTGTGTAGCGGAACGTCGGAATAGAACTTTATTGGAAATGGTTAGATGCATGCTTAGTTACTCAACTCTACAAACTTCATTCTTGGGACATGAAATTGAGACTGCAAATGAAATTATAAACTTCGTACCGTCAAAATCAATCCCCAAAACACCTTTATAACGCTAGAATGGTTGTGAATCTAGTTTATGTCATTATAGAATCTGGGGATGTCCCGCCCACGTCCTACGAAAAAAGGAAGGAAAGCTAGAACCACGAACCAAAGTTTGCATGTTTGTTGGCTATCCAAAAGGCACTCGAGGTGGAATTTTCTATAGTCATTCAGAAAAGAAAGTGTTTACATCTACGAATGCTACTTTTATGGAAAATGACTATGTCCAAAACTTCAAACCACACAGCAAGGTAGTTTTAGAGGAGATGGTTGAAGAATTGAATCCAACCAATGTTCCATTGTCATCAATGAAAGTTGATGATGAAATTACCACTCTTCATGTCCAACTGACGCAAGTCAGCCTTCGAGAAGATAGGACTGAGTACAGAAGACTTGCCCCCATGCACCTCGACACTCTATGGATTCTCAGGAGAAGCCCTCATCCTGATGGGACAGATAAAGCTCCCTATGAAGCTTGTAGAGGTACCTCGCCAAGCCTTCAAATACTGCACCTTCGTAGTGGTGGAATGTTCCTCGGCGTACAACGCCATCTTGGGATGACCTGCATTGGTGGAGTTTGGAGCCATCACCTCCATCTCCATCATTTGTGCATGAAGTTCCCAATGGATGCAGGTATCAGCACAGTCCATGGTGACTAGAAAGAGGTGAGACAGTGCTACAATGTCTCCCTCAAGGCTCTAGTGATGATGGTAAGGGAGGAAGGTCCTGAGAAGTTTGAGGCCTCAGAGGTACTGTCCAACCCAAGAGTTCAAGAGGAGAGGTCCATTGAACAAATAGAGGAGGTGGAGGAGGTAGTTCTTGATACCTCCACCCCCAATAGGAAAATAAAAGTTGGGGGAAGCTTGAAAAGGGAAGTCCGTGAAGCATTGGTGGGCTTCCTTCGAGGAAGTCAAGACATGTTTGTGTGGTCACATTCTGACATGACTGACATTAATCTGAATATCATATGACATGCCTTGAATGTTGATCCTAGCTTTGCTCCCGTCCAGTAGAAGCAGTAGATGTTTGATCAAACTCGGAAAGAGGCCCTCAAGGCGAAAGTGGACAAGCTCCTCTACAATGGGTTTATGCAAGAAGCCCAATATCCCAGGTGGCTATCCAATCCTATCCTTGTGCCAAAGCTAAATGGCACTTGGAGGACATGGATCGATTTCTCGAACCTTAACATGGCCTATCCAAAGGATTTCTTTCTGCTTCCCAAGATAGACCAGATGATCGATGCCACCTCTATTTACGAGTTGTTATCGTTCATGGATGCATACTTAGGATATAACCAGATATCCGTGCACGTTTCCGACCAAGAGCACACTAGCTTTCGAACCGACAAGGGTGTCTATTGTTACATTGTGATGCCTTTCGGGTTGAAAAACATTGGCACAACCTACCAAAGGCAGGTTAATAAGATGTTCAAAAACCAATTAGGTCAGAACATGGAGGTCTATGTGGAAGATATGTTGGTAAAGTCCAGGACCGCCCCAGACCACGTGGGTGACCTGATTGAGGTCTTCATGGTGCTCCGCCGATTCGGGATGAAGGTCAACCCTCAAAAATGCACATTTGGGGTGGCCTTCGGCAAGTTCTTGTGCTTCATCGTAAGTGCTCGGCGAACCCTGAGAAGATCAAGGCACTAATCGAAATGCCATCTCCCTGGAAACATAAAGATGTTAAAAGTCTAACATGAAGGATCGAGGCTTTGAGTCGTTTTGTCTCCAAGGCAATGGACAAGTGCATCCCATTCTTCAATGTTCTCCGAGGGAGTTAGAGTTTTGAATGAATAGAAGAATGCGAACAAGCATTCAAATAGCTCAAGGTACACATGGAAAACCCTCCGATCCTATCCAAGCCAGTAAACGGAGAGCCTCTTCTGCTCGACATGGCTGTGTCGGAAGATACCATCAGTGCCGCATTAGTAAGGGAAGAAAGTCGTGTTCAACACCCCGTCTATTATGTCAGCAAAAGACTCCTCGGGGCAGAGTCTAGATACCCGCTGATGGAGAAGTTAACCTTTTGCTTAATGGTTGCCTCTCGGAAGCTAAGACCCTACTTCTAGGCACATCCAATTAAGGTCCTCACAAACCATCCCCTCAGACAAGTCCTTTAGAAGCCTGAGTCATCGAGAAGGCTCTTGAAGTGGCTGGTGGAGTTGAGTCAGTTTGACATCACCTATCATTCGAGGACTACCATAAAAGGTCAGGCACTCGCCAATTTCATTACCAAATGCATCGGGAATCAGGAGAGGACTGAGTGCACCCCAGTGTTCGGACCAGCCTTGAAGTTGTTCGTGGATGGGTGTTCAAACAAAAATGGAGCTGGGGAAGGACTTATTTTGGTTTCCCCCGAGGGACATAGGGTGCATAGTGCCCTCTGCTTTGGGTTTAGTGCCTCTAACAACGAACCGGAGTACGAAGCCTTAATCGATGGGCTCTGCGTGGCACTAGAGCTCAAGGTCGATGGACTCAAGTTCTTTAGCGATTCCCAACTCATGGTGAACCAAGTTCTCGAAGAGTACTAGGTCCGGGGAACAACGATGGCAACGTACTTGGAAAAGGCTCAAGAAATGTTGCATAACTTCCAAAGATTCACTATTCGAAAAGTACCGCGAGAGTAAAATTCCAATGCGGATGCCCTGGCGAAACTGGCCACGACCAAAAATGCTTAATTAATCAATGTGGTCCCCATTGCCAACTTTGAGTCTCTGAGTATCTCGGCTCCATGCAAGGTGGAGTCAATACAACCCCAAGATGGGTGGATGGAGCAAATAGTTAAATTCCTTGTCTCTGGGGAGTTGCCCACAGATAAGAAGACTGCTAGAAAGTTGCTATACCAAGTACCAAGGTACATAGTTATGGACTGTAGGCTTTAGAGGTGAGGTTATTCTTTGCCTTTGCTTCGGTGTGTATCCAAGCAAGAGGCCAATTTAATACTACGAGAGGTACACAAAGGTTTCTGTGGAGATCACGTTGGGGGTAGAGCTTGTCCAAGAAAATCTTAAGATAAGGGTATTTTTGTCCCACCATGAATGGAGACATAATGGATTACGTCAAGAAATGTGAAAAATTCCAACGCTTCGCCAACATCCCCCGAACGCCTTCAAATGAGCTTACTCAAATGACCAGCCCATGGCCTTTTGTTGTCTAGGCGTCGACCTTATAGGGTCCCTGCTTGCAGGGAAGGGAGGGGTGAAATATGCCATAGTGGTCGTCGACTACTTCACAAAGTGGGTTGAGGTCAAGCTGCTCGCCACAATCACCTCCGAAAAGGCTTTGGATTTCGTCATAAAAAATATCGTTTGGCCCGAGGAGCTGCCTAGAGCATTATGGAGCTACCGCACCACTGCACGGACCTCCACTGGCCATTCTCCCTTCTCGATGGCCTACAGGTATAAGGCTATTCTTCCAATTGAAGCAGCAATCTCCGCTCACTGACAGGATACATATGATCCAACCACGAACCATGCTTTACTTTGGGAGTCCCTGGACCTAGTGGAGGAGCTACGTGAAGCTTCTCAGCTTCAATTAGCGTCTTACCAGCAGAAGGTAGCCAAATATTTTAACTCCAAAGTAAAAGATAGAAAATTTGGGGTTGGAGATTTGGTGTTGCGAAGAGTCTTCTTAGCCACCCGAGACCCCGGTGCGGGAGTTCTGGGACCCAACTGGGAGGGTCCATACCAAGTCGAGAGTGTTGTGTGTCTGGGAACATACAAGTTAGCCAGACTAAGTGGGGAGTTTATATTAGGAAAAATTAGATTTCCTCAATGGAAATAGGTAAGAATATTACAACTCTAAGCAATATATTACAAGTAAATATTGATTGATTAAATAAAGTTACAACTCTATAACTGAAAATTACAAATAAACAAAGAAAAGGAAGAAGATGATGAAGAAGAAGAGAATAGTGAGAATACAACTCTAAGCAAAATATTACAAGTAAAGCAAAGGTGTGTGAAACAAAATAGAAGATTACAACTCTTAAACAAAATATACAAGTAAATAGAAGAGAATAATATGAAGATGAAGAGAAATAGAATAGAAAGAAAGAACAAACAAACTAAATAGAAACAACTCTCACTCACACTACCAAAGTGGAGAGTGTTGGGGATCACCAACTTGAACAAGGTTTGAAACCTTTGTCCAAAAGCTTATTTCCCCCTAACTCAAGCACTAAGGGATCTCTCACAGATTATAGGAAATGCTTTGTAGAATTATCAAGCCTCAAGGTGTTTCTAGCCAAGTGCTCTAATGGATAGAAATGTTGTGTCTTTCAAGTGAGCTATAGGCTCCTATTTATAGAGTTTAGAGACACCCTTTGAATTTCAAATTCCACCAACCCCCATGGCTGTTACCAATGTTTAATTGGATTAATATGGAATTAAAAATGAGATTTGGGAGTTATTTGGATTTTTTGAGCCGTTCAACAAAGATTGAAAGAAATGAAAAAAAAAATGGTCAGTTTTGGCCTGTGGCCACGACCAGAGACATTAGTGGTCGCGGCCACTACTCTCTGTCCCACTGGCCGCGGCCACCAACATTCAGTGGTCGTGGCCACTAACCATTTTCAGCACTTAAAAATGTGTTGTTTTTCCAAACGGTTCCAAACCCTCCGAAATGATTTTGTAACTCCCAAAACACATTATTGGGTTTAAATCATATCTCTAACAGCCATTTCACATATGGCTTTATGAAATTCATCTCAATATTGTGTAACACCAAATTTAAACAATAAAGGGTAATATTTGGAAGTTACAAATTTGTAACACCAAATATGTTATATTATTTGGATATATCTCATATATCTAAATATTGCAACTCTCTATTATATGTTACAATATGTGACACTCTTTATCACATTTATTTAATCTAAAATATTATATTATAATATAATATAATATTACATTATATTATAAAATAATATAACATTCCCCCACTAGATTAAATAGTTATCCATTGTAACACTTATTTAATCAATCATTATATTTTAAAATATAACATATCCCCCACTTGATTAAATAAGAACTCTCTCTTATAGGAGTCATTGCATTAGTGCATAAAGCAAAGTGTTTTTCAACTTGAACTTTACTATAGTGTAATTATCACAAAATCTGTCAAAAATTTGGTTGCACTAGGCATTGAACCATCTTTTCATGATAACAAATCGGTAATAACACACACCTTTGCTATGTTCACTTGAGACCTCTATGTCTCCCTTTGCACCATTAATGGCCATGTGCACTTTCCATTCATGGACGTTCTTGAGAATACTCTCAATTCTCATGAGAGGCGGCACCACCCCTAGGTCCATATAGGTAGAATTCTTACAGTATTTTGTTACCAAAAATACTTGTCTTCACAAGACTGAATTCTATTAAAAAAAACCTTTCAATTTTAACCCTCAACTTGGTAACACACAAGTACTCAATATCTCAGATGGGACTTGTTTTGAGTACAACTAATATTCACTTGATTGACTTGTTGTTACCTATTGAACCTAACACTAGTTGAATAACAAGTGTTAAGATAGGTTACCATAAATCGTGAATCTCCTTAGGGAGTTTAAGTCCCATCCCTAGAGATGATGCAGCCACTAAATCCATCGTTAGTGGCTTAGTGAAAGGATCCACCAGATTTTCACGTGTTCACACATAGGATATTGAGATGACTCCTCTTTGAATCAATTCTCTTACATATCCATGTCTTAGACTAATATGTATAGACTTCCCATTATACACTCCGCTGTATGCTCTAGTCAATGTCGCTTGGCTATCACAATGTATCGATATAGTAGATACATTATCTTTGATTAGGGGAATCTCTATCAACAGATCCCTTAACCATTCGGCCTCTTTGCCGGTAGTAGCTAGAGCTATGAACTCTGCTTCCATAGTGGAATGAGATATACAGGTTTGTTTCTTGGAACCCCAAGAAATTGCACCTCCACCAAGTGTAAATACCCAACCAGTTGTGGACAAGTTGTCCCCAAGATTGGATATCCAACTTGCATCTGTATATCCTTCTAAAATTGAAGGAAATTTGGAGTAGTGAAGGCTTAATCCTTTGGCTTTCTTGAGATAACCTAGGACTCTTCCAATTTCCTTCCAGTGATCCACACTTGGATTACTTGTAAACCTACTAAGTTTACTTCCCGCAAATGCTATATCAGGTCTAGTACATTGGGCATCGTACATTAGACTCCCTATAGCACTAGCGTACTCCAATTGAGCCACCGCTCTTCCTTCATTCTTCTCTAGTTTTACACTGTGATCGAGTGGAGTATTGGCATCTTCAACCTTGAGAAGGTTAAATTTGTTCAATACTTTCTCAACATAGTGGGCTTGCCCTAACTCAAAACCCCCACTATGTTTCTTTACTTTGATACCAAGTATGGTGTCAACTTCTCCAAGATCTTTCATCTTGAAGGTTGATGATAGAAACCTCTTCGTTTCTTCTATCCCTTTCATGCTATTACTTAGAATAAGCATGTCATCCACATATAAGAAAACAATGATCACATATCCCTTACAAGTTTTGGAATACAAACACTTGTCTCCATTGTTATGTCTAAACCCATTAGACATGATGTCTTCATCAAATTTCTCATGCCATTGCTTAGGAGCTTGTTTCAATCCATATAAGGATTTTACAAGTCTACAAACTTTATGTTCATATTTTTGTAGGATAAACCCTTCGAATTGTTCTATATAGACCTCCTCATTGAGGTTACCATTAAGTAATGCCATTTTGACATCCATTTGATGAACATACAAGTTGTGTATAGAAGCTAAAGCGAACAAAATTCTTATAGAAGCTGTTCTTGCAACAGGCACATATGTATTGAAATAATAGATACCCTCTTTTTGCCTAAACCCTTTAGCTACTAATCTAGCTTTAAAGGTTTGGAAAGTGTCGTCAGTGTGGTATTTTCTCCTAAATACCCACTTACACCCAATTGGCTTAGACCCCGGTGGGAGGTCTACCAATTCCCAAGTGTTATTGGAAAGAATGGAATCCATCTCATCATTGATGGCTTCTTTCCAAAATGCACTATCTCTCGATTGCATAGCTTCTCTATAAGTCTTAGGATCATCCTCAACGAGAAGTACAATAGGAATTTTCCTAATGACTTCCTCTCTATTTCCTTCTACCATGTAGAATGAAATTCGTTGAGAATCTGTCTCATCCACCACTAGACTTTTATGATTTTTAAGCCTTTGACTTCTTCTAGGTTCAAAGGGTTGCTTTACATCCTTTTGAGAATTCTCCTCTTGAGAATAAACTTTGGATGTAGAAGCTTGAGAATTGTTCTCATATAACAAATTCTCCTTTAGAGATGTTGAAGCTTGAGAATTGTTGTCACATAACATATTCTCACAAAATTAAAATTCTCTAGATTCAATCACAATATTAGACTCTAAGTCTAATAGCCTATAAGATTTACTATTGTTGGCATAACCAACAAAAGCACACTTTATGGCTCTTGAACCTAACTTTGTTCTATTAGGTTCGTTTTTCTTGCAATATGCAAGACACCCCCACACTTTGAAGTACCCTATGTTGGGTTTTTTTCCTTTCCATAACTCATATGGAGATATCTCATTTTTCTTCATCGGTATTTGATTAAGAATGTAACAAGCAGTTTAAAGCGCTTCACCCCATAAGTTGAAGTTCAACTTAGAAAACACCAACATAGAATTTATCATCTCTTGATAAGTCCTATTTTTCCTTTAGGCAACACCATTGTGTTGTGGTGTATAAGGTGCAGTGCACTCATGAATTATACCATTTTCTTCACAAAATGTATTGAATTCATTAGAGAAGTCTCTCCTCCTCTATCACTTCTTAGCACCTTAATCTTTTTATTTAGTTGATTTTCAACTTCTAATTTATACAATTTAGAAGCATCAAAAGTTTCATCTTTATGTTTTAAAAGAAACACATAGGTATATCTACTAAAATCGTCTATAAAAGTAAGAAAATACCTTTTACCACCTCTAGTTAAAACACCATTTAATTCACAAAGATCACTATGGATTAAATCTAGTAAATTAGATGATCTTTCTACACTAGGAAATGGTTTCTTAATCATTTTTTCTTTAACACATGTTTCACATTTACTATAGTTTTTAATATTGCATGCAATCATACCACATTTAACTACTCTTTTCATGGTGGAAAAATCTATATGCGATAGTCTAAGATGCCACAAAAATAAAGAATCATACTAAAAAATATAGGTGGAATAAACATTTTTATTAATAACATTGAAAGTTACATCATTGGTCAATTTAACCATACCCTCACAAGAGTACCCCTTTCCCAAAAATACATTTGATTTGGTAAGTATAAGTTTACCGGACTCAAAAATGGCTTTAATGCCGGGCTTGCCAAGCAAATCACCACTTACCAAGTTTCTACTCATTTCGGGAACATAAAGTACATTCACTAATGTAACTTTCTTGCCAGAGGTGAAAAAGACTTCAATGGTACCTTTGCCAAGTACCTTGGATTTTCCCTCATTGCCCATTTGAATCTCATGGTTGCCCTTTGACTCTTCAAAGGTCTTGAACAATGATTTGTCATAGGTGACATGGATGGTGGCACATGTATCATACCACCACCCTTTCACCTTTCCTTGGACTGCATTCACCTCACTAAGGGTAGCAATTATGTTTTCCTCTTGAGTTGCGTTCACCTTAGGTCCTTGTTTGTCTTTTCTATGCCTACACTCTCTAGCATAGTGAACCTTTTTCCCACACACAAAGCAAGAAACCTTCTCGCCCTTAAACTTGTTTGGGTTGGTTTTTGGACCCAAAGGTTTCTAGTTACCCTTTTTCCCTTTGTTTTTGGGATGTTTTGGTTGTGACACCGCATTTGCTTTGGAAGTCTCTCCATTAGACCCCTCCATAAGTTTATCTCTACATATCGATTCCTCTTCGATTCAAATATGCTTTTGGATTTCCTCCAAAGAATAATCCTCATTTTTATGAAGGATTCTTTTCCTATAGCTCTTCCAAGTTGGTGGTAATTTAGCCACTATAACACCAACTTGAAAGGCCTCGGGAAGCTCAATATTTAAAACTTTCAATTTGTTAACAATTATTTACAATTCATGAATTTGAGGAAGAATAGGTTTATCACCAAAAAATTCGAAATCAAAGTATTGAGATATCAAAAACTTTTTGGTACCTTCCTCTTCCGCCTTGAACTTTTTCTCAAGTGCATCCCATATCTCCTTGGTCAATTTGGTCTCAGTGCAGAGGTCATAGAGCCTATCAGATAGGTCGTTGAGGATATGACCCCTACAAAGGAGATTGTCCTCCTCCCTCTTCCTTCTTTTCTCCACCTCCTCGGGAGTGTCCTTGTTGGATGGCGTCAAGAGAGGTTCTAGAGTGGATTCTAGAATGTAGGCGATTTTGAGAGTGGTCAAAAAGAATCTTGCCTTGTCTTGCCACCTAGTGAAATTGGACCCATCAAACCTATCCAACCTCACTAGGTCTTGATTCATGATTTTGATGGTCTCACCTTCCATTGAAACAAACAAGAATAAGCTTTTGAATGTTAGGAATAATTAGATTGCCTCAATGGAAATAGGTAAGAATATTACTACTCTAGGCAATATATTACTACTCTAAAACTGAAAATTACAAATAAACAAAGAAAAGGAAGAAGATGATGAAGAAGAATAGAATAGTGAGAATACAACTCTAAGCAAAAGATTACAAGTAAAGCAAATGTGTTTGAAACAAAATAGAAGATTACAACTCTTAAACAAAATATACAAGTAAATAGAAGAGAAGAATATGAAGATGAAGAGAAAAAGAATAGAAAGAAAGAACAAACAAACTAATTAGAAACAACTCTCACTCACACTACCAAAGTGGAGAGTGTTGGGGATCACCAACTTGAACAAGGTTTGAAACCTTTGTCCAAAAGCTTATTCCCCCCTAACTCAAGCACTAAGGGATCTCTCACAGATTATAGGAAATGCTTTGTAGAATTATCAAGCCTCAAGGTGTTTCTAGACAAGTGCTCTAATGGATAAAAATGTTGTGTCTTTCAAGTGAGCTATAGGCTCCTATTTATAGAGTTTAGAGACACCCTTTGAATTTCAAATTCCACCAACCCCCATGGCTGTTACCAATGTTTAATTGGATTAATATGGAATTAAAAATGGGATTTGGGAGTTATTTGGGTTTTTTGAGTCGTTCAACAAAGATTGAAAAAACCGAAAAAATGGTCAGTTTTGGCCTATGGCCGCGGCCAGAGATATTAGTGGCTGCGACCACTACTCTCTGTCCCACTAACCGCGGCCACTGACCATTTTCAATACTTGAAAATTTGTTGTTTATCCAAACGGTTCCAAACCCTCCGAAATGATTTTGTAACTCCCAAAACACATTATTGGGGTTAAAATCATATCTCTAACAGCCATTTCACATATGGATTTATGAAATTCATCTCAATATTTTGTAACACCAAATTAACACAATAAAGGGTAATATTTGGATGTTACAAATTTGTAACACCAAATATGTTACATTATTTGGATATATCTCATATATCTAAATATTGTAACTCTCTATTATATGTTACAATATGTGACACTCTTTGTCACATTTATTTAATCTAAAACATTATATTATAATATAATATAATATAATATTACATTATATTATAAAATAATATAACAGTTTATTCCTCACGACTGGAATGTCGAGCATCTTCGCTGGATTACCAATAGTATGAGCAGCAAATATTGTCTATTTCTGTAATACCCCCTGTAGCCTCCGGGCACATGTAATGGAAACTGTGTATGTAAAACACGATAAGAAATTTATTGTCTACTTATATTCTTTGGTTTCCTTTACTTTCTATTAATGTTGTGTAAGAGCACTTGCTCGCCTGAACAAGTGACTGTAGACTAGTCTCCGAACACTTGGGGGGCATGGAGTTTGGGCAGCACTACACCTCACAAGGAATGACCTAGGAAACTAAACTTGTCAAAGAGGAGTAGGCCTAGTGTTGCAATCTTGAGAATAGAAAATTCTAGGAAATTAGTAAAGTCTAGCCTAGAAGGCAGCTTGTTCCAAGTGGAACTAAGCTTAACACCTAGGAGCTAGATAATCCAAGTAGCGCGAGAATAGACTATTACCACCTCCCGTGGACACCAAGCTCAAGGAGATTTGGCTAAGTATCTTGGTCTCAAGGTTCGAACAGAAGGTCGAGTACCCTATACTTGGCCTCGGGATATCCATGGCAAGGGAAGCTTGGCTAGTCGATGAGCGAAGCACCCCTAATGTCACTATATCCCATACCTAGAAAACCCAGTGTAACACAAACTAAGAATTTAGGATACCTCCCGAGGACAGCGCACGCCTGGAGAGTAATAACCAAATCATAATTTGTGTGATACGAACGGATGCCCAGATAGCCTACGCCTGGGCGCCTCATTAACATTACCTCCTGAGGAGGTGTAAGACGGTATGGAAGTAATAAGATAAGCACTCGGAGAGCAGTATTGAAACCCCCAACCTCTCGAGTAGTGCATACTCGGGGGGTAGGTGGTTCCACATGCTAGGACCCCTAAAAGCCCAAACCTTTGGATTGCGGGTGCATAAGATGCCAAGTGAAGACCAACAGTGAATTCAACGTCAAATTTACTTCTAGGACTATGGGCCTACAAGGGACTAAACGTGGGAGCCACTAGTAAAGTAGTTTGAGTTCTTATTTGTGTGACACCCGTGTCACGTTGAATTTACATAACCAACTATTCATAACGGTTTGAGTTCTTGTTCTCGTGACATTCGTGTTACGTTGAATTTATAGAACCAAGTGTTTAAAACGGTTTGAGTTCTTATTCTCGTGACATTCGTGTTACATTGAATTTATAGAACCTAGTGTTTAAAACGGTTTGGGTGCTTATTCTCGTGGCAATTTAAGTTACGGTGAATTCATAGAACCAAACCAAATAAAAAGCAGGGCAAGCTACATAATTCTTAAATGGGTGAATAATTAAAACTATGCTCGGGGGCTCAAGCGATTGTTTGTCTATACCTCAATAAGGTTATGGCATGCATGCATAAGTGCAACAATTATAATCAGTCTTCGGGAACCTCCACCACCAGTTCAATAATTGGATCTCCACTTGGGGCACCCCCTGCCTGGGCCGTCTTAGTAGCTGGGCTCACCTCAATTGGTTGAGTGGCCTCAGCAGATAGTTCTTCTCGAAAGCCTTTCATCTTCTCCTTAAGGGAGACAACCTTATCCTGGGACTTCTAAAGTTTGTATGACTTCTCCATCATGATGTCTCCCAGGCACTGGCAGGCCAAGGCGGACTGCAAAACGAAAAAATAAAAGGAAGAAAAGTGTTATCCTAATAAACCCTTCTTGAGTTGAATTCAAGCACGGGAATGAGTAGCTTACCTGGACAGAGGCGTACCGACACAAGGCCATGAGAGACGCCTCATTACTTTTGCCGAGTTAGGAGAAGCTTCAGGCATTCAACTCGCACATGGTGGAGCTAACCCCTTGGAGGAGCTCGGCGGTGAGAGGAGCAACGAACTCCCCTAGCTTGGCAGAGAACAAAGTCTCCTGCTCGGCCAGACCAATTGGAGGGATGATGGGCCTCTCTCGGGGTGGTTTGAGTTTATGAAGGGCCTCGATTGTCTCGTGCAAGGCTTTGTTGCCTTCCTCGAGCCTTGCTTCAAAGTGTTGAAGCATCTTCTTCTACTGCTCCAACAAAGACCCCTCATACTTCTCAAGGTACACCAGGAGACGGATTTGGGGTGGCATCGCCTCCTGCTCTAAGTCTTGAACCGACCCTTGGTCCAGTTCTGGGACCTCCTCTTGCCTTGCCTCTTGAACTACCTTGTCTGACCCAGGTGATGAGGGGATCTCCACTACCGGGGGCAAGTCGGCTGCAAGGACCTCCGCGGGGGGAGTGAAGACTCTCAACCTCTTGGCCGGTGGAGAGGGTTCGGGTTGCTCCCAAGGACGCAATGACCCCTGTAACATCCCAAATTTCCTAATAAGGCTTAGGGCCTTGATTAGTGGGCCAGTTTCTTATTAGAAGGGCATTTTCGTAATTTTGGCGCATTATGGGTATATTTGAATATACACGTGCATATATGTGATATATGTGTGAGACCACATTATTATGTGGATATATTTGGATTATTCGGCACAAGGCGATCCTAGTGAGCAATTAGCAAAAAGGCCACAACGGGAACAAATACCCAGCTCAGGGTGAGCCTAGGGGTATTTTGGTAAATTAGTACATTGCCGAGGTTTATTGGGTAATGGATATTTAATTGGTTTTTATTGAAGATAGCTGAGATTTATTTAAGAAATGGTGGCAAATGATCATTCTGCCCCTATGGGGATTAAAGGGCAAGCTTTGGACTTAAGGGCATTTAGGTCATTAATGGGCTTTGTCTATACTTAGCCAAAGTAGAAGGTTGTGGATTAGAAGGAAAGAAATTAAAGGAAACATGCAGAACTCTCCCAAACTCTCTGTCTCGTTCCTCTCTTCTACCTTACTTGGAGCTTAAGGAAAATTGAAGCTTGGAGTGTAGGATCAAGCTAGGATCAGCTTGGGGACCATTGGGCAGCCATTAAGGTAACGATTTTGAGCTTCAAAACTCTGAATTCTAAGTTCTTACTCTATTTTTATGGTGTTTTGAGCTTTAGGGTTTGGGTATGGATTTTGGGGATTTGTTGGAGTTTTGAGGAAAAAGTTGGTTAGGTTTTGTTGCTTTTGATGAGTAGAATGGATTTCTATGGTTAATTCTGGGTTATGAGGTATTAAGGGATGGATTTTGAAGCTTTGGCTCGGGGAGATTCGAAGAGAAAAACCCAAAATTTAAGGTTTCTGGTATCAGCGCTGTAGCGCTAGGTTGGGAGCGTGACAGCGCTAGGCTGTGTTTTTAGGCGATTTGAGTTTCTGACTCTATCACCGTAGCGCCCAGTAGGTAGCGCTGTAGCACTACTCGGCTTTCAGAACTTGATTTTTTGGTATTTTTTAGGGTTTTTGCTCAGGGGCTTGGGGGACGATTTCACCACCCCGTTTGGTGGAATTGGAGGTCCCGGGAGCATGGGATTGGACCAGGGTTCATTTATGGAATCAAATGATGATAAGACATTATCTATGGGTTGTGAATAGGTTGTTGCTAAGGCTCAGGACGGGATTGTACTCGGGGGTCGCTTAAATCCAGTGATTGGACAAAAGGTAAGAAAACTGCACTTGTTGCGATAATTTTGCTATGCAAGTGCACACAGTCGCAAACTCGTAATAAAATGGTAAAACCAAGTATCGTCCTCAAGGACTGAGTTATCAATTACCAGTCAATTAATTTCTTGTTCTATTTGATGAATTGAAATTCTTGATTTTTGTAAAATACAGCAAAAGAACCAATAAAGTGCAGAAATAATAATCGACAATTAAATAGAATAATAACTAATAATAAAACTTTTAATTTAATCACTGAGAAACAATTAGGATATTCAATCTCATCAACTATCCTCCCTATTATTCCCTAATGCAAAGTGTGAATTCTTCTTATTTTTACCTAATTCAATTAACAAGTTGATACAGCAGCCTATAATCATACTATGAATTATAAACTCAACCTAGGTGACAATTTCCTATATTTCTATGGTAAATTGAACCACAAAGGTAGCATTAATCTCAATCAACTTAATAACAGTTACACAATTAATTCAGATACTTTCGTTCTAAATTAAAATTATGTCCAATATAACCACAGCAGAATTAAATCTCACTTCTCAGATTTTGACTTAAAAACATATATATATGACTAAAGATGGCCAATCAATAATCAATCTATAAGAACAGGTTATAAGGAATTGAAGAAGATTGAAGAAGAGGAAATTAAAATTGCATTAGGTCATAACAGAAATTCAAGTGATTCAATTGAACATCCTAAACAGAAAATTAGTTCATAGTCATAGTGCTAATCACAACAGAAATTAAAGATAACATCAGGAAGAAAAACATGTAAAAATACTCTAAGCTTGAGCCTTCAAAACCAGAACTCCTCCCTTCGTCCGTACGTCCCTATTCCTCTCCTTTTCGCAATCTTAAAACCTAAGATTTCAAAAATTAAAGAAGCAGGCCGCGGCTCTACATGCACTATGCCGCGGCCCGTATCACAATTTCTGGGCAGGAGGTCCTTTTCATGCCGCGGCTCTCTGAAGCCATGCCGCGGCCCGCATCGACGAATTCCGGGCAGAGTACCCATCTATGCCGCGGCCCGAAGACTTCCTGAAAAACAATGCTTCTGTTTCCCACCTAGCCGCGGCTCCCTTTTGCTCATGCCGTGGCTCTTAAGGGAAATCTCATTTCTTCAAGTTTTCATCCCAAAATTTCACCAACACTTCCAAATTGTGTTGAGAACCATTCTTGATCCAAATATGATGGAAAACTCGGTTATTTCTTCCCTTTCTTTGGCATTTTCTTCCACATGCTCAATTCTTCCTGATATTCACAAAAACAACCAAACAAAGCATAAACACGCGCTAAAACAAGGAAAAACAAAATAAAAGACTACTAAAAACATCACCAAAACATAATAAAAACTAGACTCAACAAACTCCCCCAAACTTAACCTTTACTCGCCCTCGAGTAAAGACCAAATTAAACTAATCAAAAAGAAACAAACACAAACGAACAAGCTAAACCATCATTACCATCTACACTGCTTTGCCAAAACTCATGAAATCTCAATTGCAATATTTATAACCAGAATTTCAGCCCAATTGCCTTAAAGTCCAACTTATACAGTTCAATTAGGGAAATCAATAATATATCATGAAAATGACTACAACACTTGGATTCTATCATATATGCTCAATTCATTCCAGACATTTCCACAAACCAACATCTGCAATATGCTTGCATTACTTGACCTTCTCCACTAATGTCAACAACACATGTTTTGAAATCAAAAGGACTTTCACAGGTTATAGTGTTAGGCTTAGGTAAGGGTAGATGAAATTCTCATTTAGGCTCAGTCGTTACCATAAGCATAAAAAAACCTTGAAACCCACCAAATTTCTCTTTACCACACCAAAAATCACCCTTTTATACAATTAGAGAGAGAGATGACAACACTTTTCATTATTTTCTTCTTTTCTTTTTCTAGACTTATAACTTTTTTTTTTCAAATCACACTCCCCCAAACTTATTATTTTCTATATATATATATGATCAAGGAGTGTGACAAAGTGATATTATATATTTTTTTTTTCAAAGACTTCTCTCTCTCTCTCTTCTTTTTGTACAATCATACTATATTCCAATCATACCAATTCCTTACTATTTTTCCTTCTTCTTTCCCACAAATTATATGCTTATGATAACAAAAGGAAAGGAAAACACAAATAAAAAAGTTCTGAAATTTAGGCACAAGTAGTATGATCAAGAACAAAAAACAAGTTTAAGGCTCAAAAAGGGTAACTAAGGATAATTAACTCAAGGTCGGCTTGGAAGGCACAATCGATCCAATAAAATTTCCTAAATCACTTTTCTAAACACATGTCATCAAGAATTTCGCCTCAAAAGCCAAATAATGCAAGTTCTATTAGATTCAAATTGTCATTCCACCAACCCTAGTCAAACACATATAATACAATCCAAAATGTTGTCTTTTCAAAACATATTAAAAATTTCCCACAAAACTTTTTAAATTCAACTCTAAAACAATTGAACCAAGCACACAGTTGAATTCAATTTCCTTTTCACGAGCAAAGACAAAGCAAGTACAGACAAGAATGATGGTTTAACCTTTACACTACAGAAAACTAAACTAAACAACGCAGAAAACAAAAAATAAAACAAAATAAGCTCCCCCCCAAACTTAAGATGCACATTGTCCCCAATGTGCTAAAGAAAAGAACAAGGGAAGAGAACTTACCTGACGCCACATCAGTATGGCGGAGGAGGTGGTGGAGGTGGCCACTGATATGGAGTGTACTGTGGCGGTGGAGTGAAATAATTCTCATCAGCTGAACTCATAGTCCACCTCGTGACCAAAGTATTCAACTCCTCAATGTGAGCCCGCCCATATTCATTTTGTTGCACCATAAAGTCATTATAGTGCTGATTTTGCGCCTGCTGCGATTGGATTAAATACTGATTTTGTTGAATAATGTAATCCAATCGAGCATGCGTACGCTGCGTGTGCTCATCAATCGGTCCTCCAATTTCCAAATTTTCAGGTGGGTTGCTGGGACCTGCTTCTTCTACTTCCTCCTCCTCAGCTTGATCAGGATCCCCTGTTTCATCAGCCCGGCTGCGCTTATTTGGCTGAGTAGAGGGAGGCTGCGTAAGAGAGGCTGGAGGGAAGGCTGTAAACAAGTTCTGATTGATTGCCCCCATTGGCCTCCGGACTAGATCGCTGGAAAAGGTTGGTACCTCATAAGTGCTGCATAAAGTCGAGAGGAAGGTACCATGGGCGACACCAGCTGTAGTGTTGAATCTACTGATGTTGCGTATGCTATATCGAATAATGCGGCCCACATCGACCTTCTTTTGGGTCATGATAGCATACACTAACAAACAACGCTCTCGATCAACAGAAGACAGATGAGACGTCGGCAGTAAACGTGCACTCACAAAATAAAACCACGCCTTCGCAGCTGTGTTTAGCTGCCAACTGAAACGTGCCCCTTCCATACTCAAGACCGCAGCCACCGCATCATAGTCTGGCTCCTCGAAATGGGCCAAATTCCAGTGTTCATCCTCTTGTGCAGAAAATGAGGGAAGATCCAGTAATTGGTTGAATGCGTAGGATGTTGTAGGCACCAATTTGCCCCTGACAAAATTATTCTGTTCTGCATCTTGATATGAGAAGTTGGCAAAAAATTCATATATAATAGAGCAGTTGGCTG
This sequence comes from Humulus lupulus, assembly GCF_963169125.1. Lineage (NCBI taxonomy): Eukaryota > Viridiplantae > Streptophyta > Magnoliopsida > Rosales > Cannabaceae > Humulus > Humulus lupulus. The sequence continues at coordinate 61,380,747 of NC_084797.1, read as the reverse complement.
AATCCACATGGGTCGAGTCACAAAACAAATTCCATCTACGTCGCACTATTTCAGCTTTGATAAGTTCATAACCAGGGTGTTGTACAGCAGGGGCCTCATTAAGGTCAAACCCCCTTTCCCTTACCGCCGATCTTTTATAAATCTTTTTAAACAACTCGGCAGCGTCCTTATTAACAAATAAATTAGTGTCATACTCAGCTGGGGCAGGTGGTGTTGGTGGTGGTTGAGTGCGTGATGAGGATGCTTTCTTGGAGGAGGTGCCTCTAGGGGGATTTCGCTTAGGACCCATAATATCTTTCAAAAAGAACCAACTAAACCCCCAAATATGCTCTCAAGAACTTGAGTATAATTTCCTTTTTGGTGTCACTTCCCCCAAACTTACTAATTACCACAATCAACAACCTCAAACACTAATTCCCACAATCAATAGCCTCAAACAATAATTCCCACAATCAATAATTGGCAAAACCCTTAATCTTCTCACAAGAACAACAAAGAACAATCCACAACACCACAATGCAATCTAATCTCCAATCAAAAGCATTAGACTAGAGAAGATACACTTACTTGAATGGCACAAAAATCCTTCTTGTGGTCTCCTTGACTGATGGAAGTCTCAAAAAAAAAATTGAGAGAAAAAGATGTTTGGAGTGTGAGTAAGATTGTGAGAGTGAATGAATGAGATAATGACTGATTTAGGGCTTTTTATCCCAATTTTCAGACTAGGGCCGCGGCATTACCTTGACTATGCCGCGGCCCGCATAGAATCGCCAGGATGTAATGCTGCGGCTCTCTCATACATATGCCGCGGCCCGCCTTGTTATTCTGGGAAAATTGGAGCTTAATGCCGCGGCCCTCCTCAGCCATGCCGCGGCCCGCCCCTATACTGCCAAATTCGTGAGCCTCTGGAACCCCCAATGCCGCGGCATCATATGGCTATGCCGCGGCCCTTAAGGAATTTTTATTTTTTTGATTTTTTTGATTTTTTTAAAGTTTTTTTCATTTTTCACGTTTTTCACGATTCTAAAAGTCCAAAAATAAACCAAATATCCATTGTTTACAAATACCAAAGTAAAATAAATAACAAGTAAAATATAGGGTGCCTCCTACAAGCGATGTCGTTAACGTCATTTAGCCGGACGCTGAACCCCTCTTCAGAGAGGCTTCAGAAGGAGGATAGACTTCGCTTGATCAAAACTACCACCCACGTAGGGCTTCAATCTCTGACCATTGACTTTAAAGGAATCACCTGAGTTGCCCCGAACTTCTACAGAACCATAAGGAAAAACTTGAACTACAGTGAATGGCCCTGACCATCTTGACTTCAGTTTGCCAGGAAACAGCCGCAGTCTTGAATTGAAAAGAAGTACCTGCTGCCCTGGTTGGAACTCTTTTCTGATTAAGTTCTTGTCATGCCAAGCCTTTGTTCTTTCTTTATAAATCTTGGCATTCTCATAAGCCTCATTTCTGAACTCGTCAAGTTCATTCAATTGCAACAGTCTTCGTTCACTAGCGGCACTCCAATCATAGTTTAACTTTTTCATAGCCCAGAATGCCCTATGCTCCAATTCAACCGGTAGATGACACGCTTTACCAAACACCAACCTGTAAGGAGACATGCCTATTGGTGTTTTGAATGCAGTTCTATATGCCCAAATCGCATCATCTAACTTTTTCGACCAATTCTTCCTCGAACTGTCAACGGTCTTCTCCAAGATGCTCTTGATTTCTCTGTTCGAAACTTCAGCTTGCCCATTTGATTGAGGATGGTAAGGCAAAGCTTTTCGGTGATAAACTCCATAACGAGCCAGCAATGCATCCAGTTGCTTATTCACAAAGTGTTTCCCTTCATCACTAATCAGAGCTCGGGGAGTGCCAAATCTAGTAAAAATATGTTTATGCAGAAAATTAAGCACAGTTTTACCATCATTGGCTCTAGTTGTTGTAGCCTCCACCCATTTGGATACATAATCCATTGCCAATAGAATATATTCATTGTTGTAAGACGGTGGAAAAGGCCCCATGAAATCAATGCCCCATACGTCAAACAGTTCCACCTCAAGAATCCCTTGTAGAGGCATTTCGTTTCTCCTCGAGATATTGCCAGTTCGCTGACATCTATCACAAACCTTGACAAACACATTGGCATCCTTGAATAATGAAGGCCAATAGAAACCACTTTGTAATACCTTAGCCGCTGTTCTTGATGCTCCAAAATGCCCTCCGCATTGTTGAGTACGACAGTGACTAAGAATGGACTGCATCTCTTCTTCAGGAACACACCTTCTGATAATCTGATCAACACAGTGCCTATAGAGAATAGGTTCCTCCCAATAGTAGTGTTTCACCTCAGAAAAGAATTTCTTTAATTGCTGCTTTGACATTTCAGAAGGCACAATTTTTGCAACCAAAAAGTTCACTATGTTTGCAAACCACGGGACAGCTAAAGTCTCACCTACCCCAAACAACTGCTCGTCAGGAAAGTGATCATTGATTTGCACTGCTTTCTTATTTTTAGTCTCCTCCACCTCAAGTCTAGAGAGATGATCAGCTACCACATTCTCGCTGCCCTTCTTGTCACGAATCTCCATGTCAAATTCTTGAAGCAACAGAATCCATCTAATCAGGCGGGGCTTGGCATCTTTCTTTGACATCAAGTATTTAATGGCAGAGTGATCAGTGTAGACAATCACCTTGTTACCAATTAGATATGGTCTGAATTTATCGCAAGCAAACACAATAGCTAGCAAATCTTTTTCTGTAGTGGCATAATTCAGCTGAGCATCATTTAGAGTCCGACTAGCATAGTAAATAGACCTGAATACCTTGTCAATCCGTTGTCCCAGAACTGCCCCCACTGCGTAATCACTGGCATCACACATCAACTCAAAAGGCAATTCCCAATTCGGAGCTATCACAATTGGAGCAGAAATAAGCTTTTCTTTCAAGAAATTGAACGCCCTCAAACATTCGTCATTAAAATCAAAGACAACTCCATTCATAAGCAAATTCGAGAGAGGCTTAGACACCTTTGAAAAATCTTTGATTAATCTTCGATAGAACCCAGCGTGACCAAGAAAACTTCTGACTCCTTTGACTGAAACTGGTGGAGGCAGCCTTTCAATGGTAGAAATTTTTGCTCTATCTACCTCAATTCCCTCACTTGAAATTTTATGGCCAAGGACAATCCCTTCTTTCACCATAAAATGGCATTTCTCCCAATTCAACACTAGATTAGCCATCTCACAACGACGCAGCACGTTCTCCAAATTACCCAAACAAAGGTCGAATGATGAGCCAAAAACAGAGAAGTCATCCATGAAAATCTCAATACACCGGTCTACCATGTCTGAAAATATGGCCATCATGCACCGTTGAAATGTTGCAGGGGCATTGCATAGTCAAAATGGCATTCTCCTGAAAGCAAATGTGCCATAAGGACATGTGAAGGTTGTTTTCTCTTGATCCTCTGGTGCAATAGCGATCTGATGATACCCAGAATACCCATCTAAGAAACAGTAGTAGCTATGGCCTGCCAATCTGTCAAGCATCTGATCAAGAAAAGGCAAAGGAAAATGATCCTTCCTTGTTGCCTTATTGAGCTTGCGGTAGTCTATACAAATCCGCCACCCCGTTACAGTCCTTGTTGGAATGAGTTCATTGTTATCATTTTTCACCACAGTCATTCCACCCTTCTTAGGTACCACTTGTACAGGGCTCACCCATGCACTATCAGAAATTGGGTAGATCACCCCAACATCCAACCATTTAAGAATCTGCTCCAATACTACATCCTTCATGGCTGGATTGAGTCTTCTCTGAGCCTCTATGGATGGCTTGCTATTCTCCTCCAATAAGATTTTATGCATCACTGTCGTTGGGCTTATTCCTCTAATATCTGCCAAGGTCCACCCAATGGCCAATTTATGCTTCCTTAGAACCCTCAATAGTTTCTCCAATTCTACCTTTGACAAGTCAGCTGACACAATGACCGGTAAAGTTTCATTCTCTCCCAAATAAGCATATTGCAAGTGATCTGGGAGGACCTTTAATTCCAACGGTGGTGGCTGCTTAATGGAGGTTAGCGGTTTATCAAACGCATCCGCTAATTCTTGAAACTTCTTCCAATATGGTTGGAAGGAGTTTATCCAGTTTACACATTCTCTGATCTCAGCATCATCATCATCATCGCACTCATCACCCAATAATACTGCCTCTAAAGCATCACTGCTCATCCTTCTCTTGGAGATTGCCTTTTCTATCACATCCACACTAAAGCAACTGTCACTAGCCACCGGATACTTCATAGACTTGAAGACATTAAAGACCACCTCATCTCCTTGAACTCTAAGCTTAAGCTCTCCTTTTTGAACATCAATAAGAGCTTGGCCTGTGGCTAGAAATGGCCTACCAAGAATAATGGGGACATCTGTGTCCTCCTCCATGTCCAGAACAATAAAGTCAGCAGGAAATATGAACTTATCCACCTTCACAAGAACATCCTCAATAATACATCGTGGATGTGTTAACGATCGGTCTGCGAGCTGTAAAGTGACAGTTGTTGGTTTTGCCTCCCCCAAACCAAGTCGTTTAAACACAGATAAGGGCATCAGATTGATACTTGCCCCCAGATCACATAAGGCGTGCTTGCATTCAAACTTGCCAATGGTGCAAGGTATGGTGAAACTCCCCGGATCTCTCAGCTTTTGGGGTAACTTCCTTTGTAAAATAGCGCTGCACTCTTCAGTGAGTGCTACAGTCTCATAGTCCTCCATTCTCCTTTTCTTTGACAGAATCTCCATCATGAACTTAACATAACTGGGCATCTGCTCCAAGGCCTCCGCAAAAGGAATGTTTATGTGCAGCTTTTTAAACACCTCAAGAAACTTAGAAAACTGTTTATCAAGGGTAGTCTTTCTAAGCCTCTGAGGGTATGGAACTCTAACTGGCTGCTCAATGACAACTGGGGGACTCTGTTCTGACTTCTGATGGTCTTCAGTAACCCTTTCTGAATCAGACTGTGCACCCATCTCTTTTTTCTGAACCACTGCCTGTGGAGGTCTAGGCTGCTCTGTTTGCTTCCCACTCCTCAGAGTGATTGCTTGAACTTGCTCCTTGGGGTTGACTTCAGTATTACTAGGCAAGTTTCCCTGGGGTCTGTTATTGAGCATATTGGCCAACTGCCCAACCTGTGTCTCAAGGTTTTGAATAGAGGATCTGGTCTCAGTCATAAATTGAGTCTGAGTGTTAGTAAGAGTCAACAGGGCAGCTTGCAGTTCATTAGGTCTCTCAGGTTGAGGCATTGATTGTTGAGGCCTAGGCTGCATTGATGACGAAGCTTGATTCATAGGTGGCTGAGGCATGTTATTCTGAAATTGGCCCTGAAACTGAGGTTGTTGGCCTTGATTATTCTTCCACGAAAAATTGGGATGATTTCGCCACCCAGGATTGTAGTTGTTGGAGAATGGGTTATTGAGTGGCCTTTGAAAATTTCCCACCGCTTGAACTTGGGCATGATCCATAGGGGTGTTATTATTCATACAGATAGGGCACTGATCAACAGAATGAGCACCACCACACATTTCACACCTCACTGCCATCTGAACCGCATTAGCAGACACACTACTCTGTTGCAACTGCTTGGTCAAAGAGGCTACTTGTGCTGTTAAGGCAGTGATTGCATCCAGCTCATGCACCCCAGCTACCTTCCTAACTCCTGATGATCTCTCCTCAGACCACTGATGGTTGTTTGTAGCCATGTCCTCTAGCAGCTCATATGCACCAGTTGCGCTCTTGCTCATAAAAGTGCCACCCGCTGCAGCATCAATAATGGTTCTGGTTGTCGGACATAAACCATTGTAGAAATTCTGTACTAGCATCCACTGTTCAATGCCATGATGAGGACATCTTCTCAGGAGTTCCTTAAACCATTCCCACGCCTCATACAATGACTCTCCGTCATTCTGGCAAAAGTTATTTATCTCTCCCCTCAATTTAGCAGCTTTGGACGGAGGGAAGAATTTGGACAAAAATTTCTGAGCTAGATCTTGCCAAGTGACAATGGAGTTTGGCTGCAGAGAGTTCAGCCAACTTTTAGCTCTGTCCCTTAGAGAAAATGGGAAGAGCCTAAGCTTGATTGCGTCATCACTCACCCCATTATATTTGAAGGTTCCACACAACTCCAGAAAGTTGGACAAATGGGTGTGAGGATCTTCAGAGGGCAACCCATTGAATTGCACAGAGGACTGCACCATTTGTAAAATAGCAGGCTTGATTTCGAAGTTGTTGGCCTCTACAGCTGGTGGGCGTATACTATTTTGTACTCCCGTCAGAGTGGGTAGCACATAATCTCTCAGGCTCCTCTCAGCGTTGGTCTGAGCCTGAACCCCTTATACAACTCCTGGATTTAGACCATTCCTGCCATCCCCATCATTTTGTGCCATCTTCACAGAATTCTGGGCCTCTCTCTTATTCTTTCTGATTTGATTGCATGACTTTTCAATCTCGGGATTCAAAGGAACAAGTGTGGCTTTTCCTTTTCTGCCACGCATATACCAAAATTCACCTGAGATAGAAAAATTTAGCAACTAAACAGATTAGAAGCAAATAAATTAAAATCAAATTAGAATAAAAATTAATTAGACTGATATTGATAATTATTTTCAGTCCCCGGCAACGGCGCCAAAAACTTGTTGCGATAATTTTGCTATGCAAGTGCACACAGTCGCAAACTCGTAATAAAATGGTAAAACCAAGTATCGTCCTCAAGGACTGAGTTATCAATTACCAGTCAATTAATTTCTTGTTCTATTTGATGAATTGAAATTCTTGATTTTTGTAAAATACAGCAAAAGAACCAATAAAGTGCAGAAATAATAATCGACAATTAAATAGAATAATAACTAATAGTAAAACTTTTAATTTAATCACTGAGAAACAATTAGGATATTCAATCTCATCAACTATCCTCCCTATTATTCCCTAATGCAAAGTGTGAATTCTTCTTATTTTTACCTAATTCAATTAACAAGTTGATACAGCAGCCTATAATCATACTATGAATTATAAACTCAACCTAGGTGACAATTTCCTATATTTCTATGGTAAATTGAACCACAAAGGTAGCATTAATCTCAATCAACTTAATAACAGTTACACAATTAATTCAGATACTTTCGTTCTAAATTAAAATTATGTCCAATATAACCACAGCAGAATTAAATCTCACTTCTCAGATTTTGACTTAAAAACATATATATATGACTAAAGATGGCCAATCAATAATCAATCTATAAGAACAGGTTATAAGGAATTGAAGAAGATTGAAGAAGAGGAAATTAAAATTGCATTAGGTCATAACAGAAATTCAAGTGATTCAATTGAACATCCTAAACAGAAAATTAGTTCATAGTCATAGTGCTAATCACAACAGAAATTAAAGATAACATCAGGAAGAAAAACATGTAAAAATACTCTAAGCTTGAGCCTTCAAAACCAGAACTCCTCCCTTCGTCCGTACGTCCCTATTCCTCTCCTTTTCGCAATCTTAAAACCTAAGATTTCAAAAATTAAAGAAGCAGGCCGCGACTCTACATGCACTATGCCGCGGCCCGTATCACAATTTCTGGGCAGGAGGTCCTTTTCATGCCGCGGCTCTCTGAAGCCATGCCGCGGCCCGCATCGACGAATTCCGGGCAGAGTACCCATCTATGTCGCGGCCCGAAGACTTCCTGAAAAACAATGCTTCTGTTTCCCACCTAGCCGCGGCTCCCTTTTGCTCATGCCGTGGCTCTTAAGGGAAATCTCATTTCTTCAAGTTTTCATCCCAAAATTTCACCAACACTTCCAAATTGTGTTGAGAACCATTCTTGATCAAAATATGATGGAAAACTCGGTTATTTCTTCCCTTTCTTTGGCATTTTCTTCCACATGCTCAATTCTTCCTGATATTCACAAAAACAACCAAACAAAGCATAAAACCGCGCTAAAACAAGGAAAAACAAAATAAAAGACTACTAAAAACATCACCAAAACATAATAAAAACTAAACTCAACAGCACTCTATACGTGGAATGTATGGTTGGGGCTCGGCCCAGCTATTGATGTAATATGATTAGGGCATGGCCCATTTGTTAAATATAAATACTACTAGGGCTCGGGCACAGCTAATAAGCATGATTATAATTATGTTTGTACATATCTGCTTAGTATACAGTGAGGCATTGTATCTGCATATATGATGATTGTATTGTGAGGATGTTTGTTATGGCTAGGAAGCTCAGTTTATTAACCAAGAATCTATTTGTTGTATATGTTCAAGCTTGACTTGCTAGTCAAGGGTAAGTCTGGTAAAAAAAGGGTTCGGCTTATAAGTCGAGGGTTTGTAGGGCTCGGCTTATAGTCGAGGGTCTGTAGGGCTTGGCTTATAAGTCGAGGTTCTGTAGGGCTCGGCTTATAAGTCGAGGGTCTATAGGGCTCGACTTATATACCATGATCAGTGTGATGTACATTGATCATAGGCCGTTATGGCTAGGCCATGTTGGGTAGGCCTTATGCACTTGACTAGCTCGGATGCCATATGAATAAGAGGGAGTGCAACATGCACTTGTGTAACCATATTGTTGCTGATCTGTATAGTGTTTATACTTAGTTCCAGTTATTACTGTTAAGCCTACTATTTTACTCCATGAATTGTTTGATATGTTTTCTTGCTGAGTCTTTTGGCTCACGGGTGCTTGGTGGTGCAGGTAATGGTAAGGAGAAGCTTGGTCATCCATGAGTTGGAGAGCAATAGCAGTGACGTGTACATATGCAGTCTGCTCGATCGCCACGGATGAGAAATTTCAAGGAAGAGAGGGTTTGATCTGGGTTTTATCAGACCCAGTTTCTCGCCATGGGGCGCGCCGATTTTGTTTGTGAAGAAAAAGGACGGTTCTCTGAGGATGTGCATAGACTATAGGGAGTTGAATAAATTGGTCATTAAGAATAGATAGCCTATAACAAGGATAGATGACTTATTTGACCAATTTCAAGGTAAAATGGTGTTCTTGAAGATAGATCTTTGATCTGGTTATCACTAGTTGAGGATCAAGGAGGAAGACATACCAAAGATAGCCTTCCGTACTAGATATGGGCACTACGAGCTCCTCGTTATGTCATTTGGTTTGACTAACGCCCCGAAAACTTTCATGGACTTAATGAACAGAGTGTTCAAGGACTATCTGGATCGATTTGTGATCGTCTTTAACGATGATATCTTAGTATATTCACAGACAGAGGAAGAGCATGAGCAACACCTCTGGTTGGTTTTATAGAGGCTGAGAGAGCACATATTATTTGTGAAGTTAAAAGAAGTGTGAATTTTGGTTACCTTAGGTGACTTTCTTAGGCCATATTGTTAGTAGAGATGGGATCAAGGTAGACCCAGCTATGATTGAGGCTGTCAGGAATTGGTTGAGGCCAAGGAATGCCTCTGAGATTAGGAGCTTCCTTGGATTGGCAGGTTATTATAGGAAGTTGGTGGAAGGGTTCTCAAGGAGAGCTACTCCATTGACAGAACTGACATGCAAGAGTCAGAAGTTTGTGTGGTCAGACATATGCAAGAATAGCTTCCAGGAGTTGAAGTTGCGTTTGATTACCGCTCCAGTCCTAATTCTTCCGACAGATCAGGAGAAGTTCATGGTTTATTGTGATGCTTCGAGACAAGGGTTAGGTTATGTCCTTATGCAGGTAGAGAAGGTGATTGGTTATGCATCACACTAGTTGAAGGATTATGAGCAGAGGTATCCTACTCATGATTTGCAGGCATTAAAGATATGTATGCATTACCTTTATGGAGAGAAGTGTGAGATATATACAGACAACAAGAGCCTCAAGTACTTCTTTACACAAAAGGATTTGAATATGTGGTAGAGGCGTTGGTTGGAACTGTGAAGGACTATGATTATGACATCCTTTACCATCCAGGGAAAGCCAACGTGGTGGCAGATGCCCTAAGTTGGAGAGGTCCAGGGCAATTGTACAGTTCGAGGCAGGTATCCAAGGAGTTTGCAGAGGATATGACCAGAGCAGGGATTGAGTTGATAGTGGGCCAGTTAGCCAACATTGCCCTACAGTCTACTCTTCTAGAAAGGATAAAGGAGAGTCAATTACAAGAGCCACAGTTGGTGAAGATTAGAGATGATGTCCTAGCTGGAGTGGCTAGGGACTATACAGTGTCAAATATGGGTTTGTTAAGATACAAATGTCAGATCTGTGTTCCAATGGATACTGTGATCAGACGGGAGATTCTGGATGAATCTCATACCACCCTGTATTCTTTGCATCCCGGCACCACGAAGATGTACCAGGACCTAAGAACTTTGTATTGGTGGCTGGGGATAAAGAGGGACATAACCGAACACGTGGACAGGTGTCTGACATGTCAGCAGATCAAGGCGGAACATCAGAGACCAGTGAGGCTACTACAGCCCTTGGACATTCCAGAGGGGAAATGGGAAGACATCACTGTGGATTTTATGGTGGGATTGCCTAGGACGGTGGGTCAGCACAATTCAATGTGGGTGATTATAGACAGATACACATAATCGGCTCATTTTCTACACATGAAGATGACTTACACCATTGACCAGTACGCATATCTCTATGTAAAAGAGATAGTATGTCTTCATGGAGCTCCGAGGTTGATCGTGTCAAATCGGGACCCCACATTTACTTCCAAGTTTTGGGGAAGTTTGCGGAAGGCGATGGGCATGCAGTTGAAGTTTAGTACAGCTTATCATCCTCAGATCGATGGTCAGTTTGAGAGAACTATCCAGATATTGGAGGACATGCTGAGAGCATGTGTACTGGACTTTGAGGGGTCGTGGAGTAAGTATTTACCTCTAATAGAGTTTTCCTACAACAATAGCTACCAGGCGACCATAGGAGTGGCTACTTATGAGATGATGTATGGTAGGAAATGCAGATCACCTATTCACTAGGATGAGATAGGTGAGCGCAAATACTTGGGTCCTAAGGAAGTTCAGTGGACCAATGAAGCTATTGAAAAGATCAGAGCTCAGATGCTCACATCATAGAGTAGACAGAGAAGTTATGCGAATCTAAAGAGCAGGAATGTGGAGTTCCAAGTGGGAGACTATGTCTTCCTTAGAGTCTCACCACTCAAGGGGGTGAGGAGGTTTGGGAAGAAGGGCAAGCTGAGCCCTAGGTTTGTAGGACCTTTTGAGATCCTGGAAAGGATCGATTAGGTAGCCTATAGATTGGTGTTACCTCCAGCACTGTTGGTCGTGCACAATGTGTTCCATATTTCGATGTTGTGGAAGTATGTATCTGATGAGACTCATGTACTAAGCTATGAAGATCTGGAGTTGTAGACAAATTATCTTTTGAGGAGCAGCCAGTCCAGATATTAGACAGAATCGACAAGGTCTTGAGGAATAAAATCATACCTTTAGTTAAGGTATTATGGAGGAACAGCAAGGTCGAGGAGGTGACCTGGGAGTTGGAATCAACCATGCAAAATTAGTATCCCGAGCTGTTCAGGTAAAATTTCGAGGACGAAATTCTGGTAAGGAAGGGATAGTTATAACATCCCAAGTTTCCTAATAAGGCTTAGGGCCTTGATTAGGGGGCCAGATTGGCAAATTATGGATTTTATATGACTAAATGTGAATTAATTGTCATTAATGTGTATATGTGACGTATTTGTATATCATTACTTGATTATGTGATTTATAGTATAATATGACTAGATATGCACGTTTAGGTATATTAAACATGCATGTGGGCTCGTTTCTTATTAGAAGGGCATTTTCGTAATTCTGGCCACGTGCATATATGTGATATATGTGTGAGACCACATTATTATGTGGATATATTTGGATTATTTAGCATGAGGCGATCCTAGTGAGAAATTAGCAAAAATGTCACAACGGAAACAAATACCTTGCTCGGGGTGAGCCTAGGGGTATTTTGGTAAGTTAGTACATTACCGAGGATTATTTGGTAATGGATATTTATTTGGTGTTTATTGAAGATAGCTAAGATTTATTTAAGAAAATGTTGCGAAATGGTTGCAAATGACCATTCTGCCCCTATGGGTATTAAAGGGCAAGCTTTGGACTTAAGGGCATTTAGGTCTTTTATGGGTTTTGTCTATACTTAGACAAAGTAGAAGGTTATGGATTAGAAGGAAAGAAATTAAAGGAAACATGCAGAACTCTCCCAAACTCTCTCTCTCTCTCGCTCCTCTCTTCTACCTTACTTGGAGCTTGAGGAAAATTGAAGCTTGGAGTGTAGGATTAAGCTAGGATCAGCTTGAGGACAATTGGGCAGCCATTAAGGTAATGATTTTGAGCTTCAAACCTCTGAATTTCTGAGTTCTTACTCTGTTTTTATGGTGTTTTGAGTATTGATTTTGGGGATTTGTTGGAGTTTTGAGGGAAAATTTTGTTAGGTTTTGTTGCTTTTGATGAGTAGAATGGATTTCTATGGTTAATTCTGGGTTTGGAAGTATTGAGGGATGGATTTTTGGAGCTTTGGCTCAGGGAAATTCGAAGAGAAAAACCCAGAATTTTCATGTTTCTAGTATCAGCGATGTAGCTCTAGGTTGGGAGCGCTACCGCGCTAGGCTGTATTTTTGGGCGGTTTGAGTTTCTGACTCTAGCATCGTAGCTCCCAGTAGGTAACGTTGTAGCGCTACTCAGCTTTCAGAACTTGATTTTTTTGTACCTTTTAGGGTTTTTGCTCAGGGGCTCGGGGATGATTTCACCACCTCATTTGGTGGAATTGGAGGTCCCGGGAGCATAGGATTGGACCCAAGTTTCATTAATGGAATCAAATGTTGATAAGACATTATCTATGGGTTATGACTAGGTTTTTTCTAAGGCTCAGGACGGGATTGTACTCGGGGGTCGCTTATATCCAGTGATTGGACCAAAGGTAAAAAAACCGCACTCTATACGTGGAATGTATGATTGGGGCTCGACCCAGCTATTGATGTAATATGATTAGGGTTTGGCCCATTTGTTAAATAGAAATGTGACTAGGGCTCGGGCGCAGCTAATGAGCATGATTATAATTGTGTTTGTACATATCTGCTTAGTATACAGTGAGGCATTGTATCTGCATATATGATGATTGTATTGTGTGGATGTTTGTTCTAGCTAGGAAGCTCAGTTTATTAACCGAGAATCTATTTGTTGTATCTGTTCCAGCTTGACCTGCTAGTCAAGGGTAAGTCTAGTAAAAAGAGGGCTCGACTTATAAGTCGAGGGTCTGTAGGGCTTGGATTATAAGTCGAGGATCTGTAGGGCTTGGCTTATAAGTTGAGGGTCTGTAGGGCTCGGCTTATAAGTCGAGGGTCTGTAGGGCTCGACTTATAAATTGAGGTACTGTAGGGCTCGACTTATAAGTCGAGGGTCTGTAAGGCTCGGCTTATAAGCCATGATTGGTGTGATGTGCGTTGAGTGCAGGCCGTTATGGCTAGGCCAGCTTAGGATTTCCTTATGCACTTGACTGGCTCGGATGCCATACGAATAAGAGGGAGTGCAACACGCACTTGTGTAACCATATGGTTGCTGATCTGTATAGTTTTTATGCTTAGTTTCAGTTATTACTGCTAAGCCTGTTGTTTTACTCCGTGAATTGTTTAATATGTTTTCTTTCTGAGTCTTTTGGCTCACGGGTGCTTTGTGGTGCAGGTAAGGGTAAGGAGAATCTTGGCCATCCATAAGTTGGAGAGCGATAATAATGACGTGTACATATGCAGTCCGCTTGACTGCCACGGCCAAGAAATTACATGGAAGCTTAGGTTGGACCCAGTTTTGACGCCTAAGTCAGCTTATTTTGTAACCTTTGGGTTGTAACCGACTTTTAAACTTGTATTTTGGGATCCCATGTAAGAACTAAAGTTTTTTTTTTAATGAAAATGTTTATGTCTTGACCAAAATTTTAAATACCTGAACCCTTAGTGGCTTAATCACATGTTTAGTCCAAATGACTCGTTTAGCGAGTCCAGCACTAATTTTAAACACACTTGGTAACGGACCCTAATTAGCAGGGCGTTACAATCCCTCTCATTCCAAAGATTTGGGGGGCGCTCCTAACCTTAGCGCGGACCGGGCAATGTCCGCCAATCCCATGTGAGCTGCAGGAACAAGTTAAATAGTTAGCGTACATTCTGCAAAAAAAGACAATGCAATAAAATAAGCTACTCGGAGGCTCACCGTGAGTGGAGCCTCGGTGCAAACAGTGAGGGTGTACTATCCTATTCTTGACCTCACAACTAATGTTGGTGCCATATTGTCCAAACCAGCTCGAGGTGAAGGGCGTCACCCAGTCTAAAGGTACAAATCCATGAGAGGTGGACTGCTTCCTAGGGCGGTGGAGATAAATGCCTATGAGATCTAGGAAATCCTAGAATTCTTCCCTAGTCCAACGTCGATGTGAGATTTGACCACAAAGAAGAAGTGCTGGGGAAGCCCAAACATGCTTAGGACTTATCCTATCACCTACTCATAAAGCAGAAGTCAGAGCAGGGGGGATTGACCTGAGACTAGGTGGGAGCTTCCATCCCTGCCTGAAGCTCTTCCTCGAGCTCCTGATCCCCTTATGCCTCTCGGGCCTCTTTCGCAGCACGTGCATTCACCAGCCTTTTCTCTGCCAGTCGTTTGTGAAACGCTTTCTTGGCCAACCCTTCTATGTAATTGATATGACGAGATGCCAACTCTTGAGACTTCTTAGACTGGCGCTATTTGGTCAGCTCCAAGTTTCTTATTCGTTGTTCAACACTAAGAAGCCCCAACGTAATAAGATTTGATTCTGTTACAAGGATGCTAAGGTCCAAGTCCCAGTCAGGGAGAGCCTTCATTGCTTGGAGATGATCCTCAAAGAGTTGAACATAAGGAGTTCAGTGGAAAGGACCTATTCAAAAGGAAATAACTAAGTATCGAATACAGAAAGTCCTTAGTGAGGCAAAGAATAAGCGCGTTCAGAAAGATACTCAGATACTCGGGTGAAGTCGAGAATCAAGGTCGGGTTATTACGGGCCGAGAAGCCATCCGTGAAGAAGAAGGCATCCTTGTAGTCCCGAGCGTGATTCTTGTTATGGTGGGGAGCCTTGTAGCTGAATGACGAAGTTGGGTACTTTGCCAGGGCATAGTATCCATCACACTTGGAGCTCTTCTTCCGAGGAGTGATTTTGAAACTACAGAAATAAAGAATCTTTGTCGGTGAAGGCTCAGGCCATTTGTGCTTCCATTACAGAATGTACATCCTCGCGAGCACTCTGTAGCCATTGGGGGAGAGCTGGAAGTGGGCTATCCCCACGAACTTCAGGAAGTTCATGAAATATTGCTTGAAAGGTATGGTAGTCGCTGCCATCAGGTAGGCCTAGCTCTAAGCGCCTAGGCCATTGATACTGCGATGCGCCCTCTCGAACTCCCGACAAAGGCGGATGAGGCATCTCTTTCCAACCGAGTAATACCTCATGATCGACTCGAGGGCCTCGGGGTGTCAAAGCAGAGTATGGTAATCCTCTGCTTCGAACACATCACCCTCATATTTTTGCGTAGGGTGTAGAATGGGGGCCCCATTTACATCCTCCACAGTGAGCCCCCGATCTTCGGGCCTCATCGCCACTTGAAGGTTGGGACGAAGGACTAGTTCCCCAGTCGGCTCTTGGGTCCCCTTCCTTACATTACTTTTGGAAGCATCTCGTGCTCGGGCCATATCGGAGATCTCCTGATCGAAGAGATAAAACCCGTGTTCGTGTAGTTGATGGAGTTCCTCGAAAATCTAAGACAAAAAACCAAGTAGTTAGTATTCTGGCCGAAGGAAAGATGGCCAAAACATGAACGACTCTAGGAATACTACTCGAAAAGGAAATGAGAGTTTTGGAAATGCGAGGTATCCCCAGCGCCTAAGGACAAGGCGGAGAAGATGAACCTACCGGAATCTGGAAAATTCCTAGATTTCGATCACAGGCTCAGAAACGCAAAGTTAACAAAAAGACTCTTGAAGGTCATTTTGAGTGAGCCTAATATCAAAATGTGCCTAAAACGACTTGTGAAAAGAGAAACAGACTCCAAAATTCCATACTACTGCCATTCCTAAACATATATCGAAAAACACCAAGCACACACCTAAAACAAAAGGTTGGGCCGAAGATACTAACCTGAGATAAAGCGAAGGTAGGTGCTGAGGCAAGTCCTAACCTTGAAGTACTATTTTTCGTTTGACCAGAAGTAAGAGGATTCACGCCAGTCGTCTAGAACTCCCGGAAAGGGTTGAAGACTAGAGAGACGAAAGTGTCCTGGGAAAGTTTTTGATTTTAAAATGGTTATAGTGTGAGACTGAAGGTTTTTTTGCATTTTTATACCCAGTAAAACGTATTAGGGAAGTAACTTCCCCACAACCGTCAGATGGCTTGCCCTAGTAAGTTCACGAAGGTGATCCGACGATCAGGGTTCAAAAGGCGCAGATCACAATCATTGTTTCTTTGGGAAAAGACGCCTCTACCATAGAGTAGACGTTTAGGATATCAAGTTGAACCCTAATTAAATGCACGGACTGATGGGCCCAGCAATGGGGCATTGACACGTGGTTTTGCTTTTCAGAATGACATCATCAGAAGTCCAAACGTTTCCTATCCGAGGAATTTTCGAAGTCTTCCTCAGTTTGAAGTCTCCACTGTCCGAGGACTAGTAGAGACTTGGGGGGCAAATGTTGTCCGTATTTTCACCTCCAACACGTGGCAACCCCCAGTGACTGGTTTGAACATTCGTAGGCATCCTCGGGGCATGTTACTGCCCAAGGTCTTTAGTCGAAGCAAGGGTCCTCTTAGGTGAGACCTTGTTAGGAACGAATTTCCTAATACGCAGCGGAAAGGTGGTGGGGTTGGCCCAATGTACAACAAAAAATTTGTAACATATTTAAACTGCCTTTAAAAATTCGGATCCATTAATATACATACATTACTCATAAGCAAGTTAAGGATAGAATTCATACCTCTTGAAGCCTATCAAGTGTCCTTGCTATCTTTTCGTATTTAGAACGATCTTCCTATCCAAGCCGCTTCCAGGACTCACACCAAGATCTTCCAAAGTGTTCTCTACACCTCAAGAAGTGTGTGGGCACTTAGAGAATAAACGACAGTTTATTTGTGATTCTACTTGATGTACTCAACACATGAGATCAAGAGAATAGGCCTAAGAATTGGTTCTTTATTTTCCAGGGAGAGAAAACTATCGTTTTATTTTTCACAGAGTGAATGTTCTGAGTTGTCTCAGATATCTGAATATCATTAAATTAGTCATACTTAAAAGAAAATTTTCAAATCTAAAAAATAAATCTGTAACCAACTTACAATTTACTTTTTAATTAATCAATTATTCTATTAATGAAAATATCCAAAAAAGCAATTTTTTTTAATTATCCAATAATTAATTAATTAAATAAATAAAAATGAAAATCCTATCCCTGAAAAATAGCCCTACACGCCACACATCGTCCATGGACTATGTGTGCACGTGTAGCATCCCTATTTTTAGGGATGTTGGTTTTTTCAATTTTTATTTAATTATTTATTCAAACTACTTTGTTAGAGAAGATCTAACAACCTGATAACTAATTCAAATTTAAATTAATTATCTTATTAATTAATTATCAAATATAATTAATTATTTGAATAAATATTAATCTTTTAAATCCAATTTGAACTTATTAGATTATTATCTCCCACTCAAATAAAGATATTTAATTAATTCTACCAATTAATTAAATCCAATATTTTCGAAAATAATTATTTAATTAAATTTCAAAATTAATTTAATTATTTAATACAATTTCAAAAATTATACAATAATTAATATTAATTAATTTTGCTAACTACAACTAATTTGTAATTAATTAATTAATCACTATTATCATATAATTGCATATTTGGCCTGAAGAACAAATTTATTCTCAAATATGTTTTTAAACTATTTTTCCCTTCATATCAACTCTTACCTTGAATAGTGTTGATAAAGCCGCTATGGGGACCTATGGACCTATAATTCCAAGCTCCAATAAATTTGAAATTATTAATTAAACTCTTTAATTACATAATCTTAATTTATTAATCTCGTGATTATTCCATTATAAATATGAGACTGCACTCTTGTAATTATAAACATTTCATTTACTAAGTACTTTATAATTATAAAGCATACATTGATGTAATCATTGCATACAACTTGACCCTCTAATAATGGTTCATAACTAATCGGGAATAAAATTATCGTTTTACCCTTTTAATTATCTCTTGTTTCCTTAAGTACCATTGACTTTACTAGTGAATGTTAATTCATAACTAAATTATGAATTTGAGCTCAATAACCTTTCAGTCCCAAAAGTCAACCCTTAAGAGAACCATCATTCAATCTCTTGCGAGAAGGCATAGATTCCATATCTGTATACTATGTCCCCAGCCATCTACATTAATGAGTTCCAAAAACAAAAGTTTATAGCCTGATCATTCTGACAGACCCTAACAAGTGAATCAAAGAACTCATATAACATAAACAGGAGTTCATAGTAACTTCAGGATTAAGATCTATTTGTATATGATCATCAGTTGATATATTTAATTAATACTTCGAAATGGTATTTAACTAAGTATTAATAAACATATCTGGTCCAGTTCTATATATTCTCTAATATATAAAGCACCTCCACTAAAGTTTCCTACCACACTAGTTGTAACGCCCTGGATAGCCAAGACCGTTACACTGTGTGTTTATAAAGGTATTAGACTTGCTAATCAAGTCATTTAATTAAAACGTGTTACTAAAACTATAGTGGAACTAGGGTTAAAATATTTTGGTCTCAAAAGCCACATTTCTTTTA
This sequence comes from Humulus lupulus, assembly GCF_963169125.1. Classification (NCBI taxonomy): domain Eukaryota; kingdom Viridiplantae; phylum Streptophyta; class Magnoliopsida; order Rosales; family Cannabaceae; genus Humulus; species Humulus lupulus. The sequence goes on along the minus strand of NC_084797.1, from coordinate 61,361,856 downwards.
AATAAACATTTTCTGTTTACACGGGATCCCAAAAATAACAAGATTAGAATTATTTACAAAGATTCAAGATTTAAATACAATAATTAGCCACTCTAAGGCAAAACAGACTGTTAGGCATTCCTTATCTCGATCCACTCCTCGACCATTGCGGCCGAATAGCTAACTATGTACATTCAGCCCCGCAGCCCTCCATCTCAGGATTGGTCCAACTTGCCTTTGCCTTTACCTGCACCACGTAGCACTCGTGAGCTAAGGCCCAGCAAGAAAACACAATAACAGAGCATAAACAGTCAACAGACAATCCAATATCTCATATCGCATAAACATGTTCTCAACAGTTTAAGCATCCATGATCACCAAGTATTCAACATACCAAACATATCATTTCATAACAATAGCCAATACACAAATGATAACTAGGGTTAGCGCCCTTAGGCCGCACCCTCTGTTTATCCCACTGACTTCGGCCCGCTTAAACCGAGCTCAGTGAATATTAAGCTGTCCTCGGCTATCAGTGGCCAACCCGCGCCCTGTGCACAAATGTTGTATACGGCACCCTTAGGCCGTTTATCACATGTCCCATTGCATAACACCATCTTTGACATTATACAGATATGGGGAGCACTTAGTCCCATCACAAACACATAACCGGGTGTAGTTTTCTTACCTTTAAATTCGTTAGCTTCGTTCACTTTGATCCTTGAGCACGATCCCTCTTGAGCCCTAGCGCACACCTAATCACAACCATAGATCAGAATCATCACCAAACCTCAAGTCCAAAACCTAACCTCGGGACCAATCCCGAGCCCTCGGGAAGCCCCAATTCCACCAAACAGGGTGGTGGAATCGAACCCCCGGGCAAAAACCCTTGAAAATAACCCAAAAACCCTTTTCTAGAAACAGGGTAGCACTACAACGCTCTTTGGAGGGCGCTACAATGCTACAAAAAGAACCCAAAATCATCCCAGGGTATATGGCCTAGCGCTACAGCGCCCAAAGGCTAGCACTGTAGCGCTAATCACAGAACAACAAATGTTGTTTTTCCCTCCTTCGATTTTCCCCGAGCCAAACCTTACCAAAACTTCTCCAAACTTCAAACAAACTTAGAATCAAGCTTACTAACATGTCTAACTCATCCCAAGCATCCTAACCACATAAAATTTTAACACATGTACTCCCAATCTCAAAATTCACCATGGTTGAACCTCAAACTCAGAAACTTCAGCAAAACAACCAAAACCTCATAATTTAGAGATAGAATTTTATACCTTCAATGGGTATTCGACCTTAAGTTAGCCTCTACACCTCCTTGGCTTACTCTTCCTCAAACCCTTAGCTTGAATTTCCTAGAATTCCCATCAAATTTAGCTTAGACATCTTAGTTCAACATGAAAACCAGAAACTAAAGAAAACCTCAAAGTCTTACCTCAACTGATGAATAACCTCAGCTAGATTTCCCCAATCTGATCAAGACCTCAAGCTCACAATCTCAGCCTTAAGCTCCTTTGATTCTAGCCTCAAACCCCCAGATGAAAATGATGAAGAGGTCTCAAACAGACCTTGGAAATGCCCTGCTTTTCCTTCCCCTTTCTTTCCCTTCTTTTTCTTTCTTTTCTTTCCTTCAGACTTCTATTTCTTTCTACAAGTTCCACTAAGTGTAAAGCCTCAATTATACCTATCCTTTATAAGCCAAATGACCACAATACCCTCCCCTTTAATTCTAAATCTTTTAATCCACCTAGGGGCATTTTGGTCATTTCACCCAATTCCCGCTAATTCCTCAAGTGTCTCTAATATTTACCGCTTACTTCCTGACACTTAGCTAGTCACCAATTATATTCTTGAATGTCAAAATTAACCCCAATATATTCTCTAAATTCCCATTTATACCCCAGGCTCACCCCGAGCCGGGTATAAATCCCCGCCGTGACTTTTCCGCTAAATCACTCACTAGGATCGTCTCGAGTCACAGATCACAAATATATCCACATAATAATGTGGTCTCGAAAATTTATCACATATATATACAGTTATGCCCTCAACGGGCCAAAATTACAATTATGCCATTTCTAACCTAATCAGGGCCTACATGCATTCTAATACACATAGTCATGCATCTCAGATATTCAAATAGTCATATAGCATACTTTTAATCATTAAATCACATATATTCCAATTATGCCCTCCCAGCACATTAATCAAGACCCTTAAGCCTTATTAGTAAATTTGGGTCGTTACACTAGTGATTTGGATCTAGATCACATGTATTCATAATACTAGTGGACCGTACTTGTAGTAATTAATCTAAAGATTCCATTACTTTATTTTACTGTGAACTATTCAAGTTCATTTATCTCAAACATAATCCTCCCGTACCAATACGTGTTTGAGATCACATATATGAACTTAGGAATTTTCCTGATATTTACATAATATTATCACAGAATAATATAGTCCATAAAATATATGCATAACAAATTCAATTTATTTATTTATTTCATAAAAAAATGTCTGCTACATATGCTTTCAGGGAACATTTCTAACAATCTCCCACTTGCCCTAAAGAAAATGATGCATCTCTCTCATTCCCATGTTTCTTACATGCTCCTTAAAAGATTTTATGGATAAAGTCTTTGTGAAAGGATCTGCAAGATTATGCTCTGAAGCTATCTTCATAACTGCAACATCTCCTCGATGAACTATCTCTCTTAGCAAGTGATATTTCCTCTTGATGCGCTTTCCCCTCTTGTGACTCCGTAGTTCCTTTGAGTTAGCTACCACCCCACTGTTGTCACAGTATAGGACTAGTGGCTTATCCACATCTGGTACAACTTCCAGATCGGAATAGAACTTTTTAAGCCACACAACCTCCTTAGCTGCTTCACAAGTCGCTATATACTCAGCTTCCATGGTGGAGTCTACAATGCTGGTTTGTTTAACACTTCGCCAGACTACTGCTCCTCCTCCAAGAGTAAACACTGATCTAGAAGTCGATTTCCGACTATCTTTGTCTGATTGAAAATCAGAATCAGTGTAACCAGTGGGGTTCAGGTCTCCACTTGAATATACAAGCATATAATCTCTAGTATTTCTAAGATACTTGAGAATAATCTTTACTGCAGTCCAATGACTCAATCCAGGATTGGATTGATAACGGCTGACTATCCCTACTGCATAACAAATGTCAGGTCTTGTACATAACATGGCGTACATTAGATTGCCAACTGCTGAGGCATAGGGATATTGTCTCATGTCTTCCTCTTCCTGAGGTGTTTTAGGACACTGCTCCTTGGAAAGGAATACTCCAGAATGGGTTGGCATATCACCCTTTTCGGAGTTTTGCATATTAAAGAGTTCTAGCACCTTATCAATATAAGTTGCTTGAGACAATGCCAAAGTTTGGTTTTGTCTATCTCTAAGAATCTTAATGCCCAGAACATACTTGGCTTCTCCCAAATCTTTCATTTGGAATTTTTTAGCTAACCAGTTCTTTACTTTTGATAATGATGTTACGTCATTTCCAATCAGTAATATATCATCAACATAAAGAACGAGGAATACTACTACACCATCTTTGATTTGTTTATAGACACAAGATTCGTCAACGTTTTGTTCAAAACCAAACGTTTTAATTGTGTCATCAAATCTAAGATTCCAAGATCTAGAAGCTTGTTTGAGTCCATAAATGGACCTAAGAAGCTTGCAAACCTTTTGCTATTGACCTTTGAACTCGAACCCTTCTGGTTGAGACATGTAAATGGTTTCGTCAAGGTAGCCATTCAGAAAAGCTGTTTTGACATCCATTTTTCCAAATCTCATAATCCATGCATGCAGCTATGGACAAGAGTATACGAATGGATTTTAGCATGGCGACAGGAGAAAAAGTTTCTTCATAGTCAACCCCTTCTTTCTGTGTGTAACCTTTGGCTACAAGCCTTGCTTTGAAAGTCTCTACTTTCCCATCCACCCCTCTTTTCTTCTTGAATATCCACTTGAAACCAATGGGTTTGATATTCTCAAGTGGATCTTCAAGAACCCAGACAGAATTGGAATACATCAATTCCATTTCTTGGTTCATGGCTTCTTGCCATTTGTCCTTGTCAGAATCATTCATTGCATCTTTAAATGTCAATGGATTGTCTTTATTTGTGTCAGACACAAGCATTGAACTTCGTGTTCATAGCGTGTGGGTTGCTTACTAACCTTCCCACTACGACGAGGTTCACTACTATTTTGATTAGAACTAGCAGTTTCCTCTTGCCGTTTTTCATTGGTTGTTGCTGGTGACTTTGCAACTTCATTCAAGACCATCTCCTCCAGAACAACCTTGCTGCGAGGTTTGTGGTTATTAACATAGTCATGTTCAAGAAAAGTTGCATTTGTTGATAAAAATGTTTTATTTTCTTTTGGACTATAGAAAATTCCACCTCTGGTCTCTTTGCAATATCCTAGAAACATGCACACTTCAGAGCGTGATTCCAACTTCTCGATCTTTCCTTTAAGCACGTGTGCAGGACACCCCCAAATTCAAAAATGGTGTAAACTAGGTTTACAACCATTCCATAATTCTATGGGTGTCTTTTGGATAGACTTAGATGGAACAACATTTAATATGTATAGAGCACATTGAATCGCATAGCCCCAGAATGACAGTGGTAATGATGAGAAACTCATCATTGATCTAACCATATCTAATAACGTTATGTTCCTTCTTTCCGAAACACCATTTTGATGTGGCATTCCAGGTGTTGTGAGTTGGGATTAAATGCCATGCTCACACAAATGGTCCTTGAATTCAAAATCCAAGTACTTTCCTCCTCGATCAGATCGAAGAGGTTTTAGTGACTTACCTAATTGCTTTTCAGCTTCTGCTTGAAAGTCTTTGTACTTTCCAAAAGTTTAAGATTTTCTTTGCATTAAGTATAGGTAACCATATCTTGAATAATCTTCAATAAAAGTGACGAAGTATTCATAACCTCCTCTTGCTTGTACATTAAGTGGACCGCAAACATCCATATGTACTAGCTGAAGTGGTTCTGTGGCTCTTGAACCTTTAGCAGAGAAAGGTCTCTTGGTCATTTTGCCTTCTAGACAGGATTCACAAACAGGGAGAGATCCAATAGATAGTTCTCTTAAAGGACCATCCTTTACAAACCTATTTATTCTGTCTAGACCAATATGGCCCAATCTCAAGTGCCACAGATATGTATCACTATCGGAATTAGTATTTTGTCGTTTAATAGATCTAGGATTAGCTATTTTAAATAATTCAGAACTATTAACAGAATTCTCTTTAGCTTGCAGTTTATAAAGCCCATCGATAGATTTTGCAGAACATATCTTAAAATCGTATCTTGAAATAATAATCGAATTATTATTAAAAGAGATTTTAAAATTTTGTTCATGCAACATAGAAACATAAATTAAGTTTCTAGAAAATCCAGGAATATAATAAACGTTCTCTAAAACAAGAAATTTATTATTCTCAATTCCAAACGGGCTGTTCCAACTACTGCTGCAGAGACAATCTGACCACTGCCTACCCTCATAGTTACCTCTCCATCAGCAAGCTTCCTCGTTGAACTAAGAATCGAAAGAGAAAAGCAGACATGGTTAGTGGCTCCTGAATCTACTATCCATGATGAGGAATTATCTTCCACTAAACAAGCTTCTAACACAAGTAAATCAAATTTACCTGTCTTTTTATCTTTGAGGTCAGCGAGATACTTTGGACAGTTTCTCTTCCAGTGACCATTTTCTCCACAATGAAAGCAAGTCCCTTTTGGGGTCTTCCTTTTGGAGGTTTTAGTGTTCTTGTTCTCTTTGCTTTTGGATGACTTTTTAGGCTTCTCACATATTAATACAATGTTCAAGTTTGATTTCCATTTTATGTAGTTTTCATCAGTCAACTTTTCATTAGCAAGTAAAGAAGATACAGGATTTGAGCTAGACATAATTGCTGAAAATAAATAAATAAACAAAATGAATTTATGCATATAATAAATATCAGTTATTTTTGGAATAGTAAACGTGATGCATGAATGCAACAATTAAAGAATGCATAAAAAATAATTACTAATTCCACGATTAATTAATTTGAACATTAATGGACCAGCCTTAGGGTAGGTCAGACTAATTCCAAATTAATTTTGAGACAAGTTCTCAAATTTATAAGTTAGAACTTAAATCAATATTTCTCTTTTGACTTATAAACAACCGCTTGTTTTGTCAAGAATACACTATTCTGCTCGAAAGTCTAATGTACCTTGTGAGTGTAACCCATTATTTTAGATCAATGACTTAACTCAAGAGTGTGCCTTAAGGTCAGTCAAACTTGAAATACATCATTAAATCCTATTCTTGAAAAACAAGTTTGTCTTGAGAATAACACAGTCGGAAGCCTTCCTTAGGGGGACACAAGCAATGGTGCCGCGAGGCCCTTTCCATGCTACCTCGATGCTAACTAATAATGGAGACCATGGGACTTATTGTCATAACTCCCTCTCCCACTCACTATTTTAGAATATGTGTTTTCTCAAAAAATCCTATGCTTTTTAATTGGTTGTAAAAATAAAATGATCTATTTTTACCAAATGATATTCTAATAATTACTAATCAAATTAAGCAAAATTAAAATTATAGAACTATGCCCTAATTAGTTCAATTTTATTTTGCTATAATTACTAAGAATATCATTTATAATTTAATAAAACAATTTTATTAAATACTAGAAATTAAACAACTTTTAAAATCTATTTCCGCTCTTGAACTAGTTATAAACTAGATTTATTATTATATGGATCAGCATATAATCACATAGGACAATCCTAAGGCATGTTTCTACTCATATGAGATGCATGCACAATTTTAAATACTGTGTGAGTTATATATATGGCATGTCAAAAAATGCATGATAAAGTATTAAAAAATTTAATCACATTCAAACATTTAAATAAATAAATGCGGGCCAGGTGTCTTAGGTATTTCTAGAAAAATGACAACACTTGCAAAAATATACACAAAAAATGTAAGAAACTAAATAAGACCTAAAGAGATCTCTATCTTTAACTTTGGGCCTTTACAAGTAGTCTTGATCCATTAAGCCACTTATCCATTTAATTTTGAATTAAAATAACTTTTAATTATCTTAAACAAATTTTAAGAATAATTAACTTGGGCTTCAATGCCCGATAAGTTATTAGGCCCAGTTTTGAATTCGGGCTCATACAATTAATTCAAAATAAAACGATTTTAATTATGGGTTAACTTAATTAAGCCCGTAATTTAAATGGATAATTTTTGGATGCAAGCCCTAGGGTTTAAAACCCTAGGGGAGGCTGCATAGGATGGCTCAGCATGGGGCACGGCTGGGGCGCACGGTGGTGGCTAGGTGCGGCACACAAGGGCACACGACTGGGTGCAGCAACAGCAGGCGCAAGGGCGTGAATACGTGCAGCTGGGCGAGGCGCAGGGGCGCGCTGCCGAGGTGCGCAGGGACGCACAGGGGCGCGCAGACGAGGTTCATAGAGGCGCGGCCACTCGGCTGGGCGTGGTGCGCATGGCACGCTGGCAGGCAGCACGCAGGGGCTGGACGCACATACGGCTGGGTGAGGCTCAGGCTTCGAGGCTCGGAACCCGGGGCTCAGGCCTTACAAAAATTTTCAAATAATTTTAACAGGGAAAATTAAAATTACGAAAATTCCTATGCCCCAAAAATGGCTTACATTTTTCATCTAGAATTTTAAGAACATTTCCTAAACCCAAAACACCATATAATTAACGACCCTTGAGAATTAACTATAATCATACATACATCCATCCATTCACATATATTACAATAACATAAGAATGCATATTATGCCCACACAGTAATTAATGTATGCAGAGATTAATGACCACTCTGGTACCAATTGTTAGGAACAAATTTCCTAATACGCAGTGGAAAGGTGGTGGGGTGGGCCCAATGTACAACAAAAAATTTGTAACATATTTAAACTGCCTTTAAAAATTCGGATCCATTAATATACATACATTACTCATAAGCAAGTTAAGGATAGAATTCATACCTCTTGAAGCCTATCAAGTGTCCTTGCTATCTTTTCGTATTTAGAACGATCTTCCTATCCAAGCCGCTTCCAGGTACTCACACCAAGATCTTCCAAAGTGTTCTCTACACCTCAAGAAGTGTGTGGGCACTTAGAGAATAAACGATAGTTTATTTGTGATTCTACTTGATGTACTCAACACATGAGATCAAGAGAATAGGCCTAAGAATTGGTTCTTTATTTTCCAGGGAGAGAAAACTATCGTTTTATTTTTCACAGAGTAAATGTTCTGAGTTGTCTCAGATATCTGAATATCATCTAATTAGTCATACTTAAAAGAAAATTTTCAAATCTAAAAAATAAATCTGTAACCAACTTACAATTTACTTTTTGATTAATTAATTATTTTATTAATGAAAATATCCAAAAAAAAACAATTTTTTTAATTATCCATTAATTAATTAATTAATTAAATAAAAATGAAAATCCTATCCCTGAAAAATAACCCTACACGGACTGTGTGTGCACGTGTAGCATCCCTATTTTTAGGGATGTTGGTTTTTTCAATTTTTATTTAATTATTTATTCAAACTACTTTGTGAGATAAGCTCTAACAACCTGATAACTAATTCAAATTTGAATTCAAATTTAAATTAATTATCAAATATAATTAATTATTTGAATAAATATTAATCTTTCAAATCCAATTTGAACTTATTAGATTATTATCTCCCACTCAAATAAAGATATTTAATTAATTATACCAATTAATTAAATCTAATATTTTCGAAAATAAATATTTAATTTATTATAATTTCGAAAAATTATAATTATTTAATTAAATTTCAAAATTAATTTAATTATTTAATATAATTTCGAAAATTATACAATAATTAAATATTAATTAATTTTGCTAACTACAACTAATTTGTAATTGTTATCCCCAAAATTTGAAAATGATGATGTGGCAATAGAAATGACAAGTGGCAAGGAATGGTTGGGTGACCTGGCTTAGGAGTAGCCCAGTACATCAATGAAGAGTTTTGACTGCTTGAGAGGTGTCATGACCGACCGAGTAGGTTAATGCATCCGACCAGTGATGACATTGCTGCCCAGTGATGACATTGCTGCCCAGGAGTGACATTACTGCCCAGGAGTGACATTGCTGCCCAGGAGTGACATTGCTGCCCAGGAGTGACATTACTGCCCAGGAGTGACAGTGCTAGGAATGACATTGGTCGATCGGTCATGCACATGTCCGACCAGCAATTGTATGTCCGACCAGCATGTGTATGTCCGACCAGCATGTGCATGTCCTACCAGCAAGTGCATGTCCTACCAGTCAAGAGCATATCTGCTCAGCAGAGGTATGGCCGACCAGAAGGTGATATTCATCAACTAGGTAGAGTAGACTACGTCAAGATTCCTAGAAATGGCTTCAACAAGAATCAGTCTTGGCATACGTGGGAATCTCCCATTCTTCCCACAAATTGGGTGTTTTGTTATATTTTGAATATTTTTATAATTTAGATATAATAAATATAATGAAATATCCCGATTCTAGGGGATAGCAGATGTATGATCATAAACCTATAAATATATGGCTTATGGGATTAGAGAAGGACTTTTGAAAATTTGGAGTTTGGGTCTGAACTTTCTAGAGAGAGAAAGAGATTTTTTGTGAGAGAACTCTTGTATTATGAGATTTTACACTGAAGAAACTCAGTTGACACAGGTTCATCTGATCTTGGGTGTAAATATATAATCGAATCTCTAAGTGGACTAGGCTATTACCAACTTATTGGGGCTGAACCACTATAAAAATTAGGTGTGTTATTTACTTTCTTTATAAACCTGTCTGTGTCGTTTAAATTCTCTTGAAGGTTTCATCGTTTTTGACGTTCTCACGTCGTTGGCCAAAAACGCGGTCAACATTTTGGTGCTTTCATTGAGAGCCTGAAGAGAAAAACAGACGGTCCCTGGGGTAATATGGCGCCTAAGAACATCAATGCAGCCTCCAAGAAGACGGGCTCCTCTAAAGAGCCTGCTAGATCAGAAGGTCCTAGCCTTCAAGACCGTGAGTCTGAGCCTAGAGTCATGCTCGAAGATGTAACCCCAGAGGTTGAAGAGCCCCAAGAATCCATGAGCACCTTCCAGGAGGAGATGGCACAGTTCAATGCCTGACAGGAGGCGTTCGTTGAGGAGATGGCTAGGCAGAATGCCGCATTCGAGCAGCAAAGCTGGGAAATGGACGCCAGGAGTGAGGAGATCCATCAACAGCAGGAGGAGGCCGACAGGCGACATCACGAAGCTACACTCGCTCTGGAGGCGGCTACGCAGCTGACCCGGGCCAGTGCCCAGGTTGCACCTGGAGTGGCAGCCACCCCAGGAGCAAGGACCACAGAAGCTGGTCGTAAGAAAACTGATAGACCAGGCAGAGGTGGTAGTAACCCACCTGGTCATGAGGAAGATGGAGTCCGATCACGCACTGCCTCAACTCAAAAGGGGAACTCCGAAACCCCCTCAAGGAGCCACCGATCAGAGACTTCCAGATCAGGAAGTCACAAGTCAGAAAGCAAGAATACACCTCCTGAGCAGGAGCACAATAGAGCTCCTCGTGGCAATGAGACTTCCCACTTCAAAGATGGGCATGGGCGTGATGAAGCTGAAAGTCATCACACTAACCATTCGAAGGAGAAGAATAATAATAACCATCGAGGAGGAGAAGATCGCCCAGCTCAGACAGGAAGGCCACCACTGCATCCCAACCAGCGCAGTGGCAAGGAGCACGTTCCACCCAGCAAACCTTCCAAGAAGACTCGGAGTACGGTGTTTGATCGGTTGGGAAAGCACACTACTCAGAAGGACCTGAGGGACGTCATTGCTGATAGAAGAAGGACCATCCCGGTCGAAGGGCAAGAGCCAATCCGTCCTACCAGTCAAGTAGAAATACTCGATGATGGTTTGCCGGATTGGAACACCCGACCAAGCGGTCCCGAAAATGAGTCCCTAGCAGTGGCCCCAGGCATCCAAGCCCAGCTTGATGCTTTGACAGCAGCAGTTCAGAGTCTGTCAAAACGACCAGTTGCGATTGATCCAGTAGACCAAAGGAGTGGCAGCCCTTTTTATGCTTGAATTAGAGCAGCTCAACCACCATCAAAATACAAAGCACCGGTATTACCAGTTTATACAGAAAAGGCAGACCCGGTAAGGCATGTTGGGAAGTTCGAAGATCAGATGGAGCTGCTCAGGGTGAGTGATGACTATCGCTGCAGAGTCTTCCCCACCACATTGTCCGACACTGCCCAGGAGTGGTATTGGAAATTTAAGCCTGACTCCATCACTTATTGGGAAAGTTTTAGAAAAGAGTTTTGCAGGTAGTTTAGTGCGGCTCAGACCCCTCATGTTTATTCCAATCACTTGGTAGATATTAAACAGGCAAAGGATGAGTCTCTCAAGAACTACATACAAAGGTTCATGAGAGAAGCTAATCGAGCTACTGCAGTTGGAGATGAGGGGAAGATGGTGGAAATTTCTTCCAGCATTATCTATCGAAGCCCTTTGTGGGACAGCATCCATCGCCATCCAATTTCGACATTACAACAGTTTTTAGACCGGGCCGACAAATATATGAAGTTGGATGATGCAATTGAGAAGGGAGAGAAAGGACTGAACAATCCGACCGGATCAACTGATCCTCCCAAGAATGGTGGAAATGATCAGAATGGTAGTAAGAAACGTGGGAATAACGGGTCTGACCGCCACTATGAGAAGAAGGCAAAGCCGGGGTCAAACGACAAGCCAACTAAGTATGAGCTTCGATTCACCAACTACACCACTCTTTTGGCGAGCCGAGCGGAGATCTATTTGGCCAGTCATCAAGAGGTCCCTTACCGGAAACCCCCACCTATCAAGAAGGAGATGAGTAAGAGAGATATGAACAAGTTCTGTCGCTTCCATGGAGACTATGGTCACGACACGAATGAGTGTAATCATCTCAAAGATGAGATAGATTTTCTCCTCCGGTCGGGAAAGCTAAAAAAGTATCGAGCAGAGAAGACCCAAGGGGAGGGGAGCAACAACAATCCTGGGTTCAAGCGGCAACGATCCCCACCCTTGCAACCTGAACCTGTGGACTTCACACTAGATACCATATGTGGAGGACCACTTCTTGCTGGAGATAGCAATAAGGCGAGGGAGAGGTATGCTCGCACCCTTCGTCATGAGTTAGGTGCAGCATCCACCTCCAAAATTATGACAGTGGAGGAGCGACCATCAAAGAACCCAAGATACAAAAGTGAGTCCCTTACTTTCGCTGAAGAAGATGCTCGACACGTGAGGTATCCTCACAATGACCCTCTTGTTGTGACAGTTCAAATTTCCAATATGAAAGTGAAGAGATGTCTGGTCGATACAGGAAGCTCTGTGAACATTATTTATAAGTCATCCTTCGAGAGGATGAAGCTATCTATCAATGACTTGAAGCCATGCTCTCAAGCCATTTATGGGTTTACTGGAGAAGGATTGTCACCGGCTGGAACAATCAAGTTGCCAATCACGACGGGGGAGGCTCCCAAACATGAAACAGTAATGACCGAGTTTTTTATTGTTGACTGCCCGTCCGCCTACAATGTGGTTATTGGTCGACCACTGCTCACAAACTTACATGTGGTAGTTTCCATCTGGCACCTTTCCATGAAGTTCCCGACCAGTGATGGCATAGGCTGTGTCCAAGGAGACCAGAGGGAGGCTAGGGAGTGCTATAATGCCTCCGTAGCTAAGGCAAGGAAGGGGGCCAAGGAGAGCAACATGATTGTATGTGTTGAGAGAGAGGAGGTGGATGAGATGGATGTTGACCGAAGTTTTGCAGTTGTAACCAATCAGGAAGAGATGTTAGAGGAGTTTGGCCAAGAGAACACTCTTGGTTTAAAAGAGCAGAAGACCCCATCCGTTGATGAAGTCACCAAATAGGGTGTTGCCCAAAGCGAGGGAAGGGACTTTGATCCTTGCTTTGGGGATTATGAAAGCGATGTGGGACTGTCCGAGGAGTTAGAGGAGGCCCTTATAGATGAGAATGACCCGACGAGAGGGGTCAAAATTGGAAAAAAGTTGAAAGCAGAGGTGAGAACACAGCTGATAGAATTCTTGCAAAGGAATCAAGATGTCTTTGCCTGGTCTCACAAAGATATGGTGGGTATCTCACCAACTGTGATCAGCCATGTGCTCAATGTGGATGAAAGCTATCCAGCAGTGCAACAGAAGAGAATATTGCTTGACAAAGATCAAGCAAAAGCTCTTAAGGAGGAGGTAGAGCGGTTAAAGGAGAATGGGTTTATAAGGGAAGCATATTACCCTGCCTGGGTTTCAAACCCAGTGTTGGTGCCCAAACCCAATGGAAAGTGGAGGACTTGTGTAGATTTTACTGATCTGAACAAAGCATGCCCAAAGGATTGCTTTCCTTTACCGAGAATAGACCAGTTGGTAGATGCAACCTCTGGTCATGAAACATTGTCCTTCATGGATGCATATTCAGGGTACAACCAGATCAGCATGTATCCTCCTGATGAAGATCATACCAGCTTCCGAACAGATATAGGGCTATACTGCTATAGGGTCATGCCCTTCGAACTGAAGAATGCGGGAGCTACCTACCAGCGTTTTGTGAATGGTATGTTCCGCGACTTAATCGGAAAGAGCATGGAGGTATACGTAGATGATATGCTGGTGAAATCAAAGGAAGCTGAAGGGCACGTGCGAGACTTAGAGGAGTGCTTTGCAATACTGAGAAAGTACAAAATGAAGTTAAACCCCCTCAAGTGCTCATTTGGAGTGGGTTCTGGAAAATTTCTTGGGTTTATTGTGAACTCCCGAGAAATAGAGGCAAACCCAAAAAAGATAAAAGCTCTCATAGAAATGAAGTCTCCATCTAGAATAAAGGATGTACAAAGCTTGACTGGGTGGATTGCAGCTCTAAGCAGGTTCATTTCTAAATCAATGGACAAGTGTGTCCCGTTTTTTAACCTGCTTAGAGGAGGCAAGAAGTTTGAGTGGATGGCAGAATGTGAGCAAGCTTTCCAGGCCATAAAGGAGAATTTGGCCCAACCTCCTATTCTTTCTAAGCCAGTTGATGGAGAATACCTCTTTTTGTACCTAGCAGTCACGGAGCATGCTGTTAGTGCTGCCTTAGTACGAGAGGAGGATAGAGTGCAGCACCCGGTGTACTATGTTAGCAAGCGACTGATAGGAGCAGAGTCTCGGTATCCCGTGATCGAGAAGTTGGCTTATTGCTTGGTACTCGCATCACGAAAATTGCGGCCATACTTCCAAGCACACCCCATTAAGGTCCTTACTGACCAGCCTCTACACCAAGTCCTACAGAAGCCGGAGTCGTCTGGTCGGCTACTTAAATGGGCAGTTGAGTTAGGCCAATTCGAAATCAAGTACCAGCCGAGGACTGCTATTAAGGGTCAAGCTTTGGCAAATTTCATCGCTGAATGTACCAGGATCGCTGATGTTCCCGGCCAGCAAGAGAGTGTCACTGGGCAGAAAGATGAACTTCCTACTTGGCAACTTTTCGTTGATGGGTCATCGAATGAGCATCATTCAAGAGTTGGAATTATATTGGTCACACCAGAGAAGCACCGAATTCATTGTGCACTGAGATTCAGATTCAATGCTTCTAACAATGAGGCGGAGTATGAAGCCCTCCTAGCAGGCTTGCGACTGGCTAGAGATGTACGTGCCCGGTCAGTGGAAGTAAATAGCGATTCCCAATTGGTGGTCTACCAAGTCTTGGGGGAATACCAGGCAAGGGGCCTACGCATGGTGGCATACTTAAATAAGACCAAAGATCTGCTAGCACAGTTTGAGGAGTACACCATCAAGCTAGTACCACAAGAGCAGAACTCTAACACGGATGCTCTAGCAAAGCTAGCTAGTGCAAAAGATGCCGAAACTCTGAATATAGTACCGGTAGAATACTTGGCGGAGTCGAGCATTGATGAACAAGAGTCCATGTCAATCACGATAGCTTACACTGGATGACTCCCATCATTGCTTATCTTGAGCAAGGAACCCTCCCAGATGATCGTAATGAAGCAAGGAAGATTATGAGGCAAGCTGCTAGGTACATCATGATGGATGGAGTGTTGTATAGAAGAGGGTATTCCCTACCTCTACTCAGGGGCATAACACCTGACCAGTCAAAAAATTTATTAGCTGAAGTGCATGAAGGGTTCTGTGGAGATCATGCTGGGGGGTAGAGTCTATCTAAAAAGATCTTGCGGCAAGGATTTTTCTGGCCTACAATGAACGAGGACTCTATGGAAAATGTGAAGAGGTGTGAAAAATGCCAAAGATTTTCTAAAGTGCCCAAAGCGCCCCCAAATGTCCTGAAGCAAATGCAGAGTCCATGGCCTTTTGCAGTGTGGGGAATATATCTGATCGGGAAATTGCCCAAAGGGAAAGGAGGAGTGCAGTTTGCAGTGGTTGCAGTAGATTATTTCACTAAGTGGACTGAAGCCGAACCATTAGCCACGATCACATCAAAGAAAGTGTTGGACTTTGTAGTTAAGAACATAATATGTCGCTATGGTCTGCCTAAGAAGATAGCGTCTGACAACGGCACCCAGTTTGACAGCGACATATTTACTGATTTTTGCACTCGGCATGGCATCACAAAAAGTTTCTCCTCGGTAGCCCATCCACAAGCCAATGGGCAGGTTGAAGCCGTAAACAAAACACTGAAGGACACTCTGAAAAAGCGCCTGGAACGAGCTAAGGGTGCTTAGGCGGAAGAATTACCAGAAGTCCTTTGGTCATATAGGACTATTGCCCGAACAGCAACTGGACATACCCCATTTTCCTTGGCATATGGGTATGAAGCCATGTTACCCATGGAGATAGAACCACCATCTCATAGAAGGACCATGTACAACCAGGAGGAGAATCACCAATTGCTAGCAGAATCCTTGGACTTCCTCGAGGAGAGAAGAGAGGAGGCAAACCTGAGAGTTTCTACTCACCAGCAAAAAGTGGCGCGCTACTTCAATTCCAAAGTCTGAGATCGAAAGTTCCAGGTCGGAGATTTGGTCCTCAGAAAGGTGTTTGTTATAGACCCAGTAGCTGGCGTAGTAGGACCAAACTGGGAAGGACCATATCAAATTGAGCAAGTCTTACCACCCGGCACCTACAAGCTTGCTCGGTTAAATGGAGAGCTAATCAGGAATTACTGGAATGGCGAGCACTTGAGGAAATATTATCAATAAATACTTCTTACATAGTAGTAGCTTTGTATCAAGTGCTTAACTTGTTATTTAAGTTTTTTGTTTGTGAACTGGCTATTTGCTAACCAGTCATGTTATTTTGAACAATGTTATTTTGTTTGAAACTCGTTGTTAGACACGTTTTGTCATTTATTATTACGAGTAATAAAAGAGATCACGCGCAGCATGGTCGAATCTTGCTACAAATTTTGCATATGTGTTGATTATTCTTGCTTGGCAGTGTTCAACTGTCATTATGATTTAAACAAAACAGGTCTTCTAAAAATAAATATACATATATACCAGACAGTGTTCAACTGGTCGGTATCCATAGATGAATGACCAACGTTTAAATATATGCATGTTTTTGTAGTGGTTAACTGCTGAAATATGTTTGTATATTCTATGTGTTTCACGAGTAGTCACTGCTCGGACAAATTCGGTCAAGTAGCAAGTGATCAAGGATTTTTCAACCCTCAATCACTTGGGGGGCACATAGCATATACTGGCGTGCACATAAGGATACTGGCGTGCACTTCAACACAGGCAATAAGAGCACGAGCAAAGATATCTGTTTTTAGGCTGACTTGTAAATTTGGAAGTCTAAAAAGGCCATTAAGCTAACTTGTTTGAAGAAGCTTAAGTAACTTGGAATTTTTAAAATTTTAAGTTAGAAGCAGATATTCGTGTGATAATTAACGTTATGCTCATAAAACGTTAGAGCAACAAGAGCGTGAGGAAGTATATTTAGTATGGACTTATGAAATGTTTAGAATTTCTAAGTTAGAAAACTAAGTACTCATGTGAAAGTTGAGGGCATATAGAGACTTTACTATTCACAATAAACTTGTAGCGTCTTAAGTATAAAAAGACTTAAATGTTTCAAGCTAGTTAAAAAAGAAAAGTAAAGTGCAAGTGCCAAATAGCTCAATCATACGAGCAAAAGTATAAAAAACAAAACAAACTATGATAAGAGACTGGTAGGACTACAACTGGTCGTGCAGAAGCTCTCTGGTAGGATGAGGAATCACTGGTCGGCTGCTCTGGTAGGCTGATCAACCCCCTCCTCGGCATCAATTGCTCCTCTCCCTCGAAATGACAATGTAGACGAGGCAGGTGTAGGGCCGGTAGGATTAGCAGCTTCCTCAGCAGCCCTGGCCTCACATCTGGCGAGCTCCTCTGCCTTAATCTCATCGGTGAGAAAGTCGAGCTTGAGGGGTTTATTTAGCTTCCACACCTGGTAAAAGCAGTTGAAGCAAGTCTCCTCGTAGCGGGTTAGATCAGCTTCCTTCTCTTGCTTCAGCTCTTCATTCTCGCTAATTAGTCCCTCGTTCTCGCGAGCTAATCCCTCGTTCTCATGAGTCAGTCTGTCTAGCCAATCAGTCAAGGACTTGTTGGCTTGGGTTAGCTGATCATTCCCATCAGCCAATCCCTTGAGGGACTCCTTTTGCTCAGTTACAGTCTTCTTCGCCCATTCCAGCTTGGATTGAAGAGCGTCCGTTTTCGCTTGAGCCTCCACGAGTTGATCGTTTAGGACCTTGATCAACTCCTTGTAATCGACTGATCGCTGCTGGGCATGACAGAAGGTCATGAGCGTCTGCATGAAAAACAAAAAGTTACTACAAAGCATGAACGTAAGTAACAATCTATCTTGTGGTAGAGCACTTACATTTGTCAACTGAGCAATCCCCCTCTCTAAGACAATGTCAACACTGATTCGAGGGAAAGATTCAAAGCCTTGAATCGTAGAAGCGTCGTGGAGGGTCTGATCAACTGCCCCCCTAAGCTTGGTGCTAGCAGTGCGGAGTGCCTCGCTCAGCCCGGACGGACAAGGGGGAGTTAGGCTCGCTGATGGAGGAAGTGAGGAAGAGGTCAACTGTGGGATCGTAACTGACCCCTCAGGTTGTCTCCCTTGGCTCGGTGGCACTGCCCTTGGGACCTTCCTCGGGGGAGTGACACCACTTCCTTCGCCAGACTTCCTCTTTGGAGCAGGAGGAACGATGCAGTGCCTGAACATCTCTGGATCTGCAAAAGAGGAAAACATGAGATTCATTAAAAAATATATATATAATAAAATGTAGATAAGTATATTACTACTATGATTTTATTAGTCTCAAATCACCAAGTTATTAAACATATTCCTATGACTACTAGACCTGAGTTGAGAATCTGATCGATGAAGTCATTCTCGTCGTCCGAAGATGAGCTGAGTTCTCTCTCAGTCTGGATGGCCTTTCCCTTCCCAGACTGAGTGGGAATAGCAGATCTGTGCTGAGGCTCAGGCTGAGCCTCCCTAATGACAAGGTCGCCAGGTCTATGGGAAAGCGGAGATGGCCCAGGAGAAAACTGGTTAGTCAGCACCTCAGTGCCCGCATTGGACTGATCAGTCATGTTGTTCTCCTCAGTGGTACTTTCCACCGTGATATTTTGGTTACACGGTATCAGGCCCACCATCTGAAGGTAATCTACAGTGACCAAACTTTTCACGTCTTTCTCCTCGATACTCATGTTAGCCAGCACATTTTCTCGCTTAAACATCCCTTGAGTAGGCAAGGGTTGCTCGAACGGACCCACATGTGTAAAAGCCAAGTTGTTGGCTTTGATGTCTGATGTGAGGAAATACTATGTATAGTATTTCCCAGGGTTCGACTTGAGCGCAATACCACAGAGGTATTTAATCCCCTGTTTCCTATGAAAGAAGTGAAAAAAACCCGTGTTCTTGTGGCTGGGGTTAGTCCTGAAGTTGAACAAATAATGTACCTCATGAGGAGTGGGCTTGTCCCAACCTTGCAGAAAGTAAAGAATATACAGCGCGGACAACGCCTGGACCCCATTCGGTGCGATATGGAAAGGAGAGACATTGAAGTAATCCGCTACAGACTGGAAATAGGAGTGTAGTGGAAGTGTCGCTCCTGCATGGATATGGTGCCTGGACCAAGCACAGTATGCTCCGCCGGGCCTGTTGGCTCTCTGATGGGGGCCCGGACATGTCACATTCACACCACTCAAACCCAAAGCTTGGATGTGTTTGTAGAACATCCCAGGATTGAGTTTTGAAGGCTGGGCAGTGAACCAGGAAGGTGCTTCTTCTCGTCCCTTCCGTGGTTTTTGGATGGCCAAGCGCTGGACCTCGGTGGCAAACTCCTGAGTAATTCGTCTCCGAGTGTTACTTGATTTCGACACCTGAAGAGGTGATCTCGAAGGGGCTGTAGTGTGGGCCTCACTGCGTTCTACCACCTTTTGCACCGCTCTGCGGGCAACTTGTGGATCTTGGTCCTGGGGGAGTCTATTAGATTTCTTCACCCTCATCGTCGACTGTGCAACTTGTTGAAGAAATTTTTCCTCGTGAAGGAAGTACAAGGCTGAACGGGGAAGGATCTGCTTGAAGTAGTGAAGGCGGTCCTCAAGAGTGCGACTGGTGGAAGATTTTGATGAAGAATCGTTGCTTTGAGGGGTCTTGATTGACTGCGGGATAGATGTATCGGAGTCCGTATGGTTGTCACCTCCCCTATAGTCAAAGCGATTCATCTACAAAAATAAATCAAAAATGGGGAGGTGAGTAACCATACAGATAAAATTCAATAAGAGCATAATTTATTTTTCTACTTAGAAAATTTTATCTAAATAGTAAAAATATTGCATGCTTGGGAAAAAATAATTTTAGTGCTTGAAAGTGCCTAAAAATGTTTAAAATTTCCTAAAAGTGTTCAAAATGCATATGGCATGGAGTATACCATGCTTGGTCTTAAAATTGTGCCTAGTGCCAAGGAAGGCTTGTGCATCCGATCGAATGCCTAGGCATCCAAAGAAGAGCATCCGACGAGGAGCTGATAGGCATGTCCGGTCGGACACCATAGGCCCGAGGAGATGCGTGGCCAGCCGTGTGCATCCAGGTAGGCGCGTCCGAGGTGCTAGGGTGTATCCGGTCAGACACCATGTGTCCAAGGAGGTGTCCAAGGAGAGGTGCGAGTTTGGTCCGAGCGGACCAGGCTTGGCATGGTGCCTATCCGTCTGCGTCCGAGCTGAGTACACCCGAGGAGCCCAGTGCCAACAATCCGAGGAGCCCAGTGCCAACAATCCGAGGAGCTCCGATCGGACATTGAGTGTCCGAGGAGATGGATGCTTCTTGGCTTGAGGAGATCATGGGTGGTCCGATCGGACCACATGTGTACAAAGAAGAAAAGAAAAAAAATGGCCAATCGGCCATGTCTTTTCCCATACCCCATTCTTCATGTCCAAATTCCACTATTTTCCTTGAGCCGAAAACAAGACCCAATTCGAAAAGGCAAAGTTCTATATTCCCTAACATAAACAAGTTTCCTCATCCAAACACACAATCACAAGATCAAAATAGAGAAGTTGAAAAGTTTTTCCATGCTCTTGAAACCATCTATGCCCTCAAAAACCCCAAAACCCATAATCATGGTTTACACTAAATTGACCTATTTTTCTTGAAATTCTTATGAAATTGAAGATAATATTGGGTTACCCATAGTATAAACATCATCAAAGTAGCCACCCAACACATTATATCTATAAGATTCATGAACAAATTCAAGAAAAAACTCCCAATAAGGTTTCGGCCATAGCATGTTATTTCATGAAGTTTTTGAAGAAAATAACAACAATGTGAGAGCATGGAGGAGAAAACTTACCCAACTTTGGAGAGCCCTTGATTTGCTTGGAGATTTCTTGAAGGAATGAAGAGCTTCCCCTTGGAGTCCCTTGAAGTTTCGGCCAAAACAAAGAGAAGACAAGAAATTTCGGCCAAGAGAGAAAAAAGAAGAAGAAGGGTTTTAAAAGTTGATTTTCTTGTATAGGTGGGAATGTGAGAGAGTAAGGATTATTTAAAGGAAAAAAGGGGAGTTACCACTTATTTTTGGACCCTTGGAATTCCTGGGATATTTTTTCTCCCCACGATCATGGGCAGTTATTTGCAGTGATCGTGGTCTGTGAAGTTGTGATTTCCTGCATGGCGGGAAGTTGAACAGTTATTTATTTTTATTTTTTTTTACATAAGGCTGTCAGCTGTGGAGAAAAAGTTTATTATGTGAGGTATCATATAATAAACTTGGGGGGCAAATGTTATCCCCAAAATTTGAAAATGATGATGTGGCAATAGAAATGACAAGTGGCAAGGAATGGTTGGGTGACCTGGCTTAGGAGTAGCCCAGTACATCAATGAAGAGTTTTGACTGCTTGAGAGGTGTCATGACCGACTGGGTAGGTTGATGCATCCGACCAGTGATGACATTACTGCCTAGGAGTGACATTGTTGCCCAGGAGTGACATTACTGCCCAGGAGTGACATTACTGCCCAAGAGTGACATTACTGCCCAGGAGTGACATTGCTGCCCAGGAGTGACATTGCTGCCCAGGAGTGACATTACTGCCCAGGAGTGACAGTGCTAGGAATGACATTGGCTGATCGGTCATGCACATGTCCGACCAGCAAGTGTATGTCCGACCAGCATGTGTATGTCCGACCAGCATGTGCATGTCCTACCAGCAAGTGCATGTCTGACCAGTCAAGAGCATATCTGCTCAGCAGAGGTATGGCCGACCAGAAGGTGATATTCATCAACTAGGTAGAGCAGACTACGTCAAGATTCCCAAAAATGGCTTCAACAAGAATCAGTCTTGGCATACGTGGGAATCTCCCATTCTTCCCACAAATTGGGTGTTTTGTTATATTTTGAATATTTTTGTAATTTAGATATAATAAATATAATGAAATATCCCGATTCTAGGGGATAGCAGATGTATGATCCTAAACCTATAAATATATGGCTTATGGGATTAGAGAAGGACTTTTGAAAATTTGGAGTTTGGGTCTGAACTTTCTAGAGAGAGAAAGAGCTTTTTCGTGAGAGAACTCTTGTATTATGAGATTTTACACTGAAGAAACTCAGTTGACACAGGTTCATCTGATCTTGGGTGTAAATATATAATCGAATCTCTAAGTGGACTAGGCTATTACCAACTTATTGGGGCTGAACCACTATAAAAATTAGGTGTGTTATTTACTTTCTTTATAAACCCGTCTGTGTCGTTTAAATTCTCTTGAAGGTTTCATCGTTTTTGACGTTCTCACGTCGTTGGCCAAAAACGCGGTCAATAGTAATTAATTAATTAATCACTATTATCATATAATTGCATATTTGGCCTGAAGAACAAATTTCTTATCAAATATGTCTTTAAACTATTTTTCCCTTTATATCAACTCTTACCTTGAATAGTGTTGATAGAGCCGCTATGGCGACATATGGACCTATAATTCCAAGCTCCAATAAATTTGAGATTATTAATTAAACTATTTAATTAAATAATCTTAATTTATTAATCTCATGATTATTCCACTATAAATATGAGACTGCACTCTTGTAATTATAGACATTTCATTTACTGAGTACTTTATAATTATAAAGCGCCCATTGATGTAATCATTGCATACAACTTGACCCTCTAATAATGGTTCATAATTAATCGGGAATAAAATTACCGTTTTACCCTTTTAATTATCTCTTGTTTCCTTAAGTACCATTGATTTTACTAGTGAAGGTTAATTCATAACTAAATTATGTATTTGAGCTCAATAACCTTTCAGTCCCAAAAGTCAACCCTTAAGAGAACCATCATTCAATCTCTTGCGAGAAGGCATAGATTCCATATCTGTATAGTATGTCCTCAGCCATCTACATTAATGAGTTCCCAAAACAAAAGTTTCTAGCCTGATCATTCTGACAGACCCTAACAAGTGAATCAAAGAACTCATATAACATAAACAGGAGTTCATAGTAACTTCAGGATTAAGAACTATTCGTATATGATCATCAATTGATATATTTAATTAATACTTCAAAACGGTATTTAACTAAGTATTAATAAACATATTGTTAGGAAAATATGTATTGCCTCAATGGAAATTGTAAGATAATGTTACAACTCTATGCAAAATTTTACAATGGACAAGATTGATTAAATAAAGTGTTACAACTCTATAACTGAAAATACAAATAAAACAAAGGAAATGAAGAAGATGATGAAGAAGAAGAGAATAGTAAAATACAACTCAAAGCAAAAGGTTACAAATAAATTAAAGTGTTTGGACCAAATGAAAAGATTACAACTCTTAAACAAAATATACAAGTAAATAGAACAAGAGAATAAGAAGAAGAACAATAGAATAAAGAGAAGAACAGAAACACAAGTAAACTCTCACTTACACAACCTAAGTGAAGAGGGTTGGGGATCACCAACTTGAACAAGATTTAAAACCTTTGTCCAAAAGCTTATTTCCCCCTAACTCAAGCACTAAGGGATCTCTCTTAGATATTGGAAAAGCTTTCTGGAATTATCAAGCCTCAAGGTGTTTCTAGCCAAGTGCTATAATGGATAGAAATATTGTGTCTTACAAGTGAGCATTAGGCTCCTATTTATAGAGTTTAGAGACACCCTTTGAATTTCAAATTCCACCAACCCCCATGGCTATTACCAATGATTAATTGGATGTTTTATGGAATTAAAATAGAGATTTGGGAGTTACTTGGCTTTTGGAAATGTTCAAAATTGGATAAAAACCAAAGTTGGAAGAGGCTGTCAGGCACTAGGGTCGCGGTGCTTGCTACCAGGCGCCGCGGCCCTCAGTCAGTTCCAGCAACGATATTTTTTAGTTTTTTTCAAAACGTTCCAATTTATTCCCACTTGATTTTGTAACTTCCATACACAATATGGGAGTTAAAATCACATCTCTATCAGCCATTTCTCATATGGCTTTAAGAAATTCATCTCAATATTGTGTAACAACAAATCTACACAATAATGGGTGATATTTAGGAGTTACAAATTTGTGATGAATTTGTAACACCAAATATGTTACATGTTTGGATATTTCACATATATCCAAATAATGTAACCCTCTATTATATGTTACAATATGTGACACTCTATGTCACATTTATTTAATCTAAAACATTATATTATAAAATAATATAACACATATCTCGTCCAGTTCTATATATTCTCTAATATATAAAGCACCTCCACTAAAGTGTCCTACCGCACTAGTGATTCGGATCTAGATCACATGTATTCATAATACTAATGGACCGTATTTGCAGTAATTAATCTAAAGATTCCATAACTTTATTTTACTGCGAACTATTCAAGTTCATTTACCTCAAACACAATCCTCCCGCACCAATACGTGTTTGAGATGACATATATGAACTTAGGAATTTTCCTGATATTTACATAATATTATCAATGAATAATATAGTCCATAAAATATGTGCATAACAAATTCAATTTATTTATTTATTTCATAAAACAATGTCTACTACATATGCTTTCAGGGCACATTTCCAACAGACCTTGCCTTTGATAGTGGACCATGGGTGCCTTAGTGGATTACTCCCCGATGTTCATTATCGGAGCAGAAGGTTCTCCAGCTCGGGCAATTAAGGCAGGGGTCTCGTCTCCCAGTCGTCTCCAAGGTCCGAGGTTCTGGTTCTCGGACCTAAGGTAAGGCGCAACGTGTCAGCAAATGTGGATTTTCAGAGTCAGAGGATCGTCTGACAACCTTTATGGGCGATACGTCAACAGTGTTGTTGAGTGTACGACTCGACTATTCACACACCCACTACGCCGCCTGACATGGAGGCAATTACAGCATGCCCTGACAGTACCTGGGGCATGTTCCCTATAAAGTTGGTGCTTTTCGGCAGTGGGCCCAACAAATCTCGTTTGGGCCATGGTCTCTATTTAATGTGGCCCAATGCATTGAGTTAGTATTAATCCCCCAATAATGGGAAGAATGTGTATTAATTACTTATGATTAGTATTAATGACCCCAGCCTCTATAAATAGGGCTAGGAGTCTCATTGTAAAGGGTTGGGTTTTTTTAGAGAGAAAACACCTTGTACTCAAAGCAATCTAAACGCTGCCTGAGAATTTACCATTGGAGCTTGCAATCACAAGTTTACAATCCTCTTAATAATAGAGACTCATGGACTAGGGTTCCTTTATAACCTGAACCACGTAAAAATCCTTGTGTTCAAATAGTTTATTTCTTTAATCTCTTTTATTAAGGTTGATAGCGAAAAGGCAGTCAACAAAGTGCATAATCATAGAAGAATGGTGAATTAAAAATAGACAAATTCGATACTTATCACCTCCCGAGAACGCGATGGTTCTCTAGCAGCCGAGGAGCTTGGGGGCGCTCCCAACCTTAGGGCTGATTGGGAAATATCAGGTATCCCCATATGATCTGCGAGAATAAATAAATTGTTAGCAAAAATTCCAAAATGGAGACATAAAATAGTACTATAAGCTTCTCGGAAGCCCACCATAAGTTATATCTTGGTGCAAGCATTAGAGGTGTCTAGCTTTATCTCCCATCTCACAATTCAAGTTAGTGCCATATTGGCAAAACCAGTTGGAGTTGAAAGATGTCACACGGTCTATGGGTATAAAGCCCCGAGGAGGTGACTGTCTCCTCGGGTAGTGAAGATAGATGTCTATTAGATCTAAGTAATCTTGAAACTCTTCCCTAGTCCAATGTGTTGGGGTTTTATGGCCTAATTAAAACCCAATTTCTTTGTAATATCATTTTATTATCAATAAAAGAATAGAAATCATTTTTTGACTTGGTCAATCACTTTGCTCACATGTTTTATTTTCATGATTATTTGTTTCATATAAACTTCTATTAAATCCCGAGCATATAGCTAATCGTATTTATAGTGACGTAATCACAGTGAAATATAAATATGATTATATGTTCAAAATAAGTTAGTCCTAAGATTAGTTAGTGCACAGGATTTACACTGACTTGCCAATCTACGATATGATCTACTTACACATTGTAGTGTTATGTTCTTTCCAGAACATTAGCAAAGTAGATAAGATCGGATGTATTTGTTACATCGGACAGGACCGATATTGACAGTTGGTAAGATAAGTAAACATACCGTTATTATCTATTATAGTCATATTATATAGTTGACCATAAGTCAATTCAATCTCAATTCTGAGTGGTTAGTATTCTCACTGATTGTATTATTTGAGTTCTTTGACTTGTTCATTACCAGCTTACCCTACGGACTAGCCCATACTTACATCTTGGGAACTCGGTAGTATAATTGAGTGGGAGTGTTAATCATAGATATGAACATCTATCGCTTCTGATGAAGAAGTGAAACGATGGTTTCCTTTTAGTTTGGTTCAAGGTGTTAAATGATAGAGATCTCATTTTAGTACTTAAATTAGTTTACTGAAATATCATTTACAAGGAACTAAGTGTTTTAAGGATAAAATACAATGAGGGGTAAAATGGTATTTTAGTCCTATCTCATTGTAGACCGTCTATAGAGGATTGAGTGACGATTATGGTTGTAACAATGGATAATTAATAGCGTATCTATATTTGTTATAGAGCGTTCTATGAATTCAAGAGTGCAATTCTGAGTCTATGGTGGAGTCACGAGGAATTAATAAGTTAGTAAATTTATTTGTTAGATTTATGATAACTTATTTGTAATGCCCCAAATTTCCTAATAAGGTTTAGGACCTTAATTAGGAGGCCGAGAGGGCCATAATTGATTTATTATGTTATTAAATGATCATATGCATGTTTAGGTGTATTAAATATGCATGTGAACTCATTTTTGAGTAATTGGGTGATTTTCATATTTTGGCCATTTCGGGCATATTTGGCATATATGTGATATGTGTGTGGTGATGTATTATTATTTGGTTATGCCAGGGTTACTCAGCACAAGAAGATCCTAGGAGATAAGCTAGTGGGAAAGTCACAACGGGATTTATGCTTGACTTGGAGTAAGTCAAGGGGTATTTAGAGCATTACCGGGTTATTGGGTAATGGGAATGAATATTTGGTGATAAATTGGGAGTTAGTAAGATCAGGGGGAAATTCTGGAGGTTTTGACTATTTTGTCCCCGGGGGTGTTTTCGGGACCCCGAGTGTTAGGATTTGGTTGAGGCTACTTAAGCTTGAAGTAACCTTTTAATAGAATAAAAGAACGTTCTGTACGTTCTCTCTCCCTCTAAGTTTCCTTTTCGTCTCTCGGTCGCATTTTCGAAGGTAACTTGAGTTCTAGGACTCGGATTCAAGCGAGGATTGAGGCATAGCAACCCTATGGAAGATTAGAAGCTTATTAGCCGGAGGATTTAGTTGGGAAACAACTTAATCTGAGGTAATTCAAGTTTTATGTTCCAAGTTTTTAAAGTTTTTAAGCTTGAATTGGATTTTGTGTTTTGATGAGTTTTTAATTGATTTTACACTTGGGTTTTATGGGTTTTGGATCATGGGGATGTTTGGGAACTTTGATTTTGGGATTTGGAGATGTTTGGATAGGTTTTTTGAAGGTTTTAAAAGTGGAAAAATGAGGAAAAGTGGCTGGTGCGAGGTTGGGTTGCGGCCTTGTTCTAGGGCGCCGCGGCCCTAGCTTGATGAAGGTGGAGGAGGCTCTACTAGGGGGGCAGGCCGCAGCATGGTCCATGGAGGGTCGCGACCCTTAAGGAAAAAATTGCCCAGAATTGTGTTTTTGTGATGGGAACTTAACTCTGAGAGCCTAGGATCGATCCTACTACCTAGTTGAGTGGGATTCGACATCCCGAAGTCTTGGGTTGGGTTTGGAAGTATTTATTTACCCATTTTGATGAGGTTTTATATCATGGTTGTGACTATGCTATCACTAGGGGCTTGAAATCAGGATCGTGCTTGTGGCTCATTTATTGGTAACCTATGCTTGGACCAAAGGTAAGAAAACTACACCCTGTGTATATGTGACATGCATGGTTATTCTTGATGCATGTTGGATGTTTAAATGTGATGCATGTAATGCACGAGAAACATGTGATTAGGGCATGCTATGAGTGTTAAGTATGGGATTGTTCAGAACTTGAGCCTCTGTGTTTATGCATGATCCTAATTGTGCTAGTAATTATTGAGTAAGCATGATGAATGCCCTTTATTTGGATATTTGACATATGATATATGTTTGGTGGCATTGCTTACTTGTATATGGTACTGAGTAGTCAGGGATACTGACCTAAGAGTCAGAAATGGCATAGCGTCATGAACACAGGGCCAAATGAAGATTAGATATAATCGATATCAGCGTTGAATGACTCTAGGAGTATTAACGCTGGACCGACCCTAAGGTCGATGAATCCTATAAGCGCTTGCCTAGTCTAAGACTAGTTACTAGAGCCAGGGCCTATGGCCTAGGTGACTGCTTGTCACATGGCTAGGGAACAGAGTTCCATAGTTATGACTCTATGGTCATGAGTAAGGTTATGTTGGTGACTAGTCATCATGCACCTATCCTGTTTAAGCTAGTGAAAGGCTCACTTATCTATAAAGCCCTGGTCACCCTATCGTCACATGGCTGTTGGGAATAAACCCACCTTAGTGACTATTACAACTGTCACTCTTCTATTTAGGGCTAAAAGCCCTGTATGATTATTATGATCATTGGTTGATGTGTTATACTCAACATTACATGGACTCATTTGCCTGCTTGACTAGGGCTATTTCTGCTAGGCGTGTGCCTTATGATTTGATGACATGTTATTACTGTTCATGAGCATATTAAGTTTTCTTGCTGGGCTTCGACTCACGGGTGCTATGTGGTGCAGGTAAAGGCAAAAGAAAGCTGGACCATCCTTGAGTTGGAGAGCTTAGGTGATGATGTGTACATATGCAGCTGCTCGACCAACACGGCCGAGGTTTGAAGAGGAACTAGGGTTAAACCCTGTTTTGCCGCTTAGATCGGCTGGTTGTAAATATTTTCTTGTAATAGACCTCTAAATTATATTTTTGGGATCCCAATGTATATAATAGACGTTCTAATGAAACGTTATATCTTAACCAAAATTTTTAATCCCTAAACTGCTAATCATACTTAGTTACACGATTTTGGCCAAATGACTCGATTTGCGAGTTTAGCACTGTTTACAAGGCACACCGTAACGGTCCTTGGAGTTAGGGCATTACAACTTGGTATCAGAGCTAGCGAAGGTTTATGTTTCTTGAAGACAAGCTGGGCATGTACACTCGTCACTGAAGATAGCTTCACTCAGGGAATGGTAACTATTTCTGTAGTTATGTGCTTAACTGCTTAAATAGAATGTAAATGCTTTACTCGCACATTGTATTAGGGAGCATGAGATTCTGATAGAGCCTGGCTCTTGACTATATGATTATATGCTTCGTGATTATGTATATGATTGTGATCATATGATTACCTGCTCCATGAATATATAATTGTAATATTTGCATGTTGGAGTTGGAGGCATGGTGTGAAAGTTGGAAGAGCAGGGATTATAATTGATGTATGAATGTCATGGGCATGTTTTTAGCACTGCAAGTGGTTAATGAATGTGGTGTGGTAAGATTTATTCTGTGGGGGAAAGCTCTTGATATGCTTATCATGATTAATGGGTCAAGTTATTGACTGCAGATTCAATCAGCAGGTTCATATCCAAGGCAGATAATGACGCCTGGTGGTGGTTATACAGAGGCTAGGAATTATAGCCAGGGTATCAGTTCTTCATCTGCTCCTATGAATTTTTAGCAAATGCTTACAAATTTGCAATCAAAATTAGACATGAGGAAGAGATTAGGTGTTTGAAGCAACAGCGGAATCTGTTGGGGAGCACTTCTTCCTTTGTTATGCCAGGAGTGGCACCAGCTTTGGCTCAGCCTAGGGTTGAGAACAGATGGGAATTTCTATGTGGAAGTTTCCAAGAATATTACCCTCCAGTCTTCGAGGGAGGCCTAGATCCATTCAGAGCCGAGCAATGGATGGCCATGATCAGTTCCATTATTGATAGTATGGGGCTGGTAGGTCACGATAGGGTGGCTTGTGCGACATATGTACTGCAGGATGATGCCCGGACGTGGTTGGAAGTAGTATCCCAGACACGAGATATAGCTGTGATGGATTGGAAAGAATTTAGGCAGCTGTTTAATGAAAAATATTATTGTGATGCAGCCAAGACTGCTAAGATAAATGAGTTTCTGAATCTCGTTAAGGGAAAAGCAACAATAGCCGAGTATGTTAACAGATTTGATGGGTTGGCCAAGTTTTCTTTTGACATGGTACCCACAGATATAGCTCGGAAGGAAAAGTTTGTTAAGGGATTGAATCTTGGAATAGCTCAGGGCATTAGAGTTGCCCCAGTGCATGAAGTCTCTACCTATGCCCAGGTAGTAGAAAAGGCTCTTGCTGTTGAGAGCATAAGAAATGAGAAGAAGAGTGCTAGGGAGCACAGAGCTCAGATAGTGGTATCTCCACCTATTGGAGCAAGCAAGAAGAAGAGCTGGAAGACTTACCCAGAATGTGCTCGGTGCAGGAGGTATCATTTGGGAGAATCCCGAGCAAGGGCATGTTTCTTATGTGACATGGTTGGCCACTTCAAGAAGGATTTCCCAAGGCTAAGAGAGAAAGAGCAAAAGGGGATAGACAGCTCGGTTCCAACTCGAGTGTTTATTCCGGGGCAGTCTGAGTCTGAGACTGAGACTAGTTCCTCAGGGGTGGCAGGTCAGTCTTCTAGTTCTGATTTTGAGTTATGTTGATTGATTTTGGTGCCATGTTATTCCTTTGTTTGTTGCATATATAGAAGCATAGAGTCATTATGTAGATGGCATGGTTATGTTGTGATGGGAAGGCAATACCGTATTGGTGACTTAAGAGATGAGTTGGGTTATGATAAAAAGGACTCATCAGTGGTTTTGGTAAAGCTGGTTATGACTGGCTTGGTATGATTCTGGGATATGGATTGTTTAACCAAGTGTGGGGCAATTTTAAAATGGCAAGGAAAGTATAGTAACTCTTGAGATTGAGAGTGGGAAGCCTTGTGGCAGTTGGCACTGTGCGTGGATTTGGTATGCTGATGATATCTGTAGTGAGAGCTGGAGTTTTATTGCAGGGAGATGCATGAAACTCTTAGCTAGTGTGGTGGATACCACTTAGATCGTGCCAGTGAGATCAGGATAGACTGGACTAATCTGTGAGTTTCTGGATGTGTTTCCAGGGGACTTGTTAGGGTTTATTTTATATGAAATGAGACTAGAATGGTGATTGGATTGGTGCCAGGAATGGATTCAGGTTTGAGGGCACTGTATTGAACGGCTTAATAGGGTTGTAAGAACTCGAGGCTTAGATATTGAGTGAGATGAAATTCTCAAAAGTGGATTTCTGATATGGTTAGTACCAGTTAGAGATCAGGGAGAAAGTTATTTAAAAGACTGTGTTTGTATCAGATAAGAGCACGGGAAGGACTAAGTATGTCTTGAGAATTTGTTTAATGCCAAGTGTTTATGAGTCAGATGAACAGAGCATTCAAAGGTTTATTTGAATGGGATTTGTGATCATCTTGGACGATGGTATTGTGGTGTTTTCTCAACGGAAATTTGCCAAGGTTAAAGAATGCCTTAGGGGCAGGAGTGTCCTTGGGTGGTAAGGATATTACAGGTGCCTTGGGAAATAATTCTGAGCCTTCTTGTAGATCAGAACCAGTTAGTGGGTTGTTATGACATCTCAGTGACAGAGAAAAGTAATTGCCTAAGCAATATGTTGGTTAAAGGATCTGACCAGAACTAGAGTAGAGTTTCTGGTGGGCCAAGAGGCCAATTTTATGTTTGAGATTATCATTTCGGAAAGGATTAGAAAGAAAAACAACTAAGTGAACCACAGATAATAAAGATTGAATGGAAAGTCTTAGCTGGATTAGCTAAGAGTTGTGTAGTGTCAGATATGAATTTATTGTGGTAGAAGGGTCGGATTTGGAATCCAATGGACATTGAGATTAATGCACGAGAAACATGTGATTAGGGCATGCTATGAGTGTTAAGTATGGGATTGTTCAGAGCTTGAGCCTCTGTGTTTATGCATGATCCTAATTGTGCTAGTAATTATTGAGTAAGCATGCTAAATGCCATTTATTTGGATATTTGACATATGATATATGTTTGGTGGCATTGCTTCCTTGTATATGGTACTGAGTAGTCAGAGATACTGATCTAGAGTCAGAAATGGCATAGCGTTATGAACACAGGGCCAAATGAAGATTAGATTTAATCGATATCAGCGTTGAATGACTCTAGGAGCATTAACGCTGGACCGACCCTAAGGTCAATGAATCCTATAAGCGCTTGCCTAGTCTAAGACTAGTTACTAGAGCCAAGGCCTAAGGCCTAGGTGACTGCTTGTCACATGGCTAGGGAACAGAGTTCCATGGTTATGACTCTATGGTCATGAGGAAGGTTATGTTGGTGACTAGTCATCATGCACCTATCCTGTTTAAGCTAGTGAAAGGCTCACTTATCTATAAAGCCCTGGTCACCCTATCATCACATGGCTGTTGGGAATAAACCCACCTTAGTGACTATTACACATGTCACTCTTCTATTTAGGGCTAAAAGCCTTGTATGATTATTATGATCATTGGTTGATGTGTTATACTCAACATTACATGGACTCATTTGCCTGCTTGACTAGGGCTATATCTGCTCGGCGTGTGCCTTAAGATTTGATGACATGTTATTACTGTTCATGAGCATATTAAGTTTTCTTGCTGGGCTTCGGCTCACGGGTGCTATGTGGTGCAGGTAAAGGCAAAAGAAAGCTGGACCATCCTTGAGTTGGAGAGCTTAGGTGACGATGTGTACATATGCAGCTGCTCGACCACCACGGTTGAGGTTTGAAGAGGAACTAGGGTTAAACCCTGTTTTGCTGCTTAGATCGGCTGGTTGTAAATATTTTCTTGTAATAGAAATCTAAATTATATTTTTGGGATCCCAATGTATATAATAGACATTCTAATGAAACGTCATATCTTAACGAAAATTTTTAATCCCTAAACCGCTAATCATACTTAGTTACACGATTTTGGCCAAATGACTCGATTAGCGAGTTTAGCACTGTTTACAAGGCACACCGTAACGGTCCTTGGTGTTAGGGCGTTACATTATTGGAGCTTGATTTCATAGGCCCATGGCCCCCATTGTACCTTAGATAAAATCATCTAGATAGTCTCAATTAATTGATTTAATTATCAATTAGAATTATCAAAGTTGACCCGGTCAATTTTCGATAGTTTCACAGAGTTATGTAATTTAGAGAAGAAAAGAGAAATTAGGGCAGATTTATTAATTAAGATAAATTGGTATCTAAGTTAATAAATAAGTTTAAATCACGGTTCAAATTATAAATAATTAATTTGATAAAGGATTTATATAATTATTTAATTAATTAAATCAATAGAAAATAATACAGGCATTGATTTTAAGACCAATGGGGTTATAATCAAATGGGAAATTTCACGGGCCTAAAGCCCATGATAATTTTGACCTTGGGCTGTTAATTGGCTATTATTTTATTAATTTTTTAATTAAATTAAATGGCCTAATTGAGTCTATAAAATGAGTGCTTAGAGAGAAGTCAAGTAAGATGACAGATAAGTTCAGAAGTCAAAAACACAAGTTTCTGATAGTTTTTAGATTCTCTCTAAACACAAGTCATTTTCTAAGTCTCTTTGTTATTTTCTCTTCTTCTCTTTGTATCTTTCTCATGTGTTGAGAATTATCCACTCTAGTCTGGGTGATTCTAAGGATACTTTGGAAGGTTGTGAAGAAAATTGAAGATCGGTTCAATTTCTTGATAATACTCTGCGACCAAAAGGATACAAGGGTTAGATAAACTGAAGGAATGACTCATTCACTCTGCTGCGTATACTGTAAGTATTCTTATCATTGTTTCTCTTTGAATTCAATTTTAGAAACATTTCTAGGTTATCTCATATTAATTTGTTTAATATTATATCTACAAGAAAATAAATAAAGATTCTGTATAAGAGTTTTCCTAACAATTGGCCTCAGAGCTTTTGGTAATCTTTATTTTCATGCATGAACATGTTAAAAGTTGAATTATTTGATGTGTTTGAATAATTGGATGGATTTTCATGTTTTTATGAAGCATATTGATTTTATGTGATTATTAGCAATTTTTAGGTTATTTTGTTGTATTTTCTATGCCATTAATTTTTATATATGATTTATTTTGTGTAAAACACGTTAAAAATTAATTCAAAAATGGTTTTGGTTTGAAAAATTGCACACAAAATTTTCATAAAATTTTTGGCTAGCTGCCCATGCGCGCACGCACACTAGCCACCAGCGCGATGAATAGTATCGGGTACTATTCATCCGATTTTTTTTTTAATTTTTTTAAATTAAAGCTAATTAAAAATGTGAAAATTTATTATTTATAATCAACACCAAAAATATCAAATTTTATTTTGCATTTAAAAATATTTTTTAAAATAAGATATTATTGTTAGTTGAGATTTAAATAATTAGATATTTCTACAAAGATTCAAATTCAAATTTAAAAGTAGACTAACAACTTAATTTTAAATCATTTAATATATTAAAATAATAGAATTAAGATATTAGATATTTAAGATATTTTCTATTAAATTCTTTATATTTTATTAAATCTTTATTTGAAAATATAAATTTCTGTTTATTCTATAGTTTTTAATATTTAAATTATTTTAAATTTGAAAATTGTTAGTTAGATATTTTTATGGATATTTGAGTTTGATTAATTATTTTGAGATATTTTAGGGTTATTATAACTATTAAAATATATTTTTTTAAATGGTTAAAATATTTGCTTATAGTTGTAACAACACAAGATATTTTTTAAAAACAGTTATGATATTGTTTTAAAAATTTAAAATTGGTTAAATTTTGAAAAATATCATTTTTTTCAGCCAATTAATAAAATATTTTTTAATAAAATGGGATTTAAATTAACTTTGGTTAATTGTTGATAAATCATATTTAAATTAATTTAATATTTTTTTCAAATTAACTTAAATCAAGTTGATTGTTGATAAATGAAATTTAAATTAACTTTTGTTAATTGTTGATAAATTTCATTTTAATTGACTTATTTTTTTATAAAAATTTAATTAATTCAAATTTTTATGATAAATTCTAGATAATTAATTATGATATTTTTGCAAATGAAATAAATTGTGGCATTTTTGCATAAATTCATAGAATTGCTCATATAGTAACATGAATAGGCCCATCCAATTATAACACGTCTGCTTGCACTATATGTGGTATTTTTACAATTGGGCTTAGATGCATATAGTGGCCCATATGTTTGTTAGATATATGATTTTTGCCAAATAAAATATTCATAAAATGATAGGTTTTATTTGGGCCCATTAGAAAATGTAAAGTTTAAATTCCTCTCTTGTGGGTGATTTCACTTGTGAAGACTCATTTGCTTTGCATGACTATAGTGGGTATAACGCCCTGCTAATTAGGGTCCATTACCAGGTGTGTTTTGAAACCAGTGCTGGACCTGCTAGCAAGTCATTTGGACTAAACATGTGATTAAGCCACTAAGGTTTGGGTATTAAATTTTTTGATCATCTCATAAACATTTCCATTAAGTTAAAAATAAGTTCTTTACATGTGATCCCAAAAACATCAGTTTAAAAAACTAATTATAATACTCAGATTACATAATAAGCCGACCTAGGCGGCAAAAGCTGGGTTTAACTCTAGTTCCTCTTAGCATCTCGGCCATGGTGGTCGAGTGGACTGCATATGTACATACCACTTCTAATGCCCTCCGACTCATGGCTGGTTGAGCTTCTCCTTACCTTTACCTGAACCACAAAGCACCTGTGAGCCAGAAGACTCAACAAGAAAACATAATCAACAGTTCACTGAGTAAAACAACCATCAAACACTAATAACTGAAACCAGTACATTCATCAAACCCAATTGGAGATCATAGAGTCACACAAGTGCATATTGCACTTTCTTTCAAGTTGTTGACATCTGAGCCAGTCAAGTGCATGTCGCACTCCCAGGGTGGCCCAGCCATGGTGGCCTACGCTCCACGTGCATTATGCCAATCTTAGCTTATAAACTAAGTTCCTTAAGCCCTTGACTTATAAGTCAAGCCCCCACGTGCCTCCAACTTATAAGTTGAAGCCTTGGGATTCTCAACTAATAAGGCGAGTCTCCTAGAGCCCATCATATTCTCAACTAATAAGTTGATCCCCACTTAACACCCTAATAATACCCTAGTTTATAAACTAAGCTTCACAGTCATAACAGACAGTCACATGTTTCATATAGCATACTTATCAACAATCACAATGCATTATAATACATTCACATAGCAGTCATAAGCATAATCATAATTATGCACATTACAATGCACCTAATCTGATATTCACAAGCATAATTATAATCATGTTCATCACCTTGACTAAGCTCTAATCACGCATTCACATAACAGGTGCAGTTTTCTTACCTTTGGTCCGTATTCGAGTTACTAACGATGGCCCTTTGAGTACGATCCCCGATTCAAACCTTTAGTGAAAACCTAGTCACAACCGTAATAAGGAAGTTCCATCAACAATAGGTAAATAAAAGCTTCCAGACCAAATCTTAGCCTCCGGGACATCGAATTCCACTTAGCAAGGAAGTAGAATCGATCCCGAGCCCAAATGGTTAGGTTCCCAATCTAAAAATCCCATTTGAGCCAAATTTCCCCTTAAGGGCCACGGCCCCTCACACCCAAGCCGCGGCCTGCCTCTAAATCCAGAGGCTCGCCCTCCCTGGAATCCAACACGCACCGCGGCCCGCCCCTGCCTCCGAGCCCTGCTGGCTCGAAATTCCCTTCGCAGGCCGCGGCGCACCCCCACGAACCCAGAAATTTCTGGGTTTTTCTTCAACCGAACCTAGCCAAAACTTAACCAAATCCGTTCCAAACCTCCAATTCAATTCCCACAACATATATACTCATTCTCACCAATAAAACTCAACTAATGATCACAGTAAAGCTCATCAAACTTACTGTTGCGAATTTTATAGCTATGCAAGTGCACACAGTCGCAATTCGTAATAAAAATGGTAAAAACCGAATATCGTCCTCAAGGACTGATTTATCAATTACCAATCAATTAATCCTTTAATTCTATTTGATGAAACAATTATCAGGGATTTTAAACTAAGAAAAATACTAACGAAGCGCAAAGAAGAATTAAACAAATTAACAAAGAAAATACAATTAGGACAATTATGATCCTCTATTTTCCACCCTGTTATTTCCTAATGCAAGCGTCTATATTCCCTTCTCCCTATTCAAGAATAAGTTGCAACAACAATTCATAATCTGGTTAAGACTTATGAAATTCAATCTAAATGACAACTTCCTATATTTCTATGGTAAGTTGAATCATGTAGAGGGCATTAGCCACGCAACTCAGAAAATACGCAAATAATCTAGATACCTTCGTTCTAAATTAAATTTGCATCCAAACAATCAAAGTATATCAAATTTCACTTTTCAGATTTCAATTTGATTCATAAAATAGCAATTAGAGGTGATCAATCAATAATCGCACAATTAACATAGATTGCAAGGAATTGAAAGAGATGAAGAAGAATATCAACTTTGCATTAAACCATAACAAGGGTTTCCAAAAGATTCACATAAAAGCCCTAAAAGAGAATTTAGCCTATGATCTTCATTCTAGCAATAAGATAATTCAATTACAAACATAAAAATTGATAGAAAAAGATGATGAAAACTCAGGGACGAATCCTCCAATATGGTGTTCTTACTCCAGCCGTCGTCGTCTCTTTTTAGCCTCTCTTAGTCGCCTATATGATTCCCAAAAACCCTACTGAAAGTTCCTTCTGGAAAAGACTGAATTGCCCATAAAAAATATTCAATTATGCCAGAATTCGCGAGACCAGCGCTATAGCGCTACCATTGTAGCGTTGTAGCGCTAAACTCAGAAACGATAAGGAGGGGAAAACTGGGCACCAGCGCTGTAGCGCTCTTTTGGTAGCGCTATAGCGCTAAAGTCAGGAACTATTTTCCTGAAAACTGCTTCCAAGCGCTGTAGCGCTGATGTTGTAGCGCTGTAGCGCTTAAGTCAGTGCCGAACCTCTTCAAGAATTCTTCCTAGCGCTACGGCCCTCCCAAGGTAGCGATGTAGCGCTACTTACAGAAACACCCAAAAGTCACAAATCCGTCTCGATTTCATTCCATTTTCGCTCCTTTTCAATATTTGCAACACTTAATGTCAATTACCCTGAAATAAGAAAAAACGAGCATAAATCCGAAATAAAACAATCCTAACTAAAGAAAAATAACCTAAAAACTAGAACCATAAACGAGCCTAAAACTCGTTTATCACTTACCAAACCCAACCTCTCAATTATCAAGCATGCATAGACATCCTTACTCTAAATATTCAGCAAAACTAACCATACAATTTCAGTTCAGAATTCTTACCTCAGCTGTGATGAAACACTAGCCTAGCCTCTGTTTTTCCTCAAGCCTAACACCTTGATTTCCCAAGCTTTCCTCTTCAATTTTCCAAAAACTACTCAAACACCCATGGAGCATAAAGAGAACGTGAGAGAGAAAGAGAGAGATGTTGAATTCTTTTCTTTTTTAATTCCCTGTAATTTCTCAAACCTTCTCAACATAATTCAGCCAGCCAAGTCCTAAACCCCAAGTGGAATTGACTAATTTGCCCCTTGCCCTTAGCCTATTCAACAAGTGCTCACAAGGGCAATTTTTTCCTTTCCCTTAAATCCCGCTATCCACAATTTGCATCCTATAATTCCTGCTACTTCCATTATTCTCACACGGTTACCAATAAATTCCCATTACCTACTAATTCCCAGTAATGTACTAAATTACTAGAATACCCCTAAGCTCACCCCGAACCGGGTATTAAGACCCCGTTGTGACTTTCCCGCTAACTTGCTCATTGGGATCGCCTCTCGCCGAGTAACCCAAATATATCCACATAATAATGTGGTCTCAATCACACAAACACATATTTGCATTTATACCCCAAACGGGTCAAATTACTAAAATACCCTTCTTATAAGAAACGGACCCACATACACATATTTAATATCTCTAACATACAAGAATGATTATATTATAATATAATTCACATAATAACTCAATTATTGCCTCCCGGCCCCCTAATACAGGCACTAAGCCCTATTAAGAAATTTGGGATGTTACAACTATCCTCTCCTTATAGGAATTTCGTCCTCAAAATTTTACCTGAACAGCTCGGGATACTGATCCCGCATAGTTGACTCCAACTCCCAGGTCGCCTCCTCGACCTTTCTGTTCCTCCATAATACCTTCACCAAAGGTATAACTTTATTCCTCAGGACCTTGTCCTTCCTGTCTAATATCTGGACTGGCTACTCCTCGAAGGACAAATCTGACTGCAGCTCCAGATCACCATAACTCAGCACATGAGTCTCATCAGAAACATACTTTCGTAGCATCGAGATATGAAATACGTTGTGCACAACCGACAACGCCGGAGGTAGTGTCAACCTATAGGCTACTTGACCGATCTTTTCCAGGATCTCAAATGGTCCTACGAATCTAGGGCTCAGCTTGCCCTTCTTGCCAAATCTTCTCACCCCTTTGAACGGTGAGACTCTAAGGAAGACATAGTCTCCCACCTGGAACTCCACGTACCTACGCTTTGGATTCGCATAACTTCTCTGTCTACTTTGCGATGCGAGCATTCGAGCTCTGATCTTTTCTATAGCTTCATTGGTCCTCTGAACTGCCTCAGGACCCAAGTATCTGTGCTCACCCAACTCATCCCAATGAATAGGTGATCTGCACTTCCTACCATACAGCATCTCATAAGGAGCCACTCCTATGGTCGCCTGATAGTTGTTGTTGTAGGAAAACTCTATCAGGGGTAAATACTTACTCCAAGACCCCTCAAAATCCAATACACATGCTCTTAGCATGTCCTCCAGTATCTGGATAGTCCTCTCAGACTGACCATTGCTCTGAGGATGATACGCTGTACTGAACTTTAGTTGCGTGCCCATTGCCTTCTGCAAACTTCCCCAGAACTTGGAAGTAAAAGTAGGATCTCGATCTGACACGATCCGACCTCGAAGCTCCATGAAGACGTACTATCTCTTTAACATAGAGATCCGCATACTGGTCAACAGTATAAGTTGCCCTCACTGGTAGAAAGTGAGCTGATTTAGTGTATCTGTCCACTATCACCCATACTGAATCATGCTGACCCACTGTCTTAGGCAATCCCACCACAAAATCCATTGTGATGTCTTCCCACTTCCACTATGGAATATCTAAGGGTTGTAATAATCTTGCAGGTCTCTGATGTTCAGCTTTGATCTGCTGACACGTCAGACACTTGGCTACATATTCAGTTACATCACCCTTCATCCCCGGC
The DNA here is from genome assembly GCF_963169125.1 of Humulus lupulus. NCBI lineage: Eukaryota > Viridiplantae > Streptophyta > Magnoliopsida > Rosales > Cannabaceae > Humulus > Humulus lupulus. The sequence continues at coordinate 61,321,208 of NC_084797.1, read as the reverse complement.
CACCAATACAAAGTTCTTAAGTCCTGATACATCTTGGTGGTACCGGGATGCAAGGAATACGGGGTTGTATGAGATTCATCCAGAATCTCTCGTCTAATAACAGCATCCATCAGAACACAAATCTGACCCTTGTATCTTAGCAGGCCCATATCAGATATAGAATAATCCCTAGCTGCTCCAGCTAGAACATCCCCTTTAACCTTCACCAACTGTGGCTCTTATAACTGACTCTCCTTTATCCTGTCTAAGAGAGTAGACCGCAGGGTAATGTTGGCTAATTGGCCCACTACTAACTCAATCCCTACTCTGGTCATATCCTCTACTAATTCCTTGGATATCTATCTCACACTATACAGCTGCCCTGGACCTCTCCGACTTAGGGCATCAGCCACCACATTGGATTTACCTGGATGATAGAGAATATCGCAGTCATAGTCTTTCACCAGTTCCAACCACCGCCTCTGTCTCATATTCAAATCCTTCTGTGTAAAGAAGTACTTGAGGCTCTTGTGGTCTGTATATATCTCACACTTCTCCCCATAAAGGTAATGCCTCCATACCTTCAATGCAAAGACCACTGCGGCCAATTCCAAATCATGAGTTGGATACCTCTGCTCATAATCCTTTAACTGTCGTGATGCATAGGCAATCACCTTCTCTGCTTGCATAAGGACACAGCCTAGCCCTTGCCTTGAGGCATCACAGTAAACCATAAATTTCCCCTGACCAGTCGGAAGACTCAAGACTAGAGCGGTAATCAAACGCCGCTTCAACTCCTGGAAGCTATTCTCACATTCATCTGACCATGTAAACTTCTGATTCTTACGTGTTAATTCTGTCAATGGAGATGATATTCTGGAGAATCCTTCCACGAATTTCCTATAATAGCCTGCCAACCCAAGGAAGCTTTTAATCTCCGAGGCATTCCTTGGCCTTGGCCAATTCTTAACAGCTTCAATCTTAGATGGGTCCACCTTGATCCCATCTCTACTAACAATATGACCCAAGAATGTCACCTGTGGTAACCTAAACTCACACTTTTTAAACTTCACAAATAACTTGTGTTCTCTCAGTCTCTGCAAGACTAACCTGAGATGTTGCTCATGCTCCTCCTCTGACTGTGAGTAAATCAAGATATCATCAATAAAGACGATCACAAACCGGTCCAGATAGTCCTTGAACACTCTGTTCATCAGGTCCATAAAAACTGCCGGAGCGTTAGTCAAACCAGATGACATAACGAGAAACTCACAGTGCCCATATCTAGTATGGAAAGCTGTCTTAGGTATGTCTTCATCCTTAATTCTCAGCTGGTGATAACCAGATCAAAGACCTATCTTTGAGAATACCATTTTACCTTGCAGTTGATCAAATAAGTCATCTATCCTTGGTAGAGGATACTTGTTCTTGATGGTCAACTTATTCAGTTCTCTATAGTCTATACACATCCTTAGCGAACTGTCCTTCTTCTTCACAAATAACACCGGCGCACCCCATGGTGAGAAACTGGGTCTAATAAAACCCAAATCCAACAACTCCTGTAACTGTACCTTGAGTTCCCTCAACTCAGCTGGGGCCATTCTGTAAGGTGCCCTAGACACTGGCTATGTTCTTGGTGCCAACTCAATAACAAAGTCAATCTCTCTGTACGGCGGCAATCCTGGTAGATCTTCTGGAAGCACGTCCAGAAATTCACAGACCAACCTAGTCTCTGATGGTCCCACTGGCATGACCTGCATGGTATCCACCACACTGGCTAGGAATCCTATGCAACCTTTCTGTAATAGGTCTCTAGCCCTTAATATTGAAATCATAGGCATTCGGGGTCCATGCACAACGCCAAAAAATACAAAAGGTTCCTCACCCTCAGGTTCAAAAGTTACCATCTTCTTCTTACAATCAATGGTTGCTCCATATCTTGTTAACCAATCCATCCCCAAAATCATGTCAAAATCAGTCATGGCTAACTCTATCAAGTCAACCGATAATTCCCTACCATCTACCATCACTGGTAAAGACTTAACCCACCTCCTGGAAACCACCAACTCCCCAGTGGGTAATAATGTTCCAAATCCCATAGCATAAAACTCACAAGGCCTACACAAACTATCAACAATCCTACTAGATACATATGATTGTGTAGCACCAGAATCAATCAACATAGAATAAGATATGCCAGTACTAGAAAGCTGACCTGTGACCACTGAAGGCCTAGCCTCAGCCTCAGCCTCAGCTTGTGTCAATGCAAATACTCGAGTCGGAGTCGCGCTATCTGGCTTCTTAAGTTCTTCTTTCTTCAGTCTTGGGCAATCCTTCTTAAGATGCCCCACAAGTCCACATACAAAACAGGCCTTCGCCCGACACTCACCCAGATGACGTCTCCTGCATCTGGCACACTCTGGATATGTCTTCCAGTTCTCATTGCCGCCCTGGCGGCCAATCTGTGCACCCTGTGGCCTCCTATCAGGTCTAGGAGCCAAACTAGTATCTAGGGTCTTTCTTTTCTAGTCACTGGGGCCTCCGCCCCTACCGACTCCTGAAAAGGGAGGTCTCTTCCTCCTCATATCCCTCCTGGCTACGTTATCAAGCCAGATATTATTCTCAGCACCCTCTGCAGTAAGGGCTCTCTCCACTACCTGAGCATGAGTTGTCACTCCAGGTATAGTGGTAATTCTGACATCCTGGGCTATCATAGGTTGTATCCCCTGAAGGAATCTTTCCTTCCTTGTCCCATCAATGGGCACCAAGTCTGGAGCAAACTTGGCTAATCTGTCAAATTTCAGGGCATACTCAGTCACTGACATATTTCCTTGCAAAAGTTTACTAAATTCCTCGGCCTTTGCAGCTTTAACGGCCTCATTGTAATACTTTTCATTGAAGAGGGTTTTAAACTCTTCCCAACCCATTGTAGTTACATTTCTAGTCTGGGACACCACCTCCCACCAGATTCGGGCATCCTCCTGAAACATGTACGAGGCACAGGCCACCCTTTCATTGCCACAAACTCTCATGAAGTCCAAGATGGACATAATCATAGCCATCCACTGCTCTGCCTTAAGTGGATTTGCGCCACCCTCAAATACCAGAGGGTGTTGTTTCCTGAACCACTCATATACCAATTCCCAACGGTTCTCCAACTTTGTCTGCTGCTGTACGGCTGGTACTGAAACAGCAGATGGGGCCTCTGAAGCAACGTTCCCAGCCAGAACCTACTGTTGCCTCAATCATAGTATCTCTTCATTCTGGAATGGTGTTTACTCTTGGGGTGGAGCTGTGATTTGGAGAAGCGTAAAGCAGTCTACAATCTCAGATTTCACCATGGAGGCTGAGTACATAGCCGCGTCAGAAGCAGCTAAGGAAATAGGCTGGCTAAAGAAGTTCTATTCAGATCTTGGTGTTATTCAATAAATAGATAAACCGCTTATGTTGTTTTGTGACAATACATGAGCGATAGCCAACTCGAAAGAACCTCGAAGTCACAAGAGGAGTAAGCATATAGAAAGGAAGTATCACATTATTCAAGAATATGTGGGCATGGGAGATGTGAAGGTTATGAAAATTGCATATAAAGACAATCTTGCGGATCCGTTTACAAAGACACTACCAGAAGCTACATTTGATAAGCATATCAAGAAAATGGGATTAGTAGAATTAAGACATTAGCTTCAATTAGTGCAAGTGGGAGTTTGTTGGGGTTTTATGCCCTAATTAAAACCCAATTTCTTTGTAATCTCATTTTATTATCAATAAAAGAATAGAAATCATTTTTTGACCTGGTTAAACACTTTGCTCACATGTTTTATTTTCATGATTATTTGTTTAATATAAACTTCTATAAAATTCCGAGCATATAGCTAATCGAATTTATAGTCACGTAATCACAGTGGAATATAAATATGATTATATGTTCAAAATAAGTTAGTCCTAAGATTAGTCAGTGCACATGATTTACCCTGACTTGCCAATCTACGATATGATCTACTTACACATTGTAGTGTTATGTTCTTTCCAGAACATTAGCAAAGTAGATAAGATCGGATGTATTTGTTACATCGGAGAGGACCGATATTGACAATTGGTAAGATAAGTAAACATACCGTTATTATCTATTCTAGTCATATTATATAGTTGACCATAAGTCAATTCAATCTCAATTCTGAGTGGTTAGTATTCTCACTGATTGTATTATTTGAGTTCTTTGACTTGTTCATTACCAGCTTACCCTATGGACTAGCCCATACTTACATCTTGGGAACTCGGTAGTATAATTGAGTGGGAGTGTTAATCATAGATATGAACATCTATCGCTTCTGATGAAGAAGTGAAACGATGGTTTCCTTTTAGTTTGGTTCAAGGTGTTAAATGATAGAGATTTCATTTCAGTACTTAAATTAGTTTACTGAAAATATCATTTACAAGGAACTAAGTGTTTTAAGGATAAAATACAATGAGGGGTAAAACGGTATTTTAGTCCCATCTCATTATAGACCGTCTATAGAGGATTGAGTGACAATTATGGTTGTAAAAATGGATAATTAATAGTGTATCTATATTTGTTATAGAGCGTTCTATGAATTCAAGAGTGCAATTCTGAGTCTTTAGTGGAGTCACGAGAAATTAATAAGTTAGTAAATTTATTTGTTAGATTTATGATAACTTATTGGAGCTTGGTTTCATAGGCCCATAGTCCCCATTGTACCTTGGATAAAATCATCTAGATAGTCTCAATTAATTGAATTAATTATCAAAGTTGACCAGGTCAATTTTGGATAGTTTCACAGAGTTATGTAATTTAGAGAAGAAAAGAGAAATTAGGGCAGATTTATTAATTAAGATAAATTGGTATCTAAATTAATAAATAAGTTTAAATCAAGGTTCAAATTATAAATAATTAATTTGATAAAGGATTTATATAATTATTTAATTAATTAAATCAATAGAAAATAATGCAGGCCTTGATTTTAAGTCCAATGGGCTTATAATCAAATGGGAAATTTCACGGGCCTAAAGCCCATGATAATTTCGACCAAGGGCTGTTAATTGGATATTATTTTATTAATTTTTTAATTTAATTAAATGGCCTAATTGAGTCTATAAAAGGAGTGCTTAGAAAGAAGTCAAGTAAGACAACTATTAAGTTCAAAAGTCAAAAACACAAGTTTCTGATAGATTTTAGATTCTCTCTAAACACAAGTCATTTTCTAAGCCTCTTTGTTATTTTCTCTTCTTCTCTCTGTATCTATCTCATGTGTTGAGAATTATCCACTCTAGTCTAGGTGATTCTAAGGATACTTTGGAAGGCTGTGAAGAAAATTGAAGATCGAATCAGTTTCTTGATAATACTCTGTGACAAAAAGGATACAAGGGTTAGAGAAACTGAATGAATGACACATTCATTCCGCTGCGTATACTGTAAGTATTTTTATCATTGTTTCTCTTTGAATTCAATTTTAGAAACATGTTCTAGGTTATCTCATATTAATTTGTTTAATATTAGATCTACATGAAAATAAATAAAGATCCTGTATAAGAGTTTTCCTAACACAATGTCGGTGCGCAATCTAGCCACAATGGAGAAGGGAGGGAGAAGCCCAGACATGCTCTGGACTTACCCTACCCCCTACGTGTGTGGCAAGGTATAGAGTAAGGGAAGATTTACCTGGGTTAAGATGAGAAACCTCCATCCCTGCCTGGAGCTCCTCCTCGAGCTCCCGGTCTTCTTGGGCTTCTTGAGCTTCTTTTGCAGCCCGGATATTCTCCAGTCGCTCCTCATGCAGCTACTGATTCAGCATTGCCAGGGCACGCCCATCAATATAATTGATGTGTCGAGATGCCAGCTCCTGGGATTTCCTGGATTGGCAGTACTTGGTCCATTCCAGATTGCTGATTTTCTGCCCCGCATGAAGAAGTCCCGACCCGATGAGGTTTTCCTCCATCACCAAAAAGTAGAGCTTCAGGTCTTGCTCAAGAAGGGATTTCATCTCCTGAAGATGTTCCAAAAAAATTTTGACACGTGGACTCCAGCGGAAGGAACCTATTCAAAGGAATGACTAAGTATAGAGCACAAAGTGATTAAGAAAACAAAGAAAAAAGAGAATGTTCAGGAAGGTACTCACCAACCCTGGCGAAGTCGAGGATCAAGGTCGGGTTATTACGCGTTGAGAACCCGTTCGTGTAAAAGAAGGCATCCTTGTTGTCCCAAGAATGGTTCTCATTGTGGTGGGGAGCCTTGTAGTCGAGGGATGAGGTGACGTACTTTATCAAGGCGTAGTACCCATCCCGATTGGTCTTCTTCCTCGAGGTGGTACGAAAGCTATAGAAGTACAGGATCTCTGCCGGGGAAGGTACGGGCCAGTTCCTCTTCCAATACAAAAAGTACATCCCCGCGAGCACCCGATATGCGTTGGGGGAGAGTTGAAAGGGAGCTATCCCTACGATCTTCAAGAAGTCCACAAAATATTGATGCAGGGGCAGGGTGGCCCCAACCATTAGGTGGGCTTGGATCTAGGTGCCAAGACCATTCACGCTGCGATGCGCCCTCTCGAATTCCCAATAAAGGCGCACCAGACATCTTTCCCCAATCGCGTAATGCCTTATGATGGCCTCCAAGGCCTCGAGGTGTTGGAGCAAGGTGAGGTACTCCTCTGCTTCAAACCCATAAGCCTTGTCCCACTGAGTGAGGTGTGGAACAGGGGCTTAGTTGACTTCTTCCATGGTCAACCCCCTTTGGACCGGTAGCACTGGCCTCTCTGCTACTGGGCCATCAGCATGGACAGCCAGTTCCCTAACTATCTCTCGGGTTTCCACCCTCACGCCTTCCTGTTCTACGTAGTGTTCTCGGGCCATGTCGAGGATCTCTTGATCGAAGTGGTAAAAACATTGTTCATGTAGCAATCGTAGCTCCTTGGACATCTGAGACAAAAACCAAGCAGTTAGTATTTTGACTGAAGAAAAGAGGGCCAAAACACAAGAAACCCTAAGACTACTGCTCGGGGAAAAGAGAAGATAATTTATAAAGACTTGGGGTGTCCTCGGTGCCAAGGAATTGGCGCCGAAGAACACCACTAGAGATTATGAACATTGTTGGAATCTGGGAATTTTCCAGATTCTGGTCGAATGCTCAGAAAGTAAAAAGTGCATTCGCTGTGTAGTAGGCCATTTTGGCCATTTCTAACGTCAAAATATGCCTAAAAAGACCTATAGAATGTCAAAATAGCCCCTCTAATGCCACAAAAAGCTCGTTCCTAAGCATGCACCTAAACTCTCAAATGAAACTCGACGCAAACGTAAAAAACCAGTAAATACTTACTCGAGATAAAGTGTCAGTAGGTGCTGAAACGAGTCTGAACTTTGAAGAATCGTTTGTCGTTCACCCAGAAATAAAAGGATTCTCGCCAACCGTCCAGAATTGTAGAGAAAACTGAGGAATGGTTGAAGGTATGTGAAGATTAAGAAATAAGAGAGGGTTTTTGAGTTTGGAAATTTTAAATTTCGAATGGGTAAGGTGAGTACTGAGGCGGTTCTCTAGTTTTTATACTCATAGAACTTAGGGGAGAAGCAACCCTACCCCGACTGTCAGATTGCCTACGACATAGGTACTCCAGAATGATCCAATGGTCAAGATTCAAATGACGTGGATCACGATCATTAGCATTGGAAAAGAACGCCTCAGGTATGGGGCGAAGGGATGCCTAGAGTATGGAGTTGACATTTTGGGTCGTGGAGCTGACCTTTCATTAATTGCACGGATTGATAGGCCCAGTAATAGGGAGCCAAGACATCGCATGACTTCCTAGATTGATGTCAAGGGAAGCCCAAACGTCTCCCGCCGAAGACCTTTTCGAATTACTCTTAGTCTAAGACTCCATTGTCCAAGGATGAGTGAAGACTTGGGGGGGGGGGGGGAATGTTGTCTGTGTTTTCACCACCCAACATGTGGAAATTAGGAGTAGTTGACGACAAGACAAGTCATGAGGTTTTCAGAGTGTGAACTCCTCGAAGAAACCCAATCTGGCCAAGACGCGGATGTCTCCAAGTGAAGCCTCGCCCCAAGGTCTGACTTCGAGGCGAGGATGTCTCCAGGTGAGGCCACGTCTTGAGCACATCCCGAGCCAATCTCGAAGTCATGGATGTCTCCAAATGAGGCCATGCCCCAAGGCTTGTCCTCAAGGCGAGGATGTCTCCAAGTGAGGCCACATCCTGAGAAGCTCTCTTCACTCGCCCATCTCCCAAGGTTAGGATTCTGGTCCTCGAACCTGGAGTAGCTGCCAGGTGTCAGTCACTACAGATATGGGCCACCAGAAGATCTTCTGACAACTTTTGGTGAGCCTCGATTAGTGGTGTCGAGTTCGTACCTTTGACAATCGGCATTTCCCACAATGCCGGCTGACATGGGCAAACGTCGTCGCACCCTGACAGTTAGAGATATGTTCCCCATAAAGTTGGTACGCGACTTTCTGCAATGGGCCCCGTGCAATCTACCTGGGTCGAGTCTCTATTTAGTGCAACCCTTTTTGTATTAATTCAACATTAACACCCTAGAATGGGGGAGTTTATATTAATGATAGATGATTAATATTAATGACCCCAACCTCTATAAATAGGGTTGGGGTATCTCCTTGTAAATGGTTTGGATTTTTAGAAAGAGAAACTGTGTAACTCAATGCAATATATATGCTACCCGAGATCTACTATTGAAGCTTGCTCAAACAAGCTTCAAGCTAATACTAGAGACTCGTGGACTAGGGCTTTTTTATAGTCTGAACCACATAAAAACCTTTTGTTCTTTTCTATTATTTTCTTTAAACTCTCAGATTAGGTTGATAGTGAAAAAAGTAGTCAACATTAATGATTACCATAAGGAAAAACAATAAAACTAATATAATTCTTGTCCTAGAAAATTAATTTTCCTATTTTGTTCACTTGAATAACTGACCAAGTAAGTTGAAATGAATGGGGAGAAAAACTTACATGACAGTAATTATCTCATCACTTGAATATCTATAGATAACTTATTGAAGGTGCTCAGTAGTCTGTCAATCCATGTTGCAACCGAATAAAAGCTTTGGAACACATTGTATTTGGGCTTCCAATACTCTTCAAATTCTTCCTGCATAATCTTACGCGTATCCCTAGTTCTCAATGCACTACTACATCAAAAATCACAAACAGAAAACCAACAAACTTTCAATCTCTAAAGCCAACAAAATCTCATTTTGCCTAATCAAATCACCAAATTATTAATTATTTTTCTTTCAAAACTTCTCTAATCTCTATATTCCCACCTACACAAAATAAGTTGATGAATCCAACCCAATTCTTGGAGCTGATGAGCTACGTTGATAGCATAAGCTTTCCCTATTTTACTCACATGCCGATCATGATCTACCACTATTTAAAATGAAAAAATAGTGTTTACTAATCAATATATTATATGAGATTGTGAATGATAAATGGCTTGAATTGAGATATGTTGGGAAATTATCCTTAAATGGTCTTCTCTAACAATCAACATAATTTTATTAAAAATATAAATTACATCAAAATAAATTATAATATTTGGCTTCTAAAGAGAATCCTTCTCTATTCACAAAAGACAATATCCCACAATCTTTGAGATAATTCTTCTTAGTGTACTTCAAGAGAAAGTTTCCCTTTAATTTTGTTAATTGTATTTTAATTTTGTTTTTCTAAATAAAAAATTTGTTAGATTTTCATTTAATTTCGTAGTTGAAAAGAGATAAAAAAAAATTTCAAGCACCCTAAATTTATTAAGACAATGTGGAATTTCTTGCAAAAAAAAATCTAAATCTCAGAGAAAATAAAGTTAGGATCAAACGCAAGAGTGGACTTAGTGGAGGAATTTCTACAAATACTTAAGAGTGAATTAACTATAAACATGGAGAAGACGACGGCATTTCTCTTACGCATTAGTGTTTAGGAGCCGCCTTTGGAAGGATTCCCAGATGAAGAGAAAAAGAGACTCACCCTGACAAAACAAAAAAAACTTGCAAAGAGAAAAAAAAAAAAGAGCAATATAAAACATGCAGTGAGAAAAAAATCCACCTTACCAAAATTAGGGATGTAAATGGGGCGGGTCGGCCTTGCCCTGCCCCGCTAAAGATCCACCTCGATTCGCTAAGCTTATGCCCAGACACGACCTGCCCCATTAAGGAATTTGATGCGGGTCAGGTCAGACCCGCCCCAGATGTGATGGAGCGGGTCAGACCCGACCCGGTAAGGTTTTTTTTTTATTTTTCTTTCATAAAAGAAAGACTAATTTTTTTAAAATATGTTACAATATAAAAATAAATGGCAAAAAATCTCTCATACTAGACATAAATGAGCTACCTAATTTTTCTTATAATTGGTCTTGCATACTAAAATAAAATAAAATTTAATATACTTCAAAGCAAAACATCAATTTTCTCCTCTATCTCTCTTAAATATACTTGGTTTTATATATATATATATATTTGGATCGTGGATCACCCTAAATAGTGGTAGTAATTAGTTTTTTTTAAAAATTCTTTATTACAAAAAAAACAACAACAACAACCGGGTCGGGTCGGGTCGTGATCCGACCCGCTTCAATTGCTAGCGGGTCGAGTTGGATCTCGACCGACCCCATTTTTGCCCTGCTTATATTCGGATCAGGGGCTCCTCGTTGGGTCGTGTAACGCACTGGATAGCCAAGACCGTTACACTATGTGTTTATAAAGGTGCAAGACTTGCTAATCAAGTCATTTAGTTAGAAACATGTTACTGAAACCATAATTGAACTAAGGTTAAAAGATTTTGGTCATAAAAGATACATTCATTTAGATAAAACATTTCGTACATGGGATCCCAAAAGAAATAGAGTTTAAAAGACAATTTACAAAAATTCCAGGTTGTAAAATAGTACTGGCCACTCTAAGGGCAAAACAAACATTTAGGCTTCTCCTGTCCTATACCACTCCTCAGTCATGGCGGCCGATCAGCTGACTATGTACATTCAGCCTCAAAGCTCTCCAACTCAGGACTGGTCCACCTTTCTCTTCCCTTTACCTGCACCACGAAGCACCAATGAGCCGAGGCCCATCAAGAAACCACAAAACAGAGTATAACCAGTACACAACAGTCAGATATTTCATGAATTATCAATCGTATACAAACAAGTCATACAGCTCACATAAACAGTGATATCAAACTACAAGCCAATAATCAGTTACTCAGATAACAAACTTATCACAGTCCTTAGTTTAAACAACTTTAAACATATCACGCCAAAATCTAGGGTCGGCGCCCTTAGGCCACACCCTCTAATTATCCCACTGACTCCGGCTCGCTTAAGCCGAGCTCAGTGATTATATATTTAACCTCAGCTACTAGTGGCTGAGTCGCACCCTGTGCGCAAATATTGATTCTAGCACTCTTAGGCCGTTTATCACATGTCCCCATGGCATAATACCATCTTATGACATCACATACAAATATAGGGAGCTCTTAGTCCCAACATAATCACATAACCGGGTGCAGTTTCTTACCTTTGATTCTGATTGCTTGATTAGTGAAATCGACCTTCAAGCACGATCCCGTCCGAGCCCTAGCGTACACCTAGTGTAACGTCCTGGTTACTCCAGAACAGTTACGGTGAACGATGAACCGGATATTTGACTCGCTACTCGAGTCCTTTGGTTAAAACGTGCTTCTAAGTGTTATTAACAAGCTAAGGTGAAAAACCAATAAAAAGGAAATGATATATTTTATTAAGTACATAAAACTGTTCATGGGCCCATAAAATCTTTTACAAGCTATTTACAACTCAAAATGGTCATTACTATTTCAAATTTACAAACCTACCGACCTAAGCAGCAAAAATAGGGTAAACCCCCTAGTTCCTCTGAGAACTCCTTGGCCGTGATGGTCAAGCGGCCGCATATGTACACATCACCACCTAAGCTCTCCACTCAAGGCTGGGTGAGCTTTTCTTTCCCTTTACCTGCACCACATAGCACCCATGAGCCAAGGCCTAGCAAGAAAACATAGTAATGCATATAGATATTAACAACTGATTATTATTATAATCACACAGAGCTTATAGCTCTTAAACAGATGAGTGATTCAACACTTGAGGTTCTGGTAAAACAAACTGAGTGACTGACAAGCGAGTCACTAATTTAAGCAAATGAGTGACTGCTGGGTAAGTCACTAGCCTTAACAGATGAGTGACTGTTGGGTAAGTCACTAGCTTAAACAGATGAGAGACTGATGGATAAGTCTCTAACTTAACAGATGAGTGACTGATGGGTAAGTCACACAAGCGCTTTTAGTTTTCATCGAACTTGAGGTCGGTCCGGCATTAACGCTCTTCTGAGTCATTTAATGTAGATGTCGATTAGATCTAATCTTTATTGGCTTGTGTTGAACACGCTAAGGCCGTCCTGACTTATTAGTCAATCCCATGTGACCAGTGCTCAATACCACTGCCGAACCTGACTAATGAGTCACAGCTTCACAGTTGATACTGACACCTTTGCCAAATCTAACTAATTAGTCAGTACCATGCACAAGTGAGCAAGATTTGCTAAGCATTCAATAATCATTCCATGTCCACATTTAAACACTCAACATGTCTCATGAAAAACCATGCATGTCACATTTGGGGTGCAATTTTCTTACCTCTGGTTCGAGCAAGAAATAATATAAGAACGACCCTTGAGAACGATCAACCTTTAGATTCCTTAGCAGTTACCTAATCATAAACAATTAGAAATCATTAGTAAAGTGAACTAATAAAAGGTTCACAATCTATAACCACACTCCCAAGATCAATCCCTCACTCCCGGGACTCTCAATCTACTCAAAAGGGGTAAAGGAACCAACCCCCGAGCCTTAAAAACCATCCCGAGCCCTAAAAATAACATTCCCTGAAACTGACCTAGCGCCTAGGCGCTGCCAACCAGCGCTGGGGCGCTGCCCCAGAAATAGAGAGGGCCATTCTCTGCCCTGCATAGCACTGGGGCGCTAGGACTGGCATTGGGGCGCTAGGACTGGCACTGGGGCGCCAGCTTCAGACCAGCAACTCCTTTGATTTTCCCTCCTTACGATTCCCCTTGAAACCAACCTTCCAAACCAATCTCAAACCTTACCAAAACATCCAATTCAACCCCTAAACCTCATCTACATCACCCCCTCACCAAAACCCAATCAATCTTACACAAAATCTCCCATTGATTCCAACTATCCACATCAAAATCTATAGACTGAAAACTAAAGGAAAAACAGAGTAATACTTGGAATTCATGGACAATTTCTTACCTTCAGCTGGTTTTGAATCCTCCTTAATAGATGAACTAAGTCTATAACCTCCAAGCTTTGATTTCCTAGCTTTATTCTTCAATTTGGGACCAAAAGCTTCAAAGGAAGATAAAGGGAAGGTGATGTACGTGAAGAAGAGGAAGTGAGGCTCTGTTTTGTTCTGTATGTTTCTACAGCCAACCAAAATCATATATATCTCAAGCCAAATGACCTTAATGCCCCTAGGTCATTTAAAGCCTCTAAAGTCTCCCCAAGGGTAAAATCGTCATCTTTCACCTATTTCGTTAATCATAATTAACGCTCTCCAATTCCTGCCATTCTCGATATTCTCAAATACCAATAATTCATTTCCCGTTACCCTTATACTCCCAGCAACGCTCTAATCATTTAATCATCCCGAGACTCACCCCGAGTCTCGAACTTAATCCCGTTATGACTAAATCGCTACTTAATATTCAAAGATCCTCTCATGTCCAATAGCTCGAACAAATCCACATTATAATGTGGCCTCAACAATATATCACCGACATGCATACAAATATACAATTATGCCCTCAACGGCCAAATTACCAAAATACCACTGTCATGAAATGTAGACCCACATGCATGCATTTAACATCATATTATAATATAATTCACATAAACATGCATATTATCATTTAATGGCATAATTAAACAGTTATGGCCCTCCCCGCCTACCAATCCAGCCATTAAACTGCATTAGGGATTTCGGGCATTACAACTATCCCCTCCTTACAGAAATTTATTCCTCGAAATTTACCTGAATAGCTCGGGATACTGACTCCGCATATCTGACTCCAGCTCCCAAGTCGCTTCCTCGACCTTGCTGTTCCTCCACAATACCTTAACCAAAGGTATCGTCTTATTCCTGAGGACCTTATCCTTTCTGTCAAGTATCTGAATTGGCTGCTCCTAAAAGGATAGATCTGGCTCAAGCTCCAGATCTTCATAGCTCAAAATATGATTCACATCAGATACATACCTCCGAAGAGCTTAAACATGGAATACATTATGCACGGCTGACAATGTCGGAGGCAAAGCCAATCTGTATGCCACTTGACCAACCCTCTCCAGGATCTAAAATGGACCTACAAATCTAGGACTCAGCTTGCCTTTCTTCCCAAACCTTCTCACCCCTTTCCATGCGCGAGACTCTAAGGAAGACATAGTCTCCCACTTGGAACTGTTGGACCCAAAACGGGTATGTTTTAATATTTAAACTCGCAAGTGCACGAATCGTTTCAGAATATAATGTTCATGTAAGTACGAGGTCGAACCCATGGGATTTGACTAACATCAAAAGAAACTATTTCAAACAAAGCAAGAATATTCTAACCTAGTTCCAAATATTTGATGAGATTTTGTTTTAGAAAAATAAAAGACAAGTAATAAAAATATTAATGATAAAAATAGTTTTCAAATGAGATATGTAAAATAAGATTATTAAGATTTTAGAATCCACAAAATGCAAGTTCAATAGTATTTATAAGTATATTGATTCCCAAGTTTTGATATAGTTGAAATAAATCACACTATATATTTTTTCAAAATATATTTTCTATTCAAGCACAAGTTACTCTTTCAAAAATGTAGGATTTTTCTTCACTTATATAAGATATAATTTCTAAGCATTAGCTGTGTTACAATCTAATGAAACTACAAAAAATCAAAGAGATTATGTTTAGGCAAAATATGATACTTATGCTCTAAGAATTAGATGTGAACAACTTAATGAAAAACATTTAATCAAAGAATATCATATTTTTGCATAATGAAGAACTAAGTGTAATATGCTTTAACAATCAACACTAGATGAAAAATGCATATCTTTGATAGAAAAATCCATACACAAAGTTGTACAAATGGGAAATCAACATACAACAAAAAATACTATCTAGTTACATTTTGCTTCATCATCATCTTAATAAACTTTGAAAAAGATTAGAAGCTCATAACTAGATTGAAATAAAAATTACAAAATAACATACTTGACATGCTCTTCAAAAGATGAAAATGGTAGAGAAAATAGTGAAAAGAAGAGAGAAAAATATGTGTAGAAGATGTTGAAAAAAAAAAGATGAAGAAGAAGAGCTCCCCAAATGGTCTTACAAGACTCTATTTATAGGCAAAATATGGAGATTAAATTAATCAAATTAAAATAAATAAATTGATTAATTTAATTGTGTTGGGAAGTGGTAGGATAAATAGAGTAAGTGTAAGAGTATTGGAAAGATGAAATGTTTGGTTGGGTAAAAGATTAGTGAAAAGCTAGGGTAAAAATAAATTAGGAATGTTTATTTAGGTAAGAAAAATAAGGAAGAGTGAATTGATATTTTGGTGAAAGGAAAAAAATAACATTGGGAAGAAAAATGTGATTCTTGGCCATATGGTGGCTGTGTTGGGTTGTGGCTGCTTGCTGGTCCAAAGGTGGCTTCGGTGGTGGAAGGCAGCACTTGAGCCTTTACTGAGGAGGTTGGCCCACGTTGGGGCTGCTTTGCTGATGGCCTTGGCTTTAGGCATGACAAACAGCAGCTGAAGGAAACATGGGAGATAGGTGGCGACAGGAGCAACACGCTGGTGAGTGCTTGGAGGTGTGTGGCTGGAAGGAATGCTTCAGGGGGTGCCAACTGGATGGAGTTAGGCGTGAGAAGGCTGAATGGTGCATCAGGAGGCATGATGGTTGGGTTATGCTGCTGAAGAGGAAACGGGCCAGGCTGAAATGGTGGGCCGGCTGTTGGTTCAGCCCAGGTGGAGAAGGCAGGCTGTTTTGCACTTAGAAAAATGCCATTTTTCTTTCTTTCCTTTTCAAAATTGCCATAATTCCTTCATTTTTCTTGCTTTTTCAACCCCAAAAACATGCAAAAATTCTCTACAAAAATAAACATAAATGAAATTAAAACTAAATATTTTCACTAATAAAATATACAACAAAAGTTCCATGAAAATATTAATTAAAACTTAATTTACTTAAACATTTAAGCTCAAAATTGCATCTTTTTACTCCCAACTTAATAATATTAATTTTAAATAATTAAGCCATAACATTTTACAATAATATAACAATAAAAATACGCAAAAATCTATAAAATTAAAATAAACCTAATAAATTCAAATTTACTTAAAAACTTAATAAATCAATTAAAAACTCAAGAATTAAGCAACAATTAGCACATAAAAAGTGGTAAAATAACTCTATTTTATAGAGTTATCAGGAACTCCACGTTCCTGCGCTTGGGATCTGCATAGCTCTTCTGTCTACTCTGAGAAGCGAGCATCCGAGCTCTAATCTTCTCAATGGTCTCACTAGTCCTCTAAACTACCTCAGGACCTAAGTATCTCCTTTCACCTGTCTCATCCCAATGAATGGGAGATCTGCATTTCCTACCATACAACATCTCATAAGGTACAATTCCAATGGTAGAGTGATAACTGTTGTTGTAGGAGAACTCTATCAATGGTAGATACTTACTCCAAGATCCACCAAAGTCTAGTACACATGCTCGCAGCATGTCCTCCAATATCTGGATCGTCCTCTCAGATTGACCATCTGTCTGAGGATGATAAGCAGTACTGAACTTGAACTGTGTACCCATGGCCTTCTGTAAACTCCCCCAGAACTTGGAAGTAAAAGTGGGGTCCCAATTTGACACGATCGACCTCGGTGCTCCATGGAGGCGGACGATCTCTCTCACATAGAGATCTGCATACTGATCAACTGTATTAGTAGTCCTCACTGGCAAGAAGTGAGCTAACTTGGTGTAAGGATCCACTATCACCCAAATAGAATCATGCTAACCAACAGTCCTGGGTAAGCCCACTACGAAATCCATCGTGATGTCTTCCCACTTCCACTCTGGGATATTCAGAGGTTGTAATAACCTTGTCAGCCTCTGATGCTCAGCCTTGACCTGTTGACATGTCAAGCACTTAACCACATACTCTACTACATCTCTCTACATCCCTGGCCACCAATACAACTATCCCACATCCTGATACATCTTCGTGATGCCTGGATGTAAAGAGTAAGGTGTAGTATGAGATTCATCCAGAATCTCTCGCCTGAAAGCAGTGTCTAACGGAACACATATCCGCCCCTTGTATCTCAACAAGCCTAATTCAGACACTGTATAATCTCTGGATGCTCCAACCAGAACATCCTCTCTGATCTTGATCAGCTGTGGATCACTCAGCTAACCCTCCTTAATTCTCTCCAACAGTGTAGACTGTAGCGTAATGTTAGCCAACTGGCCCACCAGTAACTCTATACCAGCTCTGGTCATATCATCTTCTAACTCCCTGGCTATCAGCCTCATACCATAAATCTATCCCGGACCCTTCCGGCTTAAAGCATCAGCTACCACGTTGGCCTTTCCTGGATGATACAGAATCTCACAGTCATAATCTTTCACTAACTCCAGCCAACGCCTTTGCCTCATATTCAAGTCTTTCTGGGTGAAGAAGTATTTCAGGATTTTGTGGTCTGTATAGATCTCACACTTCTCTCCATAAAGATAATGTCTCCATATCTTTAAAGCAAAGACCACAGCCGCCAACTCTAGATCATGAGTGGGATATCTCTTTTCATACTCCTTCAACTGACAAGAAGCATAAGCAATTACCTTCTCTGATTGCATCATAACACAGCATAAACCCTGATGAGAAGCATCACAATAAATCACGAACTTCTCCTGATCTGTTGGAAGACTCAGAATCGAAGCTGTAATCAATCTCTGCTTCAGTTCCTGGAAGCTGTTCTCACATTTATCTGACCACACAAATTTTTGACTCTTGCGTGTCAGCTCAGTCAATGCAGTAGCAATCTTTGAGAACCCTTCCACGAAACGACTATAATAACCTGCCAATCCAAGGAAACTTCTAACCTTAGAAGCATTCTTTGGCCTTGGCCAATCTCTGACCGCTTCAATCTTCGCTGGATCTACATTAATCCCCTCCTTATTGACAATATGCCGAAGAAAGGATACCTGAGACAACCAGAACTCACATTTCTTGAACTTTGCAAAAAATCTATGTTCCCTCAGTCTCTGCAGAACCAACCTCAAATGCTGCTCATGCTCTGGCTCAGTCTGAGAATATACCAGAATATCATCGATGAAGACGATCACAAACTGGTCCAGATAATTCTTAAACACTCTATTCATCAGATCCATAAAAGCAGCAGGGGCATTGGTCAATCCAAATGACATGACTAAAAACTCATAATGCCCATACCTGGTATGAAAAGCAGTCTTCGGTATGTCTCCCTCCTTGACCCTCAACTGATGATAACCAGAACGAAGGTCAATCTTTGAGAATACCTTCTTGCCTTGCAACTGATCAAACAGATCATCTATCCTTTGCAAAGGATACTTATTCTTGATTGTCAACTTATTCATTTCTCTGTAATCAATACACATCTTCAGAGAACCATCCTTCTTTTTCACAAACAGAACTAGCGCACCCCAAGGTGAGAAACTAGGTCTGATAAAACCCAAATCCAATAGTTCTTGTAACTGTATTTTTAATTCTTTCAACTCAGCTGGGCCCATTCTGTAAGGTGCTCTAGACACTGGCTCCGTCCCTGGTGCCAGTTCTATAACGAACTCAATTTCTCTATGTGGTGGCAACCCTGGAAAATCTTTTGGAAACACATCCAGAAATTCACAAACAAGTCTGGTATCTTCTGGTCTCACTGGCACGACCTGAGTGGTATCAACCACACTGGCCAAGAACCCAGTGCAACCTCCTTGCAATAGATCCCTATCCCTTAATACAGAAATCATAGGTATACGATGTCCATGCATGGTACCAACAAACACAAAAGGATCCTCACCTTCAGGCTCAAAGGTGACCATCTTCCTCCTGCAATCGATGGTTTCCCCATACTTCGCCAACCAGTCCATACCCAATATCATGTCGAAGTCAGTCATAACCAACTCTATCAAATCCACTGATAACTCTCTGCCCTCCACTGTCACTGGCAAAGATCTGACCCGTCTCTTGGATACCACTAACTCTCCAGTGGGTAACAAAGTTCCAAACCCCACAGCACAAAAATCACAGGGTCTACATAGTCTATCAAAAATACTACTAGCAACAAAAGAGTGTGTAGCACCAGAATCAATCAAAACATTATAAGGGGTTCCTGCACTAAAAAGCTGACCTGTAACAAGTAAGGGAGAAGCCTCAGCTTCTGCTTGTGTCAATGCGAACACTCGAGCTGGGGCCGAGCTATCCGCTTTCCTAGGTTCCTCTTTTCTTACCTAAGGGCAATCCTTCTTAAAATGACCTACTGCTCCACATAAATAGCAAGCCTTTTCCCTACACTCTCCCAAATAACGCCTCTTGCATCTAGGGCATTCAGGATGAGTCTTCCAAGCTTCACTACCTCCTGGACGACCCATTGAAATACCACGGGGCCGCCTATCAGGACCTGGAACTGGGAAGGTGTCAGGAACCTCCTCTTCTGCTCACTGGGGCCTACACCCCTACCAGAACCCACAAATGGAGGACATGTCCTCCTAAAATCCTTCATGGCTGCACTGTCACGCTAGATCTTATTCTCTGCACTCTCAGCTGTGAGTGCCTTCTCAACCACCTGTGCATAGGTAGTGGCCCCAGCCACAATGGTGATACGTACATCACGAGCTAATTTGGGCTGTAACCCCTGAAGAAACCTCTCTCTTCTGGTCCCATCAGTGGGCACCAGTTCCATGGAAAATTTTGCCAAACGATCAAACTTCAAGGCATACTCTGTGACTGATGAACTTCCCTGAAGTAGCCTGATAAATTCCTCAGCGTTTGCTGCCCTGATAACATCATTGTAGTATTTCTCATTAAACAGAGTTTGAAACTCCTCCCAACTCAGGGCATTAACATTTATGGACTGGGTAATCACCTCCCACAAAATCTGGGCATCCTCCCTAAACATAGAAGTGGCACAGGCCACCCTCTCGTTACCAGTTACCCTCATGAAATCAAGGATAGTGGTAATCATACTCATCCATTACTCTGCCTTGGAAGGATCTACACTGCCCTAAATAACTGGAGGTTGCTATTTCCTGAACCTTTCGTAAATAGGCTCCCATTTATTTCCAACCTCAGGCATATGCTCTACTGCTTGCACCGACACAGGAGGTGCCTCTGACACACTGGCCACTACAGGCGCTTACTGTTGTTTCAGGAGACGAAGCTCTTCTCCCTGTCTCACCACTGTTGCCTGCAAATCACTGATTATCTGCTGCCAATTTACAAGAGCTGGCTGTGGAATCTGTGACTGGTCATTTTCCTGACCCTGACTTCTATTATTCTGGCCTTGATCACTCTGGCCAGCTAAAGTATCTGTCTGCCCTTGATTCATTCTTATCTATTATACCTTGCTGAAATGATGATCAATACGGCCAGTCAGGTAGTAATAACTAAACATCTTGCCGCCTTACGAGCCAAGAACAAGCAGACAATTATCATATTCCACAGTCATATGATATACAGGCAGATACATGTTTATAGCATTTAGCACTCAGCATGTATCACATAATAATTCATAAACAACTATACTGATAAGTATGTTCCAGCAATCTCAGTACTAATTAGCACACATTTGCTGAGGATATAATATTTCAGGGCACAGGTTTAACATGGTGTCTCATGCATACAGGTAAAGCATATATACTATATTTAAGCAGTTATACATATAACTACATAAATAGTTACCAAACCATGAGTCGAGCTTGACTTAAGTGATGTGTGTACATGCCCAGCCAGTCTACAGGAACCCTAACCTTGGCACGCTCTGATACCAAGTTGTAACGTCCTGGTTACTCCAGAACAGTTACGGTGAACGGTGAACCAAAAATTTGACTCGCTACCCGAGTCCTTTGGTTAAAACGTGCTTCTAAGTGTTATTAACAGGCTAAGGTGAAAAACCAATAAAAAGGAAAGGATATATTTTATTAAGTACATAAAACTGTTCATGGGCCCATAAAATCTTTTACAAGCTATTTACAACTCAAAATGGTCATTACTATTTCAAATTTACAAACCCGCCGACCTAAGTGGCAAAAATAGGGTAAACCCCCTAGTTCCTCTGAGAACTCCTTGGCTGTGGTGGTCAAGCGACCGCATATGTACACATCACTACCTAAGCTCTCCACTCAAGGTTGGGTGAGCTTTTCGTTCCCTTTACTTGCACCACATAGCACCCATGAGCCAAGGCCTAGCAAGAAAACACAGTAATGCATATAGATATTAACAATTGATTATTATTATAATCACACAGAGCTTATAGCTCTTAAACAGATGAGTGATTCAACACTTGAGGTTCTGGTAAAACAAACTGAGTGACCGACAAGCGAGTCACTAATTTAAGCAAATGAGTGACTGCTCGGTAAGTCACTAGCTTAAACAGATGAGAGACTGATGGATAAGTCTCTAACTTAACAGATGAGTGACTGATGGGTAAGTCACACAAGCGCTTTTAGTTTTCATCGAACTTGAGGTCGGTCCGGCATTAACGCTCTTCTGAGTCATTTAATTCAGATGTCGATTAGATCTAATCTTTATTGGCTTGCGTTGAACACGCTAAGGTCGTCCTGACTTATAAGTCAATCCCATGTGACCAGTGCTCAATACCACTGCCGAACCTGACTAATGAGTCACAGCTTCACAGTTGATACTGACACCTTTGCCAAATCTGACTAATTAGTCAGTACCATGCACAAGTGAGCAAGATTTGCTAAGCATTCAATAATCATTCCATGTCCACATTTAAACACTCAACATGCCTCATGAATAACCATGCATGTCACATTTGGGGTGCAGTTTTCTTACCTCTGGTTCGAACGAGAAACAATATAAGAACGACCCTTGAGAACGATCAACCTTTAGATTCCTTAGCGGTTACCTAATCATAACCAATTAGAAACCATTAATAAAGTGAACTAATAAAAGGTTCACAATCTAAAACCACACTCCCAAGATCAATCCCTCACTCCCGAGACTATCAATCTACTCAAAAGGGGTAAAGGAACCAACCCCCGAGCCTTAAAAACCATCCTGAGCCTTAAAAATAACATTCCCTGAAACTGACCTAGCGCCTAGGCGCTGCCAACCAGCGCTGGGCCGCTACCCCAGAAACAGAGAGGGCCATTCTCTGCCCTGCATAGTGTGGCGTGCTGCCCCTTTGGCACACCCACATGGGGCCATTTTGTAATGAGCATGCCTTGGTGCTTGATCATTAGTCAAGTCTTGCACCAAGCAACCTCATGGGATAGGGTAGTGGCAGTTTTGTAATATTGCATATGTCTTCCAGACAAAAATCATATATGTTCCTGGGAAGACTTTATTTCCCTAGAAGGCTCCTTAGGGGGAGGTGACCTGGTGACTTAGGGAAGCACCATGGCCATCAGCAGATAGGGGCCAAAGCTGTGTACTCCCTTGCCCTATCAAGGCTATATATTAATGAAATAAAATTTATCCATACTTGCCCCTGTGTGCTTCCTTGTTGCTTATGTGTTACTTGTTTGTTACCTTCGTTGGGCCATTGTGTGCCACTTGCCTTGTTGTGTGCTTTGTGTTGTGTGGACGTTCCTAGGAATGACTTGCTTTGTGCTTGCTCATACTTCGTTATCGCCCGTTGCTTGTCCGAGATGTGTATGTGGCTAACCGCTGAGTTTGTTTGCCTGTAGGTGTGTGTTGTAGGCTGACTTGCTAGCTTGAAGAGTCTGCAAGTGCCGCACGTTCCGTCTAGTTGGAATACCCAAATAGTCAGCCCGTGACAGTTGGTATCAGAGCCAAGTTAGAAAGCGCTTGGCAAAAACACACTATGGTGAGCAACACTCAGAGGATCGAAGCTCTTGAGAAGCGAGTAGGGGAACTAGATGGCCTGGACGAGAGGGTCAGGGATCTTTCCTCTGCAAGTCAGGACTCGGGTTCGTCTAATGCAAACAATCGCATAGCTGCGTTGGAGAAGGAGAATGATGTTCTTCTATCCAGAATTATCGCGTTGGAGAAAAGAAACACTCCAACAAGTACTTCTGTTTCCCCTCGGTGGGAAGAGCGCATCGCGGCAGTGGAGCGCATGCTAAAGGAACAAGAAGTTTCAATAAATGACACAACAGAAGATTGCAGGGAGGCAGTCGGTGTACTCAGAGAAGAAATGGCTGAGCTGTCTTCCAAGGTAAACCTGACCATGCGAGCGGTTGGGAATGCCCCTGCAACAGGGCCGATAGGTATGGAATATGGCCGAGCCAAAGTACCCGAGCCGAGGCCCTATAATGGGGCCAGAGACGCAAAGGATTTGGAGAATTTCCTCTTTGACATGGAACATTACTTTAGAGTCGTGCGGGCCGATTCGGAAGATGGAAAGGTTGCCATGGCTACCATGTATTTGTCGGGGGATGCCAAGGTGTGGTGGAGGACCAAGTATGATGATATAGAGAATGGCAGGTGTACCATCACTTCTTGGGCGGACCTGAAGAGGGAATTAAAGACGCAGTTTCTGCCAGAAAATGTAGCTTACATAGCTCGTCGCCAGTTACGAGAGCTTAAACAAGTCGGGACAGTCCGAGAGTATGTAAAGAGATTTTCGGGACTGATGCTCGATATTAAAGACATGTCCGAAGTGGACAGGCTCTTCTGCTTCCTCGAGGGATTGAAACCGTGGGCCAAGCAAGAACTTCAAAGACAGCGGGTGACCGATCTGGCCACCGCTCAAGCTGCTGCCGAACGCTTAACAGACTACACTCCGGAGAGTAGCCTGCCGAAAAGGGCTACCCCTCCAGCCAGCTCAAGTAGCGCCGGGAGTAAGAAGTCTGGGAAGTCCTAGCAGGATAAGAGTGGGGGAGAGAAGAGGACAGCTGAGTCCAATTCTTCCAGTGGGACAGATGCTGCTGTAGGGAAGAAGTCGCTAGCTTGTTGGATTTGCAAAGGCCCACACAAGTCGGCAGTTTGCCAATTCCGGGGCAAGCTGAATGCCCTCATCGGCCAAGAACAACAGGGTGAAGGAGAAGAGGAAGAAGAAGAGTACGCGCACATGGGCGCTGTCCGCCTGTTGAACGCTCTCAAGAAGCATGGCGAGAAAGGGAAGAAGACCCTGGGGAAAGGGCTAATGTTCGTGGATGCCGCTATCAATGGCAAGCCTGCCAAAAGCGTGATGATTGATACTGGCGCCACCCACAACTTCATCTCTGAACTCGAAGCAAAGCGACTGGGACTAAAGCTGGAGAAAGATGCAGGCCGCATGAAGGCGGTCAACTCCAAAGCCTTGGCCACAACTGGTGTGGCTAAAGGGGTAAAAGTGAAGATCGACACGTGGGAAGGGCAGACTGATTTGGTGGTCGTCCATATGGATGACTTTGATGTAGTTTTGGGAATGGACTTTCTAACCGAGAAAAGTGCCATTCCAATTCCTGCCACTGGAAGCTTACTCATAATGGGAGAGACTCCTTCAATGGTACCTGCAAAGGTGAAGCCACCCCCTGCTGTGAAGCTTCTATCAGCTTTACAGTTCAAGAAGGGTGTGAGGAAGCAGGAGCCGACTTATGTAGCTGTACCCACCGTGTTCGAAGAAGTAGTGGAATAAATTGTTCCACTAGAAATTACGAGGGTCTTGAAGGTGTATGGGGATGTGATGCCAGATAAACTCCCCAAAGCCTTGCCACCAAAGAGGGGGATTGATCACCAGATAGAGCTGGTGCCCGGAGCGAAACCTCCAACAAAAGCGCCATACAGAATGGCACCCCCTGAGCTAGAAGAATTGAGGAAGCAATTAAAAGAGCTATTGGAGGCAGGCTTCATCAGACCGTCGAAGGCGCCATATGGCGCACCGGTGCTATTCCAAAAGAAGCACAATGGGAGCTTGAGACTGTGCATCGACTATAGGGCTCACAATAAGGTGACAGTTCGCAACACATACCCCATTCCTCTAATCGCTGATTTGTTCGACCAGCTAAGTGGAGCTAAATACTTCACGAAGTTGGACTTGAGATCGGGCTATTATCAGGTGAGGATTGCAGATGGGGATGAACCAAAGACTACGTGTGTTACTCGATACGGAGCATTTGAGTTTCGAGTAATGCCGTTTGGGTTGACAAATGCACTTGCTACCTTCTGTACACTAATGAACCAAGTATTCCACGAGTATCTAGATAAGTTTATGGTGGTGTACTTGGATGACATCGTGGTTTATAGCGCCTCGATTGAAGAGCATCAAGAACACTTGGCTCAAGTGTTTCAGAAGTTGAGAGAGAACCAGCTATATGTGAAGCGAGAGAAATGCTCGTTCGCACAGGAGAGCATCAAGTTCTTAGGCCACGTGGTGGAACGTGGCCGTATTCGTATGGATCTGGAGAAGGTGAGGGCAATCCAGGAATGGAAAGCCCCCACAAACGTGAAAGAACTCCGCTCCTTCTTGGGCCTAGCCAACTACTATAGACGATTTGTGGACGGCTACTCATGAAGGGCGACACCCTTGACCGAGCTTCTGAAAAAGGGTGTGATTTGGGCGTGGACTGACAAGTGTGCTGAAGCGTTCAGGAGTTTGAAAGAAGCCATGATGAAGGATCCTGTTCTTGCCTTGCCAACTATTAGCAAGCCCTTCGAAGTACAGACAGATGCATCAGATTATGCTCTGGGAGGGGTACTAGTACAAGAGGACCACCCGGTCGCATACGAAAGTCGCAAGCTATCTGAAGCTGAGAGGAGGTATACTGCCCAGGAGAAGGAGCTCCTCACAGTTATACATTTCTTGCGAGTGTGGAGGCATTACTTGCTGGGGTCAAAGTTCGTGGTGAAGACGGATAATGCAGCTGTGAGTCATTTCCTTACTCAGCCAAAGCTGACCCCTAAGCAGGCTCGATGGCAGGAGTTTGTGGCGGAATTCGATTTCCGTTTTGAGCACAGGGCAGGACGCTTGAACCAGGCAGCTGACGCCTTGAGTCGCAAAGCGGAGTTGGCGACTCTAAAGATCATGGCTAGTTTATCGGCTAGCGTGGTGAACACTCCACTCAAGGAACGCATTAAAGAAAACCTAGAGAAAGACCCAGTTGTCAAGACCATCCTGAAGCTCGTAAAAGAAGGCAAGACTCGCCAGTTCTGGGTGGAGGATGACCTTCTGTGGGCTAAAGGGGGGCGCTTGTATGTTCCAAAAGCTGGAGATTTGCGAAGGACATTACTAAGCGAGTGTCATGACACTCTGTGGGCAGGTCATCCAGGGTGGCAGAGAACCCATGCCCTCTTGAAGCAGGGATATTACTGGCCACAAATGCGGGACGATGTAGTGGAGTACACCAAGACCTGTCTGGTCTGCCAGCAAGACAAGGTCGATAGGAACAAGACACCTGGGTTGTTGGAGCCCTTGCGAGTCCCAAGCCGACCGTGGGAGAGCGTGTCGCTTGACTTTATCACCAGTCTTCCTAAGACAGGAGATTTAAGTGCGATCTTGGTGGTCGTGGATAGATTCTCGAAGTATGCAACCTTCATCCCAGTGTCGAAGTACTGTTCGGCAGAAAAGACAGCCAGACAATTTTTCAAACATATTGTCAAATATTGGGGAGTGCCCCAGAACATAGTCAGTGACTGAGATGGAAGATTCACGGGGACGTTTTGGTCCGAATTATTCAATCTCTTGGGGTCACAACTGAATATTTCCTCGAGCTACCATCCACAGACAGATGGGCAGACAGAAAGATTCAACGGGATGTTGGAAGAGTACTTGCGCCACTTTGTCAATGTCAATCAGAAGAATTGGCCGCAACTACTCGATGTAGCTCAATTTTGTTTCAACTCTCAAAAGAGTTCTTCGTCGAATAAGAGCCCTTTTGAAGTTGTTAATGGACAGCAACCACTGTTACCCCACACAGTGGACGAATATCGCGGTCGGAACCCGCGAGCCTTTCACTTCACCAAAGACTGGAAGAAGACAACAGAGATTGCCCGAGCTTATCTAGAGAAAGCCTCAAGAAGAATGAAGAAGTGGGCAGGTCAGAAGCGCAGACCACTGGAGTTCAAAGCAGGTGACTTAGTGTTAATCAAGCTGCGGCCCGAACAGTTGAGATTCCGAGGGGACAAAGACATCAGACTCGTCCGCAAGTACGAGGGTCCAGTCTCAGTCATCTCAAAAGTTGGCCTAACTTCATACAAAGTCGACCTACCCGCTTGGATGAAGATACACCCGGTCCTTCACGTCAGCAACTTGAAGCCGTATCATGAAGATCCAGCCAATCCAGAGCGCAACCAGTCAACCAGAGAAGGAGTCAGTGTTCAGCCAAGGAGCAAGCGTCAACCTGAAGAAATCCTGGGGGAAAGAACGGTCACCACTGACCGTAAAAAGCATAAGGAATATCTGGTAAAATGGAAGGGGCTCGCTGATGACGAAATCAGCTGGGAAAGGGCGGAAGACTTGAAGAAGTTCACGCAGAAGATTGAAGATCTACAAGCTACTTCGTCGAGGGCGCCGAAAGATTAAGTGGGGGAGAGTGTGGCGTGCTGCCCTTTGGCACACCCACATGGGGCCATTTTGCAATGAGCATGCCTTGGTGCTTGATCATTAGTCAAGTCTTGCACCAAGCAACCTCATGGGATAGGGTAGTGGCAGTTTTGTAATATTGCATATGTCTCCCAGACAAAAATCATATATGTTCCTGGGAAGACTTTATTTCCCTAGAAGGCTCCTTAGGGGGAGGTGACCTGGTGACTTAGGGAAGCACCATGGCCATCAGCAGATAGGGGCGAAAGCTGTGTACTCCCTTGCCCTATCAAGGCTATATATTAATGAAATAACATTTATCCATACTTGCCCCTGTGTGCTTCCTTGTTGCTTATGTGTTACTTGTTTGTTACCTTCGTTGGGCCATTGTGTGCCACTTGCCTTGTTGTGTGCTTTGTGTTGTGTGGACGTTCCTAGGAATGACTTGCTTTGTGCTTGCTCATACTTCGTTATCGCCCGTTGCATGTCCGAGATGTGTATGTGGCTAACCGCTGAGTTTGTTTGCCTGTAGGTGTGTGTTGTAGGCTGACTTGCTAGCTTGAAGAGTCTGCAAGTGCCGCACGTTCCGTCTAGTTGGAATACCCAAATAGTCGGCCCGTGACACATAGCGCTGGGGCGCTAGGACTGGCGCTGGGGCGCCAGCTTCAGACCAGTAACTCCTCTGATTTTCCCTCCTTGCAATTACCCTTGAAACCAACCTTCCAAACCAATCCCAAACCTTACCAAAACATCCAATTCAACCCCTAAACCTCATCTACATCACCCCTTCACCAAAACCCAATCAATCTTACACAAAATCTCCCATTGATTCCAACTATCCACATCAAAATCTATAGACTGAAAACTAAAAGAAAAATAGAGTAATACTTGGAATTCATGGACAATTTCTTTGCTCCAGCTGGTTTTGAATCCTCCTTAATAGATGAACTAAGTCTATAACCTCCAAGCTTTGATTCCCTAGCTTGATTCTTCAATTTGGGACCAAAAACTTCAAAGGAAGATAAAGGGAAGGTGATGTATGTGAAGAAGAAGAAGTGAGGCTCTGTTTTGTTCTGTATGTTTCTACAGCCAACCAAAATCATATATATCTCAAGCCAAATGACCCTAATGCCCTTAGGTCATTTAAAGCTTCTAAAGTCTCCCCAAGGGTAAAATCGTCATCTTTCACCTATTTCGTTAATCATAATTAATGCTCTCCAATTCCTGCTATTCTCGATATTCTCAAATACCAATAATTCATTTCCCGTTACCCTTATACTCCTGGCAATGCTCTAATCATTTAATCATCCCGAGACTCACCCCGAGTCTCGAACTTAATCCCGTTATGACTAAACCGCTACTTAATATTCAAAGATCGTCTCATGCCGAATAGCTTGAACAAATCCGCTTTATAATGTGGCCTCAATAATATATCATCGACATGCATGCAAATATACAATTATGCCATCAACGGCCAAATTACCAAAATACCCCTGTCATGAAATGTGGACCCACATGCATGCATTTAACATGATAATATAATATAATTCACATAAACATGCATATTATCATTTAATGGCATAATTAAACAGTTATGGCCCTCCCGGCCTACTAATCCAGCCATTAAACCGCATTAGGGATTTCGAACATTACACCTAGTCACAGCCATAAAATAGAACCATCACTAAACTTCAATTCTGTAACCTAACCTCGGGACCAATCTCAAGCCCTCAGAAAGCCCTAAGTCCACCAAATGGGGTGGTGGAATCAAACCCCGAGCCTCCGAGCAAAAAGCCTAAGAAAATACCCAAAAATCAAATTCTGGAGGCAGGGTAGCGCTACAGCACTACAAGCATAGACAAAAGCCCCCCGGGAAGCTAGCATAGCGCTGTAGCGCTCCAAGGCTAGCGCTACAAGCAGCACTCTTCAACCTCTGGTTTTCTCCTTCGAATTTCCTTGAGCCAAAACTCCCTAAAACCCCTCCAAACCTCAACCACACATCAAATTGAGCCTACCATCCTCTGCATCTCATCCCACATAGCACAACAACATAAAACTTAACCACATGCATCATCAAACAAAGAAAACAAGTATTGAACTCAAAACTCAAGAACTCATCAGAAAACCAGAATCAACCCAGCAACTCAGATGATCAAGCTCATAAATTCTTACCTTTAATGGGGAATTCGACCTTAGGTTGCCCTTAGTATCCGTCTACCCTTTAGCTCCTCAATTCTTCAAGCTCAAACCCCTTAACTTCCATTTAAAAATCCAAATTCAGAACTCAAACTCACCAAAACTCAAAAATCTCAACATAGCTTTAAACCTTACCTTTATTTTGGAACTAATTCCAGCTAACCCTCTTGATTACCTCAAGAACCAAGGTGCCAACTCTAGCCTAAGCCTCCACTGAGTTATGGCTTCAGAAATCCTCAAGAAATGGTGAAGAATGGACAAACCGAGTGGAGGAGAAGGAGGTAAGCTCAAGTGTTCTGTTTTCTCTTCTTTCCTTCTTCTTTTCTTTTCTTTCACCTTCTAATACTTTCTAAAAATTCCACTAAGTCTATAAAGGCATAAATGACTCTTATCCTCTTTTAACCACCAAATGACCATTTTGCCCTCCCTTTTAAACCTAAACCTTTAAACATTCTAAGGGCATTTTGGTCATTTGTTTCCAATTCCCGCTAATTCCTCAAGTGTTCCTAATAATTACCGCTTAAACCCCAACAACTAGCTAATCACCAATTATTTCCCTCAATGTCAAATAGTCTCCAATATATTTCCCGAATTCCCAAAAATACCCCCACACTCCCTCGAGCCGGGTATAAATCCCCACCGTGACATTTTCGCTAAACCGCTCACTAGGATCGCCTCGAGTCACAAGCTGCAAATATATCCACATAATAATGTGGTCTCAACAATTAGTCATAGATAATCATGTTTATGCCCTCAACGGGCCAAAATTACAGATATGCCCTTATAATCTAAACAGGATGTTGACTGTGTTTTTAGCCAACGACGTGAGAACGTCAATAATGACAAGCCTTCAAGAGAATGTAAACAACAACAGACAGTTTTTACAATAAAAGTAAATAACACGAGATTTTATAGTGGTTCAGCCCCGATAGTCGGTAATAGCCTAATCCACTTAGAGATTTTATTACTGTATTCACACTCAAGATCAGATGAACCAATGTCAACTGAGTTTCTTAGTGTAAATATTCCAGAATACAAAAAATGGGTTCTCTTAAGAAAAACACACTTTCTCTCTCTAGAACACAGATTAACTCTCAATTTGCCAAAAAGTCCCGTTACGATCCTCCCAACCCTCTATTTATAGGTCTGGGATCCTCAACTGATATCCCCTTTAGATCGGGATATTTTATTATTCATCTTATATTTATATTACAAGAAATATTTAAAATACAACTGATTCCTCAATTTGAGTGAGGAATGAGAGATTCCCGGGTACTTAGAGCAATTCTTGCTGAAGCCGTTCCGGGGATTTTGACGTAGTCTCACATGCATGTTGATTACTCCTTCAAGCTTTCCTTGGACCAAGGTGATATATGCATGGCTCTCCTCGGACCAAAGGTCATGCATGCTTGGCTCTCCTCGGACCAAGGTGGTCCGAGCCAACTCCCTTGGCCTCCCTCCTCGGGTAAGTCCGAGCCTACCTCCTTCAATCAAGGTCCGATCGGACCTTGTCGCCTTCTCCTCGAACCAAGGTGGTCCGAGCCAACCTTCTCTCTTGCTTCTCACCTCGGACAAGTCCGAGCATACCTCCTCCAATCAAGGTCCGATCGGACCTTGTGGCCTTCTCCTCGGACCAAGGTGGTCCGAGCCATCCTCATTGGCATCTCACCTCGGACAAGTCCGAGGCACTTCACTTGGCATCTCAGCTTGGACAAATCCGAGACAAGCCCTAGGCTCCTCCAACCATGTCCGATCGGACATTGCGTAGGGCTCTTCTTGGCCAAAATCTAAATCTCAATTCTTGGCTTGTATGGGACTCCTCCTTAGCTACTTACCCTGGACACGTTCGAGCCAACACTTAGGAAACCTTGGGAGGCTTACCTTGGACACACCCAAGCCAAATACTTGAGAGGCTCCTCAAGCTAAGGTCCGATCGGACCTGCCGCTTTTGCCCCTAGAGCCAAAATCCAAACCTCTCTTTTAAGCTCCTTAGACTTGGGTTTGAAACCAACACTTGGCTCAAATATTCTCCTCGGGTGTATTTTGACTTGACTATAGCATCTCTCAAACAGTCCAAATTCTTAACTGATGCATTGGGCTACTCCTAAGCCAGATCACCCAACTAACTCATGCCACGTGTCAATTTCATTGCCGAATCATCCTTTTCAAAAATTTTGGATAACATTTACCCCCCAAGTTTATTATATGATACATTCACATAATAAACTTTTTCTCCAACTGACGTCATTATAAAATATAATAACTGTTCATCTCCATGCAGTAGACCCATGATTACTGCAAAAAACCACCCATGATCGTGGAGAGAAAAATAGTCCCAGAATGCCAAAGGTCCAAAAGTAAATAAAAAACACACTTCTTTCCCTTTAAATAACCCAACTTTACACACTTTTCTTCTCACAAGCAAAAAATCACATTTTCAAAAACCTCTCATCTTCTTCCTTCCCTTTTGGCTGAAATCCC
The DNA here is from genome assembly GCF_963169125.1 of Humulus lupulus. NCBI lineage: Eukaryota > Viridiplantae > Streptophyta > Magnoliopsida > Rosales > Cannabaceae > Humulus > Humulus lupulus. The sequence continues at coordinate 61,288,747 of NC_084797.1, read as the reverse complement.
CAAGATTTTTCTTCTCCTTGCCGATTCCAAAAACTTCAAGGGGAGCTCTTCATCTTCAAGCAATCTTCAAGCAAACCAAAGGTCCTCCAACCTTGAGTAAGTCTTCTTTTCCATGCCTTTACATTGTTATAATTTTTCAAAAAATTTCTAAGAAAACTATGCCATGGCCGAAACTCCCCATAGCTTTGCTTGTTCTTGAAGTTCTTGTGAATGATTTGTACAATGTGTTAGCTTGTTGTCTTGATGATGTTTGTGGTATGGGTAACCCGAAATTACCTTTAATTTCATAGGAATTTCAAGACAAATGGGCTAATTTGACATGAATATGAGTATGGGTCTTGGGGTTTTTGATAGTATAATGGGTTTTCAAGAACATAAGAAAAACCTTTCATTTCCATGCTTTGATCTTGTTTTTGTATGTGTGAATGAAGAAATGTGTTTAAAATAGGGATTCTAGGGCTTTGCTTACACAGTTTGGGTTTGAGGTAGGAAAAGTGTATAGTCAAGGGTTTTGCTCATTTGGTTTGCCAAGAAAAATCTGGGCATGTATGTGGTCCGATCGGACCACATTTTGTACCCTCTTGGATGCCCATGTCCGATCGAACATAACAGGCTGCTGCTGGCTAGGAGCCTCGGAGGCACAAGGTGCGCCAGGCGCCTGGACACTTGGACCGTGGGGTGCGCATCCTCTCGATCGCGCCATCTTCGATCGGGCGTACCGTGGACGGCTTGGTGCTGGGCTCACACGGATGCAAGGCTGAACGTCTCCTCGGTCAGGCTGTGTCCGATCGGACATTTTGTAAATTGCTTGGTGCTGGGCTTGCATGGAGGCAGCTCCCTGCTGAACGCCTCTTTGGTCATGCGTATTTAGCGTGCCTAGGCATCCGATCAGATGCAGTAGGCTAGGCCACCTCCTAGAGTGAATAACGTGGTCCGATCGGACCACACCCAATCTCCTAGGCTTCGGCCTTCTTTCCTATCTTTCAAATGCATACCCAATCCTTTGGCATGCATACTCACATGCATAGGGAATTTAGCTTCATAGGAAAACCCCAAAAATTTCCATTTACATAAACTTTAATAACTTCCAACACCTCAAGTACTTTTTAGGCACTCTTGGGCACTAAGATTATTTTTTCCCTTGTGTGCTATATTTTTATAACTTAGACAAACTTTTCTAAGTATAAAAATAAATTTTATTCTTGGTGAATTTTTCTATATGGTTACTCACCTCCCCATGTTTTATTTATTTTTGTAGATGAATCGCTCTGACTATAGGGGAGGTGACAACCATACGGACTCCGATACATCCATCCCGCAATCAATCGAGACTCCTCTAAATAGCGATTCCTCACCAAACTCATCCACCGGTTGCACTCCAGTGGACCGCCTCCGCTGCTTCAAGCAAATCCTCCCTCCCTCAACTTTGTATCTCCTTCACGAGGAACAGTTCCTTCAACAAGTTTCTCAGTCGACGATGAGGGTGAAACAATCCAACAGACTTCCTCAGGAACATGATCCACAGGTTGCCCGCAGGGCGGTGCAGAAGGTGGCAAAGCGCAGTCACGCCCGCACTGCCACAACTTCAGACAAACCTTCCCAGAAATTTGCTACCGCGATCCATGACTTGGCTGTTCAGAAACCACGCAAGAGGGGAGAAGAAGAACCCTCCTGGTTCATTGCCGAATCTTCAAAGCTTAATCCCGCGTTGTTCCAAAAACACATCGAAGCTTTAGGCTTGAGCGAGGCAAACCTGATATGTCCGAGCTCTCACCAAAGAGCCAATAGGGCTGGTGGAACATACTGCGCCTGGTCCAGGCACCATGTGCACGCCGGAGCGACACTTCCACTACACCCATACTTCCGGTCTGTAGCGGATTACTTCAATGTTTCCCCATTCCAGATCGCACCAAATGGGATCCAGGCACTCTCTGCGTTGTACATCCTCTACTTCCTGCATGGTTGGGACAAGCCCACCCCTCATGAGGTGCACTACTTGTTTGACCTTAGGACCAATCCTTCCCACAACAACACGGGCTTCTTCCACTTCTACCATAGGCATAGGGGGATTACATATCTCAATGGTATCTCTCACAAATCGAACCCCGGGAAGTATCACAAAGAATACTTCCTTACATCGGACATTGAGGCCAACAACTTGGCCTTTACACGCGCGGGTCCATTCGAGCGACCATTGCCTACTAAGGGGATGTTTGAGTGGGCCAAGAAGTTGGCAAGCATGAGTCTTAGGGAGAAGGATGTGAAAACATTGGTCACTTTGGACCTCCTTCAGATGGTGGGCCTGGTGCCGTGTGACCAAGATATGGCGGTGGAAAGTACCACCGGGGAGAACAACATGACTGATCAGTCCAACGCGGGCACGGAGCTGGTGACTGATCAGCTTTCTCCTGGACCTTCTCCGCTCTCTCGTAGACCTGGTGACCTGATCATTAGGGAGCCTGAACCTCAGCGCAGATCTTCCATTCCCGTTCAACCCAGGAAAGGAAAGGCTATTCGGGTTGAGGAGGAACTCAGCTCATCCTCGGAAGACGAGGATGAGTTCCTCGATCAGATCCTCAATGCAGGTAACATATGTCTAGTGAATATAGGAATATTTTTGATAATTTGGTGATTCGAGAGTAACAAAATTGTAGCATATACTTATGCATATTCTATTATGTTTATATCTCTAACAACTTTGTGTTTTCCTCCTTTGCAGATCCAGACATGTTCAAAGAGTGCATTGCTTCAAAGAGGAAAATTGGTGATGGAAGTGGCTCCATGCCCCCTTCGAAGATTCCGAAGGTAGTACCGCCTAGTCAAGGGAGGCAACCTGAGGGACTGACTACACTCCCGCCACTGACTCCCTCTTCGCTTCCTTCCTCTGCGAGCTTAACTCCTACCCACCTGGGTAACTCGAGTGAGGTCCTTCGCGCTGCCAATGACTTAGGAAAAGGACTGCTTGATGAGATCAACCATGACACTTCAATGCTCCAAAGCTTCGAATCCTACCCTCGGCTTAGCGTTGAAGTCGTACTGAGAAGAGGGCTTGCTCAACTAATGAAGGTAGGTATTTTGTCTTAAGACAATTTGTTATTAATATTTTTGCTCGTAATAACCTTTTGTCTCCCATGCAGTCACTTGTCACCATCGGTCATGCTCAGCTCCGAGCGGTTGATTACAAGGAGTTGATCAAAGTGCTAAACGATCAACTGGTGGAGGCCAAATCCAAGCTGGAGCAGGCAGAGAAAACCGTAGCTGAACGGGATGAGTCTCTCCGGAAACTTTCTGATGAGAATCAGCAGCAGGCTCAAAACAACACTTCCTTGACAACCCAACTGGAGAAGCTGTCCCTCGAGAACAAAGAGTTAGCTCGGGATAATGAGAGACTGATCAGCGAAAATGAAGAGTTAAAACAAGAAAAAGAGCTTGATTTGATTCGCTTTGAGGATGCCAGCTTTGACTGCTTCTATCAAGTCTGGAAGCTGAACAAACCTCTCAATCTCGATTTTTTCTCCAAGGAGGTTCAGGCAGAAGAGCTTGCCAGATGCGAAGCAAGGGCTGCTGAAGAAGCTGCCAATCCTCCTGCACTTGCTCCCGCCTCCTCTGCTTTATCATTCCGAGCAAGAGGAGCAGCTGAAGCCGAGGAAGGGGTCGATCAACCCACCAGAGAAGCATGCCAGTGACTCCTTCTCGTAGTTTATCATAGTTTGCTTTACTTTGTATATTGTTGCTCGGACTAGTGAGCTATTTTGACACTTAGTACTTTACTTTTTTCTTTGTTGACAACTTTAAACTTTCAAGTCTCTATTGTACATAGTAAAGTTCCTAGATGCCTTAAATTTCACATGAGTATTTAGTTTTCTAACTTAGAAATTTTAACCATTCCATAAGTCCATACTAAATATACTTCCTCATGCTCTTATTGCTCTAACTTTTTATGAGCATAAATTTTATCATTACACGAATATCTGTTTCTAACTTAAATTTTTTTAAAAATTCTAAGTTACTTAAGCTTTGTAAAACAAGTTAGCTTAATGGCCATTTTAGACTTCCAAACTTACAAGTCAGCCCAAAAACAAATATATTTTCTTGTGCTCTTATCGCCTGTGTTGAAATACAGACCAGTATACCCTATGTGCCCCCCAAGTGATTGAGGGTTGATAAATCCTTAGTCACTTGCTACTTGACCGAATTTGTCCGAGTAGTTACTACTCGTGAAACACATAAAATATACGAACATATTTTAGTAGTTGACCACCGAAATATTATTTAAACGTTGGTCCTTCATATCATGATACCGACCAGTTGAACACTTTCCGGTATACATTTACACTTAGTTTTTTGAAGGCCTGTTTTGTTTAAATCATTATGACAGTTGAACACTGCCAAGCAAGAATAATCAACACATATGCAAAATTTGTAGCAAGATTCGACCACGCTGCGCGTGGTCTCTTTTATTACTCGTAATAATAAGTGACAAAACGTGTCTAACAACGAGTTCTAAACAAAATAACATTGTTCAAAATAATGTGACTGGGTAGCAAATAACCAGTTCACAAACAAAAAACTTAAATAACAAGTTAAGCACTTGATAGAAAGCTATTACTCTGCAAGCAGTATTTATTGATAATATTTTCTCAAGTACTCGCCGTTCCAGTAGTTCCTGATCAACTCTCCATTCAGCCGAGCAAGCTTGTAGGTGCCGGGTGGTAAGACTTGCTTAATTTGATACGGTCCTTCCCAGTTTGGTCCTAGCACACCAGCTGCTGGGTCTCTAACAAACACTTTTCTTAGGACCAAATCTCCGACCTGGAACTTTCGATCCCGCACTCTGGAATTGAAGTAGCGTGCCACTTTTTGCTGATGAGCAGCTACTCTGAGGTTTGCCTCCTCTCTTCTCTCCTCGAGGAAGTCCAATGATTCTGCTAACAATTGATGGTTCTCCTCTTGGTTGTACATGGTCCTTCTATGAGATGGTGGGTCTATCTCCACAAGTAACATGGCCTCATATCCATATGCCAAAGAGAATGGGGTATGACCAGTTGCCGTCTGAGCAGTAGTCCTATATGACTAAAGGACCTCTGGTAACTCTTCTGCCCAAGCACCCTTAGCTTGCTCCAGGCGCTTTTTTAGTGTCCTTCAATGTTTTGTTTACTGCTTCAACCTGCCCATTGGCTTGAGGATGGGCTACCGAGGAGAAACTTTTGGTGATGCCATGCCGAGTGAAAAAATCGGTAAATATGTCGCTGTCAAATTGGGTGCCATTGTCAGACACTATCTTCTTAGGCAGACCATAGCGACATATTATGTTCTTAACCACAAAGTCCAATACTTTCTTCGATGTGATTGTGGCCAATGGCTCGGCTTCAGTCCACTTAGTAAAATAATCTACCGCGACCACTGCAAACTGCACTCCTCCTTTCCCTTTGGGCAACTTCCCGATCAGATCAATACCCCACACTGCAAAAGGCCATGGACTTTGCATTTGCTTCAAGACATTTGGGGGCGCTCTGGGTACTTTAGAAAATCTTTGGCATTTGTCACACCTCCTCATGTATTCCATAGAGTCCTCGTTCATGGTAGGCCAGAAAAATCCTTGCCTCAAGATCTTTTTAGATAGACTCTGCCCCCCAGCATGATCTCCACAAAACCCCTCAGGCACCTCAGCTAGTATGCTCTTTGATTGTTCGGGTGTTATGCACCTGAGCAGAGGTAGGGAATACCCTCTCCTATACAACACTCCATCTATCATGGTGTATCTAGCAGCTTGCCTCATAACCTTCCTTGCTTCATTACGACCATCTGGGAGGGTCCCTTGCTCAAGGTAAGCAATGATGGGAGTCATCCAAGTATCGGCTATCATGATCGGCATGGCTTCTTGTTTATCAATGCTCGGCTCCGCCAAGTATTCTACCAGTACTATATTCAGAGTTTCAGCGTCTTTTGCACTAGCAAGCTTTGCTAGAGCATCGACATTGGAATTCTGCTCTCGTGGTACTAGCTTGATGGTATACTCCTCAAACTGGGCTAACAAATCTTTGGTTTTGTTTAAGTATGCCACCATGCGTAGGCCCCTTGCCTGGTATTCCCCCAATACTTGATAAACCACCAATTGGGAATCACTGTTTATTTCCACCGATCGGGCACGTACATCTTTAGCCAGTCGCAAGCCTGCTAAAAGGGCTTCATACTCCGCCTCATTGTTAGAAGCATTGAATCCGAATCTTAGTGCACAATGAATTCGGTGCTTCTCTGGTGTGACTAATATTATCCTAACTCCTGAATGGTGCTCATTTGACGACCCATCAACAAAAAGTTGCCAAGTAGGAATTTCTTCTTTCTGCCTAGTAACACCTTCTTGCTCGTCGGATACCTCAACGATTCCGGTACATTCAGCGATGAAATCTGCTAAAGCTTGACCTTTAATAGCAGTCCTTGGTTGGTACTTGATTTCAAATTGGCCTAGCTCAACCGCCCATTTAAGTAGCCGACCAGACGACTCCGGCTTCTGTAAAACTTGGCGAAGAGGCTGGTCTGTAAGGACCTTGATGGGGTGTGCCTGGAAGTATGGCCGCAACTTCTGTGACGCAAGTACCAAGCAGTAAGCCAACTTCTCGATCATGGGGTACCGGGACTCCACTCCTATCAATCGCTTGCTAACATAATATACTGGGTGCTGCACCTTATCCTCCTCACCTACTAAGGCAGCACTGACAGCGTGCTCCGTGACTGCTAGATACATAAATAGGTCTTCTCCATCAACTGGCTTGGAAAGAACAGGAGGTTGGGCCAAATGCTCCTTTATCGCCTGGAAAGCTTGTTCACACTCTGCGGTCCACTCAAACTTCTTGCCTCCTTTAAGCAGGTTAAAAAACGGAACGCACTTGTCCGTTGATTTTGAAACGAACCTGCTCAGAGCGGCAATCCGCCCAGTCGAGCTTTGCACATCCTTTATTCTTGTTGGAGACTTCATCTCTATGAGAGCCTTGATCTTCTCTAGGTTTACCTCTATTCCTCGGGAGTTAACAATAAACCCAAGGAATTTTCCAGAACCCACCTCAAATGAACACTTGAGGGGGTTTAACTTCATGTTATACCTCCTCAATATTGCAAAGCACTCCTCTAAGTCTCCCATGTGCCCCCCAGCTTCCTTTGATTTCACCAACATATCGTCTACGTATACCTCCATGCTCTTGCCGATTAAGTCACAAAACATACCATTCACCAAGCGTTGGTAGGTATCTCCTGCATTCTTTAATCCGAAGGGCATGACCTTATAGCAGTATAGCCCTATATCTGTTCGGAAGCTGGTATGCTCTTCATCAGGAGGATGCATGCTGATCTGGTTGTACCCCGAATACGCATCCATGAAGGACAAGGTCTCGTGACCAGAGGTTGCATCTACTAACTGGTCTATTCTCGGTAAAGGAAAGCAATCCTTTGGACATGCTTTATTCAGATCAGTAAAATCTACACAGGTCCTCCACTTTCCATTGGGTTTGGGCACCAACACTGGGTTTGAAACCCAAGCTGGGTAGTATGCCTCTCTGATAAACCCATTCTCCTTCAATCGCTCTACCTCCTCCTTAAGAGCCTTTGCTCGATCCTTGTCAAGCAATCTCCTCTTCTGCTGTACTGCTGGATATCTTTCATCCACGTTGAGCACGTGGCTGATCACAATTGGTGAGATACCCACCATATCCTTGTGAGACCAGGCGAAGACATCTTGATTCCTTCGCAAGAATTCTATCAGCTGTACTCTCACTTCAGCTTTCAACTTCTTCCCAATCTTGACCCCTCTCGTTGGGTCATTCTCATCTATAGGGACCTCCTCCAACTCCTCGGATGGTCCCACATCACTTTCATAATCCCCAAAGCGAGGATCAAAATCTCTTCCCTCGCTTTGAGCAACGCCCTATTTGGTGACTTCATCACCGGATGGGGTCTTCTGCTCTTTTAAACTAGGAGCGCTCTCCTGGCTACACTCCTCTAACATCTCTTCATCATTCACCACTACAAGACTCCGGTCTACATCCATCTCACTCACCTCCTCTTTCTCAACACACACAATCATGTTGTTCTCCTTGGCACCTTTTTTCGCCTTAGCTACCAAGGCATTATAGCACTCCCTAGCCTCCCTTTGGTCTCCTTGGACACAGCCTATGCCAGCACTGGTCGGGAACTTCATAGATAGATGCCAAATTGAAACTATCGCATGCAAGTTGGTGAGTAGTGGTCGGCCAATAACCACATTATAGGCGGACGGGCAGTCAACAATCAAAAACTCAGTCATCACGATTTCATGCTTGGGAGCTTCCCCCGTCGTGACTGGTAACTTGATTGTCCCAGCTGGTGACAGTCCTTCTCCAGTAAACCCATAAATGACGTGAGAGCAAGGCTTCAAGTCATTGATGGATAGCTTCATCTTTTCAAAAGAGGACTTATAAATAATGTTTACGGAGCTTCCCGTATCAACCAGGCATCTTTTCACCTTCATATTAGCTATTTGGACTGTCACCACAAGAGGATCATTGTGAGGATACCTCACGTGTTTGGCATCTTCTTCAGTGAAAGTGAGGGACTCACTTTCATACCTTGGGTTCTTGGATGGTCGCTCCTCCACCGTCATTACCTCGGAGGTGGATGCCGCACCCAACTCATGACGAAGGGTGCGAGCATACCTCTCTCTCGCCTTGTTGCTATCCCCAGCAAGATGGGGTCCTCCACATATAGTATCTAATGTGAAGTCCACAGGTTCAGGTTGCAAAGGTGGGGACCGTTGCCGCTTGAAACTAGGATTATTGTTGCTCCCCTCTCCCTGGGTCTTCTCTGCTTTGTACTTCTTTAGTTTTTCCCGACCGGAGGAGAAACTCTATTTCATCCTTAAGGTGATTACACTCATTCGTGACGTGACCATAGTCTCCATGGAAACGACAGAACTTGTTCTTATCCCTCTTACTCATCTCCTTCTTGATTGGTGGGGGTCTTCGGTAAGGGACCTCCTGATGACTGGCTAGATAGATCTCCGCTCGGGTCGCCGAAAGAGTGGTGTAGTTGGTGAATCGAGGTTCATACTTCGTTGGCTTGTCATTTGATCCCGACTTAGCTTTTTTCTCACTGCGGCGGTCAGACCCGTTATTCCCACGTTTCTTACTACCGCCTTGATCATTTCCGCTATCCTTCAGAGTATCATCTGATCCACTTGGATTATTCAACCCATTTTCTCCTTTCTCAATAGCATCATCCAACTTCATGTACTTATCTGCCCGGTCCAAAAACTGCTGTAAAGTTGAAATTGGATGGCGGTGGATGATGTCCCATAAAGGACTTCGATAAATAATACCAGAGGAGATTGCCACCATTTTCCCTTCATCTCCAACCGCGGAAGCCCGATTAGCTTCTCTCATAAACCTTTGAATGTAGTTCTTGAGAGACTCATCTTTACCCTGCCTAATATCCACCAAGTGGTTGGCATAAACAGGAGGGGTTTGGGCAGTACTGAACTGCCTGCAGAACTCCTTCCTAAAGCTCTCCCAAAAGGTGATGGAGTCTGGTTTGAACTTCCAGTACCACTCCTGGGCAGTGTCTGATAACGTGGTGGGGAAGACTCTGCAGCGGTAGTCATCACTCACACCAAGCAGCTCCATCTGATCTTCGAACTTTCCAACGTGTCTTACCGGGTCTGCCTTTTTTGTATAAACTGGCAATACCGGTGCTTTGTATTTCCTTGGTGGTTGGGCTGCTCTTATTCTAGCACAGAAAGGGCTACCACTTCTGTGGTCTACCGGATCAATAACTGGTTGTTTTGACAAACTTTGGACTGCCGCCGTCAAAGCATCAAGCTGGGCTTGGATGCCCAGGGCCACTGCTGGGGATGCACCCTCGGGACCGCCTGGTCGGGCACTCCTATCCGGCACACCATCATCGAGTATTTCTACTCGACTGGTAGGACGGATTGGCTCCTGCCCTTCGACCGGGACGGTCCTCCTTCTGTCATCTATGACATCCCTCAGGTCCTTCTGAGCAGTGTTCTTTCCCAACCGGTCGAACACCGTACTCCGAGTCTTCTCGAAAGGTCTGCTAGGTGGAGCGTGCTCCTTGCCATTACGCTGGTTGGGATGTTGTGGTGGCTTTCCTGTTTGAGCTGGTTGACCTTCTCCTCCTCGTCGGTTATTATTCTTCTCCTTCGATTGGTTGGTGTGGTGATTGTCAGCTTCATCACGCCCATGTCCATCTTTGAATTGGGAAGTCTCTTTGCCACGAGGAGCTTTATTATGCTCCTGCTCAGAAGGTGTCTTCTTGCTGCCTGACTTATGACTCCCTGACCTGGAAGTCTCTGCTCTGTGGCTCCTTGAGGGGGTCTTAGAGTTTCCCCTTTGGGTTGAGGCAGTGCGCGATCGAACTCCCTCCTCCTCATGACCAGGTGGGTTATCACCATCCCTGCCTGCCCTATCTGTTTTCTTATGACCAGCCTCTGTGGTCCTTGCTTCTGGGGTGGGTGTCACCCCAGGTGCAGCTTGAGCATTGGCTATGGTCAGTTGGGTAGCTGCCTCCAGAGTAAGTGCAGCTTCGTGATGTCGCCTGTCGGCCTCCTCCTGCTATCGACGGATCTCTTCGCTCCTAGCGTCCATCTCCCATCTCTGCTTGGCCATTTCCTCAGCAAAGGCCTCCTGCCTAGCATTGAACTGAGCTAGCTCCTCCTGGAATGCGTTCATGGTCTCCTGGAGCTCTTCAACTTCTGGAGCTACATCCTCGAGCACGACCCTAGGCTCATTCTCACGATCTTGAACGCTGGGACCCTCTGATCTAGCATGCTCCTTAGAGGTGCTTGCCCTCTTGGAGGCCGCAGTGGTGTTCTTAGGCGCCATATTACTTCAGGGACTGTCTGTCTTTCTCTTCAGGCTCTCAATGAAAGAACCAAAATGTTGACTGTGTTTTTAGCCAACGACGTGAGAACGTCAGTAATGACAAGCCTTCAAGAGAATGTAAACGAAAACAGACAGTTTTTACAATAAAAGTAAATAACACGAGATTTTATAGTGGTTCAGCCCCAATAGTCGGTAATAGCCTAATCCACTTAGAGATTTTGTTACTGTATTCACACTCAAGATCAGATGAACCAGTGTCAACTGAGTTTCTTAGTGTAAATATTCCAGAATACAAAAAAGGGGTTCTCTAAAGAAAAACACACTTTCTCTCTCTAGAACACAGATTAACTCTCAATTTGCCAAAAAGTCCCGTTACGATCCTCCCAACCCTCTATTTATAGGTCTGGGATCCTCAACTGATATCCCCTTTAGATTGGGATATTTTATTATTCATCTTATATTTATATTACAAGAAATATTTAAAATACAACTGATTCCTCAATTTGAGTGAGGAATGAGAGATTCCCGGGTGCTTAGACCAATTCTTGCTGAAGCCGTTCCGGGGATTTTGACGTAGTCTCACATGCATGTTGATTACTCCTTCAAGCTTTCCTTGGACCAAGGTGATATATGCATGGCTCTCCTCGGACCAAAGGTCATGCATGCTTGGCTCTCCTCGGACCAAGGTGGTCCGAGCCAACTCCCTTGGTCTCCCTCCTCGGGTAAGTCCGAGCCTACCTCCTTCAATCAAGGTCCGATCGGACCTTGTGGCCTTCTCCTCGGACCAAGGTGGTCCGAGCCAACCTTCTCTCTTGCTTCTCACCTCGGACAAGTCCGAGCATACCTCCTCCAATCAAGGTCCGATCGAACCTTGTGGCCTTCTCCTCGGACCAAGGTGGTCCGAGCCATCCTCATTGGCATCTCACCTCGGACAAGTCCGAGGCACTTCACTTGGCATCTCAGCTTGGACAAATCCGAGGCAAGCCCTAGGCTCCTCCAACCATGTCCGATCGGACATTGCGTAGGCTCTTCTTGGCCAAAATCTAAATCTCAATTCTTGGCTTGTATGGGACTCCTCCTTAGCTAGTTACCCTGGACACGTTCAAGCCAACACTTAGGAAACCTTGGGAGGCTTACCTTGGACACACCCGAGCCAAATACTTGAGAGGCTCCTCAAGCTAAGGTCCGATCGGACCTGCCGCTTTTGCCCCTAGAGCCAAAATCCAAACCCCTCTTTTAAGCTCCTTAGACTTGGGTTTGAAACCAACACTTGGCTCAAATATTCTCCTCGGGTGTATTTTGACTTGACTATAGCATCTCTCAAACAGTCCAAATTCTTAACTGATGCATTGGGCTACTCCTAAGCCAGATCACCCAACTAACTCATGCCACGTGTCAATTTCATTGCCGCATCTTCCTTTTCAATTTTTTGGGATAACACAGGCCTACAAACATACTAATACTCATAATCATGTATCTTATATATCCAAATAATCATATAGGCATACTTATCACATAATCATGCATTTAATCATTTAAATCACACATAATCTATTTATGTTCTCCCGACACACTAATGAAGACATTTAATTCTTATTAGTAATTTTGGGTCGTTACAGGTCGGAGCTCCGACTCGCCCGATCCGCCGAGTTTTTTTGCCATCCCTAACCAAAATATGAAAAGAATCTCAAATGTTCCTAGGAAAAAGAAGACCCTTATTAATTAAGTTTATAGTTGCTGGATCAGTGAATTTATTGATTTACAATGTATGAGTGTTGGAGAAGAATGACAATACCGAGTAGAGTTGATAAAATTAAAACTTGAGTGGGAGAGAGAGAATGCGAAATAAGTGTAGAGAAATATGAAAATGTTTTTTTTTAACAAAATAAGAAAATGGTTTTGAAAATACGATAAAACCCTTATGATGAAGTTAAAATATTGGACATTAAAAGGGTAAAATTGTAAAGAAAGCTGGAGGCAAATAAGGCTTTTAGTATATATCAAAAGATAAGACATCATATGCTTGATCTTTTAATGAAAGGATTTAATTTGATTTTTTTTTTATTAAAAGACAAAAATAAACGTGTCCGCCTAAATAGTATTAGTACTGAAAGACAACCCAAAATATCGTCCACACAGACAACTCTCCTCGCTCTCTCTCTCTCCTCTCGATACAGTCTCCTCTTTGAATTGGGAATTTCCCTAGGGTTTGGTTTGGTTTTGTTGGCATCAATCTTCTTCTTCTATATGCTCTCGCCAAACTCTCTCATGGAATCAGAGTTTCTCTGAATCCCTCTTCACGTTTGTCTATAGGATTTCTCCTGGCTATATATTTTTCGAAAAAAAGTTTTAGGTTTTTACCAATTATGTTCGAAATCTCGTCGCAGTCGGTCATTTCTATCATGATTTCTCTTCAGAACCTCCGTGTCTTCGGTCCTGGTCTCAATCCTTTGTCCTCTAACTTCTGCATCGCCAATCACTCTCGCTAATTTTCTCAACCCCTTTTCTTTTTGATTTGATTTCTTCCATTAAAATCTTCTGCAAGGTTGTGTTTTCCCAGATATTGATCTTTTCTATTTACAGTTTTCTTCTTCTTCTTTTTATCTGTGAAGATTTGATCAACCCTTTTGGGATTTCATTTTCCTCCTATTCAAGATTCAATATTGAATCTCGAACTCTGTTTTAGATACAGCTTGGTATTTAGAGAAAAATTAACAGTATGGTTGAAGATCAAGATCAGGTTAGTGCTTTGCGTCGAAGTTTGTCTAGAAGGCGCTCGTTTCGATCTGAGGTCGGCAGGGATGATAGAGGTTGGACTTTGCTTCATATTGGGGCTCGTAAAGGGGATATTAAACAGGTAAGGAACTTTCCCTTGATACCTGTTTTCTTTCTTTTTTGCTTTAAATTTGGACGTTGTTTTTTAATTTTTCGTATGTATTTTGCATAGAATTATATCTTAGGTATCGATTGAGTAAGATATGCGAGTAGACTATGTTAAGGGAGTGTAAATTGAAATGTGCGGGGACCATGATTAGTAGACCTTGGTGTTGTGTTGATATTTTGTTTAGATTGGTGGCGTGGGACAAGGATTGTTTTTATTCGTATATGTTATATGTAGATTTATAGTAGTACAGGAGATACTACTGAAGAAAATGTTATATGTGACTGATAATAAAGAGTTTTCTGTAAAAAAAATTAAGAGTCGATAGTCACTCAACTGTGATGGTAATGAATCACTATCAGAGTTGAGCAGTTCTGATATTGTCTTTTATATGTGACGTTGGGCGTTCGACGAGCTAGATGGCATAGTTATACCATAATACTATGTTTTTTATCCTTTTAATCAAAATGCATTAGGGGTAATCTCGTTTATTTACTTCTCCTTTATTTGTAATTTGTAGTAATAAAAGTTTTTGATGAATTTTCATTGGGAACCTTTGAACAAATTAACTTTAGGCTTTTTCATGGGTTTCAAAGTATAGTTTAGGATATGAACTTTATCCTCTCACCACCCATATTTTTTTTAGAAAGTAGAATATTTTTTGCTTTGTTTTTAATTTTTTTTTTTATATTATATGTAATATAGAATTGGTCGTTAATTAATGATCGATATTTCTGTATCGGTCTGATTCAGTGGCCTTGTGATGTACTTGGTGTTTAGATTTACCATGTTCTTTCGCATGGTAGCTGCATCCCAGTTTAGTTTTTCTACGCAGTATGATCTTTTATTAGGAGCAAAGTTAAATGAAATACTTTTCTTAACGTAACTATGATGGCTTATTTGTGCTGCATATGTTTATTCTTCTCACTAACGTTAACCGGTGCAATTGTTTTTGAACAGGTGAAGCGTCTTCTTGATGATGGAATGGACGTGAATGTGCCTGCTTGGGGCCCGAAATCGAAAGGGGTAACTCCTCTCCACTTGGCTGCCGAGGGTGGCCACCTTTCAGTTATGGATGAACTACTTGAGCGTGGTGCAAATATTGATGCTAGAACTAAGGGTGCCTGTGGCTGTGAGTGTTTTCATGAAGGCCTTCCCCCCTCTGTTTATAGATTCATAAGGTCATGTCTAATTTTTATTTTTTGTCAACCTCTTGATGCCAAATCAGGGACTCCACTTCACAATGCAGCCAAAGAACGGAGGAGAGCAGCAGTGAAGTTTTTAGTTGAGAATGGGGCATTCTTACCACCAGATATCAACGATTGCAGGTTCAACCCCCCGCTCCATTACTGTCCTGGCCTTGACTGGGCATACGAGGAGTTGGAACGTCTACAACAAGAGAGCTCATCTTCTGGAGAGACTTCTTCCAGCTCTGAAAGCTAAATTACAATCTTTTATCAGTTGTTTGATCTGGATCCCTTGGTGTGCTTGGTGCTGTTATGTTGAAACTATTGAATATACCGACTACTTGTTAATGTGTTCTATGTTGTGCTGTGGTTGTGTTGAATTGGTTGTTTGGGCATGCAGACATTTATTGCAATTGAGTCTGACGAGTCATGAGTCAGGTATGGTCCCTGATCTTGCAGTTGAGTCTTACGAGTCATGAGTCAGGTATGGTCCCTGATCTTGCAGTTGAGTCTTACGAGTCATGAGTCAGGTATGGTCCATGATCTTGCAGTTGAGTCTTACGAGTCATGAGTCAGGTATGGTCCATGAGTGTCTTGTCAAATTTACAAACCTGGTTACAGTGGAAGTTTTACTTCAACTGGCTGCCCTGCAGTACACAGATGTGTGCACCAAATTATGCACTAAAACAATCACATTATACCTGGTTATTCAGTATAACAGTTTTTTTTTTACCAGTTACATTCATTAAGACAAACTCTTTTTAAAAGCATTGTCACTGCAGTTGGTTAAATGTTTTTGTGTATATGTACTTCGTGTAGGGTTGTATGACGATTTCCTACGTATTCTAAGGTCTTTATGTATTGCGAGAAGTAAACCCGTAGCTAGTTATACTAAAAAAACAAGACTTGAAAATAAATAAACCTTTTCATAAAGGCAAAAGAAATAAAATATTTATTGGGATAAGGAATGGAAAAAGTTAAACAAGGTTTTTTTTAAAAAGGAAAATAGAAAAAAATGTGTTACAAAATAGAAATGGAATGGTAATCCTAATGGCAATAGGACTAGAAATAAGAATTGAATGAAATTGTTTTGTTTGGTAGACTTTAGAAATAATAATTATTATGTTTAATATTCTATGTAATATAATGGAATTAACATTATTTTGATCAAATTGCTCTTACTCTCATAATTAATATTTTTTAATCAAATTATTATTGGGGAATTTACTGGTTTGGTATTTTATGTTTTTGCACAATATTATTTTGGTACATTCTTTTCACAATAATGTTCTTATGGTTCTTTGTATTTTAAAATCATATATATTTGGTACTCTAAACTCAAATTTGATTAATAAAATTGTCAATACGACCAAATTTTAATCAGTTTTATGTAATTAAGTAATTAAATTTGAATTTGAGACTCATATAATGGAGAGCAGTTTGATTAAATTGATAAAATTTTATTTATTAAATTTGAGTATATGATACTAAATATGTACGGTTTTAAAATACAAAGTACCAAATATGTACGATTTCAAAATACAAATATCAAATGCGCATTATTGTAAACACATGTATCAAAACGATACTCTACAAAAATATAGGGTATGAATTGGTTACCCACCCTTATTATTATTTTGTGATGTTAGTTTTTATTATATACCAAAATATTATATTTTATTTGAATAATTTTTTTTTACTAAATTACCCTCATATAGAAATTAAACAAATAAATACATATAAATGAAATTCTAATTATTAATACTTAATATACAAAATTTTTATAGAAAAAAATAATGTCATAATTACTTAAAAAAATGTGAAATAGATTTTTTGAATTAATATAAATATGTAAGTATAATTTCATTGAATTTTATTATATTTGATTATTGAAAAATAAAATAATAAAATTACACCTTGTTAGTATAATAAAATAGCAAATAATTATTACACTAAAAGAACAATAAAAAATGTTAATTGTCTAGTCAAAGATATTATATAAATATACATTATAATACAATAATTGATATTATTTGTGTTGATTAGAACTCATCCATGTCCATATATATATATAGGGAACGACTGCAACGCATCCTTTTTTTTTTTGCAACACCGGTACATCCTTTTTCTATTTCGGCGCCTGGATAGATATAATTCCAAAGTTTTTTATATGACGGTGTACATTGCAGGTATTTAGGTGTACATTGTAGGTATTTAGAATATCCTGCAAATTTTGAAGAAATTCTGAATAGTTTACGAAGCTGAAAACAGAGTTCAAACTGTCAAATTTTACACGCGTACACAAAAAAATAGGCACGCATGCAACAGACAGTTTAGACCTTGTTTCGGTACCATAATTTATTCAGAATTTCTTGAAAATTTCTATGATGTTCTAGATATCTATAATGTACACCATCATATAAAAATTTGGGATTATAACTATTCAGGTGCCGAAATAGAAAAAGGATGCACCGGTGTTGCAAAAAAAAGGGATGCGTTGTAGTCGCTCCCTATATATATATATATATATAAATTAATATAAACCAGCGTTGGAGAGTGGCATATATGGTACAACAAAAATTGTGATGGAATATAATGACTTTTCACGTGATTTAATTTAGTAAATCTAAATACATAGTTTAATGGATTTAGAATTTTTAATGGAAAAGTCATTCCAATGATAAAATGCAAACCAATCATGTGAATGGTTCAACTTTAGGAATATCAATTCCATTCCTATGCCCATTCATGTAAACCAAACATCATCTTAGGCGTCGTTTGGTTGTGGAGGTAATGAAAATGGAAGAATAGGAATGAAAATGAGAAAATGAATAGGAATAGGAATAGATTGGAATAAAAATTAATATAAATAAAAAAAATTGATAAAAAAATTAGTAATTTTTTTCAATCTTACATTGGAATGGTTTCAAATGGAATAGTTATTCCACCAAAATGGTGGAAAAATTATTCCATTGGAATGACATTCCAATACTCTAAAATGCAACCAAACAAAAAAATGGAATGAAAATTGATTTATTTCCATTCTATTTGTTATATTATTTTATATATAATATAATATTTTGATTAAATGAATTATGTGACAAATAATAGAGTGTGGCAAATATTATTTTGTCAAATGTCACATATATTGTGGAGTTACAATTTGAGAAATGATGATCATAATAAGTTTTGTAACATATAGAGTAAGTTACAATTCTTAAGAAATGATGATCATACGTTTTGTAACTCTCACAAAAATTCACCAATTGATGGGTAAAAGGAGTTACACATCTTGAATTTGATTTTCATTAGCTATAATATTTTATAGTTGTTGTGTGCATGTTTTCTAACCCCAAAAAGGGTTTGATGGCATTAGAAAATCAAATGGTGGATGAGAACTCTATAAATAGAAATCATCTTGCTCACTTGGATGTAATGTGTGAATGTGAAAAATACACTATATAATTTAGAACACTTGTGATGACATGTTCATCTTTAGAACACTATGATAAGTATGAGAGAAGGCTTGATAAATCTTTAGAAGCATTTCTAGAGAGTATTCCCAAAGTGTTCTTATGAGGGAGGAAATAGCTTTTAGGACAAAGGTTATGAACCTTGTTTAAGCCTCATGTTGCTCTTGAGATCTTCATCTTTAACCTTCTACTCTTATGATAATTGTCGTAAGTTATGTAATCTCTTATCTTCTAATCTTTTTCTTTTACTTATGTAATATTATTAATTAATATTGTATATATTTTGTGTTCATTTTGATTGTAATCATCTTCATTGTTAATATTCTCTAACAATCTAAAAGTTATTTTTCTTGGAAGGTGAACACTCAAAGTTTCTATTGGAGGAGGATCAATGTGATACTCTTGACACATCACAAGAAAGGAGATGGAGAACATTCATTTTATGGTATAAAGATAGATCTCAAAGTTCAAATCACTTATGGGTAAGCATGGTGGTTTAAACTCTACAATACACCATTTTAAATAATAGTGTGGTGATATATATTCACATATATGGGTATATATATGTGTGTAATTTTATGATTTGAAATATATGTAATCTATTTCATGACATGCTAATTCTTTTATAAGAAAAATATTTGATATGTCATCATAATCTTGAAATTGTGAATTCCTATATCATAATTTGTCATATATTGTGGTAATAGGAATTCATTAGCATGTAAATTAGTGATTTAAGTTGAATCAACATGTATATATGTAAATCATTATATGTATATGTGTGATTTATATTTATATGAATGGTAAAACATAATAGTATGATAAATCACATGTGTTGGCAACTGAGATATAATCATGCTAATATTTGTTAAATTAAAAGTATATTTATATGGGGATATACATGTGAATTATTATGGTGAGTTATATAATATGATAGTTAAGGTGATAGACATAGGTTTTATCCTACTATTGTTGGAATGTGATGAGTTACTATTTAATTGGTGAATAAAGATAATTATTTGAGAATTTAATATTTCTCATTTAAGTGTTGAGCATCTCAATTATGAGATGAGAAATGATGAACCTAAGGGGGTTACATCTTATGATAAGTGTGTCTTGCTATTGCAATAATGGATCAAAGTGGATCCAAAATTAAGGGATGGCATATTGATCTACAGCCTTGGAGTCTAAAGTGTAGTAAAAAAAATTTGAGAATTATTTAGTGACAATAATTCTTAAATATTCAATGTCTCAATGAGGAGACATTACAAAATTGGAGAAGCAATTTTGAATCTTAAAACAAAAAATAGTGAATGAATTGATGAGAAATTTGTTCATTTTGGTTAAAGATAGTGATATGTTTAAATTAATCTCAATGGGGAGATAATTTTAAAATAAAGCAAGAGGAAGTGTTAATTAAATCAACGAGGGTTAATTTTCTTTGATTAAGTGTTTAAAATTGAAATCTTCTAATTTCATTTTGATGAGAAAATCAAGGGATGTCAAAGTGGTATTTTCAAAAGAATCTCAAAGAGACTCTTAGAAAATGCACAAAAGTTGTTTAAGTAATTTTGAGATTATTTAGACAACTAAAAATAAACATTAGTGATTATTTGCTTGAGAAATTTTCACATTGTATTTGTGTTTACTTATTTCATCTTGTGAAATGTGAAAAGAAAGCCGTCAACGCGGTTTTTCGCCAACAGTATATTATGAAAATTAGCTGGAGTAAACTAGTGCTTAAGGGTAAACCGTAACAAGAATAATCACTCTTAAAGATACTTAGAACGATATAGTAAGAACACTCGTTCCTTTTTACGTGGTTCAGAGGTTAAAATCATCCTAATCCACGAGTCGATGTTATTACTGCATATCTTTCTATATTTTGACAGAATATTTGCATTACACAGAGAAAACCCAACCCCTTTTCTATCCAAGGTCTTGGTATTTATAGAAGAACCATCCTAGAATAGGTGTTGGGGTTGTCACGTGAATATACATCCCTCTTTTTGACCTATCATCTACAAATGGTGAATATTACAATATATCTTAATGTAAGGTCTAATCATTAGGTAAAAATGATCGTGGGCCGCTTAACATAATCAAACACGTGATGTCTGATCACGCACGTTTATATTATGTGTCCGAGAATTCAGTGATAAATGGACATGCGATCCCTGACCACGCACGTTTATATATAACGTATCCAGCTTAATAAACTCGTGGGCGTGGCAAGTGGTCAGAGGACTCCGACCTAAGCATAATGCCAGCTCGTACTTTAACGTTTCGTGTTTCTCAGCTCGTGTTATTATCTGGGGGGTTGAACTGCCTCTGCGGAGGAGATGTCAATTTGTGGGTCCCTCAGTATTGTTCTTAGATGGCCAGCTGTACTCGAGCTGCATAAAAGACCCTGGCTGAATATCAGGGTGTACATTTCCCCCCCAAGTCCCTGCCCGTGTCTTATGACATCATTCTCTAACTAACACGGTGGGGACTTTTAAACTTCTGTTGCGATTATCCATGTTTGCTCATTACTTGAGTACTGGACACGTGGAACGCCGCGATTGGCGCCTGTTCGGGTTTCGAGGATTGCATTAAATGGCCTGGCCACCTTTTTTGCCCCCGTTTAATCTTTCGAAACATGACACTCGAATCTTGCATTAGCTTGATCGGGCGGTCCGTGTTTCTTTATGCTTGTTACGTATAAATAGGGCTGACAATTTTCAGTGTCCATACCATCTCATTTGAATTTTTTCCTAGTTTTCTTTCCTCTGAGCTTCGAAAACCCTTCTTCCTTTTCTCATAAAATCCCAAAAATCTGCCACCGAAACCTTCGTAAGCCCAGCCACCAAGGATTTTTTACAAACTCTCCTTCTACGTTGCACATTCCTTCCGTCGACGAACACACTGTAAGTTCTCTATTCTATTGGAACTTTATTTTACTGGTTCTTTGTGTATTTCTTCATTCTTTATAACACCACTCTGCACTTCACTGTCACTAACATTAGGCTGTTCCCACATATTTTTGGCACACATGTTTCGGGTTAGGTTTATTGAGTAGGCTCTAAAATATATCTAGGATGGTGATGTTCATAAACTGGGTAAATCTTCGGGTGATTCTTGGGCAATTTTAGAAAATATCCATTAGGCATGTAGGAGATGAAAGGTTTTTAGGGTTAGACATTAGGTTGTGTAGGGGCTACGCTTCTTGGGCGATTTTTCTATAGACTGTTCCCCAAGGAGGGTGGTGGCCTGGCTTTCTGACACACGGATCCCTAAATATCAGGGGCCTGTTGGGAAACCTAGGCGCGTAGCATAGGCAACGCGTGGCATCACATAGGCAGATATTGCATCACCTCGCATGTTAGGACCCCTGGCCTTTGTTATTTCTTTTGTTAAAAAAATTCTACGTCTCCCACTAAAAACTCCATCGTTCTTATTCGACAGGCGAGCTTATGGTACCCAAGAAAGGCGCATCCAAGAAGAACGTAGCTGGCTCGTCGTCCCAGCAATCTCACAAGGGAAAGGAGATCGCCCCCTAATTCCCCCCTTCCTGAGGTGGAGAAGGAGGTCGCGGTCGCTCCTGATGCCTTTTTCGAGGTCGAAAGGATTGTCTCCAAGATAACGACCCAAGGAAGGGTCAACAAGATCCTGCTGTCCCATAACATCGAAGTTAGGACGGGGGCTCTCATCACTCGACCTCCCTACGAGGGGGAGTGGAGCTGTGCACCACTCCAGGACGATTTTCTGGCCTGGAGTGATGAACACTTAAAGGCCGGGGCCTTCCTCCCCCTCGACCAGTACTTCGCGGAATTCCTCAACTATGTGAGGTTGGCGCCATTCCAGCTCCCCCCCCCCCCCAACTCGTATCGGCTGTTGGCAGGATTGAAATACCTCTTTTTGAAGCACGAGTGGGAGGTCCCCACTCCGGCAGACATCCTCTATTTTTCTGCCTCAAAGCCAGCTCGGACCAAAGGGGACGAGGCGACGGGTTCTATTACTTGACCCAGTTCCCGAACTCGCCTGTAGTCATTGAGCTGCCCAGTCATCCCAATGACTTAAAAGACCAATTTTTTTTTATGTCGAATGGGTTTTGCAACTGCGAACACCGATACTTCAACCACCCTCGTAAATCTTCTTTCTTTTCCTAGCTCAAGAAAAAAAATTTCCTTTCACACTTAGTTTTTCTTGCGTGTATATTGATTGGAGTGTCTTTGTGCAGCCATTTTTGCGAGGACGATCAAATCAGTGACCCTTGGGGGTCAATATGAAACTTTGGCGGGGCTCCCGTCCAGCGAGAAGGACTACCGCCAGCTCGTGTCTGACGACACGATGTTGGCGTGTAAGTTACTTGTTGAAGGCCAAACCTTGGCCTTGAGAAGAACGCGGGCCAACGTTCCTATAATCCGCGAGCTC
Organism: Humulus lupulus; assembly: GCF_963169125.1. Classification (NCBI taxonomy): domain Eukaryota; kingdom Viridiplantae; phylum Streptophyta; class Magnoliopsida; order Rosales; family Cannabaceae; genus Humulus; species Humulus lupulus. The sequence continues at coordinate 61,265,919 of NC_084797.1, read as the reverse complement.
CCGCACGTTCCTGAAAGGAACGCTGAGGCCATCGTCAGCGAGGAGCTAGAAGAGGACGAGGTACCCCTCGTGCGGAAGAGGCGAGCTCCCGAGGCCGCCCAGGACCCCATTGCTGAGAGAGCTCCGTCGGGGGCAGCAGCCGGCCCCTCTGGCGAAGGTAACCCATATCCCTTTAGGGATTTTGAAAGGGCTGTTGCCGACCTTAGGCTAGTCAGGTTTAACCTGAACCAACTCGTGCATCGTCATCCTAATGACCCTGACCGTAACATAACCTTGCTCTAGTGTGTAGACCATTTAGTTCTTCGTCATGACATGGGCCATCCTAGGGGGAGCGTAGTAGTAGACAATACCTTGCCCTTTAGGTCGGCCTTCTTTGAAGAGTATGGAACCAATCTTAGGTCGTGGCCATCCCTTCTCCAAGGTGTTGTTGCTCTTGGACTTAGGCAATACGTAGAGGAATCCAGTCCTGAGGTAGAGCCTGACCTGAAACCTCCCCTAATCCAAGAAGTGGTTGACTTAGACTCTTCTTCCCCTATAGCAGTTCCAGGCCGAAGGTCGTGGAAATAGACTCCTCCTCTAGCTCGGAGGGTAGGATTTTTTGTTACTTCGTACGTATTTTCTTTGTAAATTGATGAACATATATGCATACTTAACGCATATCCCATTCTTTTTCAGGTGAGGAGATGGCACAGCGAGGGGAACCTGACATCCACTAGATGTTACAGGAAGGGAGATCCAGCGAGGGTCCCCTTGTTAAGAAACTTCGGCCCACGTCAAAGAAAACGACCCCCTCGACCAAGGGGAAAGGCTCGAGTTCGGGAACTTTGCCCGCCGCAGCCCCGGAGAAGAGGTGTCCGGTTGCACCCCCTCCTCACTTTCCCCCTGCTCCTGCTCGGGACCAGGTAGCACCGGTTGGTCCCCCAACTCCAGCAGTTCCCGCCGCCACTGTTCGCATCCCCGTCAATACCCAGGATCTGGAGCAAATTCCAAACACTTTTCGGGGGACCGTCTACGAGACGGCGAACCACGTGGTGGAGAACTTCTATAAGGCCAAGCCCAACGACCTGAGGGTGATCGAGGAAAGGAGCCCGGAGAACGTTATGGAGTCGGCCCTGCGGATGAACTTCACAGTAAGCATTTTCTCTGACCTGACTTTTATTATTTTTCCCCGGTATGTGCCTAATTGTTTCTTTTCTTTTTGTAGGCGGTCTTGGCTCAACATCGTAGCATATCTCAGGCCAGGGCTAGGAATGATGAACTCAAGGCCGAGCTCGAGACTGCTCAGGCCGCCCTGACTACGGCCTAAGCTGCTCTCGCTGCCTCTCAACAGAGCAAACAAAGTGCCAAGGATGCTTTGGCAGCTGCCCAAGCAGGTGAACAGGCGGCAAAGGCTGCCTTAACCACGGCTCAAGAAGGCGAGTAGGCAGCCCTTCACGCTGAGCTCGAGGGGGCCAAGGCCAAACAGTTGGAGGTCAAGGAGGCTATTCAGGAGGAGAAGAAGGCATCGACATTGTAATGCCCTGGGTAACAAAGACCGTTACACTATGTGTTTAAAATAGAGCAAGACTTGCTAATCAAGTCATTTAAACAAAATGTGAATCTAACGTCATCAACGGGTTAGGAATAAAATATTTTGGTCGTAAATAGGTTATTTAATTAAAAATGACAGTTTAGTACATGGAATCTCAAAACAAGGTTTATATGACATATTTACAAAGATTCCAGAAGTTATAAACAACTCAGGCCATTCTAATGGTAAATTACACATTTTAGGTTTCTGTCCCTGTACAATCCCTCGACCGTGGCGGCCGAGCAGTAGACAATGTACACCTCGCCCCCAGAGCTCTCCAACTCATGGTTGAATCTACATACCCTTACCTTTACCTGCACCACATAGCATCTGTGAACCGAACCCAGCAAGAAAACATAACAACATAGCATGATCAATATCAATAACCAACTATTCCACAAAGCATAACCAAGTATTCAACAAATCATAACATTCACCTATTCAGTGATAACAATCGACAAATTAACAATTCGTCATCCAGATAATCAACATATCATATTCATCAGGTTAACAACAATAATCACATTCATAATCAACTGTTTATCACAACCATCAAATGATACTCAGGGTCAGCGCCCTTAGGTCGCACCCTCTGTTTAACCCACTGTCTTCGGCTCACTTAGGCCGCCCCCAGTGTTATACCCACTGACTCTGACCAGCTTAACTGAGCTCAGTGATTAATAAGCTGTCCTCAGCTGCCAGTGGCTGAGCTGCGCCCTGTGTGCAAATATTGATTCCGACACGCTTAGGCCGCTTATCTTATGTCTCCATGGCATAATACCATCTCATGACATCATATTCGAGTATAGGAAGCTCTTAGTCGCTTTATGTTCACATGGTTTATCACAATCACATAACGACGCATAGAAACATAGGGAACACTTAGTCCCAACCTAACCACATAATCGGGTGCAGTTTTCTTACCTCTTGTTCGAGCGAGAAACACATTACGAACAACCCTTGAGAACAATCGATCCTTTGATCCCTTAGCGGTCACCTAGTCATAACCAAATATAGAATCCAATTAATGAAAACTTCAATAAAAGGGACTTAACCTAAGCCTCACTTCCGGGACCCTGAATTGTACCCAAACGGTGAGTAGATTCGATCCCGAACCCTAAGGATTGAAACCTCGAGCCAAAAACCCTTTAAAACACCTAAAATGAGCATCTGAGAAAACAAGGTACCGCGGTAGCACTACCCCCCTAGCGCCCCAGCGCTACAACCAGGGACATTTTACCCTGGCTGGCGCTGTAGCGCTACCCTCTGGGCGCTATAGTGCTAGGATCAGGCAGACACTGCCCTGGTTCTTCTCCCTTCAAATCCTCCATTTCCAACCTGATTCAAAAGCTTCCAAACACCATTTAAACCCCCAATTTAACCCAAATACCATATATACTAGTCCTAGGCATCATAACCTATCCAAGCTTTGCCAAAAACCCCATTGAATTCTTTACTCTCAAACCCAAAATCTCAACTGAACAAAATAGGAAAACAAAGCAGAAAACCAGAGTTCTAATGGTTAGAATCTTACCTCAAGCTCAGTATGAACTCCTCTTCAATGGTGGAGCAATACCCTCGATCCTCAAAACTTGATTCCCTAGCTTGGTTCCTCAAAAGAAGCTTCAAAATCCAAAGAAAAATGGAAGGGAGATGATGTACGGGAGAAGAGGTGAAGTGCTCTGTTTTGCTTCCTATTTTCTACAGCCTTCTCTGATTCATATACTCCCTTAAGGTTAAAAGACCTAAATGCCCTCAAGTCTAATTAAAATCCTTAACAGCCACCAAGGGCAAAATCGTCCTTTCGCACCTATCTCATTAACCATTATTAACACCCTCCAATTCCCGTTATTCTCAAAATTCTCGAATACCAATAATTCATATCCCATTACCCCCTTAACTTTCGACAACGCTCTAATCACCAAATTACCCCGGGACTCACCCCGAGCCCCGAACTTAATCCCGTTATGACCAAACCGCTAACTTATACCCAAATATCGTCTCATGCCGAACAACTCGAACATATCCACACTATAATGTGGCCTCAACAATAGCTTACCAATATGCACACAAATATACAATTACGCCCTCAATGGGCCAAATTACCAAAATGCCCTCATAACAAAATATATACCCATATAAATGCATTTATCATCATATAATAATATGATCCACATAATCATATAATGGCACAATAAATCAATTATGGCCCTCACGGCCTCCTAATCGAGGTCCTAAAACTCATTAGGAAATTTGGGTCATTACAACTATCCCCTCCTTACAGAAATTTCTTCCTCGCAATTTTATCAGTACTGCCCGGATATAAATTTCGCACTACTGTTTCCAGTTTCCCAGGTCATTCCTTGACCTTGCTGTCTCTATAACATTACCTTAAGGTACAATCTTATTCCTTAAAACCTCATTCTTTCTATCTTATAACTGAATTAGCCACTGCACATAGAATAACTCCATCTTCAGCTGCAGATCCCCCATAACTCAACACATGAGTTTCCTCTAACCCATGTCCTCAACATGGAATATCTACATACACTGAGTACAGCTGACAATGCCAAAACTGTTGTCAACTTAAAAGCAAGCTAACTGATCCTTTCTAGGATACAAACAACCTTAATATTTTAGGGTCCAACTTGCTCTTATCCCCTCTCCCCTTTATCCATGGTGATATTCTTAGAAAGGTACAATCATCTAATTGAAACCCCATGTTTTTGCTTTCCAATTCAATAAAAATCTTCCATTTACTTTGAAAAGTGAGCCTCCAAGCTCTAATCTTTAACAATCTCAATGATCCCCTAAGCTACCTCAGGATCTAAATATAACATCTCACTTATCTCATTCCAACAAATGGATGATCTACATTTCCTATTATACCCTGTTCATCAAGTGTCCTTCCAATAGCTGGATAACTCCTCTCTATCTCTGATTTACCATCAGTCTAAAAATTAGCAACCGTACCAAATTCCAATTATATACTCATTGTCTTCCTTAACCCTTCTAAGACCTGGAAGTAAAACAAAGTCTTTATTCAATAAAGTAGACCTTGGATTCCATGACGGTATATTATCTATCTCACATAGTGATTTGAATACTGATCAGCTGTGTAACTTGTTCTTACTGATAAAAGTGAATTCACCCCAATGCTGGTCTATAATGACCCAACCATCCCACGATGACCCACCGTCTGGCGGTCCACTGTGATACACATCGCGATGTTTCCTTATTCCAATTATAAAATACTTAGAGGCTGCAATATCCTTACTGGTTTCTGACACCTAGTCCTGACCTGTTAATAGGTTAAGAGCTTTGTCATATATTCCATTATGTCCCTCTCCATCCCAGGCTTCCAATAAAAAAAAACCTTCAAACTCTGGTACCTTTTCTTGACGCCTGGATGAAAAGACCAAGAGAGTAGTATGGGATTCATCCAGAATTTCCATGTAATTCTGGTGTCCATCAGATTCCAGATCCGATCCTACCTGACACTGCATAATCCTTAGCTAATCTAGCTAGGACTTTGCCTTAAATTCTCCCATCTGTGGTTCACTTAACTGTCTTTCTTTGATCCTTTATGAGATAATAATTCCAAGTATCAAACTGGCTACCTAGCCCACTAGAAACTCCACTTTAGTTCTAGTCGGATCCTTTAACCAACATCATGCATAGGCAATCACCTTTTTTTTAGTCACTGAGGTGTCATAACAACTCAAAAATTTATTCTGACCTCTAAAAAGACGTAGAACTCAACCTGAAATACATGTACCACCATGCTCGCCTAAGGAAAATCCTATTCCTAAGGTGTCCCTTAACCTTGGAAAATTTCCGTTCGTGAATACATCACAACACTGTCGATCAAGATAATCACAAATCCAGTTAAGATAATCCTTGAATACTCTGTTCACCCATTTCACAAAAAAAATTTGGCATTGGCCAAATCCTCAACACATGACTCAGCATCCCAAGTGCCCTTATTCAATATAACAACAATCTTTCGCATAACCTTCTCCCTGATCTCTAGCTGGTAGTAACCAGATCAAAGATCCTTAGCTGTCCCTGATCTCTAGCTAGTAATAACCAGATCAAAGATCTACCTTGAAGAACATCATCCTACTCAATAATTGAGCCTTTAGCTCTTACAGTTTCGTTGAAACCATTCAGTACAACGCCCTAGATCTGATTCCATCCCTGGCACCAATACAATGACCATTCTACCTCTTTGTACAGATGTACCCTCGACAAATTCCTTGAAAACTTATCCGAAAACTCACAGACTAATCCAGTCTGTTTTGATCCCATTGGTTCAGCTTAAGTAGTGTCCATCACACTAGCTAAGGTTCTAACACCCCCTGCAGTAAACCTCCAACTCTAATACAATTGCAATATATACAACGCCAATTACTGCAAGGGTTTCTCCCTTTTAAACTCAAGAATTACTATTCCTTCCTTACAATCCATCACCATCCCCGTACTTGACTAACCATTACATATTCAAAATCCTTACGTTGTAGCTATCTTCGAAGGTGCTTTGGGTGGTGGCTGACTTATTTACCGGCCTTAATGTGCTTTTGACAAAACTTCTTCATACCTGATCTCTTCCCTTCCTGTAATATGACCTTGAGTACCCTTGAAAAAAATGAAGTTAATACCTTCTGAAACCTTACCTATGGCCCTATTGCTTCAGTCATAAAATCATCAGTGTAATAGTCGTTCACATTCTGGTTCTAGTTGGGGAGTAGTTCAACACATCGCTAATGAACCTGAATATAACCCATTCATGTCATTCCTGTATTCTCTGCTTGTCGGACCTATCCATGTCATTGAAATATAAAATGATTAGGAACCTTTACTGTTAATCCATCACACCCCACTCGGTACAAGTATTAATTCCTGAAATGTCTCTTTCCTTGATCCTTATCTGGTAATAACCAGATCGATGATCAACTCTTGAAGACATTGTTGTAACACCCCAAGTTGCTAATAAGGTTTAGGACCTTGATTAGCGTGCCTGGAGGGCAATAAGTGAATTAATATGCTAATACATGAATTTAAATGAATATGTGATTAGAATGCATGTTTAGGTGGTATAAATATGCATGTGGGCCCCATTTGCATGATAGGGGTAAATTGGTAATTTTAGCCCGTTGAGGGCATAAATGTGATAATTGTATTATACGATTTGTACCATGTGAGTGTGGTGATAATAATGTGATGCACGTGCTGAGATAGTCCTAGAGAGCTAGATAACTCAAAAGTCACAACGAGAATTCACACCCGGCTCGGGAGGAGCCTAGGGGTATTTTGGGAATATTATAACTTGAGGTTGGGGATTTGTAAGTATTGGTTAATGGTATTTTAGTGGTTTGGGTAACCATTGGTAACTAGTGAGGATAACTACCCTAAGTGATAAAATGGTATATTTGTAAGGGATGAGAAATGACTAGGATGCCCTTGAGGTTTAGTTAGAAAAGGGATTAGATGGAAGGGTAAGATGGTCTTTTGGCAAGGATTTAGATAACTTCAGCTGAGAAGAGAAGTTATTCACGTTTTATCACTTGGGTATATTCTGTTTTGGCTGAAAGTTTGAGGAGAAAACTAGAAAGAAAGGGAAGGAAGAACGGAGCTGAAATTTGAAGGGCCTAGGAGGAGAATCAAGTGGTTGGAGGCAATTGGAGTTGATCATAAACCAAGATTTATGAGCTTGCTTAGATTCAGTTTGGGAATAGGAGGGATTTGCTTGGAGTTGGACTTGGAGAAGGCTCAGGGGCGAATTTCAACTTGAGGTCTCCGGAGAGGCTCGGGTTAGAGGACCGTGCTCGCGGCCTTGGTGCATCGGAAAGCTCGGGATACAGGTAAGAAAACCACTGTTCCCATAGAGCTTGTATGCAGGGCTGAGCCCAATATGTCTGATTTACAGGGCGTAGCCCTTTGATTGAATTTGCTAGTATTCAGTATATGTTTGTTATGCTATGAATGCATTTAAATGAATGTTCGGCGAGAGCCGAGAACGGCGCAGGCCGAGGTCGGCAGGGGCCGGGAACGGTAAAGGGCCGGGAACGGCGGTGGGGCACGTTGAGTGCTAGGCCGAGTACGGCAAGGGGCCGGGAGCAGCGTTGAGCAGGTGGAGTGCGAGTTGCCAGGGTGAGACCCTATAGGATACCTGGGATATCCTCATGGTGTGGACCGCGAACCCAGGGCCTGGTAAATCGCCTGGGACGGCATGGCCGTATGTGTTTAGCCTATTGGTGGCCTGATTATATGCTAAGTGTTTGTTGTGCATATGTTATCTGCTTGTGAGGGTTTTCTTGCCGGGCTTCGGCTCACGAGTGCTCTGTGGTGTAGGTAAGGGCAAGAGGAAATTCAACCAACCATGTGTATGGAGAGCGTGAAGCGGCGTGTACATGTTCGGCCTGCCTAGCTGCCACAGCCAGTAGTTTTGGGAGATGGTTGTATTAAAACTTAGATTTTGTCGTTTAGTCGACTTAAACTTGTAAGTTATATGTTGTAAATATTTCTAAACAGTATCTTGGGATCCCAAGTGTCAAACACTCAACGATTTGTAGAAAATGGAATTATTTTCAAAGTTTATTTCACTGTTTATGATTTAATCACACTTTTGACCTAAAAATCTCGATTAGCGAGTTAAATGCACGTTTAAAACTCACTTAGTAACGGCTCTAAGGAAGTAGGGCGTTACAATTGTCCTGTCTTGTAACAGGGCGTTTAAACTCTTCATCCCTAGCAGGTGACATCAATGAGTCCCATAATGCAATGCTCTGTCCAATCCATTTCTAAGTCACATACTTCTTCAGGTGAACTAGTAGTTCCTTAAGCCCAACTAGTATCATTCTTCATAATGCTCCTGATACCAAATCCATCCATTCCCAAGTTCCGAACTGTACCCAGCAATTCCTTGCATACTCAGCTGCATCCTTTCTAACCAATTTAGTTTCCATTCAGTCTAATCCATATACTTCGGGTGATGCCCTTGACGGTCCAGGGTTGTACCTTATGTAACACTTTAGCTTTCCCTCACTAACTTCCACGAATGAGAATATCATCACCTGTATTCCTTATATCTTAAATAACAAAGCACAAATAATCATCTCATGCACTAGAGCGGCCCTGACTCTCCGACCCATCTCAGAGTTTAACTTATAAATGAATCATTATCTCCGGCTACATCCATTTGTATCATAATCCAAAGTGGGTTGGTCAACCCACCAACCTCATTGACATAATCTGTCGCTATCTTACCACTTTCGGCATCCTCCTGCCACAAACACTTAATACAACTACTCTGTCTCAGTTTTTCCTTCTCATACTATAAAGAGTGGGATTAGCTATACCCATTTACTAACCAATTCCTGTACAAACCCAAACCTTCCTCAAAATTAGAGGATAATGCTTCTAAAGCCTTCCATACAATAATTCCTATCTGTTTCCCCCTCGGTTTAACCAATACTGGTGTCCCGCGATCATGGTATACAAAGCAGCTCGTTTCCCCCAGTAAACCTGCTGCAAATCTCAGGGGCAGATGGAGGATTCCAACCCTAACTATCATCTGCAACCCTTACCAAAACAAATCCAGGTCCAATTAACCATTTTGAGCACATACAATCTAAGTTAATCTGTCTTCACCAACTAAACCCCTCAGCCTTGACGTTCATACCCAGAACCATCCCAAGGGCAAATCCAAATAACCATAATAATCAAGCACACATAAAGCATACCAAGCACCAATTTATAATACTATGCATAAATTATCAAATTTCATTACCATTAGATGCCTACATACTTACTATACTTTCCATACCGATACACAGGTATAGCATATAAGTTCAATTTAAACATATAATCACCTGCAATCCATATACCAATCATTATCCAAGTATTCATCCACATGCAAGAGCAGTGCTAGTTAGCACGTCTCAATATCATCACACAGCAGTCATGGGCCAGGCCCTATCAGTATCTCATGCTCCCTATTAATCATACCAATTAATACACTCATATTTTAGTCAAGCACTTAAGCATATGATTTCATGTATCCAATTACAAACCCTTGAGTCGAGCTTGTCTTTAGCGGCGAGTGTACATGTCCAGCCAGTCTTCAGGAACCCATAAACCTAAACCGCTCTGATACCAAGTTGTAATGCCCTGGGTAACCAAGACCGTTACACTGTGTGTTTAAAATAGTGCAAGACTTGCTAATTAAGTCATTTAAACAAGACGTGAATCTAACGTCATCAACGGGTTAGGAATAAAAGATTTTGGTCGTAAACAGGTTATTTTATTAAAAATGACAGTTTAGTACATGGAATCTCAAAACAGGGTTTATATGACATATTTACAAAAATTCCAGAAGTTATAAACAACCAGACCATTCTAATGGTAAAATACACATTTTAGGTTTCCGTCCCTGTACAATCCCTTGACCGTGGCGGCTGAGCAGCTGACAATGTACACCTCGCCCCCAGAGCTCTCCAACTCATGGTTGAATCTACATACCCTTGCCTTTACCTGCACCATGTAGCACCCGTGAGCCGAAGTCCAGTAAGAAAACATAACAACATAGCATGATCAATATCAATAACCAACTATTCCACAAAGAATAACCAAGTATTCAACAAATCATAACATTCACCTATTCAGTGATAACAATCGACAAATTAACAATTCGTCATCCAGATAATCAACATATCATATTCATCAGGTTAACAACAATAATCACATTCATAATCAACCGTTTATCACAACCATCAAATGATACTCAGGGTCGGTGCCCTTAGGTCGCACCCTCTGTTTAACCCACTGTCTTCGGCTCACTTAGGCCGCCCCCAGACTTCGGCCAGCTTAACTGAGCTCAGTGATTAATAAGCTGTCCTCAGCTACTAGTGGCTGAGCCATGCCCTGTGCGCAAATATTGATTCCGGCACCCTTAGGCCGCTTATCATATGTCTCCATGGCATAATACCATCTCATGACATCATATTCGAGTATAGGGAGCTCTTAGTCCCTTTATGTTCACATGGTTTATCACAATCACATAACGATGCATAGAAGCATAGGGAACACTTAGTCCCAACCTAACCACATAATCGAGTGCAGTTTTCTTACCTCTTGTTCGAGCGAGAAACACATTATGAACAACCCTTGAGAACGATCGATCCTTTGATCCCTTAGCGGTCACCTAGTCATAACCAAATATAGAATCCAATTAATGAAAACTTCAATAAAAGGGACTTAACCTAAGCCTCACTCCCGGGACCTCAAATTGTACCCAAATGGTGAGTAGATTCGATCCCGAACCCTAAGGATTGAAACCTCGAGCCAAAAACCCTTTAAAACACCTAAAATGAGCATATGAGAAAACAGGGTAGCACTACAACGCTACCCCCCTAGCGCCCCAGCGCTACAGCCAGGGACATTTTGCCCTGGCTGGTGCTGTAGCGCTACTCTCTGGGCTCTATAGCGCTAGGATCAGGTAGACACTGCCCTGGTTCTTCTCCCTTCAAATCCTCCACTTCCAACCTGATTCCAAAAGATTCCAAACACCATTTAAACCCCCAATTGAACCCAAATACCATATATACTAGTCCTAGGCATCATAACCTACCCAAGCTTTGCCAAAAACCCCATTGAATTCTCTACTTTCAAACCCAAAATCTCAACTGAACAAAATAGGAAAACAGAGCAGAAAACCAGAGTTCTAATGGTTAGAATCTTACCTCAAGCTCAGTATGAACTCCTCTTCAATGGTGGAGCAATACCCTAGATCCTCAAAACTTGATTCCCTAGCTTGGTTCCTCAAAAGAAGCTTCAAAATCCAAAGAAAAATGGAAGGGAGATGATGTACGGGAGAAGAGGTGAAGTGCTCTGTTTTGCTTCGTATTTTCTACAGCCTTCCCTAATTCATATACATCCTTAAGGTAAAAAGACCTAAATTCCCTCAAGTCTAATTAAAATCCTTAACAGACACCAAGGGCAAAATCATCCTTTCGCACCTATCTCATTAGCCATAATTAACACCCTCCAATTCCCGTTATTCTCAAAATTCTCGAATACCAATAATTCATATCCCGTTACCCCCTTAACTTCCGGCAACGCTCTAATCACCAAATTACCCCGGGACTCACCCCGAGCCCCGAACTTAATCTCGTTATGACCAAACCGCTAACTTATACCCAAAGATCATCTCATGCCGAACAGCTCGAACAAATCCACATTATAATGTGGCCTCAACAATAGCTTACCAATATGCACACAAATATACAATTACGCCCTCAATGGGATAAATTACCAAAATGGCCTCATAACAAAAGATATACCCATATGCATGCATTTATCATCATATAATAATATGATCCACATAATCACGCATATAGTCATATAATGGCACAATAAATCAATTATGGCCCTCCCGACCTCCTAATCGAGGCCCTAAACCTCATTAGGAAATTTGGGTCGTTACAGACATCTTCCATGGAGAGCATGCTGTATCACTGCTGGGCCTTCAATCAGGACGACAACTTCTCCTTCATGGCCTCCGAAGTGTGGGGGCACTACCTCGAGAAGTTCAAGGCTCGGCTACAACAAGAGCTGCAGTGTGAGACGTGGGAGGCCTCTGTTGTTGGCGAGCAGGAGATCGAGGAGGTGACGTCCTCAGAGCGGCCTGGAGGGTCTTAGATTTGATTTGCCCTTATTTATGTTATGTATATTTTTCTTTTGTAAACGTTAAGCACAAGGTTATTCTCATCGAGACAATTTATATATATTATTTTTAGTTATCTAAGTTTTATTTATTCCTTGATCTCTTTCTCATGCCTCATGATGTGCTCGTTTAAAGCCTTAAGAAATGACACTTAGGTTGAGATAGATCCTTCTAGCCATAAACGAAAAAGATGATTTATATCCTACCTGTTAAGTATTAGGCCCTGGACCCAGTTGTATCTGGCGTTTTTTAAATAAAAACCTAGTTCGCGTTAGTTTTATCGACACTTCGCTTTTTCTTTAGAAAAAACATTGGTTAATCAATTTTACCACTTCTAAGTTTCGGAACCTGGTCGTGTCCAGGATATTTAATTAAAAACTTAGTTCGCGTTAGTTTTATTGACACCTCGCATTTTTTAGAAAAACACTGGCTAATCAATTTAACCAACTTCCAAGTTTCGGAACCTGGTCGTGTCTAGGATATTTAATTAAAAACTTAGTTCGCGTTAGTTTTATTGACACCTCGCGTTTTTTAGAAAAATACTGGCTAATCAATTTAACCAACTTCTAAGTTTTAGAACCTAGTTCTTGGGTTGTCTTCCCCCCAAGTAATCAGGAAGTGGACTTTCTGGGTTACTTTGTGCTAACACGCAGATGAAACCATACAAAGATACAAATATACCATAAACATTTTTTTAAAAAAATTAAATGGATTTTATATTCGAGCCTTACATAGACATGTGGTTTGATCATTGATAGTACTTTTTCAAATGCATAGCATTCCAGGTCCGTGGTACCGTTTCTCCACTAAGTCGGGCCAATTTAAAAGTACCTTCCTGTATAATTTCCACTATCTGATAGGGCCCTTCCCAGCTCGGGCCTAAGGCACCATCTTTGGGGTCATTGCCTGCTAAAAATAACCTCTGGAGTACTAGGTCTCCTAAACCAAAGACACGCTTTTTGACCTTTGAATTAAAATAACGAGTGATTTTTTTGTTTATAATGCGCGAGCCCTAGCTGTGAATCTTCTTGTTTCTCATCAATTAGGTCAAGGGACGCGCTAAGTAGTTCGTCGTTCCGCTCCGAGCTAAAGGTCTGGAGCCTATGTGTGGCTATCTTTGTTTTGAAAAGGAGGACGACCTCACTTCTAAAAGTTAAGGAGAAAGGGGTGTGCTCTCTGGAAGTTCAGTGGGAGGTCCGATATGCCCATAGCACCTGCGGAAGCTACTCGGGTCATACTCCTTTGGCCTCGTCCAACCTCTTTTTAAGGCTTGCTTTGAGGGTTTTATTCACAGCCTCGACCTACCTGTTGGCCTGCGGGTAGGCCACTGAGGAGAAGATTTTGGTTACGCCGTGTCTTTCACAAAATTTGGTGAAGAGGTCGCTATCGAACTGCATCCCATTGTCTGATACAATCTTTCTTGGTAGTTCGAACTCGCAAACAATATTCTTGACCACAAAGTCGAGGACTCTTTTTGCGGTGATTGTCGCTAGGGGCTCCGCTTCTGCCCACTTTGTAAAATAATCGATGGCCACTACTGCATAGCGAACTCCTCCCTTCCCCGTGGGCAGGGCTCCAATTAAATCGATTCCCCATACTGCGAATGGCTAGGGGGATGATATCATTTTGTAGCTCGACTGGAGGAGGTCGGGCGATGGTGGAAAACCGCTGGCACTTATCACACTTTTCGACATTGGAGATGGAGTCCTTTGATAACATGGGCCAGAAGAACCCCTGCCTTAATATTTTTAAGGCTAGGTTTTGCCCCCCAGCGTGATCCCCACAGAAGCCTTCATGAACCTCCTGCAAAATAGTCTTGGCTTCCTCTGGCAGAACACACCGTAGCAGAGGTAAGGAATGGCCGTGTAAGTATAGCGTCCTGTCTATGATTGTATACCTTGGAGCTTGATAGAGTATCCTCCTTGCGTCTTTCCGCTCGCCATGCAATTTTCCTATCGAAAGATATTCTATTATGGGCATCATCCAGGTCAGTCTGCCATCGATCATCTCAATTTCCATCGCACTTCCCGCTACGCTCGGGCTTTCCTAGAATTCCACTGGTACTATGCTCAGAGTCTCGACTTCTTTGGAGGTAGCTAGTCTAGCCAGAGCATCGACATTGGCGTTCTGCTCACGAGGGATCTACTCGACTAGGCTATATTTAAACTCGGATAGCTCCTTCTTGATCTTGGCCAGCTAAGCTGCCATTTGGGTCCCCCGCGCTTGATATTCCCTAGACACTTGGTTTACCACGAGTTGGGAATCGCTGTAGCAGTGCACGACCCTGGCTTTCAACTCCTTCGCGACTCTAAGCCCAGCCAGTAGGGCTTCGTATTCGGCTTCATTGTTGGATGCCACGAACCTGAACCACAGCGTGGAGAGGAAACGATGCCCTTCAAGGGATATTAAGATGATCCCAGCTCCGGACCCATTCTCATTAGATGACCTGTCTACGAAGAATCTCCATAATTCCTGCACTGGTTCTCTCAAGTGCTCTTCCTGGAATCCATTGCATTCAGCCATGAAATCAGCCAGGGCTTGGATTTTTATCGTAGTTTGGGGTATATACAGTATTTTGAACTGGCTGAGCTTGACCGCCCATTTCAAAAAATGCTCCGATGTCTCAGGTTTCTGCAGCACCTGCCTTAAAGGCTGATCGGTCATGACGTGGATTGAATGGGATTGGAAATATGGCCTAAGCTTCCTGGAAGCTATAATAAGGCAGAACACCATCTTTTCCATTAGAGGATACCGAGATTCTGCTCTGAGAAGTATCTTGCTTATATAATATACTGGCTTTTGAACCCAGTCCTCCTCCCGGACCAACACGGCGCTGGCCGCATTTTCAGTCACGGCTAAATAGAGAAAAGGGGTTCTCATGCCGTTGGTTTAGATAACACTGGTGGCTCAGTCAAATGTGTCTTCAGGTCGATGAAATCCTGCTCGCACTCCTCAGTCCATTAGAACTTTTTGTTCCCCCGAAGCAGGTTGTAGAATGGCAAACATTTATCGGTGGATTTAGAAATAAACCGATTGAGGGTCGCCACCCTTCCTGTCAGACTCTGGACATCTTTATGCGACCTGGGCGAAGGCATCTCTAGTAGCTGATTTTGTCCGAGTTCGCTTCTATCCCCCTGGTGTTGACTATGAATCCCAGGAATTTTCTCGCCACTCCGAAAGTACATTTCTGGGGGTTTAGCCTCATATTATACTTCATTAGAATTCCAAAACATTCCTTCAGATCGGAGACATGGTTATCGGCAGTCTTTGACATTACCAGCATATCATCAACATACACTTCCATGTTTTTTCCGATTTGATCAGCAAACATTCTGTTGACCAACCCCTGGTAGGCCGCCCCAGCGTTTTTCAGCCCGAAGGGCATTACTTTATAGCAGTACACGTTGGTTGGAGTCATGAAGCTAGTATGCTCCTAGTCCACAGGGTTCATGGCTATCTGGTCATATCCAGATTACGCATCCATGAAGGACATGAGCCCATGCCCTGCGGTGGCGTCCACCAGCTGGTCAATCCTTGGCAAGGGGAAGCAATCCTTGGGACATGTTTTATTTAGATCAGAGAAATTGATGCAGGTCTGCCATTTTCCATTTGGGTTTGGGACCAGGACAGGATTGGCAACCCAGATCGGATACTTAGCCTCATGGATAAAGCTACACTTCAAAAGCCTAGCTACTTCTTCCTCCAGTGCCTCAGCTTGGGTCGTACCCAGACACCTCTGTTTCTGGGATTTCACAGGCATGCTTTTGTCCAAATTTAGCGTATGCATGATGACACTCGGGCTGATTCCTATCATGTCTTCATGGGACCAGGCGAAAACATCTAGATTTTCTTGAAAAAAAGTTACCAGCTCCGCCTTTCTTCTGGCGTCATGATTTTTCCCAAGCTTAACGACCCTCGAAGAATCTTTGGGATTAATGTTTACTTCTTCGAGGTCTTCAATAGCCTGGAGCTCGGTTCTATCTTTCCCCATTCGGGGATCAATATCCTTACTCGGGGTGGCTCCCTTGCAACTGACTTGCTGAGGTTCTTCCATCCCAGGATTATCTCTGACTTCCTAAGATTCCTCTCCTCGATTCGGCACGACCATCGTCTGCTGCCCGGGTTGTGATTTTCCCTTCATGGAAATGCTATAGCATTCCCTAGAAACGAGCTTATTGCTTTGGACAGTACATATTCCCGTGGATGAAGGGAATTCTATCACGAGGTGGCGGACGGAAGTTATAGCTTCGAATGCCATCAGCGTGGGCCTACCCAAGATTGTGTTGTATGCGGTTGGACAATCCACGACCACAAACTCGAGCAGCTTAGAAACAATTCGTGGTTTGTCACCCAGGGTTATCACCAACTCGATCGTTCCGATAGCTGTCAAAATTTCTCTGGAAAACCCATAAAACATCATGGAGGTTGCCTTTAGTTCAGCCACAGAGCTCCTATTATCGACCAAGGTCCGCCTAACTCTCCGATTGGCGAGCTGGACGGTTATGACTAGAGGGTCATTATGTGGGAACTAGACATGACTAGCGTCTTCTTCAGTAAATGTAACGCCCTACTCCCTTAGAGCCATTACCAAGTGAGTTTTTTAAAGAAACTTAGTGCAAAGAACTCGTTACCGAGGTTTTTAAAACCAAAGTGTGTCTAAGCAAAAGTTAAGGCTGTAATCTTTTGAAAATGCTTTACTTTATTGAAAACTTTAAGTATATAACATCTGGGATCCCAAAATAAGGTTTGAAAACTATTTACAACTTAAAATAAGTTTACAGTTGATTAGTTATTAAAATCACAGATTATTACAGCCATTTTTCGTAAATACCCCCAACCAAAGCAGTCAGCAGGCCAAACATGTACGCGTCGCTTCATGCTCTCCGTACTCATGGCTGGTTGACACATTCTTTGCCCTTACCTGCAACACAGAGCACCCGTGAGCCGAAGCCCAGCAAGAAAACTCATACAGTTCATAACATGTGCAAATTATATAGTTAACATATCCGGTAATCCACAGATAAACAGGTCAGCCATCAACTAAGCAAACACGGCCATGCCGCCCCAGAAGCCTTACCAAAGCTTGGGGTTTCGATCCTCACCGTAAGGATATCCCATTTATTCACTGGGTCCTACCCTGACTATAAGCATCCCATGTGCTAAGTGTTACTTCTGGCCCCGCTGCTGTTCTCGGCTTCCTTGCCGTTCTCGGCTCATTAACCGTTCTCGGCACCTTTGCCGTTCTCGCTACTATAATCACATATAGTATAATTCAAATAACATTCAAACATATAACAATTCAATAAAAACTATACCATAATCATGTAATACCTTTTAGGGCCGTGCTCTGCATTAACACTATGGGTCCATGCCCTGTCCTACGGGTGCTACAGTTTTCCTTACCTGTATCCCGAGCTTTCCGATGCACCAAGGCCACAAGCACGGTCCTCTAGCACAAGCCTCTCCGAAATCCTAGTCACAACACACATAAAACACTTTTTAATACTAACCAACCCAAACCACTTCTTGGGACCAATCCCGCACTCTTGTGACCTCTAATTCCTTAAAATAGTACATTGGAACCATCCCCCGCGTCCCCAGGCAAAAGCCCTAAAATCCCAACTTTTTCGTTGCCAAAATGGCCTAGGGCCGCGGAACTCCCCTCAAGGGCCGCGGCGCCCAGCGACTAGCCCCAAATCCTGATGCAACCTCGCGCTGCGGCGCCCAAGAACAGGGCCGCGGCGCTCCTTCGCGAACCCAGATTTCTGGATTTTTCTCTTGCATTTTTCCGAGCTAAAACCCCTCAAAATCATCCCAAACAATTACCTAAACCTCAAGATCAATTTAAAACTTAAAATGAACCATCTAACAACCCATAAACACTAGTATCAAGATCAAAAACACAATCACACCCAGAAATCCACATCTTTAATTTCAACTTCAGAAAATTTAAACCCATAGCTCAAAACTTAAACCATGCTTCAATTTCTTAAACCAAAACAGAAACAAGCCTTAAATTTACATAGAATCCTTACCTTGAATGAAGAATCCAACCCTAAGCTTCCTTGATTCATCTCCTAAGTCTCCAATTTCAGCTCCTTCAACTCTTCTTCTTCTTCTTCTTGCCCTAGCTTTTCCCTCTAGCTTTTTCTTCTCTCTATTTTTAACGAAACCAAAATATGACCAAGCCTAAACCGTGTACCCCTTTAACCCAGCTGAACATTGACTAAACCCCCCTTCCAAATGACCATATTACCCCTCCTAATAATCATTTCCTAACTAAACCTTCAAGGGCACCTAGTCCATTCACTTCTATTTCAATTCTACCATTTTCCATCTAAACTTGTTACTCACAGCAGTTACAAATGGTTACCCAGGTTACTCAATCACCAATAACTATAACCACTAGTTCTCAACTTAACTCACAAAATTCCCCAAGATACCCCCAGGCTCCTCCCGAGCCGGGTATAAAATCCCGTTGTGAATTTTGAGTTAACTAGCTCTCTAGGACTGTCTCGGCACGTGCATCACAATAATAACACCACCCTCACGTGGTACAAATCACATAATACAATTATCACATATATGCCCACAGTGGGCTAAAATTACCAATTTACCCCTATCATACAAACGGGGTCCACATGCATATTTATTTCACCTAAACATGCATACTAATCACATATTCATTAAATTCACATAAATTAATGCAATATAACAATTATTGTCCTCCAGGCACACTAATCAAGGCTCCAAGCCTTATTAGCAAATTTAGGTCGTTACAACTATCCCCTTCTCATAAAAATTTCGTCCTCGAAATTTACCCAAACACCTCAGTCAGTAAACCCACAATTCAGACCAAAATTTCCAAGGCCCACCGCCTTTACTTTACTCCCAACAACACTCTTACAGGAGTAACAATCTTGCCCCACAAGATCTTGTCTAACAGCCATACTCTCGTTAGCCCCTCGTTTACACCGCAACCCTGCTGAAGCTTCAGGCTCTGCCTAGATTACATTGACCACTTCATTGTATTATTCCTGATTCCAGAGATACCCAAAAGTCATCACCTCTACTAGGTGGGATCAATTGGTAGGCCCCGTTGGCCTAACCCTTGGTACAACTTCAGAATTTATGTTGAATCGAGAGTCAGAACTCTCCCTTCTCTCTCTGAACACCATACAAATCCTCGTCTGTTATTACGTAGAGAGATGCAAATCTTTCCTTCTGGAACTTTATTTCTCTAAATTTAACAATTTACAAGCTCTTTTATTCTTCCAAATAGGCAGACACTCCTGCCTTAAGAATTCTAACAACCTCTTTTGACTTTCTCTTTGAACCAATGTCAAATCGTAGTATTCACTATCTTTCACCTCCTACCATGTCCTATGTCGTGTTACTTTAACAAGACGCCAGCAATTGCCACCACGACTAACATATCAGGGATTACACTTCCCTTAATACCTCAAGCATTTGCATAGTCAATTCTTAATTCTTTAAGATATCTGATAAGCTTTCAGACTGCTATTCCACTTGCAATCAACTGATAATTCTGGGTTCCCACTCTGTTCTCTTTGTTCTCT
Source organism: Humulus lupulus (assembly GCF_963169125.1). NCBI lineage: Eukaryota > Viridiplantae > Streptophyta > Magnoliopsida > Rosales > Cannabaceae > Humulus > Humulus lupulus. The sequence continues at coordinate 61,246,043 of NC_084797.1, read as the reverse complement.
AGTTTCTTTCCAAAAATTTAGGATACTATAGGGTCTCAATTCAGTATCATCGACGTTCTACCCTGAAACCAGTTCACTTGACCCAACTATATTAACTCCATCAACTGAGTTAAAACTTTTTATGTCCAAACACCTTACTTAAGGTCTAATGTGGTCTATTCCCACGATACACCACCACATCACTTAACCCCTTAGTGACCAAAAGAAATCACTATATTCCGTCACCCGATCAACCCTCCCGGTACAACATACCCTAGGAGGTGGAATGATATCCATTCAGAATTCTCATTCAAAAAACCAAATTCTAACTGGATCCTTCACTCGATCCTGGTATCCTAACTTGTACCACCATGGCAGGGTCCTTCCCTGCTTCAACCAAAGCTAACACTTTGGATTCCATAGTTCAGTGACACTCACAAGCTAATCATTACCTACTAACGTTATGCCAAACTCAGTCGTTGCCTTGTCCATTCCATTACAAATTATAGCGTTATTCCTTGACTGATACACGCCTCCCAGCTAGGAGTTCCACCTCCAATTAAATTTCCCCTCGCTCAATCGAGGATTTCAAACACCGATCACGCGCCTGCTACTTTTCACCACATCTGGGTCTCAACGTTAACTTTCTTACTAATACCCAACACTCAAGTACCTTATGCTATGCGCAACCGTCGACTTAACGTTCCAAGTATATCAACCATGATCCATTCTTTCATCTCCCACAAGGTTCGATTCATCCTCGCGTCAATTTGCGCCTGGGCGTGCCCAACCCGTGATGCACTCCCACAATTCCATATCCTCATCATAGATCGGTCCTTTATGCTCTGATACCAATAGTGTTAATGCAGGGCACGACCCTAAATGGTATTACATGATTATGGTATAGTTTTTATTGAATTGTAATATGTTTGAATGTTATTTGAATTATACTATATGTGATTATAGTAGCGAGAACGACAAAGGTGCCGAGAACGGTTAATGAGCCGAGAACGGCAGCGGGGCCGGAAGTAACACTTAGCACATGGGATGCTTATAGTCAGGGTAGGACCTAGTGGATAAATGGGATATCCTTACGGTGAGGACCAAAACCCCAGGCTTTGGTAAGGCTTCTGGGGCAGCATGGCCGTGTTTGCTTAGTTGATGGCTGACCTGTTTATCTGTGGATTACCGGATATGTTAACTGTATAATTTGCACATGTTATGAACTGTATGAGTTTTCTTGCTGGGCTTCGGCTCACGGGTGCTCTGTGTTGCAGGTAAGGGCAAAGAATGTGTTAACCAGCCATGAGTACGGAGAGCATGAAGCGACGCGTACATGTTTGGCCTGCCCGACTGCTTTGGTTGGGGGTATTTACGAAAAATGGCTGTAATAATCTGTGATTTAAATAACTAATCAACTGTAAACTTATTTTAAGTTGTAAATAGTTTTCAAACCTTATTTTGGGATCCCAGATGTTATATACTTGAAGTTTTCAATAAAGTAAAGTATTTTCAAAATATTATAGCCTTAACTTTTGCTTAGACACACTTTGGTTTTAAAAACCTCGGTAACGAGTTCTTTGCACTAAGTTTCTTTTAAAAACTCACTTGGTAACTGCTCTAAGGGAGTAGGGTGTTACAGTAAAACTGATCGGTTGTTTCTCCAATCATTGCTGTTTAGACAAACACTGCTCCAAAATGAACTCAACTCCATTGTGAGACCTCAGCTCATTGACATACCTCTTTTGGGCATTTCTGCTCGTGCCTGCCAAATGAGGGCCTCCAGAGATGGTGGTTATTTCTCCTCCTATTATCGGAGGAGGGGTGTCCTGACTCACCTGGGTTCCGGTTTGATTTACGGGGGCTTCCGGAGCTGATTGACTATTTTGCCCAGCGAGCTGATTAGGAGTGATGAGCATCTCGATCTCTTCCTTCAAATGCCTGCAGTCATCGGTGTTGTAACCAATGTCATTGTGGAGTCGACAAAATTTTGAAGGGTCTCTCTTCGCCCTTTGATTTCTTAGAGGCTCTGTCTTCTTCCACGGAAGGCGGGCAGAGTTCGCCAAGAAGATGCGCTCCCTGGTATCTGTGAGGTCGGCATAAGTCGCGTAGATTGGTTTGAATTTCTCCACGGGCTTATTTTTCTTTGAAACATTCTGGCAGCCTTCACCATTTCCCTTCCTCTTCCTTCCTCCTCCTTGGTTATTTTGGGTAACGGTTTAAGCTGTAGCTGTAATGTCTGCTACTGCTCTATCGGGCTGGGCAAGGATTTGGCTGGTTTCTACGACTGAAGCTCGTGCCTCTTCTAGGTTGATCCATATCTGAGCCCTGTTTAGGAACTCATCCACTATGTTGATGCCCTTTCTCTGGATTTCTTTCCACAGGTTTCCCCTACAAGGATTCTTGTTCTCATCGCCATAAGCCTAGATTTTTCATTTGTGTCTCTAGCTCGTGCCGCGACATTGGCGAACCTACTCAAGTAAGCTTTCAGAGGCTTCCCGGGCTGCTGCTTTATGTTTGCCAGGGAGTCTTCCTTTATCCGAGCTGCCTGAGAAGCCCGGAATGCCCTCTTAAAGTCGACAAAGAAGCTTTTCCACAAGCTGATGGAATGCTTTTTGTATTGTTTGAACAATTGTTTAGCGGTTCCGACCAGAGTCGAAGGGAATACCAAGCACCTTAACTCGGGTTCGATGTTATGGGCCATCATTAGGGTATTGAACATCCCCAAGTGGTCGGATGGATCTCCATCTCTGTCGAATTTTGATAAATGAGGCATCCTGAAACCTGGCGGGTATGGTGTTGCTGCGATGTTGGGGGAGAAATGCTCGAGCTCGTCCCCTGAGTTGTACTCATCTTTTTCCTTTTCTGATAGGAGTCTTTTCATCAGTTACTCCATCTGGGCCAGCCTCTCAAGGGTTAGGTCCTTGGTTCCCTGGGACTGTCCAATAGCTCCCACTCGACCGTACGCGTTTGACGAGTTATTGTCCCTCCAAGTTTGAGCTTGGTTTGGTGGGGTGTTCCTGTTATCACGCACTTCGGAAGGACTTCCCTCGTGGTGGGTGCCGCAGACTCCATCGCGAGCTGAATTGGTTCTTTGTGAATTTAGGCGATCTCGAAGATCGGTATGTGGATCAACTCGAGGGTTCTGAGCCGAGCTCAACTAATTCCTCAAATATGCGCCGTTCCTCTCACTTCGATGGCCCTCCGTCCAATAGCTACTGTTAGAAAAGCTCAGAGCTGGCAGCTGAGGATGAGGATTTGGGATATTCCCACATGCCCGCGGGGGATGAGCAGGGGCAGCGGGAGGAGGATTCCTCCTGCTGTTTCCATAGGTTGGAACATCTCGAGCAGAACGAGGTGGGGACGGGTGCCTTATCGGCGATGGGGGGTGCCTGATCGGTGAGGCAATCCTTGTCCCATCAGGCCAGACCAAGTTAGCTTGCGATCATTCTGCTCCACCATTCCTGATTCTTTGAGCTTGGCGATCTGATCGCGGTATAGGGAAGTCGGTTGGGACATGTCATCTTTGCGAGTTTGTCCTTGACCGTCTGTGTGGGTGGCCATGGGCATTTGAGTTACGCCGAACTCAGAGTCAAGGTTCTGATCGATCTGCTGGACCGTTGATGATCTCTAGGAAAGCCACCAAACAGGGTTTCTTGGTGATTGTGTGAAACGGGCGTAGAACTTGGAGTTGGGATTCTAACCGATCGACTGGGCTTGGGTTGACTATCCCGGCGGGACTTACGAGTTTCGCTTTGCCTGTTTCCGACGTTAACGTCGGTTGCAAGAGGGGGAAACTGAGCCAGGACTTCCATGATTTTCTTGTTTTCTTTTGCTAGATGGCTTCTCAACTGCATGTTCTCCAACTCCACCGCAGTCAAGTAACCTGGGTTCGGATTCGGCAGCAGAGGTGCTGAACTTCCGATGTCGTCGTGGCCCATCGGTTGCTTTCCCGATCGCTGCTGGATCTCTGGGTTTTGTTCATCGGAAACAATGGTATGGTGAGCTTCCTGCCCACCATGTTTCGTTATCTTGCCTTGAACGAGTGACCACCATGATGAACTTTTTCCTGAATCTTTTTCAATGGCACTAATTCTCAGCTCTCAATGAAAGCACCAAATTGTCGACGCAGTTTTTCGGCAGCAGTATATTACGAAAATTAGCTGGAATAAACTTGTGCTTAAGGGTAAACCGTAACAAGAATAATCACTCTTAAAGATACTTAGAATGATATAGTAAGAACACTCATTCCTTTTTACGTGGTTCAGAGGTTAAAATCTCCCTAGTCCACAAGTCGATATTATTACTGTATATCTTTCTATATTTTGACAGAATATTTACATTATACAGAGAAAACCCAACCCCTTTTCTATCCAAGGTCTTGGTATTTATAGGAGAACCATCCCAGGATAGGTGTTGGGGTTGTCACGTGAATATACATCCCTCTTTTTGACCTGTCATCTACAAATGGTGAATATTGCAATATATCTTAAGGTAAGGTCTAATCATTAGGTAAAAGCGAAGCGCTCAATAATTAACTCTTTTATCTAAGTAATAAATCTATGAAGCATACAATCTATTTAACTTAGATAAAGAATTAAGTCCTATGGATACAAGTTAATCTAGGCAATAAATTAATGAAGCATATAATTCATTTAACCTAGGTTCTATTTTTCATCACAATCAACAATTCTTTTGACATCACTATCAATTGCAATTTATCACTTACACTTAGAATCCTAAACTATTATGTGAGTAGTAATTCTAAGATGACAATTGAATAATGTAAAATCTTAATTAGTTGGCCACCTAACAAGAAATCACAAAATTCATAACATTCAATTAGAAAAATAGAAACAATTTAATATTGAGAGAAATTAGAGAATAATATTCATTATCAACAATCAAGAATTCATGTCTTGAGTTTTGAATTAACCCTTAACCTAAAAAGAACCTACTCCATAATAGTAATCATAATCACAAACATAATTATAATTAAAATTCAAGAGATTAAGGGAAGAAAAGAAATTAGATTGATGAACAATAGTGTTGTAGTCTTCTCTCCAGCCCTTTCTGAGTCTTTTTCTCTCCTAAACCGTAATAAAAAACCTCCTCTAAAATTAACCCTAATAATCTTTTATAGTCTCAATTAAATTATAATTAAAAAGTAATTCAAAATATGAAAATGATGTCACAGGCCGCGACCTGAAAAATTAGCACCGCGGCCTAAAACAAAATATGTGCAGAAATTGGTCATGCAGGCAGTGGCTTGAAAAAATTGAGCAGCGGCCTGTCTGGAACAGAAAAAAGTGAAACATCAATTTCAATTAAAGGGCCGCGGCCTGAATTTTTTGGGCCACGACCTATCTTCAATTTCTTCAATTCTTGACCTTAGATAGCTTGTACGTTGTCGCCACTTCAACATTTCAATCCCGAAAGCCTGGAATACTCCTAAAACTTCAATTTAACTACACTTTCCATCAAAATGTCATATTTAGCATCATAAAATGCACTGTAGAAAATATGTTGTAGAGTCACGAAACTAAGTTAAAACTACTAAAAATGCTATCATAACACCATCTAAGCATGGAAAAACTTATCAAATATTAATATAAAAATGACCTTATAAAATTCCCCCACACTTGAATATTGCTAGTCCCTTAGCAAAACACTAAAATAACAAAACTAAAAATAAAACAAACTAATCTAGACTCACTAAACAAAGGTCTTGTCAAAAGTTTGAATGTCTCTGAGAATCACACAAATAAGTAATGCCAAAACAATTCAGATTTTCATACTCTTTAGAATTTCAACTCCATATGTAATTCACCATTTAATTTTAAAAAAAAAATTCACTAAGCCCTTAATCACAACACCAACTCAAATGCATCAAATTTAATCCATACTTGCCAAATCATTTTATTTTAAATCAGTCCCTATATACCAAAATGTTTTTCAATGAAAAGCATCCACTCCATAGACATTAACCAATCATTCTCCACTAATATAAACACACAATGATAAAAAATAAAAAGGTCTTTGTAGGCTTGTAATGTAAGGGTAAGGTTAAGGGTAGTTGAGAAAGATACATTTAAGCTCAAATCACACCATAGCATACATCAATTCCATTCTTTGAACTTGCCCCAAATTTTCCATACAATTCAAGAAATACCTATTTTTTTTCTTAATCTTCTTTCCATAATGATCTCACTATTTCCCCCACACTTATACTTTTGCAAAATTTGCATATATGATTTTTTTTCATTGCAAATCATTTTTTTTTTGTTTTCATAATATTTCAAGAAGAGAAATAGAGATCATACACAAATTACAACCAAACAAATAACCCATAAGTATTTCTTTTTTTCTTTCTTTCAAATCATCCCACAAAATAAAAAATCATATATATAACCATGGTGCAATGGGTTACAAAAGGATTTTTTTTTCAATGAGGTATAGGGTCAAAAATTTTGGTTCATAGAAGAAAAGTAATAGTCGTAATGACTCAAACATGGGAAACTAGGGATTATCATATAATAGGTTGGCTTGAACGGCTAAAACGATCCAAAGAACTGCCTTAATCATCTTCCTAATCATGTGTACTTATGATTTCGCCTCAAACAATTGATCAATGATTTCTAGAGTTGTTTGGACTTCAAATTTTTTTTTCTTTCAAACAAGCATAAATCTTTTCCAATACATTTAAGTGGTGAATTCAATCGTGCATAGAGTGAAAAACAACATAAATCAAAATAGAAATTCACATAGGAGTCAAGCACACAAATCATACAAAATTCTTCATTGTCTAACATCACTTTAAGTACAATTAAAAGTTTCATCATCGACCAATGCTCTCAACAAGACCAACACAACTGAACTAAACAAAATAAAAAAAAAAAATACAAAAACAGAAAAAATAAAACCAACAACAGACAAAATGAAATTGTTCCCTTCCCCCACACTTAAACAATACATTTTCCTCAATGAAAATAAAATGAAAGATAAGGAAAAGAAAACTCCCTCAAGTACGCTTTGTTTAACGTCGTTAGCTCGACTGAATGATGTGGTCATGATTGTTATGGTGGGTCATTTAACAGAACATTCTTCCTCTTGTACTTATCAATAGAATTAAACTTATCAAACTGTATAACTTCACCATCAAATTCTATTGTAAGTACCCATGCTTTGACATCCATCTTTGTACTTGTAATCAGTAGGAATGGGCTACCAAATTGAACCTGCACCCAAGCATCTTCAACTACCCCTAGTGGATAAGCATTAGTGCAATTAGCCAATCGAATAATAACACTAGTTTCTTTTAATAACCCTAGATCTAAAGAAGCAAATATAGAAGAAGAAATAACATCAATAGGTGCTCCTAAATCTATCATACAATGATCAAACCTACTTTTACTTATAGAGAATGGATTTATAAACATCCCAAGGTCATGACACTTGGGTAGCAACTTCCTTTGAAGAATAACAGAAACATTCTCCCCCACACTTATCTTTTTATCACCTTTCAACTTCCTTTTATTTGTGGACAACTCCTTAGGAAGCTTAGCATATGGTGGTACTTGCTTAATGGTTGGATGGAGCGAAATATTGATTTTAAGGATCACCTTATTTTCCTCCTCATTCTTAAATTTTGTCAATCTATTCGGAAAAGGAGGAATAGGGACATAGGATCTGACAGTTGGTTTGTGTAGCATGTTCTGTGGTGATGGACCAACTGACGTGAAAGTTTCGATCTCCGGTGGAGAAAATGATTCTGGGGTTGAATTGTTGACTTCTTGAGTTGGAATTGGATCAAATGTTATCTCTGGATGAGGTGGCATTTCAAGTTGTGGACCACTTTGAAGAGTTAGGGTACCATCATTCTCTATTGGATTACTCTCTAATTCTGTGGGTAATTCTCCAATATTCTCAACCTCAAGATTATTCAATGATGTAACAATTTTTCCCATAGTACTCTCCAAATTCTTGAGGGACACTTCTGTACTCTGAAGAATAACTTGGGTCTGCATAGTTGAAGCCAACAATTTGTTAGCATATCTGAAATTAATGGCTCCTGATCTTGTGACATTCCTGTAGGAGGTTGTTGAGGAAAAGGCACATAAGCCTGCTCTGACATCTGTTGAAGTTGGAGAGTGCTGGCATCCAATGGATTGATGAGATCTCCAATTGATGGATCTGAATATTGTGGGGGTGAACTCATTATATTCTGATTGAGAGTAGTAATTTGGCTCAACATATTGATTTCCACCATAGAAAGTATGAGAATACTCCTGCCTTTGTGAATTGTAATGGCTAGAATAGGAGTCATATCTATTCATTTGAGGATCATAACAGTGTTGATAGTACATTTCCATGTCTCAAACCAAGTTTAATGCAAGCCCTAAAAACATCAACCACAACTAATAGACCAAGTTAGTAAAAAGAGAAAAAAAATGAATAACAAATTAAATAAAATAGTCCTCGACAACGGCGCCAAAAATTTGATGGGTGCGTATGCCGTATCAAATTTAATTATTGATTTTATTAATTCCTTATACCAACTACTTCAGTATAGTGATAAATAAGGGTCGAACCCACGAGGACTACTATTCAATTTATTATTCAAAAGATAAAACTTAATAAAGAAGGGGATTTTGATTTTTAACTCAAAATTAAATAACATAAACTAGAATGCAAATAAAGATTGATATTACGATATTAAGAAACAGTTAAAGGTTAATCTCCACCCTCAACAATTATTCCTAATCACTAGTAATAAATATTATTCCAATTTATCAATTAAACTATTAACCCCGCAGATAACGCTGAAGCAGACAATTATCGTAGTCTCCCTATTATAAGTAATCAAGGCGAAGCACTCAATAATTAACTCTTTTTATCTAAGTAATAAATCTATGAAGCATACAATCTATTTAACTTAGATAAAGCATTAAGTCCTATGGAAACAAGTTAATCTAGGCAATAAATTAATGAAGCATATAATTCATTTAACCTAGGTTCTATTTTTCATCACAATCAACAATTCTTTTGACATCACTATCAATTGCAATTTATCACTTACACTTAGAATCCTAAACTATTACGTGAGTAGAAATTCTAAGATGACAATTGAATAATGTAAAACCTTAATTAGTTGGCCACCTAACAAGAAATCACAAAATTCAATTAGAAAAATAGAAACGAATTACTATAGAGAGAAATTAAAGAATAATATTCATTATCAACAATCAAGAATTCATGTCTTGGGTTTTGAATTAACCCTTAACCTAAAAAGAACCTACTCCATAATAGTAATCATAATCACAGACATAATTATAATTAAAATTAAAGAGATTAAGGGAAGAAAAGAAATTAGATTGATGAACAATAGTGTTGTAGTCTTCTCTCCATCCCTTTTTGAGTCTTTTTCTCCTAAACCGTAATAAAAAACCTCCTCTAAAATTAACCCTAATAATCTTTTATAGTCTCAATTAAATTCTAATTCGAAAGTAATTAAAAATTTGAGAATGACGTCGCAGGCCGCGGCCTGCAAAATTCATGCCGCGGCCTAAAACAAAATATGTGCAGAAATTGGTCACGCAGGCAGCGGCTTGAAAAAACTGAGCATCAACCTGACTCACTAGGCAGCGGCCTGAAAAAACTGAGCAGCGGCCTGTCTAGAACATAAAAAACTGAAACGTCAATTTCAATTAAAGGGCCGCGACCTGAATTTTTTGGCCCGCGGCCTGTCTTCCATTTCTCCAATTCTTGACCTTAGATAGCTTGTACGTTGCTGCCACTTCAACAATTCAATCCCGAAAGCCTGGAATACTCCTAAAACTTCATTTTAACTACACTTTCCATCAAAATGTCAGATTTATCATCATAAAATACAATGTAAAAAATGTGTTGTAGAGTCACGAAACTAAGTTAAAATTACTAAAAATGCTATCATAACACCATCTAAGCATGAAAAAACTTATCAAATATTAATATAAAAATGACCTTATCACATGGTGTGAAAAACAAAAAAGCAAAATAAATGCAGGAACTGCAGTCAAAGTGGACATATCACAAAGACTTCCAGAGACCCTCGAAAGAAAGATTAGATTTTGACTTAGAAAATCATTCATTATTGCATCATTAAAAAAATGAAAAGTTGATGATTTTGACTTAGAATTTGTTTTGGTTTATTTCCTTCATGTTATACTACTTCAAAAATTACTGATGATTTTCCTAATGTATACAATGTTGATGACCTTTATAACTTTATTATTTAATTAAGTTGTTTTATATTTTTCTTAGGAGATTTTAGGGTTTCTTTATATGTTGATAATAAGGATTGTGGGTTACTTATGAGTTTCAAGGCTGCCTAAGTAGTTCATGGGTTGAATTTTTTTTGGTAATAATATGGATTGTGAGTTGCTTAATAGGTTGATTAAAGATTGAATGATATGTTTCTTATGTTCCTATATAGGGTTGCATTAGAATTTTAATGATTTATTTTCATGTTGCTATATAGGGTTGCTTAAAATGTACATTTATATGTTGCTTTTGGAGATTATGGTTGCTTTAAGGATTACTAAAAATTAGTGATAATAAGGATTGCGGGTTGATGAATAGGTGTATTGATTGATTCTTTCGTCAACTTATAAGGAGTAATAAATAAAGAGTTTTTTTGTGTGTAAAATCCTAAGTGGAATATTTGTTGTGAATAATGAACCAAAGTCATAGAAATAAGTGCAGTAATAAGTGAAAGAGATGTTGGTAATAGATTACCGAGTACGCAACAGAATGCACGGTGGTGGGCCTAGGGAATAACAAAACATTATTTTATTTAAAGCATATTTTAAATTAAGGATCAATCAATATACATACACTAATTCAAACACACATAGAAGAAGAAGAAGAAGAAGAAGAAGAAGAAGAAGAAGAAGAAGAAGAAGAAGAAGAAGAAGGAACCTACCAGTTGAAGCCTTTCAAGTGTCATTGCTTACTTCTTGTATAATTAAACGATCATCAAATCCAAAAGCTTTGACATAAACTCAAACCAAGATCTTCCAAGTCGTTCTCTACAATTCAAGACGTGTGGGCACATAGAGAAATTGTGGGTGATTTTTGTGATTCGCAAGAAGTTCTCAACACATGCGATTTTGGAATAGCCTCTGAGAAAATAAGTTTTCAGGTTTAGAGAAAATAATACTATATTTTTTCTCTCTCTGAAAAATCTGAGAAAAGCTACTAGAAACTTTTTCTAACTTATTATTTATATAAATGAATTAAATAAAATTTAAAACATTTTCATTATTAAGATAATATTTAAATAAATAAAATTACCAAAGACTAAGTCATATACTCAGTTACATGCCAATTATAGGGCATGGTGTGTGATACATGCCAATTTCAAGGCATTTGTCTTAACCAGATTTATTTTAATTATATATAATAATCCATTTATTCAAAAGTTATATTTCATAAAATATCCAATAACTTATAACACAAGAACCAATTCAAATCCAATATGAATTATTAGATTTATCTTTCATATTTAAATAAAAAAAACATAACTAATTCAAAATTAATTATTTTATAAATTAATTTAAAAAATTAATAATTAATTAATTAATATCAATTATCATATAATTACATAGTTTCCCGAAGAACAATTTTCTTCCAAATATGCCCTTTTCCAATTTTAATCCTGTTTCAACTCTTGCCTTGAACTGTGTCGAAAGAGTCTGTTAAGAGACCTATGATTCTAAGCTCCAATAAATTTAGAGTATTAATTAAAACTCTTTAATATAATAACCTTATATATTATTCTCAATATTATTCCACTAAAAATATGAGAATGAACTCTTGCAATTATAGACAATTCATTAACTGAGTACTTTGTAATAAAGCGTCAATTGATATAATCATTATATACAATTTAATCCTTTATTAATGGCTCATAATTAAAGCAAGGATAATTTGTTCGTTTGACCTCTTTAATTATCTCTTAATATCCTTAAGTACCATTGGCCTTACTAGTGAATAGTTAATTCATAATGTGATTTATGAATTCGAGCTCAATAACCATTCAATTCCAAAAGCCAACCCTTAAGGGATCCATTATTCAAATCCATATAGGAAAGGCATAGATTCAATATCTATATATTATGTCTCCAACCATCTACACCAATGAATCCCCAAAACAAAAGATTTCAGCCTGATCATTTTGATAAACCATAATGAGTGAATCAAATGATATAAACAGGAGTTCATAGTAACTTTAGGATATAGATCAATTTGTTTATGACCATCTATTGATATGTTTAATTGATATTTAATGATGAAACGACATTAATTAAGCATTAATAACATAGCAGGTCCAATTCTATATAATCTCATTATATAAAGCACCTCCACTAAGATGTCTCACCACATCAGTAATCTGGATCTAGATTACATGTATTCATAATACTAATGAACCGTATTAACAATATTTAATCTAAATATTCCAAATAACTTTGTTTTACTGTGAACTATTTAAATTCATTTCCCTCAATCTATCATCTCATACCAATACAAAATTGAGGTCACATTGATGAATTTGATAATTTTATGATATTTAAATAATATTATCCAAAAATTAATATAAAACATTCAATATATGAAACAATTCATTTTATTTATTTATTACATAAAAACATTGTCCATTACATATGCTTTAAGGGAACCATTCCCAACAAGAGACACGGGTTTATAGTGGTTTGGCCCAAAAAATATGACCTACGTCCACTTTAGTTAGTTGTATTTATGATGAACTTTGAACTAGCAAGAATAGTTGCATTGAGTTTTGATTCTATTATTAAGGTAGTTACAACAATGGAGAGTGAAGGTTCTCTTGAGGAAGAACAATTTCTGCTTTACTAATCAACCCTTTTACATTTTGGTTTGTAGTATTTGTAGCCTTGGAAATGAGAAGAGCTGACGGTGGCAAGTTGTTTCCTGATCTGGCTAATTTTTGAGACACTCGAATGAATACCAAATTTCTATACCCTTCACATATGGAAATCCCTTGCGTGAGGAAGTTGGTTGCGCATTTTTGTGCTAAGGAAGGCTCGGGTGGTGAGGGCCACCTGCAAGCAGTGATGGTCACCAACGACCGACGAGGGCCACTGTTGCGATCAATTTAATATTTGATTTTAAATACACAAGTACACGTAATCACACAAGTAATATAATGATAAGTAAATCGTCTCCACAGGGATTGCAAATTAAAAAAATTAAGCATAACAATTACTAAACAATTTTAGAAAATTAAAAGTCAAGTGGGTTGTTTACAGGCTAAGCAAAATATTAAAATAAAATGGAAATATTAAAATTAAAAACTGAACTGAACAAGAAAATTGAGAGAAATATATGGATTGCAAAATGGACTTGAATTATTGAATTCCCCTATATTATTCATCCTGAACAACTTGCGGACAGATTGCTGCAGCAATATTCTAGCAAAACTCTCAGGTTAACAAGAATTCATTTAAACACTCATAAAACTTTCCCAAATTTTATGAAATTAATTCTTCTACCTAATTAAACATATTCCTATGCAAAATTAGATTTAAGAATGCAAATCAAAGTTTAATTTTCAAAAGTTACACAAGGCAAATAACATATCCCTATGTTACTTACTAACATAACCTAACCTAGATTATGACTTGTGTCATCCAAGTTTTTCCCATTACATTTAATCTTTCCAGCATTAAACATAATTAAATAACTTGCCATTGCTGGCCAAACAACAACAAGAAATTAATGTAAGCACACTTGAATGAACAAAGGAGATTTTACTAGAATAAAGTGCAAGAAATTTATAGACTATAACATAGGGTTTATCAACAATTCAAGCCACCTAAAAATTAGTTCATGGCTGAGTTCATAGACATTAATTCACAATCAAAACAGCCCATAATATTTAGATTTAGAATCCAACTCAGAAATTAATAAAATAAAGTTTAGGAAAAGAAGAAAGAACAAATCCAAAATGATGCTTGAGCTTTCTATGCTTGTTCTCCTTCTTCCTTGTTGGTCTTCTCAGCTTTTCTCCTCTATTTTTTTTCTGGTTTTCTTTTTTGCCAAAAATGGCTGCTGGGTACTTGTTACAGCTGAAGCACTCTTTTGGGTATGTTAGGTTTTCTCTTCTCCTTCCAAAAGTACCATCTTGCCCCTCTTTTCTCTCCCAAAACATAAAGTCTTCCTTCTCTTTTGTCCTTTTCTCCAATATGCTGACTATTTCCTTCCACCCTTACCACCTCAGCCAAAATGTAAGCTTGCCCATTGACTGCCACGTGTTACATGTGCCCCAAAATCTGCCTGATCAAAATGCTTCAATTTTGCTACAGCAAACCTGAATATTCAGCCATCAACAACATAATTTCATCAAAATAGACTCATATGCTAGCTCATTCCTTTGTCCAAATATTTATCCATGAAATTATTATCTTTAACCCACTAGCTATTAAAAACTAAACAAAAAAATAATTAAACTTAATCAAGATAATAAAAACAACAAAGATTGCTACAAAAGCTAAAAATAAACTAACATCACCCATACTTTTCACAATTATAAGATCAAAAGTACATGAAATAACTCTTTATTCAAGAGTTCTCAGCCACCAGCGACCGGCTAGGGCCATTAGCAATGAAGGACTAGCTAGGATTCCCTCGTCCTTGTGACCAACAACAATCTGGTGTGAATGTCGATAAGGCCTAAACAAGTGAGGGTCGATTGACTCGTGCACTTTGAGATATAGACTCTTGTTGATGAAGTCCAATTTGTCTAAGTGTTGTGGGATTGATGAGGGTCACTCCCTCGACGAAGGACAACGTCTACGGAATCTTACCACATCAAAATCTATCTTGACACATCATCATCTACGTGGGCCGCCATGTGGCAATACAAAAATTGGGTATAACATTTTCCCCCAAGTCAGGTTTCACATGGGTGTGAGGCTGACCTGAATTAGCGAGGTGTGATCCACTCACTCTTGTCTTTTACTGTGCGGCATCCGGGCTGTCCAGACTAGCGATTCTTGGGTAGTTGAAATCGTCGGGTGGAAAGGACGAAGTTAAAGCTCTTTAGAAGGATATTGGCCCCGCCCATAATCAGGAGGAAGTCTGTAACACCCTACTAATTTAGGACCATTACACTGTGAGTTTAAAGTAGTGATAAACTCGTTAAGCGACTCATTTAAACTCAAAATTATAATTAAAGCTAATCAAAGGTGTAGGTATTAAAAATTTTGGTCAAAGATATAAACTTTTCATTGAAACTTTAAATAATTACATGTGATCCCAAAACGAGTTTTAAATGAAAAGAAGTTACAACAAAAGCTACAAAAGTAGCCGGCCTAAGCGGTAAAATCAGACTCATAACCTAATTCCCTCAAAATAACTCGACCATGGTGGTTGAGCTGACCGAATATGTACGCGCTGCTCCAAAGCCCTCCAACTCATGGCCTGTCTACCTTTAGCTTGGCCTTACCTGCACCATAGAGCACTCGTTAGCCAAGGCATAGCAAGAAAACCCCACATGGCATAAGAAATATCTGATTAATCATAAGCAATAAACAACATGCTTCACAGATAATAAATGCATTCATTCCAGTCATATGAATCATAAACACATTTCAAAATTTACAAGTATGCTCATTTCAAACACATGAACCATTTACACGGCCCAACCAAGCATCCTTGCCGAACAATCCAAACGATCAAGGTGCGCATCCCAGAACAATCTTACGGTCCATGTCGAGCGAGTGCGGACTGCACCCTCAAATTGACCCCTTTTTCACGACCCATGCTAAGCATGCTTGCCGACCTACCCACGTTACACACGATTTTTGAAAGTAGATTTTACCGATCATCCACATATATATCAATGCTAACATATGTAGCAAACAACCTACTCTATGTTCATATGCCAACTTTATTGTAACGTCCCAATTTCCCTGATAAGGCTTAGTGCCTTGATAAGGGGGCCAGGAGGGCAATAATTGATTTAATTATGTATTATGTGATTATATGCATGATTACATGAATTAAGTGAGTTATATTATAATATGACTATATTTGCATGTTTAGGTGCATGAAGCATGCATGTGGGCCCGTTTCTTATTAGAAGGGCATTTTCGTGATTTTGACCCGTTGAGGGCATATTTGAATATATATATATATATGTGTGTGTTTTATTGATTGAGACCTCATTATTATGTGGATATATTTGGGTTATTCAGCACGAGGCGATCCTAGGGAGCAAGTTAGCGGTTTAGTCATAACGGGGTCAAATACTCGGCTTGGGGTGAGCCTAGGGTATTTTGGTAATTTAGTACATTACCAAGACTTTTCGGGTAATGGGAAATTATTTGGTGATTATTTGAAGATATTGGGAGTAACAAGAAACTATGAGGCGTTAATTGAGATTAGCAGGAAAGGTGGCAAATGACGATATTGCCCTTGAGGGCATTAGCGAGCGAGGACATAAGCAAGGGGCATTTTAGTCTTTGTGCCAAAGTAGTGACTTAGTCACTAGATTGCTTCAGTAGTAGGGAACTGAAAAACACTCATCTTACTCTCATGTTTCTCCCTCTCTCTCTCTCTCCCTCCCTTGGTGTGCTTTAGAGCTTTTTGATTTTTTATTGAAGTCAAGCTTGGATTTGGTGGATATTGAAGTTTGGAGCTGGGGGGATTGAATCAAGGCCCAGTTTAAAGTTGTAATTTGTAGTGAGGGTAAATAATTCTCTTTTTTTTTTTTATTGAATTTTAAGTTGGGGTTTTAAGGTTCTTGAGTTCTTAAACTCAAGGGTTGAATTTTGGGTTTTAGTGATGTTTTGGCTTGGTTTCCAGGTTTATAGGTTGTTTATGACGTTTGGTAATGTTTGTGGGCTTGGTTTTGGTTTGGAACTGTGATGAATTTGTAGGGTTTTGGCTCAGAGAGAAAAGTTGAAAGACTGGGTTCACGGGGTTGTGCTGCGGTGTCGTTCTTGGAGTGCCATAACTCGCATGAACCTAGAGGCAAGGGTGGTTCCCTTAATTATCTTGGCGTGGTGGCGCGTGTCCCTGGGATTTTAGGCTGGGGGGCTCTCTGACTTGAGGCGCGCAGTGACCCTTGAGGGGTGCGCCACGACGCTTGTTGCAAAAATTGGCCATAAGAGGTTTGTGAGTGTGAGGACTTAAACCTAAGGGCTCAGGAAGGATTCTACTACTCAGTTTTGTAGAGTTCGAGGTCCCGGAGACTAGGACTCGGTCCAGAAGTATTTATTTACTCGATATTGATGGATATCACTTATTATGGTTGTGACTAGGGTATCACTAGGGCTTGGGACAGGATCTTGCTCGTGGAGTCATTGTTAATTAACTTGTGCTTGGACTAAAGGTAAGAAAACTATACCCAATATGTGATATATGTGATTAGGGCTTGGCTCGGTTGTTAAATATTGATATAATTAGGGCTCGGTCCCCTGTGAATGATCATGATTATGATTATGTCTGTGATTGTTTGATTAAGCATGCTTAAATGCTCAGTATCTGGATAATTGTTAAATGATGTATGCTTGTTTGCATTATCTGATTGAACGCATTGACTTATAAGTCAAGGGCGACGGTAGTGCGGCAAGCGCTGGTCGAAAGCATTGACTCATAAGTCAAGGGTGGCAATAGCACGTGGAGCACATGCCGATATGGTTAGGCCTAATTAGGAGCGTGATATACACTTGACCGACCCTATGGTCATTGAAAAATTAAAGTGCCAGGTATGCTGAGCTAGCTCTAGGGCTGGTTATATAGAGGATAGGGCAATGGGCCTTGGGGGTGACTCTATAGTCCCATATCCTAGGACAATAGACCCTCGATGTGACTTTATAGTCAAGTATCTAGGGCAGCGGCCCCGGTGTGAATCTATGGTAACGTATTTAGGGCAGCAGGCCCCTGTGTGACACTATAGTGACTTATTTGAATAGAATGCATGCATAAGTAGGGTTATTACTGCTATGCATGCTACTTATGCTTCTGAAAAAATGTTGTTAACTGCCTATGAGCATGTTAAAGTTTTATTATTGAGCCTCGACTCATGGGTGCTTTGTGGTGCAGGTAAGGGAAAAGGGAAGTTGGACAAGCCATGAGTTGGAGAGCTTCGGTGGCGACGTGTACATATGAGGCTGTTCGACCATCACGACCGGGGTTTCTCAGAGGAACTAGGGTAAAACCTTATTTTGCCGCTTATGTTGGCTTGTTGTAAGTTTTGAGTTGTAATTAACCTTTTAAATGTTTATCTTGGAATCCCGTGTATGAACATAAACATTTTATTGATATGGTTATTCCTTTTGACCATAATTTTTAACCCAAAACCGTTAATCGCGTTTAGTCACACGTTTATGGCCAAGGTACTCTATTAGGGAGTCTAGCACTATTTAAAATACATAGCATGACAGTCATGACTATCCAGAGCTTTAAATTTATTACCTCGAGTCCTGTGTTGCAAAAAAAATGACCTTGAGCACGATTGTAACGACCAAAAATCTCTAATAGAATTAAGTGTATGGATTAGTGTGCCAGGAGGACATGTATGGTAATTATGTGTTGACTAATTGTATTATGTGATTTATATGCTTATGTAATTAATATGCACGATTATGTGTATTAAATGTGTTTAAAGACCCACTTTTGTTAAAAATGGGCATTTTCATAATTTTGACCCGTTGAGGGTAAAATTGTAATTTTATATGATATGTGCTTGAGACCAAATTATTTTGTGGATATATTTGTGATATTCAGCATGAGTTGATCCTTTTGAGCAATTTAAGAGAAAAATCACAATGGGGATAAATGCCCAGCTCGAGGTGAGCCAAGGGGTATTTTGGTAATTTCGTATATATTTTGGGATAATTGGTAAAGTGAAATTAATTGGTAGAATTATTATGTTTGATGGATTAGTTGTTAAACTGGGAATTAGTGGTGTAATTTGAGGTTTAGTAGGAATTATAGGAAAATGACCATTTTTCCCTTGAGGTGTGTTAAGAAAGGAGTTTGTGGGGAGGGGTATGTTGATCTTTTCGCCATGGGATAGAAAAAATTTGGTTAAGTGTGTAGGCATCCATTCACGTTCAAGCACAATCACCTTCCAATTTTGAGTCACTTTCAAGAACACTCTCAAGGTCACTAAACTCAAGAATTGGTCCAAGCTTGGATTGAGGAATTTCCCCAAGAGAATTGAAGCTGTTGGAAGGATTAGGAGCTTACCAAGACAAATCTATACCTAATATTTTTGAAATTTTAGAGGTAAATCTCTCTCTCTCTCTCTCTCTTTGTTCAACTTTGTGTACTTGAGGAAATGTTAGGAATTTTAGGTGTAGTTTTGGATTTGGGTAAGTTGTGTTGTTCAGAGGAGTTGGGTAGGCTTAGAATCCTTTTTAGAATTGATTTAAGGTTCAAAATCGAATTGGAATTTACAGAATTTTGTTTGGAATTCTCGGATTTGGATGGTAAGAGCTTGATTTCAAAGCTCAAATTACAAAATTTGGTATCTTGGTGTTTTAATAATGTTTTGCTATTATTTTTGGGTTGTAAAACTTGTTTGTGGTTGTTTTGGTGTTAAAAATAAATTGGAAAACATATTGGGACCAAGTTTTCGGTCGAAATTTGTAGGGAGAAGTTGTAACTTATGAATTGGGGAAGAACACAAAAATCTGGGCTCGTTTTTGGATTTCTGGCGACCTAGCACGACCGCGCTAGTGTCCCAGAAAGTAAGAAATTTTGAATTCGATTTCAGGTTTCAGAGCTAGTGGCGCGACCTTACTAGTGCCCCATAAAGATAGATTTTCTGAGTTTTTAGAGATAAGGCTCGGGGTTCCGAGGGTCTGTTTTGAGGGCCCACTAGGGGGCTTGAGGGATGTTTCTAGTACCCCATTAATTGGGAATAATGCTTCCAAGAGTTAGGGTCTGAATTGGAACTGAGGATTTGAATTTTATCCCTAATAAGCGTATCATTTATGTTGTGACTAGGGTTCTACGGGGCTCGGGAAAGGATCGCACTTGAGGTCGCTCCGTCTTTAGCACAGGTTTCGAGGTAAGAAAACTGACATATGCACATAGAGCAGACTGGTTGCTATGTGTAACATGCCGGCCTTGATGGCATGTTACAAGCTAGGATGGCGCTCGGTCAGATGCGCACGCGAGGGTGCAGGCTGGTGAGCATGCTGATGCCTAGTTTGTACGGCAGTGGCATTTTCGTAAATATCTTCAATATTGTCCGAAAATGGACGGGACTTGGTAGGTTCCATATTGAAGGGTCAATGAACGCAATGGTATGATCGGATTTGGGAGATTCGGAGAATTGGCGAGCTGGAAGCCAAATATGTCTCCCAAGCGAAAATCATATATGTTCCTGGTAGAAGGGTAAAAGCTCAGAAGGCTCTTTGTAGGGGGAGCACCTGGTGTCAGCTCTCCACCACCCCCTGGCGCAGGTGCGTCAAGTGAGCTACTACTAGTTGGTAGGACTAGTAGGGCGGGCATATGAGGACCACGAGGGGACTCATATGTCTCCATGGGTAGGAGTAGGAGTACTCATGGACATTACCGGGCCGCCCCGGTAGTGCATCGAAGTGTGCTGCCAGAGGTTTAAAGGTACGGTTCCCTTGGCTTGCCGGGATGCCGCTTGCATGGAATGTGACCCAAACCTTCGAGAGATGTCATGGTTCGTCATGGCCATGAATCTCAACACGAGATGGCACGGGAAGTCATTCGTGGGACTTGTTAGCATGCAAGCATTGCAGGGTGCACTATGCTTGAGTAGGACAGAGGTCCAGTGTGTGCTACTAGTCTGGCAGCCAGTCTCGAGGGCCTACCAACATGCATGATCGTATGGTGCCTTGAGTATTGGACCATGGACGTATGGGAGTCCTTGGTCTGTGACGTGAACTAATCGGATAGTATCGAATGGGACATGATAGGAGGTGTTGGCACGTCAGCTTGGTGTTGGCTCTTAGCCACACATGCTACCTTGACTTCCGAATGTCTGGGTGAGCATCGGTGTTGGGATTTTCCTTGCCATAGTGAGAACCTATGGACAGTGTGAGTGTCTTGGCTGGATAACCTTGATGCCTGATTGCACTCATAGATGCTTGAGAGAATGACTCAGCGAGAGTTGTTCGAGAGACGGAAGTGTGTAGAGGCACACGGTCGCGCGAAAAATGTGCCCATTGTTATTCAAATGGTTGGAAGGCTGACCTTGGCTCATAGGAGTTAAGGTGCCGCATGGGCATTTCCGCTGTCAAAATGTCAGCCCGTGACAGTTGGTATCAGAGCCAGGTTCATCTCAAGTTGGGGTGAACCTGGTTGGCCCATCCTAGAAAGGATGTAGGCGTGCTGAAGGACCATAAGGGTCTGGATGCTTGGACAGATATCTTGAGCCTTTTAGTCACCTAGAAAGGATCAGTAGGCTGAGACGGGATGAGACTTGGTTGCTCTTCTTCGTGGGAATACCGGACATCCTAGATAGGGGACAAGTTATGGTTGCTTCGAATCAGAAAGTTCAGTGATGCTAGAAAAACAACAACCACGTGCAATTGTGGAGAGGTGCTACAAAAGTGTTAGAACTCATTGACATGAGACAAGGTTTAATCGAGAGGTCAAGGTTTTATGCTTGGTTCACTAGTTCAGGTTTGCCTGAGTGACAGTGTAAGTCGCGTGGAGCGCTGTTGTTGAAAAGGGAACTTGTACGCAAGAGTGGGTGAGCATAATAGTAGCCGTCAGATGCTTGTCAGTCACGACAGAAGTCGAGAGTGGATAGCTTTGGGAACTAGATAAAGTTGAGCATGGAATGCTTCAGTTGCTACTTGTGTGCCAAAGGGCATCACATGGAGACCAAGGTGGCAATGGCCGCGATTGTCAGAGGATAGTTGTACTTGGAAGTGTTTGCATGTTTACTTGTTCTGGTCCGGAGGGGAGGCACCGAGACAATTGAGTGGGATGTGTTGGCTCACAGAGATGTTATCTTGTGTGAGCAACACTAAGGCATTGTAAGATATGCTATGTTGTGGAATATATGCATCAAAGGCCAGCAGGGCCGAGTAGACCGCGCGCAGTGGTCAGAATAGTACTAGAGTTTCGAGAGCGCTGAAGGGCTGCGTCAGGGGAACTTAGTACTGAAAGAAGGCTTAAGGAGGCAGAGATGGTGCTTGAGTTTAAATGTCGGCCGGAGGGCCTTGCTATTGGGATTTAGTGACCATAGAAGCCGAGAGAAGCTGCTCGGAGGGGCGATATGCTAGTATAGAGCAGATGGATAGCTATGTGGACAGTGCAGGCATAGGGGAATCGACAGTGGTGCAACACGAAGTAGTTGACTCGAGAGTCACATCCTACGGGATGCACTTCTAGATTTGTTGTGTGCATGAAAACTTGGGGTGGTCAAACTCTCTTGCATGTGGGCAAGTTGTCGAGGACGCCAACAGTTGAAGTGGGGGAGAGACCTTCACGTTTCAAACATCCAAATAGCAGACCAATGTTCCATTACGAAAGCATCGAGATGAGTTATCATGGAGATCGTTAGTTGTTTAGAATGTAAAAGTTAAGTAGACTCAGAGACAAAGACAGAGCCAGTTACCTAGGGTGAAAGTCGTCAAGACTCAGGTACTAAGGTAACATCAGTGCAACGTTTGCCTAGGGTGAAAGTCGTCAGGACTCAGGTACTAAGGTAACATCAGTGCAATGTTTGCCTAGGGTGAAAGTCAACAGGACTCAAGTACTAAGGCAACGTAGAGATATCAAGGGGTGAAGAGTCAGAATGGCCGAGACATTAGTAGAAAATCATCTTCAAAAGTGATAAATGGAACGAGGGACCGCATGAGAAAAGCGGTTAGCTTGCGAGCTATACCTTGAGAGGTACACCTCGAGTAGAGATGTTATTCCCAAGTTGAAGTGGGGGAGCCCACTAATTCATATGTTCGAAGGGTCAGGGTACTTGTTCAGTTTTGGTGTGTGAATCTAAAGAGAAACACAACAACAGATGGGTTGTACAGTGCGAAGACATGCATGACTGATGCGAGTAGGTCAGGTGACCAATTGAAACTGCGGATAGGCAGTATGCATGGGCGTAGGCTGAGACCAAGATTGGGCAGGTTTTGCAGCATGTTATGGGACATGCTTAATGTTTTATGGGGACATGTGTTTATGGGAACACAAGCCGAATGATTCAGAGAACATATGCCGAAGGGATATAGCGGATTGGGACAACTTCAGACCTCAAGGGTGAGGTATAGTGCATTCAAGTTGATCAAGATTCAGCAGGCCGTCTAGAGTTAGGCAAGGTTGATTTGGGGGCAGAACTTGAGGCACGATTCTGAGAGTCAGCATGAGCACAAGCCAGAAGGCAGTGTAGTGGTTTCAAATGATGTCAGATCATTTACCACATTGTAGAAGCTCAGAGGAGCAGTGATGCTTATGGTCAAGAATGGCCATTTCGCATCAAGCCATGGGTATGCAGTAAGGCCGGAGGGACAAAAGTCTAGGAGAATACTTCGCAAAGTCTGTGTGCAAGGATGTACTAGATACTGCATAAAGGCTATAGTTGGCATGAGTGCCATGTTGAAGAGAGACATGCCTTCAATGGAAGGATGTTTCGCAGGTGTCGTTGGGAACGGTTGGTTTGCGAACCTCACCCTGTGGGGGTGCACCTTAATTTACTCCTTGTCAATAAGAGAGTAGGCATTGGAAAATTGGAGGGAAAGAAACAATCAAAAGATGTGTTGGCTTTGGGGTCAGTGTTCCAAGGGCTGCTTGGTTGACTGGAGGGACATCGTGATGGACTCGGAGGAGTTCATGTGTGCAAGGAGTATTCGAGTGCAGTGGCACTACTTCATGGGAGAATTCTGAATAGTGACGGTGGCATGGGGTCCTTGATCAAGTCCAAGGGTGGACGTGGGAGATCATCACCAAGTTAGTGGTTCTACAGTGGTAGAGGGACTAGTGCAGACTCAAGATTCGGAAGAAGCATGGAGTGAGCTTAGGAGTCGAGGCAGGAAGATTGGCCAGCAGTCTTTCGATGAGGGCATCGACAATTGAAGTGTGGGAGAGTGTAACATGCCGGCCTTGATGGCATGTTACAAGATAGGATGGCGCTCGGTCAGATGCGCACGCGAGGGTGCAGGCTGGTGAGCATGCTGATGCCTAGTTTGTACGGTAGTGGCATTTTCGTAAATATCTTCAATATTGCCCGGAAATGGTCGAGACTTGGTAGGTTCCATATTGAAGGGTCAATGAACGTAATGGTATGATCGGATTTGGGAGATTTGGAGAATTGGCGAGCTGGAAGCCAAATATGTCTCCCAAGCGAAAATCATATATGTTCATGGTAGAAGGGTAAAAGCTCAGAAGGCTCTTTGTAGGGGGAGCACCTGGTGTCAGCTCTCCACCACCCCCTGGCGCAGGTGCGTCAAGTGAGCTACTACTAGTTGGTAGGACTAGTAGGGCGGGCATATGAGGACCACGAGGGGACTCATATGTCTCCATGAGTAGAAGTACTCATGGACATTACCGGGCCGCCCCGGTAGTGCGTCGAAGTGTGCTGCCAGAGGTCTAAGGGTACAGTTCCCTTGGCTTGCCGGGATGCCGCCTGCATGGAACGTGGCCCAAACCTTCGAGAGATGTCGTGGTGTGCCATGGCCATGAATCTCGACACGAGATGGCACGGGAAGTCATTCGTGGGACATGTTACCATGCAAGCATTGCAGGGTGCACTATGCTTGAGTAGGACAGAGGTTCAGTGTGTGCTACTAGTCTGGCAGCCAGTCTCGAGGGCCTGCCAACATGCACGATGGTATGGTGCCTTGAGGATATGACCATGGACGTATGGGATTCCTTGGTCTGTGATGTGAACTAATCAGATAGTATCGAATGGGACATGATAGGAGGTGTTGGCACGTCAGCTTGGTGTTGGTTCTTAGCCACACATGCTACCTCGACTTCCGAATGTCTGGGTGAGCATCGGTGTTGGGATTTTCCTTGCCATAGTGAGAACCTATGGACAGTGTGAGTGTCTTGGCTAGATAGCCTTGATGCCTGAATGCACTCATAGATGCTTGAGAGCATGACTCAGCGAGAGTTGTTCGAGAGACGGAAGTGTGCAGAGGCATACGGTCGCGCGAAAAATGTGCCCATTGCTATTCGAATGGTTGGAAGGCTGACCTTGGCTCATAGGAGTCAAGGTGCTGCACGGGCATTTTCGCTGTCAAAATGTCAGCTCGTGACACTATGCATGTTAGCATTGAATTATATGTGAATGATTGGTATAATCTATACTCGACCATCGTGTTTAACGTGGGGCTGGTCAGCAAGCGTGTGTAACGCAGGCTGTGAAGGTGAGTCCAGTTTAAGGGTGCAGTTGCCACTTGCTCGGCATGGACCGTAGGCTTGGCGCCAGTGTATGCAACTCATTCAGTTGGGTCGTTCGACAATGCTATTTTCCTGGGCCATGTAAATGATTCATGTGACTGAAATGAGTATACTTGCAAATTGTGAAACATGTTTATGATTTATATGATTGGAATAAATGCACTTTGTATCTGTGAAGCATGTGTTTATTGCTTATAAATTATTGGATTATCATTATGCCATGCGAGGTTTTCTTGCTGGGCCTTGGCTCGCGAGTGCTCTATGGTGTAGGTTAGGGCAAGCTAGAGTTGGACGAACCATGAGTTGGAGGGCTTTGGAGCGGTGCGTACATATTCGACCTGCTTGGCCACCACTGTTAAAGTTATTTTGAGGAACTTAGAACAATTAGTTTGGTTTTGTCGCTTAGGTCGGCTATTTTTGTAATGCTTAATATTACTATTTTTTTTGTGTATAAACTTTTGGGATCCCAAGTATATATTCGAACCTTTTAATGAAAAGTTTAATTTCATTGACCAAATTTTTTAGTACCTAAACCGTATTTTAATTTAAATTACACTTTTGAGTCCAAATGACTCGCTTATCGAGTTAAGCACTCTTTTAAACACATGGTGTAACAGTCCTGGATTAGCAGGACATTACAACCATCATTTTCCCAAGCCTTGCAGAAATCCTAGTCACAACATAAATGGTATTCTCATTAAGAACTAAGTCTGAAAACAGGTTCCATGACTAATCCCTAGCTTTTGCGATCTCCAATTCCATCAAACTGGGCAATGGAATCATCCCCCGAGCCCCTGAGCCAATTTCCTAAAATCTAGAAGAATTGCACCATGAAACTGCACTGGTGCCGCGATGTCGACCCCCTGGTACCGCAGCAAGTAGAAGCGAATAGCTCACCTAAACCTGGTTTAGAGTCGCGACATTAGCCCTTGGCGCTGCATTGAAAACCCAGAAAATCTGGGTTTTTACTAGCGATTTCTCAAGCCCAAAACTCACATAAACTGACCTAAATCCTGTACCATCCCCAAAATTAAGCACCAAAGTAGACATAATAATTCATAAACACCTCAAATCAATACCCCATCATCAAATTCAAAGTTTAAAGAAGAATTGTCAAATTTAGGTTTCAAAAACCCATTTTCCTAATCTGAAAATTTAACCTCAAATCCATGACAACTACTAGAAGTCAAAGCTACATAACAAGTATTAAGATTATCACCAACCTAAGTCTATCCATTAACACAACACAACAACATTAAATCTGAAAATCAATCCACACCCCAAAAGTACATAAAAAACATGAAGAACACCAAGACTTGAAGAAAAATTTAGAGAAAGGTAACTTACCTCTCTGAAAAATGAAATCTCTAACTTGATTGAGGAAGATAAAAACTGCTAATCCGCTTTGAAAGCTTCAATTCCTACCAAAATTCTCAATCAATTAAAAGAATTGTGATGGGTGTCGTATGCCATATCAAATTTAAATGTTTATTTTATCAATCACTTATGCCAGCAACTTCAGTATAGAGGTAAATAAGGGTCGAACCCACGAGGAATATGATCAAATTATTATTCAAAATAAGAACTAAATAGAAATAAGATAGGGGTTTTAGTTTTAAAAACTGAAAACATAAAAATGAAATAATGAACAAATATTAAATAACTAAGGATAAAACGATATTAAAGAAATAGTCAAGCGTTACTCTCCACCTTCGATAGTCAATCTATAAACAATGAAAAATAATATTCCCTATTCTCAATTAAACTATTAACTCCGCAGATAACACTTAAGTAGTCAATTATCCCAATTTCCCTATTATAATTAATTAAAGCTAAGCGCTCTTAATTAATCCTTTATACCCATCAATAAACCCATTAAGCATGCAATCTATTTAACCTAGTAAAAATATTACACTCTACGGAAACAAGTTAATCTAGGGAACAAATTCATTAAGCATTCAATTCATTTAACCTAGGTTCTATTTTTCATCACAATCAAGATACCCGTCACAATACCCTAATAACAATTTATCACTCTACTTAGACTCCTAAACTATTAGGTGAATAGCAATCATAAGATAGTAGAATAATGCAAAACCCTAATTAGTTGGCCACCAAACAAGATCTCAAATATTCATAGCATTAAATTAGAAAAATAGAAACAATTTAATACAAGGGAATAGAAGGAATAAAATTTATGATTGCATTGAAGATCTCATGTATAGGGTTTTAAAATAACCCTCAACTACAAAGAAAACTACTCCATAATCACAAACATAAATATTTAATGAAAATAAAGGAGTTTTGAGAAGAAAGAAATACTAGATTGAAGAATGTAGATGATGATGTCTTTTGTCCTCCTCTGCTACTCTAGCCTCTAAAATTCGCAATCCAAATTTATTCTAAAAGTTCACCCTAATCCCTTTTATACACCATTAAAATTTACATTTGAAATTCAAAATGTAAGAAAAATTATATTGCAGGTCGCGACTAGTGATTCTTGGTGGCCGCGGCCACGAGACTATTCTGGTGCAAAATACGTGCTCTAGTCGTGGCCAGGAGTTTAAGGTGGTCGCGGCCAGTAATCTCTGACTCCTTGGCCGCGACCAGTGATTCTTGGTGGCAACGACCACATGCCTTTTTCTGCTCGTGTGCTTTTTCTTCGTAACTTTCAACTTTAAGCTCGAACCTCAGGTGTAGGGAGTTCTAAAACACTTCAAACTCATCCCAAACTAATTTTCTCAAGTCCTATTATTGCACATCAATTCCTATCCACAAAAGTACATCAAATTCATCAATAATACCTTATAAAATATTTTATGGCTTAAAAATGAAAAACTCGTAAAATAAAGCTAAGAACACCTAAAAACACTAGATAATTAACATTATCTAAATGCGAAGTGATAACAAATATAATATCCAAAATCCCTTCTCAAATTCCCCCACACTTACACTTTGCTAATCCCTTAGCAAAACAACTAATAAAAACTAAATACTAAACAAATAAAAACATAAGCAATAGTTTTGTCAAAAACGTTAATTGTCTAAAAAAATTGATCAAACAAATACTTCATAAGAAAAATTAGAATTCCACATTCCTCATAATTTCAACTCAATGCCTAGTCACCACTTAAACTTGATATATTTATGATTATGCACAATTAAACCTACCAAAACACAAACATTCGAATCAATTTATACATGCCAAAATTTGTTTTAAAGTCTCATATATAATAATATTTTCATGAAAAAATCGACTCCATAGACATTAACCAATTGTTCTCCACTAATGTAAACACACATAATCAAGAATCAAAAGGTCTTTAAAAGCTTGTAATGTAAGGCTAAGGTTGAAGGTAGATGAAAAATGAATATTTAAGCTTAATTCACACATAGCCTATATTTTTCTCTATTCTTTAGATCTTTCCATGAATTTCCCATTCAATTAAAAAAAAATACTTAATCTTTCCCTTTTCTCTTTCACATTGATCTTACTATTTCCCCCACACTTATACTTTTGCAAAATTTCTCTTTTTTTGTTTCTCAATATTTCTCAATGTAGATTTTTTTTCCAATTGAACTCATTCGGAGAAATAGTAGATCTTATATGTTCACATTATAATCCAACAAACCAATACAACTTCCATTTCTTACAATGCATAACCCAACTCACCAAAGTAAACTATGGTGTAATGGGTCACAAAAAGAGATAAAATTTTCAAGCTACAAAGGTATAGATATTGGCTTATAAAAGAAAAAGATTAGTCATTATGACTCAAAAATAGGAAACTAGGGTATTCAATTTCATAGGTAAGCTTGAAAGGCTTAAACAATCCAAAGAACATGCCTTAATCATCTTCCTAATTATGTGTACTTAGGATTTTGCCTCAAACAAATAATCAATGATTTCTAGAGTGGTCGAGACTATATATATAGATGATAGCATGCATAAATATCTCCAAACAATAGTGAAAAGGTAAATCTAATTGTACATGCATTATGTTTAAAAATCAAAGATCAAGCTTAAGTAATAACCAAACAAGAGTTAAGCACACAATTCTTGCATAATTCATCAATTTCCTAGAAGTAGTCTCATCTCAATCAGAAGTTTTATCATCAAAAAATGACTTTCAACACAACCATGCTTATGACAACCTAAAAAAAACTAAAGACAAGTAAATAACACAAACACAAATAACAACTAAAGAAGTAACAAATAAAAATAAAACAGGCAGTTTCCCTTCCCCCACACTTAATTTAGCATTGTCCTCAAGGCATATACTAAATAAAAAACAAAGCAAACTAAAAAGATAAGGGTAAGAAAACTCCCGCAAGTTTGCTTTGTTTAACGTCGTTAGCTCAACTGAATGCTGCTCTAAAGATCTTTATGTTGGGTGTTTCAATGAAGTCTCCTTCCCTTTGATCTTACCAGGAGAATCAAACACATTGAGTTTGATAACTTCACCATCAAATTCCATTGTCAGCGTTCCTGCTCTAACACCTAGCTTTGTATTTTTTGTCATCAAGAATAGTTTCCCAAATAAAACTGGTGTTGGATTGGGTATTGATGCATCCCACATTCCAAGTATATAGAAATCTGCTGGAAAGACACGTCCATCAACCTTCACTAGCACATCTTCAACTACCCCTAAGGGATAAGCATTAGTGCGAACGACCAGTTGAATAATTACTCCTGTCTCTTTTAGTGGCCCAAGATTTAAGGAAGCATATGTTGAATATGACACGACATTAAACGATGCTCCCAAATCTATCATACACCACTCAATCCTTTTATTCCCAATCATACAAGGAATTGTAAAGGTTCTAGGATCCTTGCATTTTGGTGGCAACTTCTTTTGGAGAACAACAGAGACGTTCTCCCCCACACTTATCTTCTCATCACCCTTCAATTTCTTCTTATTCGTGCACAAATCCTTCACAAATTTAGCATAACGTGACACTTGTTTAATAGCATCAAGTGATGGAATGTTTTCCTCAACTTTGCGAAAAGTCTCAAGAATTTCCTTGTCAGCTTCCTCTTTCTTAAACTTTTTCTGCGTTGATGTTTCATCATGGATGGAGTTGTCTACTACTTTCTTTTGAATTGGAGCTGTCGATGAAGGTTGTGTGGGTGGCTCATATTGTATACCACTTTGCAGTGTTATCGCACTTACATTTGCTCTTGGGATCCTCTCTGGCCGGGGAGGTAATTATTCAGAATTTT
Source organism: Humulus lupulus (assembly GCF_963169125.1). Lineage (NCBI taxonomy): Eukaryota > Viridiplantae > Streptophyta > Magnoliopsida > Rosales > Cannabaceae > Humulus > Humulus lupulus. The sequence continues at coordinate 61,215,415 of NC_084797.1, read as the reverse complement.
GAGCTTCAAGCTTGCTCAGAGATGTAGAAATATGTCCTATTGTGTTCTCCAAATTCTTGAGAGACGCTTGAGTACTCTGAAGAATTACTTGAGTTTGTATATTGGAAGCCACCAAAGTTTTAAGCATGTCTGATATTGATGGTTCCTGATCTTGTGGGACTCCAGTAGGAGGTTGTTGAGGACGGGGTGCATAGGCTTGTTGAGGCCTTTGTTTGTAATTAAACCTTGGTGGTCTGGTAGGTGTTGCTTGTTGTTGTTCCCATATCTTAAATTAGAATGATCCCTCCATCCCTCATTATAAGTATTTGAATAGGGATCATCTTATTGTCTTGGCTGCCCAGGAAACCCACCAATGGAATTTACTTGCTCAGTTTGTACCTCTCGAAGAGTGGGACACACATCAGTAGGATGCCCCACCAACTGACATATGCCACAAGGTCTCACTTGTTGACCTAAGGCCATTTGTTGAACCATACTACTCAACTATGGAAGCTGCTGCTCTACATTAGATTTTGTCTCATTTATTCCCTTAACTGAACCCTCATGACGAACTCCGCAGCCATATTAGAAATTAAAATCCTAGCTACAGTATGAGTCTTGTCCACCAGTGCCCCCACTTGCTACACCAATCATGCTCCTGTCCAATGAAAATAGTCCTACATAAAAATATTGAATCATGAGTTGCTCACTTTTTTGGTGGTGGGGGCAGCTAGCACATACCCTCTTAAATCTCTCCCAATACTCATATAATGACTCCCCAGTCTATTGGCGTATGCCACAGATTTCCTTCCTTATACTACAAACCTTAGATGGTGGGAAGTAACGCTCCAAGAACATTGTCTTCATTTCATTCTAGGTATTAACAGTACCAGAAGGAAGGTAATAGAGCCATTCCTTTCCACCATCCTTCAAAGAAAATGGAAATGCTCTCAATTTTATCTGCTCTTCAGTTACTAATGTTGGCTTCATACTAGAGCAAACTATGTGAATTTATGTCAGATGCTTATTTGGGTCATCTCCTAGTAGCCTATGGAAAGAGGGTAGTAAATGTATGAGGCCTGACTTAAGTTCAAAATTAACATCCAATGCCAGGTATTGAATACATAGAGGTTGATGGTCTAGATTCAGCGTCATCAACTCTTTCAACGTCCTTTCCTGAGACATTTGAGACTTAACTGATGTGTCAGAGTCAGAATCGTTGTCAAATGGTAATAGTACTTTGACTGGATTGACTTTCCTTGAATGTTGAAAGAGTGGATTGTTACTGATAGTCCTTGAAGAGCGGGACAATGATGTCTCAAGATATTATTTTATAGCTTGTAGTCTTTCTTGAGTATCGTCGCCAGATATATACACATGCAATCAAAATTTTATACTAGTTAGTATGTAGTAAATTAAATTGAATAATAAAAAGACTTACGATAGTACCCGACAACGGAGCCAAAAATTTGACGGGTGTCGTATGCCGTATCAAATTTAAATGTTTATTTTATCAATCACTTATACCAACTACTTCAGTATAGCGGTAAATAAGGGTCGAACCCACAAGGACTATGAATAAATTATTATTCAAAATAAGAACTAAACAGAAATTAGATAGGGGTTTTAGTTTAAAAAACTGAAAACATAAAACGAAATAATGATAAATGATTAAATAACAAAGGATAAAGCGATATTAAAGAAATAGTCAAGAGTTACTCTCCACCTTCGAAAATCAATCTATCAACAATGAAAAATAATCTTCCCTATTACCAATTAAACTATTAACCCCGCAGATAACACTTATGTAGTCAATTATCCCAGTTTCCCTATTATAATTAATTAAAGCTAACTGCTCTTAATTGATCCTTTTTACCCAGCAATAAACCCATTGTAGGGACACAGATTTTTTCTTAGTTAGATAGTATTATCTTATGCTGTAGTATTTTAGTTTTCGTGGATATTGGTTCAAAGTTGGGAATTAGTTAGAACCTCGTAGAGCTAGTTATGGATTTTATAAGTTTAGCCTATAGTTTAGAAATATTAATTTTATCATAAGATTTGATTAATGAAGATAGTCCTAAGAAATATTATTTATTATAACCTAAGGTTTATATAGAATAATTAAGAATGTGACATTTGTCACATGTATGTTTATTAAGATTTAAGGTTTTAGATGAATAAAAATAATTATGGATAAGTATAGGAAGTCTAGAACCTTACCTCAAATGCTAGGATCTCGTACCACTTAGTCAATGTAGTTTAAACAACTCTAAGTGTGCTTAAAATGTGCAAAAACGTGGTTTAGTATATCAGTGTAAGCAGATATATCACATCTATAGGGGCCGATATATCACCTCTGCTTTTACGAAAAAACATGTCGAATTTTCGTGAACGAAACCACGGACCCTTGGGATTGTGGTGCAGGCGATATATCGCTTATAGGGGGCGATATATTGGCTCCAGTGGCCATTTTTTAAATTCCGTGGAATCCGAAGCTAGAAACAACCCTAAAAAACTTGGACTTGTTCCTGAAAGTTTTTGACCGAGTTATGGGAATTTGTTGAGCGAAAAATGTTATTTTTGATCATTTATTTATTCATTTAAATGGGAGTTAGTTTCACTCCTTGAACTCTATAAATAGGACCTTTCACTCAACCATTTTCATCATCTTTCAAACATTTTTCAAAGTCTTCAAGTTGCTATTTTTGTTATAGAGAGAAACACTAGGGTTTTGGGGTTAAATCTTTCAAATCTAAAGCTTTTCTAAACACTTGGGAAGTAAGCTTTTGCGTGATTTTGGTGTTTGAGGTATAGATCGAAGCTCTAAACTATCTAAGGTACTTTTATTCTTCAAGTTTAGTCCATTTCCATTCTTCTTATTCTTTCCTTTTATTTCAAAACCTAACTCATTATAATGAATTTTGGTTAGGTGTTCGATTTCTTTGAAACTTAAGGATTTTGGTAAGTCTTTATTCCGATGGTTTAGATCTTCTCTTCATCTTCTTTTCTCTAGAGGACTTATGGTTTCTTTATGCTTTGTTTTGGGAGTTTCCGATCCTGCACTTGTCTTCAATATCCCATATTTGGTAAGGAAAATTAGGTAGTTTAGTTTATGACCTAGTTTATGTTTTGTATGACCTAACATCTCAGGAACAATAAATGGGTAAGTGTGTCTGGCCCTAAGGTGTCAAATGATGTATTATGGACTTATGTCCGGTAGGCTCGGTTGCCAAAATTTTATGACGGACCTAAGTTGATGTTCGGTGTATGATGGACTTATGTCCGGGGGTTAATTGTCACCCCTGTATAAGCACTTATCTTTTTATTATATCTGACTTGTTATTATGACCTATGACCTATAGTTATGATTATGACTTATGACCTATGACCTATGACTTATGACTATGAACTATGATTTAGAGTTTGATTTATGATTATGACTTAGGCTATGATATGACCTAGGGTTTTACTATGTTGTATGATTAGAATAAATAAGTTTTGTAATGACTCTTGTGAAATTTATGATATGTTTAATTATATGATTATATGACTGACTCTTGTTTGTATTTTTCTTACCAGGCTTAGAAGCTCACCCCTTATGATGTTATTGTTTCAGGCAATTAAAGATAGAAAGGTCGCTGGCGAGTGGGAACTAGGAGCTTCGTGATGTATTCATGGGGACCATATAGTCGAGGAAGATCAAACAGACCTATTTTTATTAAAGCATGTTTTTTTTAAAGTTTTATTTAATGTTGCTCATTTTAGTATGTTAAAGACAATTATTTTATTTTTGTAAAACCATGAATCCATTTATTTATCTTAAATTTTCATTCAATAAAAGAGCAATATTTATGTTTATGATCCAATGTTGTGTTCTCGATAATTTATGAGAAATTAGGGCATTACACCCATTAAGCATGCAATCTATTTAACCTAGTAAAAGCATTACAATCTATGGAAACAAGTTAATCTAGGCAAAAAATTCATTAAGTATGCAATTCATTTAACCTAGGTTCTATTTTTCATCACAATCAAGATACCCATCACAATACCCTAATAACAATTTATCACTCTACTTAGAATCCTAAACTATTAGGTGAATAACAACCCTAAGATGATAGTAGAATAATGCAAAACCCTAATTAGTTGACCACCTAACAAGATCTCACAATATTCATAGCATTAAATTAGAATAATAGAAACGATTTAATACAAGGGAATAAAATTAATAAAATTTATGATTACATTCAAGATCTCATGTCTAGGGGTTTGAAATAACCCTTAACTACAAAGAAAACTACTCCATAATCACATTCATATTCACAAACATAAATATTCAATGAAAATAAAGGAGTTTTGAGAAGAAAGAAAAACTAGATTAAAGAATGTAGATGATGGTGTCTTTTCTCCTCCTCTGCTGCTCTACCCCTAAAATTCGCAATCCAAATTTATTCTAAAAGTTAACCCTAATCCCTTTTATATCCAATTAAAAATTACATTTAAAAATCAAAATTTAAGAAAAATTATATCACAGGCCGCGACCAGTGATTCTTGGTGGCTGCGGCCACAGGACTGTTCTAGTTCAAAATATGCGCTCTGGCCGCGACCACTAGTCTCTGTCTCCCAGGCCACGACCGCCAGTGATTCTTGGTGGCCGCGGCCACAAGCCTTTTTCTGCTCACGTGCTTTTCTTCGTAATCCTAAACTTTAAGCTTGAACCTCGGGTGTAGGGACTTCTAAAACACTTCAAACTCCTCCCAAACTTCATTTTCTCGAGTCCTATCGTTGCACATCAATTCCTAACCACAAAAATACATCAAATTCATCAATAATACCTTATAAAATAATTTATGGCTTAAAAATCAAAGACTCGTAAACAAAGCTAAGAACACCTAAAAACACTAGAAATTAACATTCTCTAAATGCAAAATTATAACAAATATAATATCCAAAATGCCCTTATCAAATTGGTTCAAGCCTAGTGCTTAGTCTTCAAAATCCCTTTCAAGAAGAAACTAGGAGGTAGAGAGAGAAAAAAGAGAGATATGAACGTGAATCAGAAAAGTGGTCAACACTTGGCCCAAACTTTGCTTAGTCTAATGGTAAAAAAATACCATTTTGCCCCTAGCTTTAACTTAACCTCAAAACCAAACAAAAGGGCCTTAGGTCATTTTGCCTAAATTTCTAATAAACCTCAAATTTCACCACAAATTCCAAATTTAATCCACTAATCCTTTAAACCCAAGTATGCCCCAATTAATTTCCATTTACCAATACATCTCAAATATCAAAAATTCCCAAAATACCCCTAGGCTCGACTAGAGTCGGACATTTATCCCCGTTGTGTCTTTTCCACTAAAATTACTCGAAAGGACCCACTCAAGTCGAATATCGCATATATATCCACATAATAATGTGGTCTCAAGCACATAGCACATAAAATTACAAATATATCCTCAATGGGTCAAAATTATGTAAATGCCCCTTTTAACAAAAGCGGGTATTGAAACATATTTAATACACATAATCATGCATACTCAATTATATAATATTATAGTCCACATAAATTCCACACATGCCCTCTTGGCATACCGATTAAGGTATTAAACCTTATTAGGAGTTTTGGGACGCTACAACTATCCCCTCCTAATAGAAATTTCGTCCTCAAAATTTATCTGAACAGTTTGGGACTTTGGTCATGCACATCCGACTTTAACTCCAAAGTTGCTTCCTTTACTTTGCTATTTTTCCCTAACACTTTCACTAGAGTGATAGTCTGATTTCATAAGACTTTGTCTTTTCTATTCAGAATCTTTACTAGCTTTTCTTCACAAGATAAATCCCCCTGTAATTCCATGGTCTTATAACTCAGAACATGTGTAGTATCCAACACATATTTCCTTAGCATTGATACCTGAAACACCCTATGAATGCCCACCAATGCTGGGGCAACACTAATCTGTAAGCCACTTGCATTATCCCTTCCAGGATCTCAAAAGGTCCAACAAACATAGGGAGTAGTTTCCCTTTCTTTTCAAAATCATTTTATCTCTTTCTTATGTGAAACTCGGAGAAACACGTAGTCTCCAACTTGAAACTCCACGTTCCTAAATTTGGATTTGCATAGTTTTCTATTCATTTAGTGAAGCTAGCATTCGCACTCTAATTCCCTCAACGACCCCATTGGTCCTCTGAACTACCTACAGAACAAAATACTTCCTTTCATCCATTTCATCCCAAGAAATGGGTGGTATACATTTCCTATCACATAACATCTCATAAAGAAAAAAATATGGTTATTAACTTGTAACTGTTGTAGGAAACCCAATCAAAGATCCCTCGAAATTCAATTCACATGCCCAAAGCATATCTTCTAATATATATATCGTCCTCTCAGATGGCCCATTCGTCTGAGGATAATAAGCTGTGCTAATCTTCAACTGGGTACCCTGTAATGCCCTGGATAACCAAGACCGTTACACCGTGTGTTTGAAATAGTGCGAGACTTGCTAATCAAGTCATTTGATTAAAAATGTGAATCTAACGATACAAACAGGTCAGGTTTAAAAGATTTTGGTTATAAACGAATAATTTTCATTAAAATACATGTTTGGTACATGGGATCCCAAATCAAGGTTTAAATAACATAATTACAGAATTTCCAAAGCTTATAAATAACCAAGCCACTCTAATGGCAAAATACACGTTTTAGGTTCTCGTTCCTGTACAATTCTTCAACCGTGGCGGCCGAGCAACTGAAAATGTACACCTCGCCCCCAGAGCTCTCCAACCCATGGTTAACTTGCCTTACCCTTGCCCTTACCTGCACCACGTAGCATCCGTGAGCCAAGGCCCAGCAAGAAAACATAACATTTAAAACACAATCACTAATAATATTCAATTATTTCACAAGACATAACCAGCATATCATAATCATCATAATAATTGCACTCAAATCACATGATGGTTAGGGCCGACAACTTAGGTCGCACCCTCTGTTTAACCCACTGACTCCGGCCCGCTTAAATCGAGCTCAGTGCATAGTAAGCTGTCCTCGGCTACCAGTGGCCGAGCCGCGCCCTGTGCGCAAGTGTAAACTCCGGTGCTCTTAGGCCGCACGTTTACTATTTACATGGCATGATACCATCCATTTACAATTCACATGGCATAATACCATCCTCTTTAAAGAGCATACAAAACAGGGAACCCTTAGTCCCAATATATATTCCACAACCAGGTGCAATTTTCTTACCATTAATTCCAAGTGCTTTAATTAGGAGAGACGACCCCCGAGCACGATCCTGCCCCGAGCCCAAGCGTACACCTAGTCACAACCATGATAAAGGATTCCATCAGTAATTGCATAAGGGTTTCCGGATAGAATTCTAGCCTCCGGGACATCGAATTCCACCAAACACGGTGGTGGGATCAATCCCGAGCACCAAAGGTTAGGTTTCCATGCTTAAAACTCCAAAAGGCCACAAATGCTCTTAAGGGCCGTAGCCCCTAAGACCTGCGCCGTGGCCCGCCCCCTAAAACAGAGGCTAGGCCTCTCTGACCACGGACACGTGCCGCGGCCCTGCCCCTGTGGCACTGCAGCGCTCCCTCATCCCAGAGCCCTCCTAGCTCTTCCTTGCTCCGAAGGGCCGCGACACTCTAGAACAGAGTCATGGCCCAGGTCCGCGAACCTAGAAAAACCACCATTTGTAACATTCAAACCTCAGCCAAATCCACCCTAAACCATCCCAATAACACAATTCAATTATCCCAACATTCTAACATGATTTCAACAACATAACCCAACAAAAATCTTGTCTAGAAACCCATCAAAACATCATTTCAATCTTTTGAACCCACACACTCAAGCACACTCAAACTAGCCATGAAAACACCAGAATTCAAACATTAAATCATAATTTCGAGCTTACCTTCACTACAGAAAAAATTCTCCAAGTTATTTCTGGGTTAACTCCCAAGTTCCTAGCTTCAATTCAGTCCTTAAATATCAAAACCATAAACACCCTTAAAACCCAGCCAAAACACAGAATTCTAATGATCAAGAGTATGATTCAGTTCTTACCTTTGTTTCTAGCTTGTTTCCCCTAGATTGCACTGAATTAAAACTCCAATTGCTCAGCTCAAACTCTAATTCCCAGCCACAAATCCTTTGGTTTCACTGAGTTCCTTGAGAGAAAAGGAGAGAGGGAGAGAAGAGTCGGTTCCTTGAGTTTCTACTGTTTTCTATTTTTTTTTCTTAGTCTAACCTTAGTTACTTAAGTCTATCCCAGGGCTCGGGGTACCAGAAACGTCCCCGAGGGCAAAACGGTAAGATTTCCCCAATATCCCCACTTAGGCTTCCTAACCTCAAATATATCTCCAATTATTTATTTTCATAACCCGATAATCCAAATAATCATCTAATACCCGAAATACCCCTTGACTTGCCCCAAGTCAAGTACCGGGTCCCGTTGTGACTTTCCCGCTACTTGCTCCCTAGGAACGCCTCGTGTCAAAAGCTGCAAACACATATATCAACATAATAATGTGGTCTTAACAGATTATCACAAAATCACATTTATTCCCTAACGGGCCAAAATTACAATTATGCCCTTACAACCAAACAGGGCCCGCATGCTTATCAAATACTCATAAACATGCATTTCACATAATCATGCATATCACACCATTAATTCACACAACTTCCAATTATGCCTTCCCGACACACTAATCAAGGCCCTTAAGCCTTATTAGTAATTTTGGGTCGTTACATACCCATTGCCTTCTAGGGCCTCCCCAGAACATGGAAGGAGATAAAAGATCTTTATCCGACACTATAGACTTTATCGCCTCATGGAGCCATACGATCTCCTTAACATATAACTCAACATATTGATCTACATTATAATTCATTCGCACAAGCAGAAAGTGTGCTGACTTTGCATGCCGATTCATAATCACCCATACATAATCCTACTACCCCACAATGTTAGGCAATCCTTCATAAAATCCATGGTTATATTTTCCCATTTCAATTTTGGAGGGTCCAAAGGTTATAACAACATTACTGGCCTCTAGTGTTCAACTCTCACTTGTTGAAAAGTTAGGCACTTAGTCGCCGATATCAAGATTTCAAATCTTGATACATCTTCGTAGTGTATGAGACTCTTATAGAATCTCTTTCTCAATACTACCATCCATCAGAATCACGTATCCATCCATCAGAATCATGTATCCGATCTTCATATCTCCACAAATCCATAACAAAATAATAAAGTCCTCAGCCATTCCTGTTAAGAATTTGTCTCTATACTTCACCATCTATGGATCACTCTTTTGCGCCTATTTAATTCTTTTCAGAAGGGTAGAATGAAGGGTTGTATCCGCCAATTTACCAATCACAAACTCTATACCAACACTATTCATTTTCTCATCTAACTTTGTTGTGATCTATTTCAAACTATACACTTGGTCCAAACCTTTCTGACTCATGGCATCAACCACCACATTAGTTTTCTCTGGATGATTAAGGATTTCACTGTTGTTGATGTGGTTTCTCGCTAACAGTGGATTAAGAAATTCGACAATAGAGATATTAGGCTTTTGCTTAACCGTAATTGAACAAACAAAAAAAATATCACAAACCCCCACACTTTTACGTGGTTTAGTGGTAAAAATCCACCTAGTCCACTAGACAATCTTATTGATTTATTTAGGGCTCTGGGAGAAATTGTTCATGACAATTTCAGCAGAGTTTCATTATATAAAGAATTTGTCCCTTTTCCTATCCATTCCCCTGGTATTTATGGGGGAATTTTTCTGGATAGCTTTGGGTCACTGCGTACAAAAATATGGTAAATAATAAATTTGGATAACCTCCCATTAACATAAGGATATGATTGCCTATAGAATTTACATCCATTATCTCAGGTAATAAAATCTAGGCATTAATGAGAGTATAAGGAATCTTCGAGTCTTTTGGGATCCTTCATTGTGAGTCATGACCAGGATTCTGCGAGCTAGTCACTTCCTTGAGCTGGATTCCTCAGAGCTAACCTATCCTGACACAAGCTAAGTTCAGTGTTTCAGAAAGGCGATTTGGCCATCACGAATCTCGAACTAGGTTGTTGGCATAAGAGGCGATCTCAAGATTATCTGGTTGTCGTAAGATGTCAAGTTGAATTCCAACTGCTCACTCTAGAATTAGCTAGATATTCTATATGTATGCTTTCTTCATGCGCTTATCTGCCAGCTGTACCCCGTGTTGAGTGATTCAGTTCATATTTATTTTGGGGTACAACATTTTCCCCCAAGCTCCTGCTCGTGCATGATGTCACCTTTGACATGCCCAGTAGGGGCTTTTAGGCTTCTGTTATGTGAAATCGTGCCCACCCACTCACTCGAGTGCGAGACATGTGTCAGTCTGTAATAGGTGCCTGTTCAGGTTTTGAGTATTGTGACAACTGTCTTGTCAACTTTTTGTCATCGCAGGGTTTATTTAACCTAGGACCTTGGATCTCAAACTGAACTAATCATGTGGCCTAGATTGGTTCCCGAAGTTTATGTATAAATAGAAGAACCGAACTTGAACCTCACCACCTTTGCATTGAATTTTTTTTCCTTTTCCTTCTTAAAACACCTTCAAAACCTTCAGCGTTCCCTCATTCTCTAGAAGCTTTCAGGATACTATCTTTGGGGCTATCATCACTCCCCTCAACCAAAAAAACAATCTGTAAGTATCTCTATATCCGGTTCAAATTTCATCTTCTTATTTTTCAATAAGTTTTAAATTTTCCAGTATATTTCCTTACTTCGGTTATGTTTTAATTTAGTATGGGTTTCTGTTAGTCCAAAAACAATAGCACTAGGTCTGATTAGAAATAATGTACAAAAAGTAATGGGTGATTTTCTTAGTTTTTAAAGAGGATCGTCTGAGTGTTTGTGTAAAGAATTTGAGGATTTTTAGGTTCGGTTATGGGTAGCTTAAGGGTTACAATTTCTCGAGTGGTTTTGCATTAAAATGCTTTCCAAAAATGTAGTGGGTTCGGCACAAGGATCCCGAAGTATCAGGGAATTTCCTGAGTATACAATGCATGGTTAGTGAATGCGCATGAACACAAGCGTTGTTTCTAGGGTAAATCTTAGCTCGTATATATCTTAGGTAGAATATATTGAGTTCAAACCCTCGGGTTACCATACCTTTATCACCGTAGAAAGGTTTTATCATAGGTAACCTCTAATATGTCGCTTTGCCTCCAGGGGAGCTAAATCATGGCCCACCAGAAGAAGTCAGTCACGATCTCTTCTTCTCAAAGTAAGTGTAAGGGTAAGCAGATTGCATCTGAGACCCCAATACCCCACTTCGGCTCAGTAGTGGATAGGGAGATCGTAGGTGACCCAACGCCTTTTTTGAGGTCGAGCACATAGAATCTCGGATAAAAGCTCAGGGCAAGGTGAATAAAATTTTGCTGAGTCACGAGATCGAGTTGGGGTCTAAGGGTCTTATTGCCCACCCTCCGCTGGAGGGAGAGAGGAGCTGCACTCTGCTTCAGGATGACTTCGGGGCCTGGAGTGATGAGCACCTAATGGCTGGTGCCTTTCTCCCTTTGGACCAATATTTTATAGATTTTTTGAACTACGTCGAACTGACACCATTCCAACTCCCCCTAATTCGTATCGACTTTTGGTGGGGATGAAATAGGTATTATGGAAGCACGAGTGGGAGGTTCCCACCACCGCCGACATCATGTACTTATTTTGTCTCAAAGCCAATCCTGAATCAAAGGGGTGAGGTGATGGCTTCTACTACCTGACCAGATTCCCCAATATGGCCTCCATCATTGACCTCCCCAACCACCCGAATGACTACATGGATCAATTCTTCATATCAAGTGGGTTCAAGAACTGCACTCATTGGTATTTCAACTATCCTCGTAAGTTTCTCAACTCCTTGAACTTTGTACTTAAATTCCTTTCAAATCAAGTTTAAACATATTCATATTTAATTTTGACTTTGTACAACTACATATAAGAGAACGGGACAGTCAGAGACCCTCGTATTCCTGCCAAGGAGAAGGAGTTCCAAATGGTAGTTAATGACGCTACCATGGTGGCCAACAAACTGATCTGGAAAGATCAGACACTGGCTATCAAAGCTCAAGGTCCTTCCCCCGAGCTCCCACCTCCCCAAGAACTCATCCCTGCCGTTGAAGAGGTTGATGAAGAGGAGGAGGTCGCGCAGATGGTGTGCAAGAGAAAGGCCTCTGAAGATGGGAATCTTGACCAAGGCCAAGCTGGATTGGGGGTAGCAGCCGACACCTCCAGCCAAGGTAACCCATATAGATAATTGAACTGAGCTGTAGCTAGTTTTAGGCTACTCCGATTCAACTCAAGGCAGCTCGTGAGTTGACATCCGGTTGATCCAGACTTGAACGTGACCCTCCTTCAGTGTGTGGATCGCTTGGTTGTACGCTACGACAATAGCTACCCCTGATGTACCGTGGTAGATAATACCCTTCATTTTAGGTCTTCTATGTTTGAGGAATACGGTACAAACCTCTTGTCGTGGCCTTCCCTTTGTCATGGTGTTTTTACCCCGGGTATTAGGCAGGCCATGCATGAGTCTAGTTCAGATGAGGAGCCTGAACCTTGTAGGTCCCAAAATGTAATAATATTAGAGTCCCCCGCTCTTCTAATTGTCCATGAATTAGAGGTTTTACTTAGCCCGGTTTGTAATCTAACACCGATCATAGTAGTTTCATCCTCTAGCTCAAAGGGTTGGGTTCTTGCTCTATTCTTTGCCTTGTATTACCTCGACTAATCATTTCTTGGATCTGAATTTTCTGCTCATCCTTTTGCAGGCGAAGATATGGACCTGAAGTGTGCCTTCAAATCTGGTGGGGTAGAAACTGGACTCGTCGTGAAGAAGGAGAGGATATCAAAGAAAAGCACCTCCAAAGCCAGAGCTGCCACCGGATCCCCTACAAAGGATAAAGGTGCCAACTCAACTCAAAAACAGCAGTAGCAAAAATAGTTGTCAGCTTAGGTAACTGCAATCACCATTCATGAAGCTCCTCCTCCTCATCTTCGCGAAACTATTCTAGTTCCTCAAGTTGTTTAGGTCGAGGCCCCATCTGCTCATCTCATAGACACATAGTCCGTGGACTTGTAGCTCTCAGTCAAGCCACTTGAGGTTGCAAGGATCCCGGAAGCACTTTGTGGACCCCTCGATGACATGGCGAATCACATGGTGGGTCATGCCTGTAATGACCCAACTAATTCTAAGACTTTGGACCAATAAAACTACTATACATACACACTATTCTTAAGAAAACATACATACAAAACATTTATAACTTTATTAAAAACTATAAGGTAAATATTGAAATTCATAAATTCGGGGTATGGGATCCCATTGTTTGAAAAATAAAACATGATTGTAACTTAATTAAAATTGTTTACAAAACCAAGTGCAGAAAGAAAAAAAACATAGAAACATAATTAAAAAGACTGAAAATAACTTTGTCCTCGAATTGTTCAGGCAGTCCATCGAATTCATTCTTCCTCAATACACAACCCTAAGCTGCCATGAATCCTTTCGCCTCAATAACTATTTTCCTGCATACATAAAAATGAAGGAATGAGCCTAATGCCCAGCAAGGAAAATCTACTAAAAACATAAAACATACACATAAACTATATCATAAACATATACTATAAACATATGTCATATACTACTACAATGGCCATTATACTACTTGGGGCTTGTAAACTAAACAAGTCATATGCCCAATAGATTGGTGGTGTCTTGCTAGCTAAGCAAGTCACATGCCCATAATTTATTGGAGCTTGTTAGCTATACAAGTCATATGCCCAAGGTCTATCAACATACATAATATAACATTACATAGCATAACATAACATAAGATAACATATAACCATATCATATAAACATATAAATTCTATCCTATTTTCCTTACCAATACCAGGATATGAGAACAATGACGAGATTTGGAACACTCCTAAAAACCAACAATGAGAAGGTGAGTATTTCTAAAAGAAGGAGATGAAAAAGAAATGAATCTAAACCACCGAGAAGGAGAGCTTACCGAAAGGAAACCTTAAGTTCAAAGAACTTAAATACCTAACCAAGAGTGGAGAAATAATGAGTTAGGATCTGAATGAAAACTAAAGAAAACTAAAGAAACTAAAGAATTAAACTGAAATGAACTTAAGATTAGGAATACCTTTGAATGTATTAGAGCCGAACTACACCTCGATATAGAAAAACACACTATTTATCTTACTTCCCAAGTGTTTAATAAGCTTAAGATGATAAAGCTTATACCCCAACCCAAGTGTTTATGACTCTATAGCAAACCTAGCAGCTTGAAGGCTCTGAACACAGCTTGAAGAATGAGAGAAATGGCTGGGGGTACTAGGTCCTATTTATATAGTTTCAAGGAGTGTAAAGATCTTCTTTTATCTTGAAGAAAAATAATGAATATTACTTGAAAAACATTTGAATATTCGTTCAACAGAGGCTTAAGACTCGGTCAAAATGTTCAGAGGCTTATTAAGAGGTTAAGGAATAAAATTAGCTTGGTTTCAAAAACGTTTGAAAAACTTGCCCTAAGGTCGATATATCGTCCATTGTAGGCGATATATCACCTGGGCTTATGCCCCGAGTGTTCTTCGATGCATTTGTGCAAAGTTTACGTGTTTTCATATTCCCCATGTGGCGATATATCGCCCCTATAGCTGCGATATATCGGTATACGCTGAAATATTATACACGTAATTGCACTTTTTCAGCTTAATTTGAATTGGGTAAACAGCTTTGACTGAGTCATAAAACGATTTCAAAGCTGCTGGCAGGTTCTGGGGTTTTCAAATATTTCTCTTATAAAGCTATTCATAAAAAATGCTTAATTTCTCAATAAACATGCACTCGACAAGTTTCATGATCTTATTGGTTCTATCTACACCTTATTGTATAATAATTAACATCTTTATAATCAGCTATATTAATCAAACCTTATGTTATAATTAATATCCTTAAACTATATGCTAAACTTATAAAATCTATAAGTGTTGCTATGAGTGTTCAACTAAGTCCCGGCTTGAACCAAAATCCACAGTAACAAACATACTATAACTACTACTAGCTACTACTACTACTACTACTACTACTACTACTACTACTACTACTACTACTACTACTACTACTACTACTACTACTACTACTACTGCTGCTGCTGCTACTACTACTACTACTACTACTACTATCTAACTAGTTAAGTAAAGTTTTGGAACTCTACAATTCTCCCCTACTAAAAGGAATTTCATCCTCGAAATTGACTTACCAAAAAATTCCGGATACCGAGCTTGCATGTCCTCCTCCAACTCCCACGTCGCCTTTTGTTCAGAACTATTGCTCCATAGGACTTTGACTATCAGAATACTTTTGGACCGTAACTACTTCATCCCTCTATCTAGGATGCTAACCGGTCGTTCCTTGTAACTCAAGTCTTTTTGGAGTGCTATTGTATCGTACTTGAGGACGTGATATGGGTCTGACACATATTTCTGTAGCATCGAGATGTGGAACACATTGTGGCTATCTGCTAGAGCTGGCAGTAGGGATAATCTATATGCAACACTTTGTCCAATATCTCAAAATGACCTATAAAATGGGGACTAAGCTTGCCTTTCTTTCTAAACCGCTTTACCCCTTTCATAGGAGATATCCTTAGGAAGACTTGATCTCCAACTTTGAATTCCACATCACGCCGCTTGGCATCTGCATAGCTTTTCTGATGGCTTTGAGCAGCGAGCATGCACTGTTTAATCAGCGATGCTGCTTCCCGAGCTTTTCTAACAGCTTCGAGACTAAGAAGCTGCCTTTCTCCTACCTCGTCCAAATGTAGCGGTGATCAACACCTTCTTCCATAAAGTAGCTCATAAGGTGCCATCCCGATAGTTGATTGGTAGCTATTGTTGTAGGAGAATTCTATAAGTGGTAAGTACTTATTCCATGATCCTCCAAAATCAAGTACACAAGCGCGCAACATATCTTCTAAAATCTGTATGGTACACTCGGACTGATCGTCTGTCTGAGGATGAAATGCTATACTAAGCTTATACCTTTACCTGCAACACAGAGTACTGTGAGCTAACGCCTAGCTAGAAGAGCCATATATGACACTAAACCCAAATCCCAACAGTATAAGAAATAAAACATAAAACGTAAAACATAACATAAACATAAACTAACTCATATCTTCACAACCTAAAACATAAAAATCTCCTAGTCAATATCTAATCACACAAAGTTCAATAATCAATCATATTTCCAGTAACATAACCATAATATAATGTAATCTATCAATCAAACTATAACATAACGTAAACATTTGCATAAAATAACCTATCCTAGCATATTCATTCCATAACAAGTATTACCAGTGTCGTTCCGGCCATAAACAAGTTCTGATCTGGTTAGGTGTGCAACCGAGCACGAATTAACATAAGCATGCATTTTTCGTAATGTAAGCATGCAATTTATCATAACATGAGCATGCATTTTCATATCGTAAGCATGACATGCAAGCATACCACATATTCTTATATATTCAGTCACACACAACATGCATCACTTATAGCATAACTCTTAACATAATTGATAACATGATTCATTCCATAGATTTTAACATAATTCATAATACAATTCACAATATAATTCGTAACCAAAATTCCTAACATAATTCATAGCATAGCTTGTAACATAATTTTTAATATATCATACAAAGTTACCACTTTTAAGTGCGTCGAGCGTACACCCTATGTGCATGTGTCCACTCTTCTTACCTCAGGTCCACTAGTGCTCCACACACATCAACGCATTCCTTCAAGTATCCTTAGCAAGCCTATCATATCATATAACATCTAAAGCTTAAAACTCAAGCCAAACCAATAACCATATTAAGAATACACCCATGTCCCTCTTAAAGATAATTCATACTCAAAATATTCTTAAGAAGGTCTTAAAACTCTACTGCAATAAACCCCAATCGAAAAAGGTTACAATTGTATCAAATGGGTGCATCAAAACCTCAAAATATGCATTTCTGGGTAGCTAGCACAGTCGTGATCACAAAGCGCCAGGGCTAACCAGCCGAGTAGGGCGGTTGCGCTAGGGCTAGGCACGGTCGCGCTAGTTCCTGAATAATGAAATCGCAGATGCGATTTTAAACCTAGGTTTCAACCCCAATTCGTAAAGTTTCAACCCCAATTCACTAAATCAGTCAACCTAGCATGTTTCTAACCCTTGAAACTCAGATATAACAAATCCTAAACATATACTAAACATTACAAATCCCAGAAACAATTAAAATAGTCTCAAAACTTCAAAACCTATATCTGACAGAAACTTTAAACAGTTAGGTTTGAGCACTTACAAATCAGACTCCAGCCATAGAAACTTATATCCTTGACGCCCATGGGATCCCCTAGACTTTCAAGATTTCAGATTGATGATCTCCTCCAACCTCAAGCTTAAAAAAAATTCTCTAATCAAGAACGAGAGATTGTTCTTGGTCTGTTCTCCTTTAGCCTATCGCATAAGCAGAGTCTGAAGAAAAATACGACATCTAAACCTATTTCACTTTTAATTCATTAAACCTCGTAACGTTCGTCCATACATATATTGTCATTATTGATAAGCTTATCATAGGTCAACTTTCATCGGTGTACTCTCCAAGTATAATATTCATCAATCTAACTCTATATTTGTCATTTTTTATAGGTTTCAACTTCTACCTTGTTCTTATATCTTTTTTAAAATAGTGGTGTCCAATCCTCTTTCATACTTAATGTCATTATGCACTGGTTGGTAGTCTTGCTTTTTCACTACGTGAACCTTCTCACTACAACGATTTACCATGATTTTGGGATTCTTTCTTCTGCCTCCCATTACATCCGATCTTTGCTTGATCATCAATGAACTTTCGGGTCATCTCTGTTCTCATAAATATGTATCGTATCCCTTTAAAAGTGAAATCTTTTCCACTTCATCCTTCTTCGAACATCCTAGTTTTCAGTTTCTTCTATGGAGCTAAACTTAATCCATAACTTTGTTCCTTATTGTCACCAAATACTTTATGATTCTTTGCTTGCTGCCTGTCTTGAGAATCAACTCTTGCAGTCCTGCTCGATGAGTTCATCCAACTTTCTTTGGAAACCTTCTAGCTAAATTCTGAACTTGTTAAATAATACATCTTAATTCCATGTGAAAAAGCTTATACCAAGTACTTGTTGGTTTCCCATCTGCTTTCTATGTCGCATCACAACGTGCACCAAAATCATTTATAAATAAAACCTCTATGTCCATCATAAGCGCGATTATGATTTCCTTCTCCCATCGGCTAGTCCTTGTGTTACTTGTTCATGGTTTCCATCTAGCCAACCAATCCTTCATCTTCCAACAACTCGACTACTTCATTATTGTTGGAGATTATTGGATCTAAAACCGTAACAAGTGACATTCAATAGTCCGTATGGCTAGTATAAAATCAAGGGCATTTCGGTCGTGCTCTACCTCCGCTTGAGGAGTAACTTGTCATAGATGATTCCACCTCTCATCTTGAGTGCTAATAGATCCTCAACGTCAGAACAACATCCCCATTGTCCTTAGATCACAAGAGCTGACTAATCTCCTTCTCTGCCTCCTTGGAAAACTCTTCTCAACCAAGACATGCTGAACCAAGCATAACATGACTTCATAAATTGTTGACAACCAACAGTCATGCAACAAAAGAATCTACTACTAACTGCACAAAAGCTAGTGGTACAACATCAATAAGCATACATGCAAAACCATATCTAACACATATAACACACATACTAAAGCACACCATAAGTGTAGGGTGATAAAGGATTTCACCCATCCTCGAACCATTTCGGTCAATAGGGGACCTAGTGGCCTCACCACACAATTACACACGCTTCACCTCTTATTAACATCACTTGAAGCATTCTTATCCCTTAAATTCTTACAAGTTGGCTCTTACTAACTCCCAAGCCAAAGACAATGAATTACTGTAACAAGTCTTTTCTTATCGTCTATCCTCAGTCTACCATACTGAATCACCTTAGGTCTTTCACTCAACAACGACCAATCTGGTAGCCTAATACTTTTTTGTTATCATTCCTCATGTACATAATCAAACTTGATCTCATAAACAAATAAAATTCTTATCCTTAGAACAATCTCGTAAAGTCTAACCACTCACATACACTTGCTACCAGAACCACTTCTTGAAAACACTTCGTTTTGACACCATACAATCTATACTTAGCTCATTTTGAATTTTAGCTTAACTATATCATCTTAACTATAGAGCATGACTTCTTATCTCACTAATTTATACAACATATCTCAAATAAAACATCAAACCATCACGATCATGCCTAAAAAATAACACATAGCGCGACGCGTTAAACGTAGCGCAGAGCATTAAATGTGAAGTGACGCGTTAAAGAAAGCGCGACGCGATAAATGTAGCATGACACGTTGAACGTAACATAATGCGTTAAACGCAACGCCACTCAACCCTATTCCATAATCACAATACCCCAAATTTCATACTTGTGGCTTCCAATCACACTGATCCTACAACATCATAAAAACATACAGCTTATTGAGTCTACCCTTACTAAATCTATGTTGTTTGACAGAACTTCTATCACACTTTGGCCCCCATAAACAACTTCTATCACACTTTGACCCTTAATACTTGAAGAAACTAATGTGTGTGGATTGCTTGACGGAACACATAACATAAGCATACATCATAACTCATGCATATCATAGTCCATATAAATAAACACATAATATCATACAATTTTACCATAATACCTGACCCAAGCCAGATTACCAAAATACCCTTAAAAGGCAAAGGTGGATATTACATTGCCTGCCTAATAGCGTTATACTTGTTAGGAATCAGGCCTCAGACCTGGTTATATCTAGGATTCCCTAGTTGAATTCTAGGTTTTTTTTTCTTTGAATTTTCCTAACTTAGTTTGTATTTGGAATTTCTTTGAAAATTCAAGCTTTAAAAAGCCGTTGAATAATCAAGCATCCAAATTCTAAGTTTTTAATTTTATCCAAATACGCTAAATATTTTTAAAGACTCTTTAAGGGTTATATGCCCCCAAGCAATCAAAATTTATGGATATTCTAGGTCGTTTTTATAAAATGAGTAATTGATATATCGCGAGAATAAGATAAACATGTAGCGATCCAATGTTTTTTTTAAATAGAATGACTTTTATAAAAAAAAGCCTTACATGGAAAAACACTAAAAAACATAAAAAATTAACAAAATCGTCCTTTACTGATAGCATTTTTTAAGATGTAGAGAATTCTAGGTTTGTGGTACCAACTCTCCACTTAACCGGGCTAGTTTGAATGTTCTTTCACGTAAAATTTCCACGATCTGGTATGGTCCTTCCCAGTTCGGCCCCAATACACAATCTTTAGGATCCTTACTCGCCAAAAATACCATTTGAAGCACTAAATCACCCAGTCCAGGTCTACGTCCTTTTACCTTTGAGTTAAAGTAACACGTGATTCTCTGCTGATAATGGGCGAGCTATAATTGTGACTCTTCCCAATTTTCCTCGATCAGATCCAGAGATGCGTTGAGAAATTCATGATTTTGATCTTGAACGAAGGTTTTTCTGTCTATGTGTCGTCACTAGCGCTTCAATTGAGAGCATAGCCTCACCTCCAAAGGTTAAAGAGAAGGGAGTGTGCTCCGTGGAGGTGCATGTGAGATCCTATAGGCCCAAAGTGCTTGTGGGAGCTGCTCGGGCCATAATCCCTTGGCTTCATCTAGTCATTTCTTTAAACTCGCCTTTAAGGTTTAATTTACAACCTCGATCTGCCCATTAGCTTGCAGATATGCCACTGAAGAGAAACTCTTGGTTATGTCGTACTTCTCACAAAAGTTTGTGAAAAAATCACTGTCGAACTGAGTTCTATTATCAAACACGATCTTCTTCATGAGCCCAAAATGACATATGATGTTATTAACGACGGAATCCAAGACTCTCTTTGAGGTTATGGTCACTAGAGGTTCGACCTCGACCAACTTTGTAAAGTAGTTGATGGTTACAATTACATAGCAAAATCCTCCCTTTCCTGTTGGTAATGAACCAATCAGGTCGATTCCACATACTGCAAATGGCCAGGGTGATGAAATCATGGTTAACTCCATGGGCACTGCTTGAGCAACCGTGGAAATGCGTTGGAACTTATCACATTTCTGTACGTACGAGGCCAAATCCTTTTAGAGTGTAGGAAAAAAATAGCACTGCCTCAATATCTTTAGAGCTAGGTTTTGCTCCCCAGCGTGGTCTCCATAGAATCCTTCATGTATCTCTTGTAGGATGGTCTGTGCTTCCTTGGGCAGAACAGACCGCAAGAGGGACAGTGAATGCCCTCATCGGTATAGAATTCCCTCAGCTATAACATACTGTGGGACTTTATATAACAATTTCTTGCGTCCTTTCAGTCATATGGTAGTTTACCAGTTGTGAGGTATTCCACTACGGGGGTTATCTAGATCACTTTTCTGTAGTTCACTCCAACCTCAACCGATTCTTCCATTATGATTGGTTTCTCTAAGAAATCCACTAGGATCACGTTTAATGTATCCGCTTCTTTGGAGGTGGCAAGCCGGGCTAAGGCATCGACATTCGAATTCTGCTCGCGGGGTACCTGCTCAATGGAGAAGGACTCAAACTTTGAAAACTATCTTTAACCATAGCTAGATAAGCTGCCATTTTGATACCTCGAGCTTGATACTCCCCCAATATCTAATTAACCACAAGCTAAGAATCACTATAATACTGAATCACCTTTGCTTTCAGTTCCTTTGCCACCAGTAATCCTGCCAATAGAGCTTCGTATTATGCTTAATTGTTGGATGCTTCGAATCGGAACCTCAGGGTTGTATGGAATCGATGTCCCTCAGGTGAGATTAGAATTATCCCAGCTCTGGATCCGTTTTCGTTAGATGATCCATTAACGAAGAGTTTCCACAGCTCTTCCACTGGTTCTCTCATTGGATGATCCTAAAAACTTGTGCATTCAGCCACAAAATCAGCGAGCACTTGACTCTTGATTGATGTGTGTGGCATATACAATATCTCGAACTGGTTGAGTTTGATGGCCCATTTAAACAAACGTCTCGATGTTTTAGACTTTTTCATGACCTGCCTTAAAGGTTGATCTGTTAAGGCGTGGATGGTGTGGGACTGGAAATACGACCTAAGTTTTCTCAAGGCCAAGATTAAACAGAACATGAATTTTTCTATTAAAGATTATCTGGACTCAGATCTTAGAAGCCTTTTACTCACGTAGTACACCAGTTTCTGTGCCCGATTTTCTTCTCCAACAAATACGGCGTTGACCGCATTTTCTATCACAACTAGGTATAAGAGCAAGCATTCTCCAGCTGCCAGTTTTGATAGTATGGGGGGTTCAGCCAGATTAGTTTTCAGATTCTGAAATGCTTGCTCACATTCTTCAGTCCACTCAAACTTTTTTTTTCCTTTGAGCAAGTTGTAGAATGGGAGACACTTGTTAGTTGATTTTGAAACGAAGCGGTTTTGGGCCGCCACATTCCTAGTTAGGCTCTGTACTTCTTTATGTGCCCTAGGTGAAGACATTTCTAATAACTACCTGATCTTCTCTAGGTTTGCCTCTATCACCCTTGTGTTGACTACAAGCCCAAAAATTTTCCCGACGAAACCCCAAAGGTGCACTTCTAAGGGTTTAGCTTCATGTCATATTTCCTTAGCATGACAAAACATTATTCAAGGTCAGATACATGGTTACTGGTAGTCTTTGATTTAACGAGCATATCATCGACATACACTTCCAGGTTTTTCCCGATCTGGTAACAAACATTTTGTTGACTAGTTGTTGGTACGTTGCACTAGCATTCTTCAGCCCGAATGGCATAACATTGTAATAGTATACGTTATTCTTAGTAATGAAGCTAGTGTGCTCTTGGTCTGCAGGATTCATCGCGTACTAGTTATATCCAGAATATGCATCCATGAAAGACATGAGCTCGTGACCGACTGTTGTGTCTACCAACTGATTGATTCGAGGTAGTGGAAAACAATCCTTAGGACAGGCTTTATTGAGGTCGGAGAAGTCAATGCAAGTTCTCCACTTTCCATTGGGTTTTGGGACCAGAACAGGGTTAGTAATCTAGGTCAGATATTTTTCCTCCCTAATGAATCCACACTTAAGTAAGCGAGCTACTTCTTCTTCCAAAGCTTCTGATCACTCCTTCCCCAAAAGCCTTCATTTCAGTACTTTGCATGCACATTCCTGTCCAGATTCAGAGTATGCATTATGACATTTAGACTAATTCCCACCATATCTTCATGTGACCAGGTGAAGACTTCCAAGTTATTTCTCAAAAACTCGACCATCTCCTTCTTCCTTTCGATTGCAAGATTTTTCTAACTTTTACCATCCATGAAGGTAATTTTAGGTCAATACTGATTCCCCATGCTCTTCCAATGCTTGGAGCTCAGACCTGTCTTCGCCTAATCCTGGATCAATGTCATATTCTTGGGCAACCTTGTTACTTCCTTCCTGAGGCTCTTTCGTTCCATTGGAAATTTTCATTACCCGATGATCCTCTCCTCCGTCAATAATGACCATTGCTTCCTGCCTGGGTTCTGATTTTCCCTTCATAGCAATGCTATAGCATTCTCTGAAAGCGAGCTGTTCTCCTCTTACAGTACATATACCTGAGGTTAAGGGGAACTTCATCGCTAAATATCATATTGAAGTGATAGCCTCAAAAGTCATCATTGCGGGTAGTCCCAAAATTACGATGTATGTAGCTGGACAATCGATTACGGTGAACTTGAGTATTTTAGCAACAATTCACGTATCATCCCCTAGCGTAACTACAAGTCCGATTGTCTCTATGGCTACTGTTCCTTCTCATGAGAATTCGTTTAGGGTCATTGAGGTCGCCTTAAGATCAATTACATAAAACCCCATTTTTTCTAGGGTGGACATGAATAGCATGTTTACTGAGCTCCCATTAACAACCAATATCCTCCGTACTCTTCGATTGGCGAGCTAAACGATTATCACTAGCTATTCATTATGTGGGAATTGGACGTGGCTAGTGTCATCCCTAAAAATGATTGGTTGTTTCTCCAACCGCTGTTGTTTTGATAACCTTTGCTCCTGAATGAATTTAGTACCAATGTGGGTTTTTAGCTTTTGTATGTACCTTTTCTGGGCCCCATTACTCGTGCCCGTCAAATGGGGTCCTCCAGCAATAGTGGTTAAATCCCTTCCTTTTATTGGAGGGCGGGGGGGGGGGGGGGGGGCGATTTGGTTCCTATGATCTGGTTGAGCCCGGGGTTGACCGACCGGATTTTTAGAAACTGGATGAATATTTTGCCAGGCTAGTTGATTGAGAACTACTCAGTTTCAGGCATATTGGGCTAACGATCCAGCCCAGATAGAGTCTCGCTCTTGTCCTTCAGCTGATGACAATCATCAGTATTATGGCCGATGTCGTTATGATATCGACAGAATTTGGTAGGGTCTCTCTTCACCCTTTGACGCCTCAAGACCTCCGACTTCCATGGAAGGCGATTAGAGAAAATAAGCACTCGCGTATCCGTTAGGTCGGTGTTGGCAATGTAGATGGGATTGAAATTTTCTCCGTGCTTGTTCTTTTTGGTTCCATCCTGGTCGCCTTCACCAGTCCACTTCTGCTTATTGTTTCGCGCCTGGTTAGTCTGGGTAGTAGGTTGAGCCGTAGCTGCAACATTCGCCACCGCTCCAGCGGGCTGAACAGGGATCTGGCTGGTTCCTACGACAGCAGATTGTGCCTCCTCTTGATTTATCCATTCTTGAGCCTGAGCCAGGAGTTCATCTACACTCTTTACTCCTTTTTGCTAAAGTTCTTGCCATAAATCACCTCCTACTGTTATCCTTGTCCTCATTGGCATGAGCTTGGGGCTGTCATCAACATCCCTAGCTTGTGCTGCTGCATTGGTGATCAGTTCAGATATGCCTTCAGGGACTCACCAAGTTGTTGTTTAATGTTGGCCAGTAAATCATCCTCAATGTGAGCTTCCTTCACAGCTCAGAACTATCTATTAATGAGGTGACTGAATGTATCTTGTACTTGTTGAACCAAAATCTGATCGGTCTGGTCAGAGTTGTGGGAAACAAGATACATCTTAAGTTGAACCCAACGTTGTGGGCCATCATTAATGTGTTGACCGTTCCAAGGTGGTTGAACAGGTCAGTGTTTCAGTCATATGTGGCCATGGTCGACATCCTAAAGCCAATAGGATATGAGTTGCCACAATATTAGGAGCAAAAGGCTCGAGCTCCTCATCGAAATTACAATCATCGACTCCTTTTCCAAATAAGACTTAATAGAAGTGAAGAGATTTCTATTTTAAGGTGATATTTTATTGTCATTTTATATGAGAAAGGTTGGGGTGATACTCCAAAATTAGTCAATTTATTTTGTTGAAAAATGATTGATTAATTTGACCATCTAATTAAAATATATACATACAAGTTATGTGGTTTGGAATTTCACATTCTAAATTATTTAAGCTATATGTGTATAAAATGAATAATATAGACATGCTTGATGTCTAAAGTTCTTGTTTGTGAGATATTTGGTTCAAGAATGAATCAATATAAAACATAAAGTGTGTTATAGAAACAAAGAGGTTTCTATATTCAAATCAAGATAAAATATATTATCTTGGATATTAAAGTGTGAAAATAGTGTGGGTGTTGAATATGGTCAAACTCACTATTTTGATAAATGTGTAACTCTTTCATTCAAACTATAGATAGCAGAAAGTTTGAATAAAATAATGAAAGTTGCATGGATAACATGAGAAAAGAAGTGAATCAAAATGGAATCAATTTTGAAAAGTTAAGTGAAAACTTGACAAATACAAAAGATTTTGTTACATCTCGAGGGATGAGACTTAAACTCCCTAAAGAGATTCACGGTTGATGGTAACCTATCTTAATACTAGTTACTTAACTATTGTTAGGTTCAATAGGTATTAACAAGTCAATCAAGTGAATATTAGTACTCAAATATGTCCCATCTGAGATATGAGTACTATTGTGTTACGAAAATGAGGGTTAAAATTGAAATCTTTTTTTTAATAGAACTCAGTCTTGACAAGACTAGTATTTTAGGGTAACAAAATACTGTAAGAGTTCTACCTATATAAACCTAGGGGCTGTGTCGGCCCTCATGAGAATTGGAAGTCATTCTCAAGAAAAGTCTATGAAGAAAATGTGCAAATGGACATTAACGGTGCAAAGCGAGACAAGTTATTCTCAAGTGAGCATAGCAAAGATGTGTGTATTATCAATAGTTTGTTATCAAGGAATAGTGGTTCAATGATTCGACAACCAAAATTTCAACAAACATTGTGATAATTACTTTATGCACTAATGAAATGGTTTCTATAGAGAGAGTAATTATTTAATCAAGTGGGGAAATATTATAATCTTAATATATTGTTTGATTGATTAAATAAGTGTTACAAAAGAAGTATTATTTAATCTAGTGGGATAATGTTATATTATTTATGATAATATAATGTTAGATTAAATAAAAGCGACAAAATGAGTTTGTCAAATTTTGTAACATAATTTGAGAGTTACAAATAAGTGGGACAAATGTGTGTGTCCATATTTGTAACATACTTTTGGGAGTTACATATCTTACAAAATCAGTAACCATTTATAAATTTTAAAAGATCACCTAATAATGTGTAAAATAAGAATTACACATTTCTAAATTGAATTTCATGAGTCATTATGTTATATGAATGTTAGAGATGTGAATTTAACTCCCATTAAGTGTATGAAAGTTACAAGAATCAAAATGGGAAGAATTTGGACGTTTTTGTGGAAAAGTGTAAAAATTGGGAGGTTACAAGCTCCCATTTTTGCATTTTCAACAGCTTGAACGTTTGGAACACTTCAAGTAACTCCCAAATATTCCCTTTAATTCCACAAACACCCAATTTAACATTGGTAACAACCGAGGGGGTCAGTAAAATTTAAAATTCAAAGGGTATCTCAAAACTCTATAGATAGAGACCATTTGTTCATATGTGAATATGAGTTTTTCATCCATTTTAGCACTTGGCTAGAAAACAAAAAAAGACTTGATAATTCTAGAGAGCTATTTTCTAAACTTTAAGAGTCCCTTAGTGCTAAGAGAGTATATGGATATAAACTTTTTGACATAGGTTTCGAACCTTGTTCAAGTCTAGTGATCCCAACTACTCTTGACTTTGGTAGTGTGAGTGAGAGTTTGTCTTGTTCCTTCATCTTTATCTCTATTGTGTTTATTTGTGTATTATTGTCTTGTGTTGTATTCTTTCTTCTTATATATATTTTTTCATCTATTGTCATATTTATGTGTATTGATTTTTCTTAGAGTTGTAATCTCCTCATTTTGTTCTATATAAGTTACATTGTAAACTTTGTGCTTAGAGTTGTAATCTTGAGGTTTCCTCCATTGTTATAATATTCTCTAACATAAAAAATGATGTTTGTTGTCTAGTAAAGAGAACGAATGCATATTCAATTTAATGAGAGAAAATTGGAATATAAAGAAACAAAAATATTCCAATTAAAATCAAGTGTGACAAATTATAAAGATGGCTAAAAATATAGTCATCATATCTTTGTCAAAACACATTTTTCTCAAATACTTTTGTATTGAATTATAAATTACAATATTCAAATTACTTTCATAAAGACACAAATTCTAAAATAAATTTGAATTTTGTTCCACAATTCTCATCAAAATAGAATTGCAATTCAAGTATAATTTTCAAACTTATTCAAGTAAGATTAAAAATGACTTTCAATCTAAAACAACTCAAAGTCTCCAAAGAATACATATACAATATTTTTGAACTACATTTGATTTGATTCCTTTAAAGGATACGTAGGCAACTTAGTCGCTAAAGAAAAATGCAGTCATAAATACAACAAATTCCCAAAGTTCTCAAATATCAAACACCATTCTAAAAATTCCAGAAAAGGTCATCAATCTCGATACTTTTCCTAATTTTGAATACATCAAATAATTCCATGATATGATCTTCTACCATAATTTCATAAATTTCTAAAATTTCCAAAAATTCTTATAAATGTTCATTCATTGGAATTCTTCCATTCATCATTATTCAAAAATATCCATTTTAGAACTACAAGTGGCTTGATCCCTCAACTGAAAAAAATGTAGGCAACTCAGTTAACTAATTTCACAGATTTCAGCCACAATTATAATTAACCAATATTTCCCCAAAATTACCTTAAGTAATTAACCTCATCGTAATTGGAATCAAAATGTGTTCCTTTAAACAAAATGATTATACTTAAGAGATTATTCTTATAATCTTGGGTGGATCGAACTCATGTTAATAAACTCTTATGCTATAAATTCGACATATGTGAAATTGTGTTGTGCATTAATTTTAATATTTAAAATGTAAAATTTTTGCCTAATAGCTGTATGTTTCAACCGGTGACTATTTATGTCTCAGTGGAAGTCTTTTTGGAAAAAAGAAAAATCTTTGTCGTGGAATCAGACAAGGGAATTCACTCTTTTTATTTATGGATGGTAATGACTAGGGTATGGATAGGTTATGTCAACTCCATGACCCTACTCTATAATTTTATTATTTGTTTACAAGTGGATATGAGTATTACCTTAATGGATATGGGGTACTCACAAGTAACCCAACCTTATTAAAACTTTTTTCTAAAACAATTCTCAATATAATTACAATTTTAAAAAATATATACTTATAATCTATAATATATACCATGCTATATATGAATTCATATATTTAAGTATATAATATAATTTTCTTAAAAAATTAAATATTAAATTCAAGATTCATAGGATGTATTTTATGTACTTATAAAATTAATTAGAGAATAATCAATACATTAAAGATGGTAAATACTAAATTCATACATTATATATACTTATTGTGGGTGCCAAAAATTTCACACTAATAAAAGAATCGAATCCCTCGTGGGTTAACACTCCACCTTGCGCACAAGGCCCTGACTTCACTCAAAAGGTCAGGTGAGACCCCTGTCTAGCAAATGGAGCACTGACCTCCCTTGAGTGTCATGTGAGACCCTTGTCTCACGCATGGGGTCTTAACCTTGCTCAGTTGATACACGAGACTATCGTCTCGCATGAGATACTTTGCCCTTGCCTTGTTCAAGAGCCCCTCTAGGCCTGAGGCTACCTATATCATACCCAATGGCCATACGAGGCATGTGCCTCGCACGCGAAGTCGCCTTTGTATCACTCTATGGCCACGCAAGGCCAGTACCTTGTGCCTCACACGCGACCCCTGTCGCGAGGTTGCCTCAGTCTTACCCTTTGTCCATGTGAGGCATGTGACTCATGCCTCACACACGATCCCTTATGCGAGGTCGAAGCCTCTCGCCTTGCACGCGACCCTTGTAGCAAGATCGCCTCCATCTCACTCGATGGCCATGGGAGGCCCGCACCTCATGCACGATCCTTTACGTGAGGCCACCTTCATCTTGGAACCCACCTTGTTTTGCAAGGCCTAATGCCCCAACAATTGCCTCGTCTCCCGAGGCCATGCGCCTCAGCCCCATTCCTTGAAGGATGAGGCCTTGTCTCACCTCATGAGGCAAGTGCTACTAGCAAGGCAACCTCTTGCACACTGCCTAACCAAGGCGTTCTTTTACAATGAAAGAAGTTGTGGCTTCACTAACCCCCATGGAATAGGAATCTTAACGACATGGCGCCAGGTACACACGAGGTACCCATAACTAGGTACATGCTAGGTACAAGTCTGACACCTGTACCAGACGGGTGGTGTTTTTACAATGAAAGTACATAGTGGTGACATAGGTCATAGTCGACAACCACTCCTCTAATACCCCTACCATCTACGCCATGACCACCTGCAAAATGTCAGAGCACCGTTTTGTCCCCTTGGGACTACATTGTACTAAGAGCCATTAGAGCTCACCTATAAATAAGACCTCACTTCATCAACGAAGAGGGTTGGAAAATTGATGTATACACAAACTTAAGAGAAATATACAAAATTTTCTCCATTATTGCTCTACAAGTTTTCTTCAAGTTCATCTAAGTTCTTCAATTTCTTTCTCACTTTTTGATTTTCCAACCATAACTTAGTTGACAAACTCTCTTTGTCAATAGTTTTGTACTGTCTGTAGGTAGAACAAGTATCAAAGTACTCATCTCCCATTGATTACGACAAGGGAAAATGCCTAGGCATGGAGGTCCACCTTGACAGAGATCAGTTAAAGCCTCCATGAGAGACCCTCCTCTGCCTAAGAACAAAGGAATACCATAGATACATCTAGACCCTTGTAGAGAAGAGAAAGTTGCATCTCTAATCGTCCATCACAACAGATGTAACACCCTAGATAACCAAGACCGCTACACTGTGTGTTTGAAATAGTGTGAGACTTGCTAGTCAAGTCATTGAAATAAAAATGTGAATCTAACGACACAAACAGATTAGGTTTAAAAGATTTTGGTTATAAACGAACAATTTTCATTAAAATAAATATTTGGTACATGGGATCCCAAATCAGGGTATAAATAATATAATTACAGAATTTCCAAATAAAATAAATAATTAAGCCACTCTAATGGCAAAATACACGTTTTAGGTTTCTGTCCCTGTACAATCCCTCAACTGTGGCAGCCGAGCAGCTGACTATGTACACCTCGCCCCCAGAGCTCTCCAACCCATGGTTGAACCATCTTACCCTTGCCTTTACCTGCATCACGTAGCACCCGTGAGCCGAGGCCCAGCAAGAGAACATAATATCATAGCCCAATCAATATCAATAACCAAGTAGTTCACAGAGCATAACCAATTGATTTACAAGACATTAGTCAACTGCCCAGCAAGCCATAGCATTCATACAATCCCGGGCATCAGTAGATAACCAATGATCTAGTTCCAGATATTCAACATATCATATACATCAAATTAACAATAGTATACATGTCAAGCAACAACTAGGGTCAACGCCCGTAGGTCGCACCCTCTATTTAATCCACTGTCTTTGGGTCGCTTAGGCCAAGCCTAGTGTTCACCCCACTGACTCCAGCTCGCTTAAACCGAGCTCAGGGATTATTAAGCTGTCCTCAGCTACCAGTGGCTGAGTCGCGCCCTGTGCACAAGTATTAGTTCCAGCACTCTTAGGGCGTTTATCACATGTTCCCATGGCATAATACCACCTCGTGACATTCATACAATTATAGGGAACTCTTAGTCCCAACATATTCACATGATTTATCACAATCATATAATAGTGCATACAAATATAGGGAACACTTAGTCCCATCCTATCCACATAAACAAGTGCATTTTTCTTACCTTTAACCAAGTGCTTTGATTAAGAAAGACGACCCCCGAGCACGATCCTGCCCCGAGCCCAAGCGTACACCTAGTCACAACCATGATAAAGGATTCTATCAATAATTGTATAAGGGTTTCCTGACAGAGTTCTAACCTTTAGAAGATCAAATTCCACCAAACACGGTAGTGGAATCGATCCCGAGCATCCAAGGTTAGGTCCCCGCGCCTAAAACCTCCCCAAGGCAAAAATTTCCCTTAAGAGCTGCGGCCCTAGCCCTCCATGACGTGGCCCACCCCCAACCAGAGGCCTAACCTCCCCAAACAGCAGACACGAATCGCGACCCTAAGCTTCCCATTCCGTGGCCCGCCCTTCTTCCTGGCACACATCTGCTTTGAAGGGCCGCGGCACACCAATAACTGAGCGGCGGTCCGACCCCTTCGAACCCAGAAAATCCACCATTTTTAACTCTCAAGCCTCACTCAAATTCATCCAAATTCATCCTAATGATACAATCCAATTACCACAAACATTCTAACATGTTTTCAGCAACATAACCCAACGAAAACCTAGTCTAGAAACTCATCAAAATAATATTTTAATCTTGAAACCCATAAGCCCAAAAACTCCTTAGAACAGGCAGTAATTCCCAAAAGTTCAGATGCTAAATCATTATTAAAGGCTTACCTTTACTGAAGAGCAAGTCCACCAGCTAGTTGCTGAGTTAATTCCCAAGCCTTAGTCCCAATTTATTCTTCAAAATCAAGAACCCAAAATACTTAGAACTCAGCCCAAATCTACATAATCAAATTACCAAAACTGTAATTCAAGCCTTACCTCAACTCCTGTTGAATTCCTTAGCTAAACTGAGCTAATCCCCAAAGCTTCCAACTCAAATCTCTGAGTTTCCAGCCAAAACTCCCTTGATTTCACTGATTTCCTTGAGAGAGAGAGAGTTGAGAGAAGATGGAAGGGTCGGTTTAGATGTTTCTACTATTTTCCTAACTTTGTTTTATCTATCCTTAATTACTTAAGTTAATCCCTAGGCTCGGGGTACCAAAAACGTCCCCCCAGGGAAAAATGGTAAATTTCCCCAATATTCCCACCTAGGCTTCCTAACCTCAAATATATCTCCAATTATCTATTTCCATAACCCGATAGCCCAAATAACTATCTAATACACAAAATACCCCTTGACTCGCCCCGAGTCAAGTGTCGGGTCCTGTTGTGACTTTCCCGCTACTTGCTCCCTAGGATCGCCTCATGCCGAATGCTGCAAATATAAATATATCCACATAATGATATGGTCTCAACAGTTTATCACAAATAATCACATTTATGCCCTAACGGGCCAAAATTACAATTATGCCCCTACAAGCCAAACAAGGCTCACATGCTTATCCAATACTCATAAGCATTCATTCACATAATCATGCATTCTCACCATTAATTCACATAACTTCCAATTTTTCCCTCCCCGCACACTAATCAAGGCCTTTAAGCCTTATTAGTAATTTTGGGTCGTTACGACAGAGATCTTCTGGCACCACCAATGGTTCCCACAGGCAGTCTAGGAACTACGCTCCCACCTCGACCACCATCACATCACATTCTGATCGTTGGGACCCCGGTCCCTCCATGTGCAGGCCCAAAAAAAGTTTTTGCGTATTGTTAACTCTTGAATAAAGAGTTACTTTTATAATTTTAAGCTCATAAATGTAGAAGTAGGAAGAGTAATGTTTGCTTATTGTTGTTAGTTTTAGTTAATTTCTTTTATATTGTGTTGTTGGTTAATTTAGTGTGTCTTTGTAGTTGTTGAAAGCTGAAGGCAGTGAAAAACAATGGTAGTGTAGATAAATATATGTGCTCAATAGAAAATGGAATTGAAAGTTATCTAAATTGTATTTTGAATGCTGAAATTCCGAGTTTGTTGCAGCAAAGTAGATTATGATGTAGCATTTTGTCCATGGTGCATTTGAAGCTTTACACGTGCATGATAGAGAGTCCATTTGGCAATTCATTAATTGAGCTGGAAAAGAGTGCTGAGGTGGCAAAGGCAGAGGAAATAATAAATTTTTAAGCATTTTTTCAAAGGTGAAATAAAAAGGACCCACGTGGGATGCTTAAGAGGGTCATTTTGGTCTCTTGGCATCTATTTTGGGTGACTTAACATCAACAAAAGAAAAGGAAGTTGTTGACGCGGTTTTTCGTCAACAAAGAATTAAGAAATTCGAGAGACGATTAGGCTTGAATAAAAATTGTATAATAAGAACACAAAGAACTTTTACGTGGTTCAGTGGTTAAAATCCACCTACTCCACGATTCTATGTTATTGTTATTTTCTCTCAAGAAATTGTTTATGACAATTTCTCAAGAGTTTCTATTTACAAGAATTGCTATCCATTTTCCCCTCCATTCCCTCTCTATATTATAGGGGATTAATGGACTGGTTTGGGTAGCTTACACGATTTGGTAACTTCCCAAATATACTAATAATTACATTTAATATATCGATTGCCTGATATTATACACTTATCAGGCAGGATTACAATATTCTAAATAAGTATATAAAATCCCTAGTCTTCAGAGGTTCGAATTTGTGCCATCCATGTGTCAACAACGAGTTGAATACATAACCCATGAGCTAGAGGTTTACAGGATAAACAGATTAGAATATCGGGGTACATGAGCTATGTCTAAATGACCTAAAGGCTAGGCTAGACGACCTCCTTGATACCTTCTCAACCTATGCTTAACTCAAACTTTGCATGGGGGAACTCGCATCATGATCTCAGAACTAGGAATGACTTCATTAAATGCATCTAAGTTGTACTGCAAACAAAACACACCAGCTCGTGTTTTTCAAGTATGAAATTTTCCCCCAAGCCTTTTCTCGTGTATGACGTCAACCCTACTTTTCACAAACACAGTAGAGGTTTTTCCACTTCTTTTGTGGGAAATGTGACCACCTCTCCTCTTGAGTACTTTGATATGTGTCTTGTTTTGATAGACGTCTGTTCGAGTTCTAGAGTACTATGATAGTTGTCTTGTCACCTTTTTTGCTGCCGTTTCGCCCATTTGATTACGACCCTTCGATTTGAAATCCTCCTCGATCGAACGGTCCCAGTTTCACCCCAGGCTTATTTTATATATAAGCCATTTCTGATTACTTTGAAAGCCATCCTTTCATTTTCTTTTGCAAAAAGTTTTCCCATTTTCTATCTCATTCTTCCAAAGCTCTCTAAGCGATCTTTTTCTGGATTTAGCATCTTGGATTTGTTGATTCCTCATGTTTCAAACTCCATCACAACTTTAATCAATTGTTAGTGTCCACAATCCTCCATTTCTAATTTATTTTTCTTGATTTTGGCTAGTTTTTTCTTGAAATGCTTCTGTGCTACTGAGTTTTCACGTACTTTTTCTATTCGAGAGGTCATTTTGGATACTCATAGTTCATAAGGGTAGTCTCTTGGTTTGGTATCATGAAGTATACTGAGAAAACACAATAGGTTATTTTTTGGGGTATTTTTCTGGGTTTTCAGGTTCGAATCAAGAATAGTTTAGGCAATTTTTAGGTTAAATTGTGGGTTTTGAACGCAAAAACTGGGTAGATTAGGGGCTACGCTACAAGAGTGGTTTTGCATTAAAACAACTTTCCAAAACCAAGTTTCTGACACATGATTTCTGAGGTGACAATACTTTCCAAGGATAGGGCGTGTGAATTAGGGTTGCGAGTGACTCCACATATACAAAATTCTTTACCCACTTTAGATCACCTAGGATGTTTAGTTCGTAGAATCTAGTCAGGTTCGTAGGAGTTTCCAGCTCATAGAACATAGATTTCCATCTCAAATATTTAGGTTGAGTTGTCCAATAATTTACTCCTAGTTATTAAACACAACCAATTTACTTGAAACTTTAAAGCATTTCCCAGAGCCATATACTTAGGTCGCCCACTAATAGTTAACGCTGTTCTATACCCAGGCGAACTAAATTATTTATCCTTATTAAATCATATTGAGTCATACATCCAAGGCATTAGTTGGTTCTTCTTCTCAAGGCCAGAAGGTGGATGAAACCCCAATTTCCCACTTTAGGCCAGCGATGGAAAAGGAGGTTGAGGTAACTACTGATAACTTCTATGAAGCAGAGTGAATAGTGTTCCAGATAACTTTGATTCCTCAAGTGAATTCCATAATGAAAGATCACGACATTCAAACCCATTCCCCACTTTAGGCCAGTGATGGAAAAGGAGGTCGAGGTAACTGTTGATAGCTTCTATGAAGCAGAGCGAATAGTGTCCCAGATAACTTTGATTCCTTAAGTGAATTCCATAATGAAAGGCCACGACATTCAGATGAGCTTGAAGTTTTATGCTCGCCCAGCCTACGAAGGAGAGTGTAGTTTCACTCCTTTGGAGGACAACTTTGGGGCCTGGAGCGACGAACATTTGAAGGCGGAGGCCTTCTTGTAATTGAACACTTATATCTCAGACTTCCTAAATTACGTGAAGCTAGACCCTTTCTAGCTCCCCCTGAATACATATCGTCTCCTACCCACAAGGATATCCTTTATTTCTTTTACCTCAAGGCCAACCCCAACACCAAGACCGGAGGTGATAGGTTTTACTACATCACTCTGTTCCCCAGGACCACCATAATCATCGATCTCCCATGTCATCCAAATGACTTTAAAGACATGTTCTTTATGTCAAATGGGTTTGCGAACTGTGAATACTGGTATTTTAACCGACCTTGTAAGTACTCTTTGCCTTGGTTATTTTGTATACTTTTTTTTGTCTGCTTCACAATTTCAGTATTCTGATCGAGTTAATTGAATATATAACAATCTACAAGAGTGCTTCGAACTATGACTCATGTCGAGTCCAGTTAGGGGCAACAACCAATACTAACCAAGGTAACCATGGTCCTGATATTAACCAAGTTGTTTCCTACTTCATGTTAGGTCGACATGACCCGAGGAAGATCGTGACCAGAAACTCTGGGGATCCAGATAAAAATGTTACCGTATAAAAGTGTGTCAACCTTTTAGTTCCCCGATACGACCATAGCCTCCCTTCTAGGACTATTATGGTAGATAATACATTAAATATTAGGAGTGCCATTTTCAAACAATATGACACCTATATTTGCCCAGGTATTGTACTGTCCATTGGGACACTTTTCCCAGTCTCAACGCACGCAGAGTATGACTTGAGCTCAGAGGATGAGCTCGAGCATGAAAATGTGTTAGAGATCCTTCCACCTGAGTCTCCTCAAAACTCGATCATCCTCGACCTAACTAGTCCCATGTTAGTCAGCTCAGTTCTCATTCAAGATACAATTATCAGACTCCTCCACTAGCTCAGAGGGTAGGGCCTTATTCTCTACTTGTTTTTTCAAGTTTAGTTAAAATCTCTCTAACCCACATTTCGTTATTTGCAGAAGAAGATATGAGCGATCTGGCTGCCCCCATCAACTCTAACCCTTCTGTCAAAAAGGCTAGAATGCTGAAGAAAAACATCTCTGTGGCTATAGGTTCATCCACAGGGACCCATCCTAAGGGAAAGGAACTACAATCTTCTCAACACGGAGTTTAGAAGAACACCGTGGTCACGGTCAAAGATACTCATCCTCTAGCTTCGCTAGCTAATCTTCTCGCTGCTCCATAAGTCTCTATCCTAGTTCAACACGTGGAGGTGGGTAAGTTCACTACTCGTCACCAGGGTCTAGTACATGCCCTGACCAGTGATGTGGTGAGCCACATCTACCATCTGTCTGAGTGAAAGCTGGACAAGATAGATACATTAGCTCCCCAAGACGTGATGCGCTCGGCTATGGAGATGAAATTGACTGTAAGTTTTTATTTCTATATAGTTTTTTACTTGTATACCTCATACTTTTTTTGAACTTCGACTATATTTCCTTGGACATGCATTCCCGACTCACCTTCAAGCAGGAGTCAAGATTAAGGCTGACATGGAATAGGCCACGAGGAGAAAGGCTCGACTCGAGAAAGAGAAGGCCGATCTTGAGGGGAAGTGTCACCAACTCTAGGAAACGAACTCCATGATTGGAGAGGCATACTCCAAGCTCCAAGCAGAACTTGATACATCTTAACCCAATGAGAAGAGCACCAAGGAGTAGGCCCTCGAGCTGATCAAAGCTCGGGATGCACTTCAAGCCTAGGTTGACAACCACCAGTCCAAGCCGCATTCAACCGTGGAGGACATGTTGTACAAAGTCTAGTGTTGTAACAAAGATACCGACTTATTATTCCTGGAGGCAGAGCTGGGGGCTCGTTATCACCCCAAGTTCCAAGATTGTTTGGCCAAAGAACCCACAAGACCATAGGGACTTCCGAAGTTTCCAGAGATGGCGGGGAGGTGAGGTCTCTTCTCTACGGCGAGTTGAGACCTAGGGTTGAGGAGCCTCTTATATT
This sequence comes from Humulus lupulus, assembly GCF_963169125.1. Lineage (NCBI taxonomy): Eukaryota > Viridiplantae > Streptophyta > Magnoliopsida > Rosales > Cannabaceae > Humulus > Humulus lupulus. Next base: position 61,177,473 of record NC_084797.1, on the reverse strand, counting down.
TTTATAGTTTGTTGTTGTTTTTATTTTGGGGACTTTCAATACCCTTTGTAATCAGGCCTTAAAGGCCAAGAAAATTTGCCTATCTTTGCCTTTGTTCAAGGTTATTATCCTCGTTCTAAATTTACTCTTCTCGTACCTTTATACAATTTCATTATACTATTTTATCTGTTTTTATATTTTATACACATGCGTGGTTATAGGAATTATATGAGATCGATGTATTTTTAGAACCTTATGCTTATTAGTTGACCTAGTTAGTTCTCAAATCGCGTACCTGGTTAGATCCAGGACTTTAATAGCTTAGTAGCTTACCCGTTATTATTTAGGCCTTATGCTTGGTTAAGTCTAGGGTTTAATTGCTTTGATTTTTCTTGTTAACTTAGTTATATTAAGAATTATTCTGAAAACTTGAGCTTTTTCAAGTTGCCAAATTATTAATTTCCAAATTCTAAGTTACAGAATATATCAGAGATTTGATGTTGTACCCTAAAAATACAAGCTTGATTATCTTGCTCGGGGTACAACTGTTAAGAAATAAATGAAGGAAATTGGACTCCGGAGACATTTCATTGACTCCATATCAAATAGCTCAAGGGTGTGTCACTATGTTTGGAATAGCTTCAGATCCTCCAGATCACCTCAAATGCTAGTGAGAGAGATCGAGATATATGGTGTCTAGATTGCCCTCATCAAGCTCTGATCATGATCCAAGTTAGATCGTCACACACTCATAGCATTTAGTTCGAGTAGTGCATCTAGCTCGCGGAAGTCCAATAACGCGCATAAGGAAGAATCCCAATAGACTCGGAGATTCTTCATGCATAATAAATGTTTATAATTGTTATGTATCCAAGGCCAATATAATAGCCATAGGTTTAATTAGGCCATATATGTATTCAATTATTTGGGAAGTTACCCAATCCTATAAGTTACCTTTTATTGTAAGGTTACCTATGTTGTCTACCCAAATTCCCTATAAATATAGAGGGCATTGATAGTAAAAGGGATCGACTTTTTGTATGCTAAAATTCTACAAAAATTGTCATAAACAATTTCTCCAAGAGTTCCTAAACAAAAATAAAAGTGACTCATGGACTAGGTGAATTTTAACCACTGAACCACATAAAATATTGTGTTGATACATTCATTTTTTTTAAGTCTAATATCTCTATTTTGGATTTCATAATCCCCTGTTGGCAAAAAATAGCATAAACAGATTGGTGCTTTCATTCAGAGCAGATTAGGCTTGAAGTTTATCAAAAAATATTCAACCCCAACAATCATCATGGTGGTAACACGTTCTATACGTTTAAACTTTTTGAAGAGACCCGGTGATCACCGTAGGGCTGAACCTACTGGAGAGGGCATCTCCACACAACGTCATCCTAGAAAGCATCACTTAAACCAGCATAATACTGGAAGCTTAGTTTCACATCCTCAAAACCCAAATCCAGGGTATCTGACTGCCATCGAAATGGAGAATACATAACTAAGGAGCCAACTCGCCCATGCTAATAGGTGAATAGATGAGATAATGGCTCGGTTCCCTACTCCTGCAATTGATGAGAATGTTGGAAGGAGACAAAGTGAGTTCCACCATTCTCAATCCCACAAGAATAACAACCCTAACTTGAGTCGTTCGGTCATAACAACAATCATGAGCTCTGAGCCATTTGCTAGCAATCGCAAGAATGAACAGATGGCTCACGCTCCCAGGAATCAGCCCAGTTAGGCAGGGCAAGCAGGGATTGCAATGAGAAGAGTAGAAGTCCCTATAAATCCCTAGCGCCTCAACCTACAGTCTAGGTGAAAAGAAAGAGGGGACATTGCCATCAGTTCGCGACATAGGGGTCAATAACAGGCGAGCTAGCAGGGAACGTTCTGATGGGAGGCGCATCTCCTCACCAATAAGGCACCCTCCATCACCTATAGGCCATCCAACACTCCCAAGACCACAAAGAAATGTTCTACCTCACAAGAACAACAAGAGAAATTCTATACCCACAGAAGATACGTATGTCCCACGACCTTCACCGTGAGCAGTAAGTTTTGCAAACAACAACTATTAGATAGAAAGCCATCGTGGGGGTAGATTGAAGAAAATTCGCAATATATTCCAAAGGCAAGAAAGTGATCTTAGAAATTAGATGAACTCAACTCAAAGTTTACGTTCCAACCCTCATTCTGATTTTAGTGAACATTTGAACACATAGAGAGGACAACTAGCCCATAACAATGATCTAAGTTATACTCAGGTAATGGGAGATCCGTCAATTGTGCTCAATAATGGGAATATCCTAGGTAACCGAGCTCTGGCTTGGGGGAACAATAACCCGTATAGCATGAAGAACAGGATGGGAGCTGATAGCCAATTCCAAAATAACCTAGAGATGAAGGATCCAACCCTTGAACAACTGGCTCTGATGAAGGAATAGATGGAAGCACTTGTTCGGGAAAAATATGGACGACTACGATTCTTATGGGGAGATCGAGCTGTTTTCTCCCCACATTGCAGTAGCTCCATATCCCATTGGCTTCAAAATGCCAAACAGGCTCACGTACGACAGAACCACTAACCCATCGAACCATATTGGGACCTTCAACATTTTGATGAGAGCCCACAATGTCGACATTGACCTGCATAGTGTCCTGTTCCCACCCACGTTGACAAGACCAGCCAAATTATGGTTCAACAAGTTTAAAAGGAACTTGATCACTTACTGGAAACAGTTATTGATCGTGTTAAAAAAGAAGTTTCAAGCTGCAAAAGAAGTTTGAGTAGAGACCAACTCCTTGGCAGATATAAAATAACAACCGAGTGAATCCCTTAAGGCGTACATCAACCAGTTCAAAAATATTGTAGCTCGAGCAAGGGACGCTGATGATAGTGCCAAGCTCATGGGCATGTAGTCAGGAATCACTATAGAAGGTGAATTGTGGAAGAAACTCCAAAGGAAAGGAGTTAACAGTACGAACAAGTTCTTGGTTTGAGCTTAGGGAAGGATCAACCTGGAGGAAGTAGAGTCTGTGGTCGCTGGAACTAGCCAAAAACTTATTCAGCCCATTGGAGTGTCAGCGGATGCTGTGGCCATGACTTAGCCTGTTGCTCATAACAACTAGGTGGGGGGTAACAAAAGGAAGGAGAATGGAAAAGGCGAAAAGACTAAGTCCAAGAAGAATAAGCCTGAAGAGAAATACACTTCCATATTCACTGTGTATACCAAACTAACATATACGTGGGAACATATCTATCTGGCTAATTATGCTCGTTTTCCATGGAAGAAGCCAGAGCCCCTAAAACACCAGCGAGCAAAGAAAGATCCAGTCAAATTTTTTCGTTTTCATAACGACATTAGACATAACACTGAAAATTATTGTCAATTGAAGGATGAGATCGAGACACTCATTCGAGCTGGGCTGTTAGAACAATATCCTCGGAGCAGGGTAGCTCCCATTCCACCAGCTATGCAAAACCCTCAACCAGCTCAGGGACACCAAGGAAATCCATCGCCAGCTCTCCCGGCTCTAGGAAACTAGATTATTCCTCCTTCTATTGAAGGAAGAGATATAGCCACCATTGTAGGCGACTCTCATCTGGCGAGCACAAGCAATGGAGGTAAGAAGAGATATATATTCAGGAGCTGAAGACTCATGAGCGTGTGGTATTCACCCCAAAGAAAAGTTTATCAAAACAACATCAATTGGATAAACAACCAATAATTTTCATGGAAGAGGACACTAGCCACGTCCAATTCCCACATAATGATCCACTGGTGATAACCATTCAGCTCGCAAATCACAGAGTGAGAAGAATTTTGATTGATAATGGAAGCTCGGTGAACGTGTTATTCAGGTCCACGTTAGACAAGATGGGGCTATCAATAGTTGATCTTAAAGTAACCTCCATGAATCTCTACGGATTTTTGGGAGAAGGAATGACATCCATAGAGATAATTGAGCTCGTGGTGACTTTGGGAGAAGAAGCACGAGCTGTTGCTAAAATGCTTAAGTTTGTAGTAATCGACTGTCCAGTTTCTTGTAACACAATCTTGGGAAGACCAGCATTAATAACATTTGAAGCTGTAACTTCTGTTAGCCATTTGGCTATGAAGTTACCCTCGTCCCCGGGGATATGTACTGTAAGAGGGATTAACTTGCTACTAAGGAATGCTATAGCATTTCCATGAAGGGAAAATCACAACTCGGGCAGCAAGCTATGGTGATAATTGAAGAAAATGAGGAGCCTTTAGCAATGGTAGTTGTTGAAGAGGAGGAAGAACCTCAGATAGCAGAAAATGAGGTCGCCCAACTAGAGGAAATATATCCAAGGATAGGCAAAGATCGATATAAGCTCCATGCTTAAAGAAGCTAGAAGAGGTAATCCTCGATCAAGAAACACCTTCAAGAGTAGCAAAGATCGTAAAGAATCTAAATGCTAAAGGAAAAAAAGGATCGGTCGAGTTGTTGAGGAAAAACCTCAATTTCTTCGCCTGGTCACACACAAACATGGTAGGAATCAACCAAAATGTTATTATGTACACATTAAATTTGGATAGAAATGTGCCTGCAAAACAATAAAAATGGAGACTTTTGTGAAAAGTATGAGGAGAAGCTCTAGAAGAAGTAGCTCGCCTACTAAAATGTGGATTCATTAGGGAGGAAAAATATCCAACCTGGATAGCTAACCCCATTTTGGTTTCAAAACCAAACGAAAAATGGAGAACCTGCATTGATTTCTTCGACCTTAAAAAAGCCTGTTCCAAAGACTGTTTTCCCCTACCAAGATTAAATCAGCTAGTTATAGCCACGATAGGCCACGAGCTCATGTCCTTCATGGACACATATTCTGGATATAACTAGATTGCGATGAACCCTACGGACCAAGAACACACCAGCTTCATGACTAAGCATAATGTGTACTGCTATAAAGTCATGCTATTCGGGCTAAAGAATATCGGAGCAACGTATCAGAGGTTGGTCAACAAAATGTTAGTTCACCAGATAAGAAAGAACATGGAAGTGTATGTCGATGACATGATTGTCAAATAAAAAATTTCCAGTAACCATGTGTCTGATATGGAAGAATGTTTTGACGTGTTGAGAAAGTATAATATGAGGCTGAATCCCCATAAATGTACCATCGGGGTCTCGTCGAGAAAGTTTTTGGGACTCATAGTAAACTCGAGGGGGATTGAGGCAAATTCTAAAAAATATCAAATCATTATTAGAGATTCCATCTCTGAGATCACTGAAAGAAGTCCAAAGCCTAACTGGAAAATTCACGGCACTCAATTAGTTTATATCCAAGTCCACAGACAACTGTCTCCCATTCTATATTCTGCTCAGGGGAAATAGACAATTTGAATGAAAGAAGAATGTGAACAGACATTTCAAGATCTGAAAAAGCATCTAGCTAAACCCCCATATTGTCTAAACCAGTTGCTGGGGAGTGTCTATATCTATACCTAACAATAATGAAGAACGCAGTTAGCGCCGTATTAATTTGAGAAGAGAATCGGGCACAAAAACCACTGTACTACATAAGCAAGAGGCTTCTGGGAGTTGAATATGGCACCTTCTGATTGAGAAGCTCTTGTTTTGCCTGATTTTGGCCTCTAGGAAGCTCAGGTTGTATTTTTAGTCCCACACCATACATGTCTTAACCGATCAACCTTTAAGGGAGGTCTTGCAAAAGCCTGTAGCATCGAGATGCTTGTTGAAGTGGGCTATGGAACCCAGTCAGTTTGAGATATTATATAAGTCACTAATAGCAATAAAGGGTCAAACGCTCACTAATTTCGTTGCTGAATGTATAGTGTTCCAGGACGAGCCTATGAGGGAACCGATACAAGAATTGTGGAAATTCTTCATTGAAATATCATCCAACGAGATCTGAAAGTAGAAAATCTTGATCGCACCTGAAGAACATCACTTCCATACAACTTTCAGATTTTGCTTCGATGTATCCAATAACAAAGCAGAGTACGAGGCTTTGTTGGTTGGATTTCGGGTAGAAAAGGAGTTTAGGGCGAAAGCAATCCAATGCTTCAATGATTCTCAACTCGTGGTTAATCAAGTGTTAGGGGGCTATCAAGCTCAAGGAATCAAAATGGAAACCTATCTAGCTAATGTAAAAGCAAGTTGTCAGAATTTGAGTTCTATTCCATCAAGCAAGTCCATCGCGAGCAGAATACCAATGCCGACACTCTAGCCCGACTCGCCACAACCAAAGAAGTGGACACATTTAATGTGGTACTGGTGGAATTCTTGGGCAAGCCAAACATAGAAGAAGAAGCAAGAGAGGTTAGAATGATTCGTGAAGAGCTAACCTGGATTACCCCGATAGTAGGATACCTCATGTCTGAAAAATTACTTGAAGACCGCAAGGACCCTCCAAAGTTGCTGTACCAGGTCTTGCGTTATATTATGGTCGAGGGGATTCTATACAGGCAAGGGCATTCCATGCCTCTTCTAAGATATGTTATGCCCGAAGAAGCACGAGTTATCCTCAAATAAATCCACGAGGAATTCTGTGGAGACCACGCTGGGGGCAAAGCCTAGCCTTGAAGGTACTAAGGCACGACTATTTTTGGCCCACACTAAAGAAGGACTCAACGTCATATGTAATAAAGTTTGACAAGTCCCAGCACTTTTCCACTATTGCCTGAGTTGCACCCATGGAGTTAACCATGATCTCTTCTCCTTAGCCATTTGCAATATGGGGAATCAATCTAATTGATTCGTTGCGTACTTGAAAAGGAGGAGTTCGCTATGCGGTGGTCGCGATAGACTATTTTATGAAGTGGGTCGAGGTGGAACCACCAAAAAATATAACCTCGAATAAAGTACTGGAATTTGTAGTGAAGAATATAATATGCCATTTTAGACTCCCAAAAAAGATCGTGTCAGAAAACAGAACTCAATTCGATAGCAATCTATTCATGAATTTTTATGAGAAATATGAAGTAATTAAAACTTTCTCTTCAGTAGCGTACTCGCAAGCTAATGGGCAGGTGTTGTGATTTAATTTGATGAATTATGTGAAAGTGTACACAATCACAAACACAAGTAATAAGTGATAAATATTAAAGATCGTCTCCACAGGGATTGTAAATTAAAACTAAATGCACAAATTAATTACCAAACAATTGGAGAAGGAACCAAATGAATTTTTTTTTATTTTGTAATCTAACACTACTTGAGATCAATTAAAAGTGCTTTTAAAATAAACTGCAATGCCTATCTGAAAGTGAGATAAAATCAATTGGTTGAAATGGGCTTGAATTATTAAATCGCTCTATGTTAAATGACCTGTACGTTTTGGTGCAGCAAAGTCTCAGCAAAATTCCCAAAGTTAACAAGAATTTGAAACAAGTTCATAGAACTTTTCCAAATTGTATGGTATTAATTATTTTACCTAATTAAACATATTCTTATGCCAATCAAGTTTAAGAATCCAGATTTAAGCATCAATTCATAATTGTTACACAAGGCAAATAACACATTCCTATGCTATTCACAAACATAATCTAACAAGATTATCTACTTGTGTCATTCAAATTTATCCATTATATTCAAACTTCCCAACAAAAATATAATTCAATATCTTGCCATTGGTGGCAAAACAACCACAAGAATACAACAATAAACATATTTGAATGAAAAATGGGTAATTTGCTAAAATAAAGTGCTAGAAATTTAGAATTAAAGACATAGAGTTCATTAATAATCCAAGCCTCAAAATTTCTAGTTAATGGTTAAATAAAGAAACACAAATACAAATTCAAATATGTCCATGAGTAATTAATCACAAAATACTAGAGAAAATAGGAAAGGAATAACAAACAAATAGAAGAAATAATCCAAATTGATGATGGGGTGAATATTCTGTTCTTCTCCTCTTCTTCTTTTCTCTCTTTCCTTCATTGTATTGCTGAAGTCTTCTTGTACTTGGTGGTTCTCTCTCTAAAAGATGGCTGAATTGGGTAATGGAGGCTGCCTTTTTTCTTCTTTCTTCACCAAGGGTACAAAAACCCTTTCACCAAAATACAAAATTGCCATCAAAGACTCCACGTGATACTCTTCTCTTCTAGAAATTACTCCAAAATTCAATCCATTTTCTCTGATTTTTTGCCACCTCATCACTCCTTGTCAGCTCAATTAATGGTGCCATGTGTCTCTCCTCTATATGCTAAAATGCTCCAATAAAATTTCTTTTCCTCTAGCAAAACCTGACATGTCAGCACAAATTAAACAACTAAAAGCCATTTCACTTTTCATTGTTTGCTTTGGAAAATTCATGCATAAACTCCTTATTTGTCTACTTTCATCTCTAAAAAACCAAAAATGACACAAGAACACAAAAGAACACAAAAAGACAAAGGAATTGATTAAAAAAAAAAATAATAATAAACAAACATCACTCATCCCAATTCTTTTTATACGCTTAAAAGTAAAAACATTACTCCTTATTCAAGAGTTATCAGCAGGTTGAGGCAGTAAACAAGACTCTGGAGGCAAGTCTAAAGAAATGAGTAAAGGATACTAAAGGGCTATGGCCTGAACAACTCCCACAAGTTATCTCAGCCTATAGGATTTCACGCCGCACCTTAACTGGGCACACTCCTTTCTCCCTAACCTTTGGAGGCCATGCTCCCAATTACGACTCTGGTGATGTCACACAAACAAAGAACCTTTGATTGAGAATAGGATCATGATCTACTTAATGCATCCCTGGATCTAATAGAGGAACGATGAGAAGAATCTAGATGCAACTTGCCCACTACCAGCAAAAGGTGACACGTTACGTCAATTCAAAGGCCAAAGAGCGAAGACTCGAAGTAGGAGACTTGGTACTTCATAGAGTATTCCTAGCCAAAAAAGACCTTAAGGATGGTGTACTTGGACTGAACTGGGAAGAACCTTACCAGATCATGGAGATTTTACGAGAAGGAACCATCAAACTAGCTCGGTTAAATAGAGAGGTGGTCCCACGAACTTGGAACTCCTTACATCTAAAAAAGTACTACCAGTAATAGGAAATTTTTATTAGGTTCAATTTATATTATCTTTTGTAAGGCTTAATTATAAAAGCAATATTTGAATTTAAATTTGAATTAATGCAAGGTTGCTGTGTAGTGTAAACACGATACCATAATTTTTTCATTTAATCTTGTTGTTTAGCACGAGTTAATTGTATGAAAAAGATCTAGGATATTTATTAATTTTGATATCTTATTGGGGGCATATATAATCCTCGATAATCTTTGAAATATTATGCCAAATTAGGATAAATTTTTGCAAATTAGAATTCAGAAATTTGGAAGTTTCACACCTTTCTAAAACTTGAATTTTCAAAATAATTCAGTATGTAAACTAAGTTAAGAAAATTCAAAGCAAAGTAAGAATCTTGGAATTTAACTAGGTACAAAAAATCCTGGAACTAAACTAGGTTCGAGGCTTGAATCCTATCAAGTAAGCACAAATAGGCGATCAAACTCCTGGACATAAAAAGGTATATGACCGGAAGTTAACTGGTCTATTTGTCAGGCATATGCTTTGATCTAAAAAAGCACTCCCTACAACTATGCAAGTGTATAAAGACTTTGAAAGTCTAATAAACATGGTAATAAATAGTAAAAGAAGATAGCAGAAAGATGGAGCGTAAAAATAACAAACATATATAAAATAAGTATATAAAAAATTAAGGACGAGGATAATTAACCTCAAATTAAGCTCTAAGGCAATTGTCTCGATCTAAAAGGTCTCAGTACAAAGGGATTGGAATACCTCCAATATAAAAAAAAAACAACCATACAATTATAGAAGAGCCTCTAATCCCTGAGCTTCGGCAGTATGCCCCTGGGATGAAACCTCTTAATCTCTGCCAACACCTCCAGCCATGGAGGCCATCTTGAATGTCTCGGCGGGCTCCTTCGCCAATCGATCTTGGAACTTGTACAGGTAACACCCCCAAAGCTCGACGTCAAGGAATGAGAAGTCCCTATCCTGGTTGAAAACACAACTTGGTAGAACATCTCGTGATCCTTCACCTTCAGACCGAGTTCCCCAATCTGACAAGCGTCCCCCTTGGCCTTGGATTGGAACTTCTGAATCTTGGCCTCATCCTCGGTGGCCTTCAGCTTGAGCAGTTCAACCATCTTTCGAAGCCAGTTGCGACTTTGGATCACCTCCAAAGCCTGTGCCTTAGCAATTATCTTGTTATTCTTTGAGGGCTCCAAGGCTAATTTTACCTCCTCAGTTCCTCTAGTTTCAAACGGACTCGAGCGATGGCCCAAATTTGGGCAAAGCAGGACTGTGAAATACAAATAAAGGGCTAGTTTGCGAAAGCAAAGAAGTTAAGACAGGAAGAGTAAGGACAAAACTTACTGTCAGAGACATCCCCAACATGGAGTTGAGAACACTCATGGAAGAGCTTCCCTCGATTTTTTCCAGCTCCCTTGAGATAACCTGGTTTACATGGGCAATCAGATGGCTCGTGATCTCTTGGAGTGAACCCCATAGGAATTCTAGATACTTCCCCACCTCAATGTGGGGAGCCGGCATTGTGTCGGTCAGGACTACAGCCTGGATGACATGTGGGATGTACAAAGGATCACGAGGAGCTAGGGAAGGAGCCTCCATGGTCGTAACCGCAGAGGAACGAGATTGCTATTGGGTGGACGCAGTTCCCTTAGCCTTAGCTGGAACATTTTTCTTTAAAATCTCTGTCTATTGACTTCAGAACCGGAGCTGATGATGTGCTGGAGGTTCATGTCTTCTTCTGCAAGAACAAACAAAAAATTTAAACAAAAAACTAACTCTGTAAATCATGAAGTAAAAAGTGTGAGAACCCTACCCTCTGAACTAGAGGAGGAAATTATTACGATCAACTCTGGATTATGAACTGAACTGGTTGCAACCTCTAACTTTGGTTTGGCTGGGGGTGGGGGAGATTCTAATATAATTACTTCTAGGGGTTCACTAGGTTAGGGTTCTTTATCTGAGATGGGATCATACTCAGCCTGTCTAATGTCTAGGGTAAGGATTTGGCCTTCTAAGGTACACCGAGGTCGGATATTAGAACCGTACTATATAAAAATAGAGGACCTAAAATGAAAGGTACTGTCTACTACTACGTTATAGTTGGGGTAGGCTAAGTCATGGTGAAAAACCAGATGGTCAATGCACTGCTGCAACGTTACATCCAAATTCGGAACTTAATGATGTCTACTCAAAACTTGCCTTGGATTGAGTTAGTTTAATAAAAAATTGGTATCAACTTGGTTTATTTCATTGTCCTTATTACCTTGGTCGGGGGTGCCGGCTGTTGTCCCCGATTGGACACAAATTTGTTTATTATTCTGCCACCTTCAACAATATTTCTCTTGCGCACCAACGGCACAACCTCCTCCTTTTCCTCGACCTCCTCATCTTCCTCAATGATTGGAAGAGGCCTTTTGAGAGGACCTCAGGGCTTAGTGGCCAAAGATTGACCTTCCTTGATTAGCTTGCAAGCCACCATGGTGGCATCATTCACCAGTGCCTTGAACTCTTTCTCCTCGCCAGGGGCATTGGCTAGAGTAGCATATTGACCCAAAAGGGTCTGAGATGCCTTTGACCTATTGTAATTAGATGCACAATACTGTAACTCGATCAAAATAAGTCAAACTAAAAAAGAAAAAAAATGAATTCAAATAATATTTAAAGCTAAAGTACTTATGAGGTCAGTTGAAGCAGCAATGTTTGGAAGTACAGAACCCATTCGACGTAAAGAACTGGTCCTTGTAGTCGCTTGGGTGGTTGATGGTGTTGGTAGAATTTAGGAACAGGGAGAGGTAATAAAAACCATCACCTCTGATTTTAGTGTGGATTAGCCTTCAGACAGAAAAATTTTTAAATTTCCTTTGGAGTAGGGACCTCTCACTCGTTCTTGAGGAACAAATACTTCATCCCCGTGAGGTGGCAATAGGAATTTGGTGGGAGCTATGATGAGGCAAGTTCATGTAGTTCAAAAAACCCGTGAAGTATGAATCCAATGGGAGGAAGGCACCTAACTTCGCCCGCCCTCTTTCATAAGTCGGGCTTGAAATTCGGAGTTCGTCTTGATCTTGTGACTCCTTATCATTCTGTCCAACTTGGACTCGAAGAAACTATCAGGTCTCACCTTGACATCCTTCTCCCGCACCAGACCAACATGGGGAATAGGTATCTCGATGAACTTTTTATCTTTTATTCTACGAAGAGGAGCCTATGACAATCTTTTTCTTGTGGTGGGCCATGATAAATGTTTTTAGTTCGACTGGTTACAAAACTTCTTATTAGAGGTGACCTAGCCATGTAACCTAGTTTTAAGAACATCTGAAATGGTGACCTAAGATTCAAAGATTTCATTGATCGATCTAAAGTTTATATGGGCTGAATGCGTACTTTATACCCTAATATGTGTGCAGGTGCAAGTCCCTAAGTCACGCGCCGTAATCTCTGGAAGGTACTAGAACCTTGGGATTCGTGTATCAGACTGGTGGTTTTGATGAGCGGTTTAATGCAATACCATGCCAGTACCGTGTCTCCTAAGCTACTCGAATTTGAGCCTAAAACCCTTCACCTTCCAGGCTAAAAAATCATACATTCAACCTCTAAACCTCGAAAAATCCAAAAAAATTACTTGTTTTTATACATTTAACTTAACTTATTCATTTTGGCTTAGTAAAACCCAAACTAAGCCTATTCATAACCAAAATAAGGCAAAAACACTGGAAAATTTGATAAACTTGTCAAAAAACAAGTAAAAAGAAATTTAAAGGTGTACTTATGGATTGGTTCTTGATCGAGGTTGTAAAAGGACAAAGAACGGCGGAGATCCTCTAGATCGCCTCAAATTCCAGTGACAGAGATTGAGATATGTGGTGTCCAGATCACCCTCATCAAGCTCAGATCATGATCCAAGTCAGATCGCCATGCTCCCATAATATTCAGTTCGAGTAGCACATCTAGCTTGCGGAAGTCCAATGACGCGAATAATGAAGAGTCCCAAAAAACTCGAAGATTCTTCATGCATCAAGTTATATCTAGAGTACACATCCATGAATCACATCAGCTTGTGACCGGCCCTGTTATCTACGAGCTGATCAATTCTCCGCAAAGGAAACAATCCTTTGGACATGCTTTGTTGAGGTCGGAGAATTCGATGTGGTTTTCCCATTTCCCATTTTACTTTAAGTCCAGAAAGGGGTTTTCTATCCATGTATGATATTTCACTTCTGTGTTGAACTCGCATTTCAAGAGGCGAGCTACTTCCTCCCCCAAGGCTTCTCCTCTTTCCTTTCCGAGTAGTCTTCTCTTCTGTTGCTTGACTGGTATGTCTCTGTCCAGATTCAATGTCTACATGAATACTTAGGACTGGTACAAACCATGTCAGAATGTGACCACATGAAGAAGTAGAGGTCATTTCTTAGAAACTTGATTAGATTCTTTTTATGTTCAGCATTGAGATTTCTTCTAATCTTCACAACTTTGGAAGTGGTTTCCTGATCATGGATACTTCTTCCAGTTTCTCTAGAGCTTGGAGCTCTGACTTATCCTCTAATTCGGCGACCTCGATCTCCATTACTTGAGGAACTTTTGGTTTTTCAATGATCACCATTGTTTGCTGCCCGGGTTTCATTCTTCCCTTCATCGAGATGTTATAGCATTCTCTGGCAGCTAACTTATCTCCCCTGACCGTGCATATTCCCGTTGGCATGGGGAATTTCATGGCCAAATGGCAAACATAAGTAATTTCCTCGAAGGTGATCAAAGCAGGTCAACCTAAGATAACATTGTAGGTAGTTGGGAAATCTATGATGATAAACTCAAGAATTTTAGTCATGGTTTGATCTTCATCCACAATTGTTACCACGGGCTCCATCATCCTTATTGCCGCCATCCCTTCTCCAGAAAACCCATAGAGACTTGTCGAAGAGGCTTAACCGAGTGTCCCATCTATTCTAGAGTGGACCTGAATAGCACGTTCACGAAGTTCCCATTATCTATCAGGATTCTTCGGACTCTTCTGTTGGTGAGCTAAATGGTTATCATGAGCCGGTCATTATGCGGGAATTGGACATGACTTGTGTCCTCTTCCTTAAAAATGATTGGCTATTTGTCCATTCCTTGTTGCTTTGGCAGGCGTTGCTCAGGATTATACATCGTACCATCGTGGGTTTTCAACTCCTGTATGAATCTCTCTTGGGCCTCATTGCTCGTTCCTGATAAATATGGCCCATCTGAGATAGTGGCAATATCCCTCTCTTCCAATGGAGGTGGATGAATGACTTTTCCGCAATTAGAAGAGTTGCAGGTGGGTTTGGTTGATTACCCAGAACTGGTCGTTGATGTTGTGCGACTTGCTGGTTTGGAGCTACCTGATTCTGAGCGTACTGTGCTGATGGCCCAGCTCAAATCAGCTCGATCTCATCTTTTAGTTGGCGATAGACATCTGTGGTATGACCAATGTCATTGAGGAAACGAAAAAACCTCACTGAATCTTTTTTAGTCTGTTGATTCTTCATAGGCTCGGGTTTCTTCACATGTATTCGTTAAGTCAGTATACACAGTGAAAACAGAGGCATACTTATCCCTCACTTTGTTTTTCTTGGACCTTTTTGGTTGCCCTCATTATTCCTATTTCTCTTGTTATTGTCTATCTAGTTGTTATGGGTAACTGGCTGAACTAGTGCCACGACATTAGTTACCACTCTAGCGGGCTGAACAGGAATACTTCTAGTTCTCGCCATTCTCGACTTTGCCTCCTTGAGGTTAATCCACTCCTTAGCCCGAGATAGTAACTCATCCGTGTTTTTAACCCCTTTTCTTTGGAGGTCTTTCTATAAGTCTCCTCCTGCGATGATCCCAGCTTGCATTGCCATGAGTTTGGCGCTGTCGTTAGCATCTATTGCTTGATCTGCAATGTTGGTAAACTAGTTTATGTAAGCATTGAGAGACTCACCTAGTTGCTACTTTATGCTATCGAAAGAGCTGGCCTCCACACATATCTCCCTGGTAGCTCGGATTTTCTTCTTGAAATCTGAGGAGAGTTGATTCCAAGAAGTGATTGTATGCCTCTTGAACTTGTCAAACCACATTTTGGCAACACCATCAAGCCTGCTAGGAACAGAACACATCGAAGGTCGACACTCACATTATGTGCCCTCATTAAGGTGTTGAAAGTCCTGATGTGGTTAGATGGATTGGTGGTTCCATCGTAGGTCACAATATACGACATCTTGAAACCCTACAGATAGGGAACAACAAAAATATGAGGAGCAAAAGGCTCGAGATCCCATCCTTCTTTTTATCTACTAGGAGGATTCTCAACTTCTCTTTCATCAACGTAAGTTGTTCTTGGGTTGAATCCCTAACATTCGGGTTATTTGGGAGTTGGTTGTTAGCTCCCATCCCAGACTGTGCGTTATCTAGATTACTATCCCTCTAAGCTTGACCTCGGTTATTTGGGACATTCCCGTCATCACACCTCATAGGAGGGTTTTCCCTTGGCTAAGTGTAACTCAGCTCATTGTCACAACCTTGCTGTCTTCGATGTGAGTTCAAGTGTTCACGCATATCAAATTAACGAAACCTGCGGAAGCTATAAGCAGAGTTGAGATGAACCCTCAGGTTAACTTCTTTTCTTCGAGATTGAGTGTTATGAACACTCTCTAGTTTGTCTTCACGAAGACTTTCAGTCCAATAACCTCCTTCAGAAAAACTCAGCACTCATTGACGAGGTCGGTGAGTATGGTTGTTAATGTGGACTCGAATCCCTATGTCGCAAGATCGAGTGATGTAAATGAACTCTATGTGGACAGAGTTTCTTTGGTCGTTTCCATGGAGAGACGTATTGTCTCGAGCTCAAGGAGGTGATGGAGCTCGAAGGGGTGATGGATGACGGATCAATGATTGCAGATGCCTTATAGATGATGCCTCTAGGAGTACATTTGGGCATATTGTGTGAGGTCGCCCATCATCCACCACTATCTCCCTTTTTGGTGGTGGCCCCTCTCCCTAATCCTGGTTGTTCGAAGGGACTCAAGCTGCTGGATTTGGGAAAATTCCCTCTCTCTTTGTTCACCATGAATTGGTCCCAGCTCAACCAGGTTGACTAGGTTGTTTCTTTGGTACGTGAGCATTTTTCTCATTTCTGGGGACATAAGCAGGTTGCTCATTCTGAGGAACGTTTACAGGTTGCTCATCCATGGGAATCTACTTCGATAGTATAGTGCTGGGATTCACAGTTTGAACCGACCGGCTGACATTCGTGCGGCTGCACCTTCATGATCGATCCCTGTTAGAACCACTGAGCTTCCTTCCAATATTTAGGTCGGTTATAGGAGGCAACCGAGACATAATTTTATCAATACACCTATTGGCATTGGCGAGCTTGCTCCTGAGCTCTATATTTTCCTGCTCAACCATTCCTACATAGTATGTCGGGTAAGGATTTTCCTTGTTGGGCCGTCACGATGAATTTCCTGTGTCTGGATTGTCACCAGCATACTATGTAGGAATGGCTGAGCACTGCTAGGTACTGACGTGCCCTCTCTAGCAAGGTTGTCCACTAAATAATCCCTCTGGTCGGAGATCCATTCTGATTCCTCCTCTCAATTGATCTCCTGGTCACCACCACTATTTCAGGGAAGGTTTCAGAATAAAAATTGCAAGCCTAATTTGCTCTCAATGAAAACACCAAACTTTTGACGTGAAATTAAGAAATCCAAGAGATGTTTAGGCTTGGATAAAAATCGTATAATAAGAACATAAATAAATTTTAGGTGGTTCAGTAGTTAAAATCCACATAGTCCACGAGTCAATGATATTGCTATTTTCTCTTAAGAAATTGTTTATGACAATTTCTCAAGAGTTTCTGTATACAAGAATTGCGATCCTTTTTCCTGTCCATTCATTCTCTATTTATAGGGGAATAATGGACAGGTTTGGGTAACTTCCCAAATATACTAATAATCACATTTAATATATCGATTGCCTGATATTATACATTTATCAAGCAAGATTACAATATTCTAAATATGTATATAAAATCTTGAGTCTTTAGGGTTCCCATCTATGCCTTCTGTGTATCCGCAGCGAGCTGAATACATACCACACAAGCTAGAGGTTTACAGGATAAACCAATCTGAATATAGGGGGGGTACTCGAGCTATGTATAAATGACCTAGAGGCCTCACTAGATGATCTCCTTGATACCTTCTCGACCTACGCTTAGACCGAGATTCGCATGAGGGAACTCGCATACAGACCTTGGAATTAGAAATGGCTTCATTAAATTCATCCCAGTTGTACCATGAACAAAACACGCCAGCTCGTATTTTTTAGGTATGACATCAGCCACCTATTGAAGGGGATTCCGCTATTTTGAGAAAGAAGAACAGAATACATAGAGAAAAATCAGAGGTTGAAGAAGGCTTGAGTGGAAAGAAGAAGATAAAGGAGAGAAGAACATTCATTCATCATCAATTGACTTTTGCATTCTTCTTTATTGTTCATCTTTGCCTTATATCTTCTAGTATTTTGTTTTTTTTAATACTCATGGGCATATTTTAACTTGGATTTGTGTTCTTGAATTTAGATATGAACTAAACATTTTGAGACTTGAATTATTGTTGAACCCTATGTCATAGTGTATTAATTTCTTGCAATTTATTTTAGTAAAATCTCTCATTGTTCATTCAAGTGTTCTTAATGTTAAATTATTGTTGTTGTTTGACCATCAATGATAAGATGATGAGCTATGTTTGATGCTAGAAATGTTGAATATATTGGATGAACATGAATGACATAAGAACATACTCTTTGTTAGGTTGTGTTTAGTGAATAATAAAGGGATGTGTTATTTGCCTAGGCAACTATTGAGAATTGAGCTTGAAATTATATTCTTAAACCTAATTTAGCATAGGGATATGTTTAATTAGGTGATAGAATTGATACCGTAGAATTTCGGAAAGTTCTATGAACATGTGTTGAATTTTTGTTAAATTTGGAACTTTTGTGAAAATATTATTGCAACAATCTGTTCAGTTTACTTGACATAGAGAAAGTCAATAATTCAAGTCCAGTTCACCAAATCAATTCTTTCTTGCTATTAAAGTTTGTTTTTCTTAGTCTATTTGAAGCATTTTAAATTCTCTAGAATTTAGTTTTAGTTTGAAAATCAATCCACGTTATATTTATCACTATTAAATTGTTTAGTAATTGATTTTTGTATTTAGTTTTAGTTTACAATTCCTGTGGAGATGATCTTGAATACTTATCACTTTATTACTTGCCTTGTGACTGTGTACACTTACACATACAATATAATTTTATCACAACAAGTACACTCGGTGAAATCAAGCTCCCAAACCCATTTCTACAAGGTTGAGATATGTGAGTTGCTAGAAAACATGCATGAATTACTGAACGACCTACTACAAGGGAAGTTGGATATGCCCCTTCCTAAATGTAATGGGAAGGAACAAGATAGAAGGGAAATGTAACGTCTCAAAAATCCTAATAAGAGTAAGGGCTTGGATTAGCGTGTCAGGAGGGCACGTGGGAAAAATATGTCAATTATATTAATATATAATTGAGTATGTATGATTATGTGTATTAAATGTATTTAAAGACATGCTTTTTTTTAAAAGGGGCTTTGTTGTAATTTTGACCCGTCGATGGTTTATTTGTATTTTATGTGCTATATGCTTAAGACCACAACATTATGCAGATATATTTGCGATATTGAATAGGAGTGGATCTTTTTGAGCAATTTTAGCGAAAAGTCACAATGGGGGTGAATAACTGGCTCGATAGAGCCAAGGGATATTTTGGTAATTTCACGTATATTTGGGAAACATTGATAAATGAAATAAATTGGCGGATTAAGTGTATTTCATGGATTAATTGATTAATTTGTAGAATTGAGTATAAATAGAGTTTAAGTACAAAAAGACAAATTCTTTTGAGGGTTGTTGGCTAGGCCTATGGAAGGAAGGGAAAAATAGACATTTGACCATGGAATTAGATAAAGCATCTAAGTGTTAACAGCCATGATGATGCACGTATAAGGCTTTTCCTCTCAAAGGTGGCTTTTTCTTCAAGACTATACATAGACCCAAGGAGCAATTTTCTCCTAAATTGGAGGAACTTTAGTCAAGAATCATTTTTTGAGGAAGATTAGGACCTACCTAGGATCATCTCTGGTTGCAGGGCTCGAATTTTACAGCAAAAGGTAAGCATATTTTCAGTTGTTTATGGTTGTTTTTTTAGTGTTCCTATGATAAAATTGGGTTTAGTTTAATTTCATTATTTGATTGTTCTGGGTTGTTTAGAAGGGATAAATGGGTATAGATTTAATCATAAAAGGTTTTGAATGATTTTTTGTTCTTGGGATTCATGTTTAGGCTCTGACCTCTGTGGCGCTGCGACCCTCTAGTAAGGCGCTGTGGCGCTAATGTGTTATTTTACTAGGAGGGCTTCTCTGACATCTTTGGAGCCGCAACCCTAAGTGGGGTCACCGCGACGCTAATGTCTTTTTAAGACACAAATTTCAAGATTTGGGAATAAGGCTTGGGGCTTGAGGGATTTCATTTGAGAAACCACTTGGGGGCTCATGGGACGATTCCATTGTCCAGTTTAATGGAATTGGAGTTCTCGAGAGCTAGGGTTTAGTTTTGAAACCTGTGATTTAGACTTAGTCCCTAATACATGTACCATTTATGTTGTGACTAGGAGTTCCACGAGAATCAGGAAAGAGGATCACACTCGAGGTCGCTTTTCCATCAGCACAAGATTTGAGGTAAGCAAATTCGCTTATGCATAAAGAGCTGATTGCTTGCTATGCATACTAGCATTGAATTATTGGTACAATCTATATTCGACCATTGTGTTGAACGTGGGGCCGGTCAGAAAGTGTGTGTAATGCAAGCTGGTTGGAAAGCGTGTGCAACGCAGGCCGGTCGACAAGCATGTGTAAGGCAGGCCGGTCGACAAGTGTGTGTAAGGCAGGCCGGTCGGCAAGCGTGTGAAACGCATGTCGATCGACAAGGTTGTTTTTCTTGGGCCATGTAAATG
Source organism: Humulus lupulus (assembly GCF_963169125.1). Lineage (NCBI taxonomy): Eukaryota > Viridiplantae > Streptophyta > Magnoliopsida > Rosales > Cannabaceae > Humulus > Humulus lupulus. The sequence goes on along the minus strand of NC_084797.1, from coordinate 61,157,367 downwards.
ATTCATGTTATTGGAATGAAGATACTTGTAAACTGTGAAACGTGTCAACGATTTATATATTTGGAATAAATGCATTTAGTATTTGTGAAGCATGTAGTTATTGCTTATAAATAATTAGATTATTATTTTGCCTCAACTCATGGGTGCTCTATGGTGCAAATAAGGGCAAGCTAGAAATAGCAAGCCTTGAGTTGGAGAGCTTTGGAGCAGCGCGTACATATTCGGCCAGCTCGGCCGTCACGGTCGAGTCATTTAGAGGGACATAGGTTAGAAATCTAATTTTGTCGCTTAGGCCAACAACGTTTGTAATTTTGATTGTAACTATCTTTTGTTTAGAACTCGTTTTGGGATCCCATGTAAATACTTAAAGTTTCAATAAAATTTTATATGTTTAATGAAAAATTTTAGATCCTAAACCTTTGATTAGCTTTAATTACACTTTTGAGTCCAAATTACTGGCTTAAACAAGTTAAGCACTGTTTTAAACACACAGTGAAATGGTCCTTGACACCTGTGGACGATGGAAGGACCTGACTTTCCACCAGTAACACCCCCCAATCTAAGAATCATAAAGGATCCTCATCTCAATCTTCACTCATTTTTTGAGTTGAGCGATTCCTTCAAGTAAAAAGGAGATATTGCCTTAGGCTGAAAATGCTCCCTTTCACTTTGAGGGACAGAGCTAGAGCTTGGCTTAATACACCTTCTTTAGACTCGGTTTCTACATGGAATGATCTAGCTAAGAAGTTTTTGATGAAGTATTTCCCTCCAACAAAAAGATGCCAAGTTTCAGAATGAGATTATTTCTTTTCAACAGCTGGAGGATGAGTCTGTGTGTGATGTTCTAAAGAGTTGTCGAGGAAGTGCCCACACCATGGTATTTTGCATTCCATTCAAATGGAGACTTTGTATAATGGTCTCAATGCTTCCACTCGCATGGTTTTGGATGCTTCAACTAATGGGGCTTGTAACACCCTACTTCCTTAGAGTCGTTACTAAGTGAGTTTTAAACGTGCATTTAACTCGCTAATCGAGGTTTTAGGACAAAAGTGTAATTAAATCATGAACAGTGAAATAAACTTTGAAAAATAATTCCATTTACTATAAATCATTGAGTGTTTGACACTTGGGATCCCAAGATACTGTTTGGAAATATTTACAACATATGATTTACAAATCAAATAGAGTAGACGACAAAATCTAGGTTTTAATACAACCATCTTCCAAAAACCACTGGCTGTGGCAGCCAGGCAGGCCAAACATGTACGCGGTGCTTCACGCTCTCTGTACTCATGGTTGGTTGACTTTCCCCTTGCCCTTACCTGCACCACAGAGCACTCGTGAGCCGAATCCCAGCAAGAAAACCCTCACAAGTAGATAACATATGCATAACAAACACTTAGCATATAATCAGGCCACCAATAGGCTAAACACATACGGCCATGCCATCCCAGGCGCTTTACCATGCCCTGGGTTCATGGTCCACACCGTGAGGATATCCCAGGTATCCTTTAGGGTCTCGCCCTGGCAGCTCGCACTGCACGTGCTAAACGCTGCTCCTGGCCCCTTGCCGCTCTCGGCCTTGCACTCCATGTGCCTAACGCCGTTTCCGGTCCCTTACCGTTTCCAGCCTTGCCGAACTCGGCTTTCGCCGTTCCCGGCTCTTGCCGAACATTTACACATATGCATACATAGCATAATAAAACATATACTAATTATGAACAAATCAATCAAAGGGGCTATGCCCTGCAACACAATCATATAGGGCTTAGCCCTGCATACAAGCTCTGTGGAAGACAGTGGTTTTCTTACCTTTGTCCCGAGCTCCCCAAGCACTGAACCCTCGAGCACAGTCCTCTAATCCGAGCCTCTTCGAAAACCTATTCACAACACATAAATAGCATCCCCATTACTAACCGATTTAAAAACATCTCCCGGAACCAATCCCGAGCTCTCGGGACCTCTCGGACCCCCACACAAGGTGGCGGAAGCGTCCCCCGAGCCCCCTGAGCAAAAACCTAAAAACCGAATTTTCTCCTACCCAGAAATGGCCTAGGGCCATGGAACTAGCCCTCAAGAGCCGCGGTGTCCAGCGTGGCCTCCTTCCCTGATGCAACCTAGCGCCGCGGCGCAGAAGAACAGGGCCGCGGCGCCCCTTTGCGAACCCAGAATTTTGGGTTTTCCCCTACATTTTCCCCGAACCAAAACACTCCCAAAATCAACCCCAAAGCACACCTAAGTCCCAAATTCAATTCAAAACCCCACATAGACCCTCTAACAACTCAGAAACATCAACAACAAGCCTAAACACACAATCAAATCCCCAATTCACAAATTGGCTTAAAAATTTATAAAACATAAACCAATAAACCAGAAACTTGAACCACAACAGCTAATACATAACAGAGATGCGTAAAAAAAACCCTTACCTCAAGCAGAAATTTTCCCCTGAGCCTTCTTCAAGTCCAACTCCAAGCTAATCCCTCTTATTCCCAAACTGAACCTAGGCAAGCTTCATCCCTAAGAATCCACCAACACAGCCACACAAATCAGTAGGTATCCTTAATATTTCTCTGCATAATTCAATCAAGATACTGAACAAAACTTACCTTTGAGCTTGGGTCAATCCCCCAATTCCCAGCCTTGAATCCCTTGAACTCTAGCCTAGAATCCTTCAAAACTCAGCAAGTCTCCAATCACCAAAGAGATGAAGAGGAAATCGCATGGAAGGAAGAGAGAGCTGAGAAGTTCTGTTTTTCTTTCTTTCCATTGTTTTCTAAACCGCTCTAAAATTCCCTCAGCCTTATCCCATCACAACCAGCTACCAAATGACCCAATTACCCTTCCATCTAACCCATACTCTAGTTAATCCTCAAGGACAACTTAGACCTTTCCTAACTTCTTACAAATATACCATTTCCTCACTTAGATTAACCATCCTCAATGGTTACCTATGGTTACCCAAGCTACTATAATACCATTAGCCATTAACCAAAAATCCCCAAACCAAATTTATAAAATTCCCAAAATAACCCTAGGCTCCTCCCGAGCCGGGTACTTAATCCCGTTGTGACTTTTAAACTAATTAGCTCCCTAGGACCGTCTCGGAACGTGCATCACAAATATATCACCGTTATATCAACAACATCACATATATTTCATTTATGCCCTCAACGGGCTAAAATTACCAATTTGCCCCTAACAACCAAATGGGGCCTACATGCATATTTATTTCACCTAAACATGCATTCTAACCACATATTCATTAAATTCACATAAATTAATATAGTTTAACAATTACTGCCCTCCAGGCACACTAATCAAGGCTTCAAGCCTTATTAGCAAATTTGGGTCGTTACAGGGCTATTCTCTCTAAGTCCTACAATGATGCATATGAGATTTTGGAGTGGATTGCTAACAAGAACTGTCAATGGTCTAATCCAAGAGCCTCAACGGAGAGAAAGGTAATGAGTGTTCATGAAGTTAATGTTTTGACAACTTTGACTGCTCAAGTTTCATCGATAACCAACCTCTAAAATACTATGATTATGGGGGGCAATGTACAACCAACACCAATGAGGCAGGGATAAGATGTTCTTTGTGTCTATTGTGGAGATGGACACACATTTTATAGTTTCCCTTCTAATTCCGCTTTGGTATGGTACTTGGGGAATCAAAAGGCAGTAATTCAAAGCCAAGTGACATCTTTGAGAATATTCAGATCCAAATGGGGCAGCTAGCTAGTGAATTGAGAAATAGACCACAAGGTGTATTTCCTATTGACACCAAAAATCCAAGAAGAGATGGTAAAGAACATTGCAAGGTTGTCACCTTGAGGAGTGGTAAAGATCTAGAGCTGAATGAGGAAAAATCCAAACAAAAAACCGAGCCCATATCAATCCAAACTAATGTGGAAAAGGGGGAGACAGCTGGAATTCCCAATGTGTCAAATGTTGATCCTGACACTAATGCTACAACATTTTCTCAACAAAAAGGCGACAGAGAAGCTATATATCAAGCCACCAACACCATTTCCACAACACTTCCAAAAGCAACAACAAGATGTCCAATTCAGAAGAATCTTAGATGTTTTGAAGCAACTCCACATCAACATACCATTGGTGGAAGCTTTGGAACAAATGCCAAATTATGCAAAGTTTTTTAAAGACATTTTGACAAAGAAGATGAGGCTTGGAGAATTGGAAACAATTGATTTGATAGAAGGTTGTAGTGCTATTTTGAAGAATAAAAGTCCACCCAAGTTGAAGGATACAGTCAGCTTCACAATACCTTACTCTATTGGTGGTAGATATGTTGGTAGAGCTCTTTGCGATTTTGGGGCTAGTATTAACTTGATGCCCATGTCAATTTTCAAGAAGTTGGCCGTTGAAGATGCAAGACCACATCCGTCACCTTTCAATTAGCCAACCGCTCTATGGCACATCCGGAGGGTAAGATTGATGATGTCCTAGTGAAAGTTGGCAAATTCATTTTTCTAGTGGATTTCATTATTCTTGATTAATAGGTAGATAGGAAGGTTCAAATAATCTTGGGGAGACCATTTCTTTCCACCGGGAAGACCTTAATAGATGTTCAAAAGGGAGAGCTTACAATGAGGGTTAAAGACCAACAAGTGACCCTGAGGTTTCTAGATGAAGTTGAAGAATGCTCTGCTTTAAGTGTTCTTGATGTTATTGTTTCTGTAAAAGTGCAAAGGGAAGTTCCGAAAGATGAAATGAAAGGGTTTTCTCTTGAAGAACTTGAAGAAGTGAGTGATGAGGAAGAGGCCCAAGTCACATGGGTAGAATCTAAGAAATATTTTTCTAAGTTTGTGAGGCCTTTAGAGTCTTTGGATCTATCGGAAAGAAGTTTCAAGCCTTTTAAACCATCCATTTAAGAACCACCGAAGCTAGAGTTGATACCTTTGCCTATCCAATTGAAGTATACTTATTTGGGTGTTGAAGATACTTTTCCCATAATAATTTATGTAGCTCTAAACATAGAAAGGGAGAATATGTTGCTTGATGTGTTGAAGAAATATAAGAAGGCCAAGATATCAATGGTATAAGCGCCTCTCTTTGTATGCATAACATTTTATGATAGAAGACTGTTTTAGCAATTTTGTGGAGTAACAATGAATACTCAATCCTATCATGAGAGAAGTTGTTTAAGAGGAGGCGATCAAGTGGTTAGATGATAGCATTATTTACCCAATCTTAGATAGTTCTTGGATCAGCCCGGTTCAATGTGTTCCCAAGAAATGAGGTGTGACAACGGTAGCTAATGAAAACAATGAGTTGATTCCTTCAAGAACAGTGACAGGTTGGCATGTTTATATGGACTATTGGAAGCTAAACAAAGAAATAAGGAAATATCACTTCATTTGCCATTTATTTATCAAATGCTTGACAAACTTTCGGGGAAAGAGTATCATTGTTTTCTTGATCGATATTCAAGATAAAATAAAATTTCTATTGATCACGAAGATCAAGAAAATATCACCTTTACTTGTCCCTATGGCACATTTGCTTTTAGGAGGATGCTATTTGGTTTATGCAATTCCAGAGCAATCTTCCAACGAGGCATGATGATTATTTTTTCAGATATGGTGGAGAACTCTCTTGACGTTTTTATGGAGGATTTTTTAGTGTTTGGTGAGTCTTTTTGCATTTTCTTGGCTAATTTAGAGAATTTTTTGGAGAGGTTTGAAGAAACAAATTTGGTTCTCAATTGGGAGAAATGTCACTTAATGGTACAAGAAGTTATTGTCTTGGGGCATCGAATTTCAAACAAAGGCAATAAAGTTGATATTGCAAAGATGGAAGTTTGCAACCACCTACATAAATTAAGGGAATTTGAAGATTCTTTGGTCATGAGGGCTTCTATAGGAGGTTTATTAAAGACTTCTCCGAAATTTCAAAGCCTTTTTATTTTTTGTTAGAGCAAAATCGAGCATATGAGTTCACTAAGGAGTGTCAAGAAGCATTTTTGGCCTTGAAGAAAGCACTTGTGTCTGCTCCCATCATTGCAGCCCTTGATTGGTCTCTGCCATTTAAATTAATATGTCATGCTAGTGACTTTGTTGTTGGTGTAGTGATTAAGCAGAGTAAAGAAAAGGTGTTTCACTCAATTTATTATGCTAGCAAGACTTTGGTTGACGCTCAATTGAACTACACTTCCAGGGAAAAAGAACTTTTGGCTATGGTCTTTGCTTTTGACAAGTTTAGATCTTATCTTGTGGGGTCTAGAGTAGTGTTATATACTAATCATTGAGCCATAAAGTACCTTATTTCGAAGAAGGATGCCAAGCCAAGACTAATTCGTCAGGTGTTGCTTCTTCGAGAATTTGACTTGGAGATTTGAGATAGAAAAGGGATGGAGAATCAGGTGGAGTCATGCCACTCCCTAAATAATTCACAAAATCAACATACCCTTGCAATGCCACTTGACTCAACACCAAAAGTTTCTCCCAGAGGTGATGCAATGCAAGTACCCCTGACTTGGCACACCAAAACTTGTCACAAAAAATGCCAAAATGCCTCCAAATGTTTGGGTACTCTTATACACTCCAAAGAAACACTTTGGACCCAAAAATATGATTTATAAATGCCTACACCAAAAGTCAACTCTCGCATGTTGACATTAGTGAAACCGTTATGGTATTTGCACATCTTCGTGCCTATCCAATTTCACTTTGTCTTTAACAAATCATAACATTCCCCCACTTGGTTAAATACATCCTCAATCCTCTAGCCCTAAAGATACTAGTGCATAGAATAAAGTACTTTTTGGGTTTGAACTTCATCTTAGTGAAAACACACCAAAGCTTCTATCGAAATGCTAAGGTATTCATAAAAGATTGAACTCAACATTCCTAGTAATAATATCTGTTAATGTCTCACACACCTCTTCCTGATTACTCATGTATTTCCCACTTTTAGCGCTTAACATTTTTATGGCTTTGTGCTCATCCATTCATGAATCAACTAGAGAGAAAACTCCTACTCTCTTGAGAGGCAGCACCACCTTTAGATTCACTTAGGCAAACTTCTTACAACATCTTTTCTACCTTTAGAGATTCTTGTTGCCCTTCAACTAAATTCCATTAAAAGCATATGGCTTAAGCCTCATGATTTGTAGCAACCAACATTAACTCATCCTAGATGAGACTTTTAAGTTGTTAATGTTGTAACCATTACCTTATCAATGAATTGTTCTTACCCATTGAACTCTACACTTGATGTTACAAGTATTGAGTTCAGTTGCCATCATTGGGGTATCTGTTGGTCAAGGAGTCTTAGTCCCATCCCTCTATTTGTAGAACTAATCAAATCTCTCCCAAGATGTTTGGTAAATGCATCTGCCAAGTTCTTATAAGTTTTGGCATACAAAATTGTATATGATACTTTTATCAATCAATTCTCTCACGTAATCGTGTCTTAGACTTATATGTCTAGACTTACCATTGTATATTTTGTTGTATGCTCTAATTAAATTGGCTTGATTATCACAATGTATCGAAATTGTCGATACATCAACCGCTGTTTTTGGTATCTCCAACATGATATCTCTTAGCCACTTGGCCTCTTTGTCGGTTGTCGCTAGAAATACAAACTCAAAATTCATGGTTGAGTGACATATAAATGTTTATTTCTTATATCCCCCAAGACACGACACCCCCAACAAGGGTTAACACCCAACCGGTTGTGGAGAGAATATCTCCTACACCGGATATCCGACTTGCATCGGTATATCCTTCAAGTACCTTAGGAGCATAGAATATTGGAGGCATAACTCTTTGTTCCTCTTTAGGTATCCAAATACTCTTTCCACAACCTTCCAATGTCTGATACTTGGATTGGTAGTAAACATACTTGGTTTACTAATCGTGAATGCAATATCTGCACTAGTACAATGAGCGACGTACATCAAACTCCAATTTGCACTTGCATACTCTAGTTGAGCCACCGCTCTCCCTTCATTATTTTCAACCTTTAGACTTGAATAGAAGGGTGTGTTTGACTCTTTTATGTCAAGATGACCAAACTTGTCAGGCATCTTCTCAATATAATGAGCTTAACCTAAGGCATATCCATTCACATTTCTTTTAATCTTAATACCTAGTATGGTAACGACCTCTCCAAGGTCTTTCATTTTGACAGTAGACGATAAAATCCTCTTTGTTTCTAATATGCCTTTCATTCCATTACTTAATATCAACATATCATCAACATATAGACACACCACGATGACATAGTCATCACAAGTCTTAGAATATAAGCACTTTTCTGCATTGTTGTGTCTAAACCAATATTAAATAATAGCCTCATCAAAATTCTCATGTCATTGTTTTGGTGCTTTTTTTAAACCATATAATGATTTAACAAGCTTGCTCACTTTATGTTCATTTCCCCTAAGAACAAACCATTCTGGTTTTTCCATGTAAACCTCCTCATCAAGGTTACCATTTAGGAATGTCGTTTTGACATCCATTTGATGAACATATAGGTTTTGTATTGATGATAAGGAAAACAACAATATCATTGATGTTGTCCTTGCTACTGGTGCATAGGTATCGGAATAATATATGCCTTCCTTTTGTCTAAACGCTTTGGCCACCAACCTTCCCATTAGAGTGATATTTTCTTCGAAATACCCACTTACAACCTTTTTATCTTTGATCCATGTGGTAGATCAACAATCTCCATATTTTGGTTAGACATAATTGAATCCATCTCATCATTTATTGCCTCTTTCCAAAAGATAGAGTCCCTTGAGGACATAGCTTCTTGGAAAGTTTTAGGATCATCATCCACTTGATGTACCATTGGATACTTCAAAGTGTCTCCCTTGATTCAATTATACCATCGATTCTTGAGGCTTATTGTCACTATACAATATATTATCAAAGAACTCAACTTCTCTTGATTCAATTATAACATTAGGCTCCAAGTCCTACAGGCTATAGGCCTTGCTATTTGAGGCTTAGCCTACAAATGCACATTGGATGGTCCTTGGTCCCAACTTGATCCTTTTAGGCTCTGTGCTCTTGCAATAGGCAAGGAACCCCACACTTTGAGATAGCCTAGGTGGGGCCTATTACCTTTCCATATATCATATGGTGATATTTTATTCTTCTTTAGAGGAATCCAGTTTAGAATATGAAAAGCAGATAGCAAGGCTTCTCCTCAAAATGCAAAACTCAAATTAGCATGTAATAGCATAGAATTTATCATTTAAACATGTATTCTATTCTTTCTTTCCACTATACCATTTTTTTGGGAAGTATAAGGGGATGTACATTCATGTATTATTCCATTCATCTCACAAAATACATTGAATTCATTGCAAAAGTATTCTTCACCCTATCACTTCTAATTAATTTGCTTTTTTTTTTCCAATTGATTTTCAACTTCGGCTTTATAGAATTTAAACATGCTAAAGGCCTCATCCTTATTCTTAAGCAAGTAAACATCTGTGAATCTAGAACAATCATCAATAAAGGTAATAAAGTACCTATATCCACCCCTAGTAGTTATTCCATTCAATTCACATAAATCACTATATATCAGATCTAACAAGATAGTTTCTCTTTCAACACTTGGAAAATGTTTCTTTACCATCTTAGATTTCTTACATAACACACATTTATCATGATCAACCTCATTGCATACAATTAATCAACATTTGATAACTATTTTAATTGTAATATATCTTATATGATCAAGTCGATTATGCCACAAAGTAATAGAATCAAAGCCAAGCATATAAGAGGAAGATGTGCATGCATTGCTATAAAAAAAAAGGAGTCTTTGGTACACAGTTTTATCATCCCATCACATACATAGCATTTCCCCACAAAGTAGTTTCCCTTGGACAAGATTAGCTTGCTAGACTCAAACACAACCTTGATGCCCAATTTTCTCAACAAGTGCCCACTCACAAGATTCCTACTCATATTCGGAACATACAACACGTTGGTCAAAACAACCTTCTTTCCAAATGTGATGTAGAGATCAAAATTCCCCTTGCCTGGAACTTTAGATATATTCTCATTGCCCATATGGATCTCATGGTCATCATTACGCTCTTCAAAGGTTTTAAAGACCTCTCTATCATAAGTTACATGAATGGTGGTTCAAGTATCATACCACCATCCTGGCACTTTTCCTTGGATGGCATTCACCTCATCCAAGGTAGCAATAAAATCATCTTTTGTTATGTTGACCATGGATCCATTTTTGTTGGACTTTCAAGAACTTGCATTCTCTAGCCATGTGACCATTCCTGCCACATACAAAACAAGGGTCTTTCACACCGTTGAATTGCCCTTCATTGTTCATAGGGGCTACATATGAATCCTTATTTTATTGGGGTCCCTTGTTGATCAGTAACGTCCTCCTAATCATGGACCGTTACACTATGTACTTTAAATAGTGTCAGACTTTCTAATCAAGTCATTTGGTTATAAAAATGTAACTAAGGTTAGTGACAAGTGTTAGGGTTAAAATTTTTGGTCAAAGGAAATGTTGACTTTTCATTTGAAAGTTTCATACATACATGGGATCCCAAAATATTGCAAACAAATGTTTAAAAGGGTATATACAAATCAAAAGTTACAACCAGTCGGTAGTAAAATAAGGGATACAATCCTAGTTCCTTTGAGATATCCTCGGCCGTGGTGGTCGAGAAGCCGCATATGTACACGCCGCCACTGAAGCTCTCCAACTCATGACTGGTCTAGCTTTCGTTTTCCCTTACCTGCACCACATAGCACCCGTGAGCCAAGGCTCAACAAGAAAACTTAAACATGTGCATAAACAATAAATATAGATTCAAAATACATATCTAGCATGACCAGTAGTAATAACCTACTCATGCATGCATACAATAACAAATAAATGATCATTGGATCATACTGAAGCCTGCTTCCCTGAATAGTTGACCATAGAGTCAACCTGGGGCCCTATGCCCTAGCTATGTGACCATAGAGTCACCTGGGGCCCTTGCCCTTAGCTCTGAGTAACTAGCCATAGAGCTAGCCAAGCACTTTGTTTTTCAACAACCGTAGGGTCGGCCAACGTAATAGTATGTCCTTGATTGGGACTAAGCCTCTCGACCAGCGCGCAACACACTATTTCCACCCTTGACTAATAAGTCAAGGCTTTAATCAGACATTGAGATAACCAGACAATCAGATACAAATATAGATAAGCATACTTCAAATAATACAAGCATGCATACATATAAATCATGGTATCTTAACACATCAAAAACAAACTCAATAATAACCATGTTCCTTAACGGGGCCGAGCCTTACCTATGCAAACAAGGCATGCATTCATTCAAAAATTATCCAAACACAAAGCATTTGAGCATAACCTAAATCACATTCATTCTCAGGGGCCGAGCCCTAATCATAGTTATAATAATAGCCGAGCCAAGTCTTAATCAGATATAACACGTATTGGGTGCAGTTTTCTTACCTCAAGTCCGAGTACAATGTAATAATAAGAACGACCCTCAAGCGCGATCATTTCTCTAGCCTTAACGGTACCCTAGTCATAACCAAATAAATGATAATAATCAATATCGATTAAATAAAGGCTTCCGAAACTAGTCCTAGCCTCTGGGAACTCGAATTCTACTAAACTGGGTAGTAGAATCAATCTCGAGCCCTTAGGTTTTAGTTCCTGTTACTCTAAACCTAACCTTGCCAAAGTTTCCCAGGTGGGCTGCGACTTGACCCTAAGGCTCGCGCCACGCCTCCCAGAATAGAAAGCCCCCTATCTGGAATTCAAGACATAGGCCATGACGTGCCCCTAAGGGTCGCGGCGCGCTTCTGAAACAGAAACCCCTCCAAGGCCCTAGGTTCACACGGGTCGCAGCGCCCCAACAACAGGGCCACGACGTGACCCTGCAAACCCAAATTTCCCAGCTTTCTGCTAAGCCAAATTCTACCAAAACAACCCCAAATAATTCCTAGAACAATAATACAATCCCTAGAACAGAATCAACATATTCCCAGCAACAAAAGCCAACCTTAAGTTCACCCAATATCCTACCAAAACACACAATTAACACCTTGACCCACAAAGCTCAAGAAAACTTCAAGAACTCTAGAAAATCATGATAAAATTCAACTAAAAAAGGGACTAGAGCTTACCTCAACTGTGTTTAATGACCTCCTAGCTGCAACAAATCCATATCCTAACCCAAGCATTCAATTCCCATAGTTTCCTCAAGAAATCCACACCAAAAGTTGAGAGAGAGAGAGAGTCGGTTGGTAGAGAAAGAGAGCTGATGAGAGTTTAAGTGTTTGCTGAGTGTTTTTTATTTTGTGTCGTTTACCTAGGGTTCAAGTAACCTTAAGTGTAATGTCCCAAAATCCCTAATGAGGTTTAATGGTTGGATTAGTAGGCCGGGAGGGCCATAATTGATTTATTATTCAATTAAATGATTATATGCATGTTTATGTGAATTATATTATTATATGATGATAAATGTGTGCATGTGGGTCCACATTTCATTCTAAGGGCATTTTGGTAACTTGTCCCGTTGAGGGCATAATTGTATATTTTCATGCATGTTGGTGAATTATTGATGACGCCACATTATAATATGGATTTGTTCGAGCCATTCGGCATGAGACGATCTTTGAATACTAGTTAACGGTTTGGTCATAACGGGGTTGATTTCAGAGCTCAGGGCGAGTCTCGGGGTAATTTGATGATTAGAACATTACTGGGAATTAAAGGGTAATGTGAAGTTATTTATTAGCATTTGAGAATATTTGAAATGACGGGAATTGGAGAGCGTTAATTATAATTAACGAGATAGGCGAGAAAGGACGATTTTTCCCTTGGTGGCTGTTAAGGGTTTTATTTAAGCTTGGGGGTATTTTGGTCTTTTGACCTTAAGGATATATATAAACCATTAGAGGTTGTTGAAAGCTTAAGAAAATAGAGTTTCTTTCTTCTTCTCTCATTCATCTTTTCATTTGAGGAATCAAGCTAGGGAAGTGAGCCTTGAGGGTCTAGGGTTGTGTTCCACCATTGAAGAGGGTTCCATACCGAGCTTGAGGTAAGTTTTTAACCATTGAAACTCTGGTTCTTGCTCTGTTTTCCTTTTGATGTTCAGTTTGGATTTTGATTTGGATAGTAAGAATTGATGGGAGTTTTTGGCAATGATTGATTGAGTTATGATGCCTAGGACTTGTAGAGTGGATATTTGGGTTCATTTGGGAGTTTGAATGAAGTTTGGATTTAGGTTTTGAAGGTTGAAAATGGAGAAGTCGAAGGAGGGAAAAACCAGGGCTGAAAACCATGATTGTAGCGCTACAGCGCCCAGGTATGGGCGCTACAACGCTATCCAGGGACATCAATCTCTGTCTGTAGCACTATGGTGCTAAGGGGGCACCGCTACAGTGCTACCCTATTTTTCCTAGTACCTATTTTGGGTACTTTTGAGGGTTTTTGGCTTGGGTGTTCAATTCCTAAGGCTTGGGATTGAATCTACTAGCCGTTTGGGTATGATTCGAGGTCCCAGGAGTGAGGTTTAGGTCAAGAACCTTTTATTGCTCATTTTATTTGATGGGAGTTATATTTGGTTATGACTAGGTGACTGCTAAGGGATCAAAGGATCGATCGTTCTCAAGGGTCGCTCTTTTAACTTGTTTCTCGCTCAAACCAGAGGTAAGAAAACTGCACTCCATATGTGACATGCATGGTTATTAATGAAGCATGTTGAGTGCTCTATATGTGGACATTGATTGCATATTAAATGCTTAGCAATCTTGCTTATCTATGAATGGCACTGACCTATGAGTCAGAAATTGGCAATGGTGTTAGTATTGATTGTGAAGATGTGACTTATTAGTCAAGTTCGGCAGTGGTACTGAGCACTGGTCGTATGGTATTTACTTATGGGTCAAGAACAATATTAGCGTGTTTAATGCAAGCCAAAAAGATTAGATATAATCGACATAAGCATTATCTTCATAAGCATGAAATTCTTGGTCGACCTTAAGTTCGATGAAAACAAAAGCACATGTCTAGTCTAATGGCTAGTTACTTAGAGCCAGGGCTAGAAGGCTCAGGTGACTGCATCTTCACATGGCTAAGGGTGCAGAGCCCAAGTTAGTGGCTCACTCATCAGTCAGTGATTTGATTCAAGTTTGTGACTCCATAGTCACTCATCTGATTTAAGTTCGTGACTTACTCATCAGTCACCATCTGATTAGGGTTTAGAGCCCTAGAGATAGACTTATTAGTCATTTATTCAGAGTATGACTTCATAGTCACTTATCTGATTGGGATGTAAGCCCCAACATGATTATTAGAATCTCAATCATATCTGATTAGGGCTACATGCCCCATCATGATTATTGGAATCTCAATATTATCTGTTTATGGATATAAGCCCAGTATGATTATCATAATCATCATTTGATATTATATACATGAAGTAATGAGTTTTCTTGCTGAGCTTTGACTCACGGGTGTTATGTGGTGCAGGTAAAGGGAAAGAAAAGCTCACCCAGCCTTGAGTGGAGAGCTTAGGTGGTGATATGTACATATGCGGCCGCTTGACCACCACGGCCAAGGTGTTTCTCAGAGGAACTAGGGGTTAACCCTATTTTTTCCGCTTAGGTCGGTGGGTTGTAAGTTTTACACTGTAATGACCATTTTGGATTGTCAATAACTTGTAAACGCTTTTATGGGCCCATGTACAATTTTATGTTTTAAATAGAATATATCATTTCCTTTTGATCGAGATTTTTCACCTTAGCCTATTAATGACACCTAGATGCACGTTTATAACCAAATGACTCGATTAGCGAGTTAAGCATGGTTCAAAGTTCACAGTAACGATCTTCGAGTAACCAGGGCGTTACATTAAGTAAATCCCGAGGCTTGGGGTACCCAAAAACGTCCCCTAGGGTAAAATGGTTAAAATCTCACTAACTTCGAATCTATCCTCGAATACTTATTCTCGTTACCCAATAACCCAGTAATTTTCTAGATTCCCAAAATACCCCTTGACTCACCCCAAGTCGGGTATTAGGTCCCGTTATGACTTTCTCGCTAACTTGCTCCCTAAGATCGTCTCATGTTGAGTAACCCAAAAATATCCACATAATAATGTGGTCTCACACATATAACACATATATGCCAAATATACCCATAACAGGCCAAATTACAAAATTTCCCTTCTAATAAGAAACAGGCCCACATGCATATTTAATACACCTGAACATGCATATCTAGACATATTATCATATAACTCACATAATCACATAAATACACACATTTATATATATATATCACATAAACATATAATTTCCATCCTGACCCCCTAATCAAGGCCCTAAGCCTTATTAGGTAATTTGGGACGTTACAACTATTGCCCCCTATCAGAAATTTCATCATCGAAATTTGACCTGAACATCTCAGGATACTGATTTTGCATATTTTCCTTCAGCTCCCAGATCGATTCCTCGACCTTGTTGTTCCTCCATAATACCTTAACTAAAGGTATATTCTTGTTCCTCAGGACTTTGCCCTTCATGTCTAAAATCTGAATTAGCTGCTCCTCATATGACAAATCTGACTCTAGTTCTAGATCCTTATAACACAATACATGAGTATCATCTGATACACACTTCCTTAACATGGAAATATGCAATATGTTGTGCACACTAGATAGTGCAGAGGGTAAGGCAAACCTATAGCGCACCTAATCGATCCTTTCCAGGATCTCAAATGGTCCAACAAACCTAGGGCTCAGCTTACCCTTATTCCCAATTCTCTTCACCCCTCCCAGTGGTGAATCCCTGAGGAAGACATAGTCTCCCACCTCGAACTCCACGTTCCTCTGCCTTGGGTCTAAATAACATTTCTGTCTACTCTGACACGCCAACATCCAAGCTCTAATCTTTTCAATAGCCTCGATGATCCTCTGAACTGCCTTAGGACCCAAATATTACCTCTCACCCATCTCATCCCAGTGAATGGATGATCTGCACTTCCTACCATACAACATCTCATAAGGTGCCACTACAGTAGTCAACTAGTAGGAAAACTCTATATGAGGCAAATATTTACTCCAAGACCCTTCAAAGTCCAATACACATGCTCTCAACATGTCCTCCAATATCTAGATAGTCCTCTCAGACTGACCATCAATATGAGGATGATAAGCTGTACTGAACTTCAGATGTGTACCCATCACCCTCTGCAAACTCCCCCAAAATATGGAAGTAAAGATAGGGTCCCTATCAGACACAATAGACCTTGGGGTCCCATGAAGGTGAACTATCTCTCTCACATAGAGATCTGCATACTTGTCAGCCGTTTAATTCATCCTCATTGGTAGAAAGTAACCTGATTTCGTATACCGACCCACGATGACCCAAACTGAATCATGCTGGCCCACTGTCATAGGAAATTCTTCAATGAAATCGATTGTGATGTCCTCCCACTTCCACTCTGGGATATCCAGAGGCTGCAACAACCCTACTGGTCTCTGATGCTCTACCTTGATCTGCTGACAGGTCAAGCACCTTGCCATGTATTTTGTCACATCCTTCTTCATCCAGGCCACCAATATAGTGTTCTCTCATCCTGATACATCTTCGTGGTGCCTGGATGTAGAGAACAAGGGGTAGTATGAGATTTATACAGAATCTCTCGTCTGATCCCAGTGTCCATCAGGACGCAGATCTAATCCTTGTATTCAATAAGCCAATGCCTAACATTGTGTAGTACTTAACTACTCCAGCTAGGACGTGCCTTCTGATTTTACCCAATTGTAGATCACACAACTGCTTCTCCATGATCCTCACCGAAAGAGCAGAATACTAGGTGAAGTTGGATAAATGGCCCCGCACTAGCTCAATACCTGCTCTAGTCATATCCTTAGTCGACTCCCTGGTTATCTGCCTAGCACTATACAATTGTCCCAGAACCTTCCGGCTTAAGGCATCTGCTACCACATTGCCCTTCCCTGGGTGATAGAGTATTTCACAATCATAATCCTTCACAACCTCTAGCCAACACCTCTATCTCATGTTTAAATCTTTCTGTGTGAAGAAGTACTTTAAGCTCTTATGGTCAGTGTATATCTCACACTTCTCACCATATAAGTAGTGTTGCCACACCTTCAGTGCCAAAACTACTACTGCAAGTTCCAGATCATGTGTGGGGTACCTCTGCTCATACTCCTTTAGTTGACGTGATGCATAGGAAATCACCTTCCCTGTCTGCATAAGGACACAACCTAGGCCCTGCCTCGAGGTGTCACAGTAAACCAAAAATTTGTCCTAATCTGTAGGAAGACTCAGAACTGGAGTGATGATCAAATTCTTCTTTAGTCTTTGGAAATTGTCCTCACACCTGTCTGACCATATGAACCTCTGATTTTTGCGTGTCAACTCTTTCAGTGGTGAAACAATCTTGGAAAACCCCTCCACAAAGCGTTTGTAATAACTTGCCAATCTCAAGAAACTTCTCATCTCTGAAGCGTTCTTCGGTCTTGGCCAATCTCTCACTGCCTCAGTCTTCACTGGATCCACCTTAATTCCATCCTTACAGACTTGTGGCCTAAGAAGGTCACCTGTGGCAACCGGAACTCACACTTCTTAAATTTCGCATACAGCCTGCGTTATCTCAGCCTCTGTAGTACTAAGCTGAGATGCTTCTCATGCTATGTCTCTGACTGAGAGTATACTAATATATCGTCAATAAAGACGATCACAAATCGATCCAAGTAATCTTTGAACACCCTGTTCATCAGATCCATAAATGCTACAGGGGCATTAGTCAGTCCAAATGACATCACCAAAAACTCATAATGCCCGTACCTGGTGCGAAAAGTTGTCTTTAGGATGTCTTCCTCCCTGATCCTCAGCTGTTGATAACCAGATTGGAGATCTATCTTGCAGAATATCATCCTACACTTTAACTGATCAAACATATCATCAATCCTTGGCAGAGGATACCTGTTCTTGATAGTTAATTTGTTTAGTTCTCTATAATTGATACACATCCTCAGAGAACCATCTTTCTTCTTCACAAAGAGAACTGGTGCGCCCCATGGCAAGAAACTGGGCCTAATAAAACCCAAGTCTAGTAACTCATGTAATTGAACCTTTAGTTCCTTCAGCTCTGTCGGAGCCATCCTATAAGGTTCCCGAAACACTGGCACTATCCCTGGTGCCAATTCGATCACAAACTTTATATCCCTGAATAGAGGTAACCCTAGAAGATCCTCTGTAAACACATCCAGGAACTCATAGACTAATCTGGTCGGTCCTGGTCCCACTGGCACAACCTGAGTGGTATCCACAATGCTAGCTATGAATCCTATGCATCCCCCTACAATATGTCTCTACCTCTAAGTATAGATATCATAGGTATATAGGGTCCATCACAATGCCAATGAATACAAAGGGATCCTTACCCTTAGGCTCAAAGGTTACCATCTTCTTCTTGCAATCTATCGTTGCCCCATACTTCTCTAACTAGTCCATACCCTGAATTATGTCAACGTCGGTCATAACCATCTCTATCAAGTCAACTGACAACTCCCTGCCATCCACTGTCACTGGTAATGATCTGACTATCTCCTGGAAACCACTAACTCCCTAGTAGCCAGCATAGTACCAAACCTCATAGGATAAAAGTCACATGGTCTACACAGTCCATCTATAATCCTACTAGCAACAAAAGATTGTGTAGCATTCGAATCAATCAAAATAGTATAAAGGGTCCCAATGCCAGAAAGCGAACTTCTAACCACTGAGGGACTAGCCTCGGCCTCTGCCTGGGTCAAGGTGAACACCTGAGCTGGCGTCAAGCTGTCCACCTTCTTGGGCTCCTCCTTTGTGGCTATCAAGCAGTCCTTCTTCATGTGTCCCACACTCCCTCAAACAAAGTAGGCCTTTGCCTTCCATTCCCCAATATGTCGCCTCCTACACCGAGTACACTCTGGGAATGCTTTCCAGCTCTCACCGCCACCCTAGCAGCCTCCTATCTGGCCGTGGAGCTGAAACTGTATCTTGAGTATATCTCTTTTGGTAACTAGGGCCTCCGTCCATACCAAAGTCTGCAAATGGAGGTCCCGGCCTACTAGAATCCCTTCTGGCCACATTCTCATACCAGATCTTGTTCTCTACTCTCTCAGCTGTAAGTTCCTTCTCCACAGCCTGTGCATAGGTAGTCACTCCTGACATAGTAGTAAGACGAACATCTTAGGGTATCATCGACTATATCCCTTGGAGAAACCTCTATCTCATTGTCCCATCAATTGTCACCAGATCCTCGGCAAACTTTGTCGATCTATCAAACTTCAGGACATAATTAGTCACTATCATGTTACCCTGAAGTAACTTACTGAAATCTTCAACCTTCACAGCTTTAACTACATCATTGTAGTATTTCTCATTAAATAGAGTTCTGAATTCCTCCCATTCCATAATATTTACTGCCCTGGTCTGGGATACCACCTCCCACTATATTCAGGCATCCTCCCGAAACATGTAAATGGCGCATGCCACTTTCTCTTTACCACCTACCCTCATGAAATCCAGGATGGTGGTTATCATAGTCATCCATTGCTCAGCCTTCAGTGGGTTTGAGCTATCCTAAAAAAATGGAGGTTGTTTTTTTTGAACCTCTCATATAGAGGTTCCCATCTATCTTTCCCTGCTTGGGGCTATACTGCCGCTGGTACCCCTAGCTGTATCACTGCTGGTACTGCGGGTGGTAGGCTCTTGGCCAGAACCTAATGCTGTCTCAATAGTTAAATCTCATCTTCCTGCCTCTGTAACCTAGCTTGCATATCAGCAAGCACCTGTTGCCAGTTTTATAGAGCTGGCGATGGGACCAAGCCCTGGTCATTCTCTTCCCTGGCCTGTATCTCTTGGCCAACCAACCATTCTGACATTCAAGGAAGCATACTCATAACTATCTCACTCTGCAGTGATCAAATCGGCTGTTAAGTAAGTAATAACTATACCTCTTGCCGCCTAACGATCCAAGACCGAACAAACAAATAAGCATGCCAACATAATATATTAATTCATGGTGCTAATAAACACTTCCTAATATTCATAAATAATTAATAATGCTAATAAGTATTTATGGCATTCATAAACAGTTAACAATGCAAATAAGCATGTTGAAGCATTTATACATGTATAACAATGCTAATAAGCATGTTCTTACCTACATGTCCATATAATAATGCTAATAAGCGGTTCCTTTGCATTTACAAGCAATGACAATGCTAATTAACATGTTCTTTATCATGCATGAAACTCTTAAGGGCCACGCCCTATAAGAATATCTCATGCTCCCTAATCAGGCATGCAAATAAGGCATATACATTAATTTTACATAGTTAAGTAATTAATCACATAAGTAGTTACCAAACCTTGAGTCGAGCTTGTCTTTAGTGTCAAGTGTACATGCCGGGCGAGTCTTCAGGAACCTTTAAACCTTGGTAGCTCTGATACCAAGTTTTAACATCCTCCTAATCAAGGACCGTTACAATGTGTACTTTAAATAGTGTTAGACTTGCTAATCAAGTCATTTGGTTATAAACTTGTAACTAAGGTTAATGTCAAGGGTTAGGGTTAAAATGTTTGGTCAAAGGAAATGTTAACTTTTCATTTGAAAGTTTCATACATACATGGGATCCCAAAATATTACAAACATATGTTTAAAAGGGTATATACAAATCAAAAGTTACAACCAGCTGGCCTAAGTGGCAAAATAAGGTATACAACCCTAGTTTCCTTAGATTGAGAGCTCTTCTCTATGGTGTTATCCTTGGAGGTCCCAACATTTGAATCACTAATACAGTTGTCTCCAGAACGAGACTCTTTTTCGATCCTTAGGTGCTTTAGAATCTCCTCCAACGACATCTCTTCATTCTTACGAAGAATCTTCTTTCTATAGCCTCTCCAAGTTGGAGGCAACTTGGCTATGATCCCACCCACAATGAAGGATTCCGGCAATGTTATCTTTAGGCTAGATAACTTATTTACAATAACTTTTAGCTCATGTATATGGGGGAGTTGTTGGGTTTTATGCCATTATAAAACCATGTTGGACATGTAACACGATTTTATACTATTAATAAAATAAGTAAAAATCATTTAGTCAGGAAACCGTGTTGCTTGCCTATTTTATTACATGATTATTGGAATAATACAAACAATTATAAAATCATGAACATATAAATAGTTACAATTATAGTGACCAGGTCACAGGGGATTATAATTGTAATTATATGTTCATAAGAACAACTCCTAAGATTAAGTCAGTGCATTGGATTTTCACTGAACTGGTAATCTACGATATGGTCTACTTACACATTTGAGGTGTGATGTCTTATCCAAGGCATTGGCAAGGTAGAAAAGATCGGATGTATATGGGTACATTGTACTAGGACTGATATTGATTGTTGATAGATAAATAAGTATCGTTGTTATCGAATCTAATAAAGTCACAACGTTGACCATAGGTCAAGTTGACTTATTCATTACTAGCTTTACCCTATGGTCTAGCCCCTACTTACTTCTTGGAGATTTAGTAGTGTAATTGAGTGGGAGTATTAATGATAGATATGAAATATACAATTTCTGTACGAGGGGTGAAAATATGACTTCTTTAATAGCTTAGTCTAAAAGGGTAAATGATTGAGTGCTCATATCTATGATTAAGTTCATGGATTTATCATTTACAAGTGTTTACCGAGTTTTTCGGAAACGAATAACTAACAGAATAATAAAAAGATAAGAACTGTAGAAATGCTGAAATGTAACTAAACAAACAGTGTTTTTACGTGGTTCAGGCGTTAACAAGCCCTAGTCCATGAGTCGATGTTATTATACTTGGAAAAGGTTACAGTAAGATGGCTGGTGCACAAGAACTTCACACACCCACAGTGTTTCTCTCGGGTTCTCTTGAAGAAGATGAAGCTAGAGAGATTTTAGTAGAGTTTTTGCTATGTGATTTGTTCGTCCCTCTTCTTGTAAAATGAAGGGGTCTTTATAGCTAGGGTTTCGGATTAGGGTTTTTCTCTACGTACATGAGTCTTAATTACACCAGCCATAAATAGGGGATACAATTACTGTAGTAGCATGGCTACAAGACTCTATGTGGGTATATTTACGTGAAAGTATGGGGAACACACAAAGTCAGCCGTCTTTTCCAAGTTGTCAGCGGAACAGTAGGCGAAAAGGCACCCTTAGGCGTGCTGGGATGTGTGCGGCTTTGACCTGACGGGCGTGTCAGGCGGGATCCTGTGTCAGACGGATATCATTCCAAATATGCCTTCTCCCGGACTCGACCGATCGGTTTTGTTCTGTACGAGGCACGGAACTGTTTCCGCGGAGACCACTCGAAGAGCCTCTCCTGGAAGGGGCCTCCCCGAGGGGTATCCTTCGGGAGTCCGGGAGAGTCGACGAGTTTCTGTGTTGTGCTTGCTTGGAAGAGTAATCCGGATACTAAACAGGAGAGGCGAAGCCTTTCTG
Source organism: Humulus lupulus (assembly GCF_963169125.1). Lineage (NCBI taxonomy): Eukaryota > Viridiplantae > Streptophyta > Magnoliopsida > Rosales > Cannabaceae > Humulus > Humulus lupulus. The sequence goes on along the minus strand of NC_084797.1, from coordinate 61,134,824 downwards.
TGGATCCGCGAGCTCTGGTCACCTACCGTGATAGACATCGATAATTCTGCTTCCCCGAGGACATCAATCTAAACGCTATCCGGAAATCAGGATAACATTTACCCCCCAAGGTCACGGAGCTTTGAGAGATCCGGGAGCTTGTACAGTCCTCCGGGTATTTCGATTTCTTAGATTAGGCGAGGGGGCACCTTCTGTGTTCCCGGAAGGTTTCCTTTTTCCCGCCTGAGTGTTAGTATGAAAAAGAAAGGGAATTTCTTCTGTTTGAACTTAAGTACTCAAGTGCGGCAAGGACCACGTGTCATTCTGGGAATGGTTCTGCGACCAAGACGTGTGCGTGAGGCGACTGGTTGAGTATGCGTGCGTCAGTCATCTGAATAATGATTTGACGGTTTTTAATGGTACTCCGGGCCCGAGGTGGTGTAATGATGGGAAATAAATACTTTATTCCCATCCGAGGAGTCATAAATAGGATCGTCGCTTCCTCTCCAGCCGTTGGATCTGATGCACACGGAATGGGAAGATCGGGACCGTTCATTTGAGGAATTCGAAACGACTTCCTCCCTGCTATAAAAACGAGGGAAAGGACCTTTCTTCCTCTTTACGCTTTCAGATTCTCCATCTTTAGGATTTTCAGATTTCCAAACCTTCGAACTCTCAGGCTTCCCAGCTTACGTTCCCCCGAACTTGCCATTTCTTTTGGTAAGTATCTGGAAACTTTTCTTTTGATTTGGCAGTGGGTTTATTCGCCGAAGTTCCTGGTTTGAATCGCCGTTCGTCTTTGCAGCTTTTACTTCTCGCGATCGTGCTGTGCAGTGATCCAGTTACCCCTTCAACCTCCAACTACCCGAATATCAGTAAGTATTTCTACTTTGCTCTTTCCTCCCAAACCTTAGGTTGTTGGTAGTTGTTAGAGTAGATGTTTCCGCCATTATTGCTTATGTGCATGTGTGAATAGGGCTTTGGTAGGCATGTGATTGATGTGAGTCGATAAGTAGGCATGTTCATGCCGTTTTAGGGCATAAGCATGAACAGCTTTAGGGTGTTTTTCTCTGGAAAAACACTTCTTTTGGTGGGCTTAGGCTCGGAGTCGGAGTCTGGTTCCTTGCTGCCCTTCGGGTGGCATGGTGCCAATCCCTCGGTAAGCTCGGTGGGAGCCTCTCCAAGCAGTTTTCGGGGAGGGTCTCCCCGACGCCTTTGATACCACTAGGGTATGACAAGGGTGCTGACTGCTTAGAGTGTTTTCTTCTTTCTTTCTTTTGTCCAGTGACGAACATCCCAAAGGAATAACTCCTTGCTGTGGGGGAGGCTGATTCTGCCCAAGAGAAGGGTTCCCCTGTCGCTGGCGCAAAGGGGAAAGGAAAGGCGAAAGTGGTCGCGGCTAGTCCACCGACTTCCAATAGTTCCATCTGGGAGATGGACCAAAAGCCGAACCTTTTCAGGAATTATGGCATGCTGGAGCTGTATTCCTCCGAGGCAGGCCTGAAGAACATCCCAGGTCTGATGTGGCATCGTCTGTCGGTGCTGGGCGAGTCGGCTAGTCAGAGTCACGAAGGCTTCGGTGCCTGGAGCTGGGCACACATAGTGTGTGGGGCGCACTTGCCCCTAAGGAGCTAGTTTGCCAATTTCTGTGTGAAGGCGGGGATTGCCCCCTTCCAGTTGATTCCTCCCAGCTACAAGCTCTTAGCAGGGTGGTTCATCTTTTGCAAGTCCCGGAAATTGGAGGCTCCTACCCCGGAGGAGGTACTGTACTTCTACGGGTTGAAGTCTCAGCCTATGAGGGGTCATTCAGACAAGGTGGGGTTTTACAGGCTGGAAAGGCACCCGGACGTGATGTGCCCCACCTGTCATACCGCGAGGGTTCCAGACCTCCGGGAATACTGGTTCCTGACGACTGACTTTCCGCTGAAGAGGGTGCCAGCCCTATCTTTGGACTTCAAAATCCCTGGTAAGTGTTCCTTCCTCTCCTTTTCAACTTTGTTTCTTTGCGTTTGATTTGCCTTTTGGTAGGATCTCTAACGCTCGTATTTGAATTTTGCAGAAGTCGTTCCGCGGACACCTCGCTGCGCGGAGATGATAAGGAGGTCCAAGTTCTACGAAGGGCTTTCTGAGGAAGAGTTGAAAGTGGAGGGACTTGTGACCTCCGAATCGTTGAGGGAGTATGGGTTACTTGCCTCCTTCCAAAACATCGAGCCAGTGAGTGGCAGGGGGCAAACTCAGGTGTCAGCTGACATCCGGGAGCAGATTTCCCTGGAGCTGTCTAAGGTGATCACCCAAGCTGCCCGGGACGAAAATACTTTATCTCCTAGTTGGGCGGAGAGGTTCCCCGACCCCCAGCCGGAGGAAGAGGAGATCGAGGCTCGCCACGCCGCGGCTTACCCTAACGAAGGGGCTCCGGGGGCTAGTACCTCCGGGAGAGGTAAGACTAGTTTTCGATTGATCCACACCCCCAGCCTGTCTGAGGTTTCCCAGACCTCTCAGATGGGGTTTGATCCCCGTTTCCTTAGGCTAGATCCGCGTAGGATACCCTTCGACAGATATTGCGATAGGGTAGATGAGCTCCTCGGGTGTCTGAGTGACGGCAGTCTGCCAGAAGGTGTCATCATGGTTGACCCTTCTTCCCTCAGCATGTCATTCCTGGACTTCAAGGAGTACGGGAGTTTCCTGGAGCAGGAAGCGATGTTTTGTTTTGCTCGGGGAAGGCCATCCACGTTTCTCGTGCATGGTCGTCCCTTTTAAACTTTTCTTTTTCTCGTTTCTTGTTCCCTGCTGGCGCGCTTGCTTGTGCTTTTTTGTTGATTGCCGCTTCTTACTTATTTTCTTTCTCATTACTTGTTGGTTCATTAACCTTGCTTTGTACGTTTCTTGCAGAGTATCCAGAAGCCAAGATGTTGGGGAAAGTGACTTTGCTCATTAAGAAGGCTGCCACTAGCCAAGACCCGTCCACGGGGAAAGGACGGAAGACCAAGGCTGGTAGGGGAGGTAAAACTGCCTCCCCCAAGAAGACGAGTGGCGAGGCGCAAGTGTCTCCGAGGGTAGAGAAGTCTCCTGCTGACGGGCCTTCCGAGACCATGATGGTCTCGAGTAGCAGCAGCGACGGGGAAGGGCTTGTGTTCCCCGTGAAGACAACTGGGGTGAGCAAGCGTCCCGGAGAAGATGCTGAGGGTGCTAAGAAGAAACGCCTTAGACACTCTTCTCCTGGTCGAAGGCAACAACAACAGCAACGACAGCAAGCACAACTACAACAACAGCAGCAACAAGAACAACAGAGACAATCACCAACGTCACAGCTGCAGCAACCACAACATCCAAACCAGCAGCAGCAACAAGGGCAATTACTTCTGCTGCCGCAGCAGCAAAAGCAACAGATCGGGGCCTTAATACCCCGTCTGCCTCCTCCCCCAGCCCAAAGGGGGTCCACCCTTCCGGGGTCTCCTTCTTCTAAGACAACCAACCTTCCTCTGCCTGGCCTGAAGTTCCACTTCCCACGGAAGCCAACCAGTTTCCCCGCTGCCCTCCTGGAGGGTGTAAGACGGACCGATAGTTTTTTGAAGAGGCGGTTAGAGGCGGAGAAGGCTGTTACTCAGGGAAGGGCAGATAACTTGTCTGCCATGAAGAGAGCTGAGCTGGCCGAGGGGGTGAGATACCTTCACCCGGCCGGAGCGGTTCTGGATGGTCCAGCCTTGGAGAAGAGGCTGGTGCCTAGGCTCGGACGTGCATTGGCGCCGTTCGGAGCTGAGATGATGGAGGACATGGCCCTGAGCTTATGCGAGCTCAATTCTGAGAAATGGGCCATCAGTAGCAGCAAGGATCCGCTGTTGCTGACACACGCTGTGAAGCAGCAACTGTCCGGGGTAAGCCGTCAGTTGTTATTTTTTGGGATCACCTGTCTTTTGGTCCGGCTTTAGCTCATTCTGTTGTCTTTCCTTGCAGGCCTCTATGATCGCGGAACGCTCGTTCCGGGAGGTTGGTGCAGTTCTGGTTCAGCTGGAGGAGAGCCAACTGGCTCGCCAGGCCTTGGAGGCGGAGAAACAGAAACTGACCCAACAGGCCTTGGGGGCTTCGGAGAAGATTGATCAGGCCTGGCGCACGGCTGAAGAAGAGGCGGAGAAGAAATATCTTGCCAAATATCAAGAGTACCGGGCCAAGGCAGAGAATGAGTTTAGACAGCGGTCGGATGGGATGAAGGCCGAAAACTCCAAGCTCCGGGAAGAGCTGTCCCAAGCCAAGGTGGAGAAGGATACCCTGGAAGCTCGCTTGCAATCAAAAAATGATCTCCTCCTTAAGCGGCAAGAGGAATATTCCACTCTTCAGAGTAAGCTGCACGAGGAGGAGCAACTCCATAAGAGGAGCAGGGATCTCGTGTCTATGCTGCAATTAGGGCTCGCCGAGAAGGATAAAGAGATCGGGGCCTTGCAATTCACTGCCAGGGGGCATGTGACCGAGAAGCAATCCGTGCTGAACCAAAATAGGGAGCAGCGCAAGGAGATTGATTCTCTTAAGGGGGAGCGGGATGCCTCCAAGGCCGAAACGGAAAAATTGAGGGCTCAACTAACTGTCGCGGAGGCACAGCTGGCAACCTCCGAGGCGGAGCGCTTGAAGGAGAAGGAGGATTCTGAGGTGATACTGAACAGGACGATTAATATATTGCATGTGGTCCTCATACATCAACTCTGGAAAGTGAACCCGGAGGTATTAGGCTATCTGAGAGATGATGCCGAAGCCATGAGGGAGAAGCTACTCGTGTGGGATCAGGGCCCAGAGGCGTACGTCCAAACTTACAACATTGACGAACGTGCTGGAGCTCCTGAGGCGGGAGATCCCGGAGAGGCGGGGACCTCTGAACCTTCTCATGACAAAGTTCCGCCTTCCAATGAGCCGACTCCGCCAGCCTCAGTTGAAACCGATGCCCCCGAAGCTGCGGTCGTGGAAGCTGTAGTTACTCCCAATGCTTGAAGGGGTTTTATCTTTAATTATTTTTCATTTTGAGTTTTTCATTGCGGACATTTTTGCCATAATCATAGCATTCTCCTTTCTTTTCTGCCGAGTTCTTTATTTATCTTTGCGCTTAGGGTAGACATTTATACGGTAGAAACTGTTGTAGGGGCGTATGGGGTTTTGGTTCCAACGGCCAAAACCTATGCACTTCCCACTTGAAGCTTTAACAGATGATGTCTTTTCCCACGTAGTTTCTAGGTTACGAAGGTTTCCTGGTTCCAACGGCCAGGCTCCTTTCACCGTATTTTAGCTTTCCTGAGGCAAATAGCCAATCCCGGGACTTGTAGTTATACTGTTCGCTGGGATTGCTAAGGTGAGTCGTTCCATTGTTTGGAACGGGAGTTCTGTTGGTGAGCGTCGCTAGACTTAAGGTTAGATCTTTGCGAAGCAAAACTAACTGTTGTTGCGAACCTCATGGTGGCTGACTTCAGGGACCTGGCATGGAGCCCTGCGAGGCAAGGCTCATTGCTGTCGGGGAAATTGCCACGCCCACCAGGTGTGATCCTGGAGCAGGGGCTTTGCGAAGCAAGGCCGGCTGTGAGTGGGGGATCGAGCATGTCTGCTTCTGGAGCTGAAACTTGCAATGGCCATGGAGCTTGCCATGCATTATTTTGTGAGATCCGGAGTTGGAGCCTGCGAAGCAAGGCTTACAACGGTCGCGGGTCTTGCCATCTTTCGCCTCGCGGGACCCGGAGCTGGAGCTTGCGATGCAGAGCTTTACAACGATCACGGGTCTTGCCATCTTTCGCCTTGCGGGATCCGGAGCTGGAGCTTGCGAAGCGAAGCTCTACAGCGCTCGCGGATCTTGCCATCTTTCGCCTTGCGGGACCCGGAGCTGGAGCTTGTGAAGCAAAGCTCTATAGCGCTCGCGGATCTTGCCATCTTTCGCCTTCCGAGACCCGGAGCTGGAGCTTGCGAAGCACAGCTCTACAGCGATCGCGGAGAATTCTGCAAAGGACTTGTCAGGGAGCTGGGGGTGTTTTGGCGTAGCTCTATGAACGTGCCTCAACCCCCAGTCCCGTCCATCACTGGGCTACACAGGAGATAATGTTCATGATACATAATGGCAGGCATTTCCATGGCAATTTTCACATAAGCACATATGACACGTAATGCAAGCATGTTCATGGCAACAAATAAACCTAAGCTTAACAATTTAAACATTTCAAACAATTTAAAAATTTCAAACACAATGCTAGCACATAAGTGGTGTTCTGTGTACGTTTTGTTCAAGGGGCGTATGGCTATGCCTTAGCCATGTATACCCCCCAAGTGAGCGTGGGGTCCGGACGTCTCCGGACCGCGTGGTCACTTGTTAAAACGCAGCTTTGAACACAGGGATAAAAAGTGCAGTAAAAGCGGAGTGAATCTCTCCGTGTTTCATTAAATTAGCCTGCTAGGCGTGAGTTTTACAACAGGGAGGATTATTTCCACATTTTTCACTTTTGCTAATTTCACCAAGGACTTCCGACTGGATGGTCCGGGGCCTACTGGTAGTAACGGCGGAGGTGCTCCGCGTTCCAGGCGTGCGGGACTTTAGATCCGTCGAGTCTCTTTAAGTGATACGTCCCATGGCCCACTTTTTCTTGGACTTCGTAGGGGCCTTCCCAGTTGGGTCCGAGGACTCCTACTCCCGGATCCTGCGTAGCAGGAAATACTCTCCGTAGGACAAGATCCCCAACTTCGAATGTACGGCTCTGGACTCTCGTGTTAAAGTGTCGGGCTATCTTGCCTTGGTACATTTTTAGTTGGACCTGCGACTGCTCCCGGAGCTCTTCGATCATGTCCAAGGACTCCTGGAGAAGGGCATGGTTCCGGGTAGGATCGTAGGTATCTTGCCTGTGAGAGGGGATCATAGTTTCTACTAGGATGACGGCCTCGCAACCGAAGGTCATGGAATAAGGCGTGTGCCCCGTCGAAGTTCTCTCTGTTGTGCGATAGGCCCAAAGTACTCGCGGAAGTTCTTCCGGCCAGTGACCCTTGCAGGCTTGGAGTTTTTTCTTCAACGTGGTCTTTAATATTTTGTTTACAGCTTCCACTTGCCCATTAGCCTGGGGTCTGGCGACTGCGAAAAAGCTTTTGATAATTCCATGCGAAGCACAGAAGTTCGTGAAGTGTTCACTGTCAAACTGCTTTCCGTTGTCGGACACAATTTTTCGTGGAAGCCCAAAACGACACACTATATTCCTGATGACAAAGTCCAGTGCTTTTTTAGATGTGACCGTGTTCATAGGTTCAGCTTCAGCCCATTTGGTGAAGTAGTCTACCGCGACTATGGCGTACTTCACTCCACCCTTTCCAGTTGGGAGGGAACCTACTAGGTCAATGCCCCAAACGGCGAACGGCCAGGGGCTGGTCATTAGGGTAATTTCTGTAGGCGGCGCTCGCAGAACCTTGGCATACCTCTGGCACTGCTCACATTTCCTGACATAATCCACACAATCCTTCTTCATGGTGGGCCAGAAGTATCCTTGTCGAAGGATCTTTTTGGAGAGGCTCAGCCCGGAGGTATGATCGCCACAGAAGCCTCCGTGAATCTCATGGATGATGGTGCTGACTTCGGTTCCGGCAACACACCTAAGGAAGGGTATGGACAACCCCCTGCGGTAAAGCTTTCCATCCATAACCACGTATCGGGGAGCTTGATATTGGAGCTTCCTTGCGTCAGCTTTATCAGTGGGGAGCTCTCCGGTGGTGAGAAATCTGAGGATGGGTCCTATCCAGGAGTGGGAATGGTCGATGATGGCGTTTATCCTTCGTGTCTCAGTACTGGGGGCTTCTAAGTGACCGATGGGGACTAAGCCATACTGTTCAATCTCCGGGTCCGTTGCAAGCTTGGCCAGCGTGTCCGCGAGTGAGTTCTGGTCCCGGGGGACCTGGCGGATTTGGTAGCCTTTGAAATGCTGCAGTAGGTCGCGGGAGAGAGACACATAGGCAGCCATCCTTTCGCCTTTCGTCTGGTATTCCCCGGATATTTGGTTTACCACAAGTAGGGAGTCGCTGTATACTTCGATTTTTTGGGCTCCGACTTCTCTGGCCAGTCGTAACCCAGCTAACATGGCTTCGTGTTCTGCCTCGTTGTTGGATGCTGGGAACGCGAAACGGATGGCACTCTGGAGCTGATGCCCTTGGGGAGATATTAGGATGACCCCCGCCCCAGCTCCTTTTTCATTTGAGGCTCCGTCTACATAGACCTTCCAGGTGGGAAGTTCCAGGACAGGATCTTCCGGGAGGTCATTCATTCCCGAGCATTCCACAATAAAGTCCGCGAGAGCTTGACCCTTTATGGAAACACGTGGTTGGTAGTGGACGTCGAACTGGCTCAGTTCCATGGCCCACTTAAGCAATCTGCCAGAAGACTCGGGCTTCTGCAGGACTTGTCGGAGAGGGTGGTTGGTGAGTACTTTGATGGTGTGCGCTTGGAAATATGGCCTCAGCTTCCGTGAAGCAATTAGCAAGCAGAGGGAGAGTTTCTCGATCATTGAATATCTGGACTCGGCGTCCAATAACCTCTTGCTTACGTAATACACAGGGAGCTGGATACGGCCATCTTCCCGGATGAGAGCGGCACTCACTGTGTGCTTAGTCACAGCTAAGTATAAGAACAACGCCTCTCCTTCGACAGGTTTGGACAGAATGGGAGATCGGGTTAAATGTTCTTTGAGGTGTTGGAAGGCTGCTTCGCATTCGGGGGTCCACTCGAACTTCTTGTTTCCTCGCAACACATTGAAGAAGGGGATACACTTGTCAGTGGCCTTGGATACGAAGCGGCTGAGAGCAGCTATCCTTCCGATAACGCTCTGGACATCCTTATGTTTCCGGGGGGAAGGCATATCTATGAACGCCTTTATTTTCTCAGGGTTGGCTTCCACTCCGCGGGAGCTTACAATGAAACCGAGGAACTTCCCAGACGAGACCCCGAAAGTACATTTCTTTGGATTTAGTTTCATCCCGTACTTTCGAATCACGGCGAAAGCTTCCTCAAGGTCGTCACTGTGGTCCCCGGAGGTCTTGGACTTTACCAACATGTCGTCCACGTACACCTCCATGTTCCTCCCCAGTTGGTCCTTGAACATTCTGTTTACCAGACGCTGGTACGTCGCCCCAGCATTCTTCAAACCGAAAGGCATGACCACGTAACAGTAGACACCCTTGTCCGTGAGGAAGCTGGTGTGTTCCTGGTCCGTGACATGCATCTTGATCTGGTTGTATCCGGAGTACGCATCCATGAAGGATAAGAGTTCGTACCCGGAAGTAGCGTCTACCATCTGATCGATTCGCGGAAGAGGGAAACAATCTTTTGGGCAGGCCTTGTTTAGGTCCGTGAAGTCAATGCACATTCTCCAGGACCCATCGGGTTTCGGGACCAGAACTGGGTTGGCCAACCACACGGGATAGTGCGACTCCTGGAGAAAGCCTATGGACATCAATTTGTCCACTTCAGCTTTGACGGCTTCGGCTCTCACTGGGTCCAGCGACCTCCTCTTTTGGCGAATTGGAGTTGCAGATGGGTCTATGTTGAGTGCGTGGCACGCAACATTGGGATTAATCCCCGTCATATCAGTGTGGCACCATGCCAGGATATCCTGATTATCCTTCATAGTGGCCACGATCTTATCTCGAATGGCCGACGGCAGGTTTTTCCCCACCTGAATGACTTTGGTGGGTTCTCCCGGGTTGAGGATCACCTCTTCGACTTCCTCCATCGGCTCTATTGCTTTCTCGATTCCCACTCTTGGGTTGAGTTCATCAAAGTATGCCTCCTGAGCACCCCCAGTTTCTGGTAATTCTTCCGCCACAGGAATGGCAGCAAACGTCTCTTGGACCGTGTAGACGGATCGGACGGAGACGTTATAACAGCTCCGTGCACTTCTTTGGTCTCCTCGGAGGGTGCCAATACGCCCATCGTCGCATGGAAACTTCAAACATAAGTGGCGTATCGAGGTTATGGGCCCACAATCGATCAGGACCGGTCGGCCTAAGATGGCATTATACGCCGTGGGGCAGTCGACCACCACGAATGTGCTATGCTTGAAGGCACAAGCGTCGCTTTCTCCTCTGAGGGTGACTGGAAGTTGAATTTTGCCTAATGGCATGAGTGCGTCCCCATTGAACCCTTGAAGCTGGATGGGGCATGGGGCCAGGTCTGTCTCGGTCAATCCGATCGCGTGGAAGGCCGCTTTGAAGAGGATGTTTACGGAGCTTCCGTTATCGACCAAGATCCGCGAGACCTTCTTATTGGCAATTTGGGCTTCCACCACGAGGGGATCATTGTGGGGGAAGTGCACATGTCGAGCATCGTCCTCCGTGAAGGTGATGGGAAGATCCATCATTCGGGAACGTTGAGCAGGTGATTGAACCAAGGCGCACATCTCCTAGGCGTGTTCTAACTCCCTCAAGTACCTCTTCTGGGAGTTGCGGGTGCTTCCGGCAAGGTGCGGTCCTCCGGAAATGGTGGCTACGTGTCCGTCAACGGGTGGCGGAGCAAGGCCGGGCGGATATGGGTTGCCCGGTCCTGGAGCCAACAAGGCAATGGGCGCCGGAGCGGGTGGAGCAGGAAGCGCTGGGTACTGAGACCCGGGAGCTTGGGGGTGACCGGCTCCAGGAGCGCTAGCGGTCCCCCTCTGTCCCGGGGAATATGCAGTTCCGTGAACTACCCCCTGTCCGGGATAGATAATGGGTATCCTCACCCACTGACCAAGGTGTCCCGCTCTTGCCAGGGACTCGATCTCATCCTTCAGCTGAAGGCACTCGTTCGTGGTGTGCCCCACGTCTCCGTGGAACTCACACCTTTTATTGGAGTCTCGCGGACGTCTTCCTCCGTGAGACACTTTCGGGGGCTTCCTGTAGTTGACCATATTACAGGTCGCCCGATAGACATTCTCTCGTGAGTCTATCAAACTGGTATATTCCGTGGACTTGGGCTCATAGTCCTTCCGGGGCTTCTTTGAATGGTCTCCCCGGTTGGAGTTTCTTGCGCTTCGTTTGTTCCGCGATTGGCTCAAATTTCGTTCTGGGGCTTCCGCTTGCGGCTGCGGCATGCCAGGAGCGATACTACATCCGGTTTGTACAGCTCCGTACCCAGAGAAATGGGTTTGACTCGGCGTCTGAGCAGACGCGGAAGGCCCGTACACACTTGGAGTGAATTGGGCTCCTGGAAGCGTGAGGGCTGGTGCGGGAGCTTGCGAAGCAAAGCTCGGCGCGGTCACGGAAGGCGTTGGAGCTGGGGGAACTCCAAAGGCCTGCTGGTAGGCATCCTCAAGGTTGATGATTCCCTGAGCCTTTGACATGAATTCGGACAGCGTTTCTGCCCGTCTCCTCTGCATTTCCCCCCATAGCAGGGAGCCGACAGTAAGGCCCGATTGGAGGGCGATCAGCTTCATGTCATCGCTGACCTTGGTCTTTGCAGCAGCTTCCATCATTCTTTGAATGAAAGCTTTGAGGTTCTCAGTGGGTTGCTGCTTGATGTTGGTTAAGGAACCAACCTCCATGTCGTGGTCGCGGGCAGCAATAAACTGCCTCCTGAATGCGGACTGTAGCTCCTTCCAACTGTGGATTGATCCGGGAGCTAATCTTTTCCACCAGTCCTCCGCGGACCTGGTAAGGGTGAGTGAGAAGCACATGAATTTGGCGTCCTCACTGACACGCGCCACTTGCATCATTTTGTTGTATTTAGCTAGGTGGGTACGCGGGTCTGTCCTCCCATCATATAATTCTATGTGGGGCATTTTGAAGTTATCCAGGAGGGACGTTTCCGCGATCCTCCGAATACATGGTTCCGGGTCTTCCTCCTCAGAGTCTGACAGGGCCCCACTTTGCTTCCGGACCAGCTTGGTCAAGGCAGCAATTTGTTCCTCGAGCCTCTTCGTATCACTCTCCAGGAGGTCACGTCCCCGGAGCTTGTCATTAATATGATTTCGGAGGTCATCTCCGCGAGGCCGGGCCTTTTCTCCTTTGGCCTTTTCATACTTGGCATCCAACCTTCTTCTTAGGTCCACCGTGGACCAGCTATCTTCGGAGTGCGAGTTCGCAGCCCGACCGTCCTGGTTGACGGAATCACTGGGGCGGTTGTTCCTTCCCCTAGGCCTGGGTGCCTTAGCACCGGGCCCTTTAGGCACGGAGTGCCCCCTTGGGGCTGAAGGACGTCTGGGCTTAGGAGCGCCAGAGACCTTCTGCGCGCGGGGGGGGGGGGGGCAGTCGGCCTTGTGATTCACGCCTTTAGGAGGTGCAGGGGCGTCAGCGCGCACAGGCTCTCCAACTTTTTCTTTGCCCTTGTTAGGGGCGGCTTTGGATGGTCCAGCAGCGGCTGGATCTGGTATAGCGGCCTCAGCACCACCTAAAACAGAGGCGTCCTCGTCCGAGTCGCCTAGGTCTCCGAACTTGCTTTGGAGGCGCTCCATCATGCGTTGCATTTTTTCGGAGAGGCGCAACTGCTCAGCAAGCTTGGCTTTGGTGACCTCCAGTTCTTCGGCTACTTGGACCAGTTCTGGGTCCTTCTCATAGTAGCAGCCGTCCTTGTAATAATCGTCTTGGACATACTCTTCTTCGTCTTCTAAGTATGTTGTATCTTCGGTACTGACCCGATCCTGGCGGGATGTCGGGTCTTCACCTTGGTAGTCCAAGGGTTCGCTTTGCACCACATCTTCCATCACGGTATCGGGGTTGACCGTAGCATTTTTGTCAACAGTGGATTTTCTCGTAGTCACCATCTCTTTAGCACGAAGTGAATACAAAAAACGTACACAGAAAAAGAGCTGACTAACAACTTCCTACAACTCTCAATGAAAGCACCAAAATGTTTACCGAGTTTTTCGGAAACGAATAACTAACAGAATAATAAAAAGATAAGAACTGTAGAAATGCTGAAATGTAACTAAACAAACAGTGTTTTTACGTGGTTCAGGCGTTAACAAGCCCTAGTCCATGAGTCGATGTTATTATACTTGGAAAAGGTTACAGTAAGATGGCTGGTGCACAAGAACTTCACACACCCACAGTGTTTCTCTCGGGTTCTCTTGAAGAAGATGAAGCTAGAGAGATTTTAGTAGAGTTTTTGCTATGTGATTTGTTCGTCCCTCTTCTTGTAAAATGAAGGGGTCTTTATAGCTAGGGTTTCGGATTAGGGTTTTTCTCTACGTACATGAGTCTTAATTACACCAGCCATAAATAGGGGATACAATTACTGTAGTAGCATGGCTACAAGACTCTATGTGGGTATATTTACGTGAAAGTATGGGGAACACACAAAGTCAGCCGTCTTTTCCAAGTTGTCAGCGGAACAGTAGGCGAAAAGGCACCCTTAGGCGTGCTGGGATGTGTGCGGCTTTGACCTGACGGGCGTGTCAGGCGGGATCCTGTGTCAGACAGATATCATTCCAAATATGCCTTCTCCCGGACTCGACCGATCGGTTTTGTTCTGTACGAGGCACGGAACTGTTTCCGCGGAGACCACTCGAAGAGCCTCTCCTGGAAGGGGCCTCCCCGAGGGGTATCCTTCGGGAGTCCGGGAGAGTCGACGAGTTTCTGTGTTGTGCTTGCTTGGAAGAGTAATCCGGATACTAAACAGGAGAGGCGAAGCCTTTCTGTGGATCCGCGAGCTCTGGTCACCTACCGTGATAGACATCGATAATTCTGCTTCCCCGAGGACATCAATCTAAACGCTATCCGGAAATCTGGATAACAACAAGGAACTTAGTTGGAGTTAAGAATAAAATACAAATGAGGGGTAAAACGATAATTTGCACCCAGCTCATTAGTAAGTCATCGATAGAGGATTGACTAACTGTAATAGTTATAACATTGGATAACATATTTGTGTTTTGGTAAAATACGTTCTATAAACTCAAGAGTCCAATTCCGAGTGTATAGTGGAGTCACAAGGAATTAATAAGTTGTGAGAATTTATTGTAATAAATAAACTCATGGGAAGTTATTGTAGCTTGGGTTCATGGATCCATGGTCCCTATGTAACGTCCCAAAATTCCTAATGAGGCTTTGATTAGCGTCCCAAGAGGGCACGTGGAGTAATTATGTGTTAATTAATTGAATAAGTATGTGAGTATGTGGATTATATGAGTTATATTATGATATGATTGTTTATGCATATTTATGTGTATGAAATATGCATAAGGCCTTCTTTTGTTGAAAGGGGTATTTTCGTAATTTTGACTCGTTGATGGTATAATTGTGATTTTCTATGTTATGTGTTTGAGACCACATTATTATGTGGATATATTTGAGATATTTGGCTTGAGTCGGTCCTTTTGCGAAAATTAGTGGAAAAGTCACAACGGGGATTGGTACCTGGCACTAGGTGAGCCTAGGGGTATTTTGGTAATTTGGTGAGTTACCAAGAATTATTGGAATGTGAGATATACTTTGGGGAATATGTTAGTATTTAGAGGATTAGTTGTTCAATCGGGAATTTTAAGTAAAATTTGAGAATTTAATAAAGGCCAGGGGTAGCATGCTTATTGTTAGTCTTAAGGTGTAATTGTGAGTATTTTTTGATCTGTTGATGTTGTATAAGAACTACCTAGTGAATTTGGGGTCGTTTTTTGGTCATAGGGGTCAGATTACGATTTTTAAAATCGTATTTTATCTGTTTCGTAGCGGTAGTGTTGCGACACTAGGCAAGAGCGTCGCAACCCGCTTTAGTTACTTCGAGGGTGGGTATGCCCTTGAACCCCTATGGCACTGCAGCCATTTTTAGGGGGCGTCGTGGCTCCAAATGTGTAGAGATGCTCTCGACCAGTTGGGACTCGTGATCGTTTGTGGCTGCGTAGCAGCTTAAAATGCATATTTTTATAGGAAGGATTCTCAGCCTATTGAGGGGTTGTGGCGCAGCTAAGGGCACCGTAGCGCTAAATGGGATTTTAGAGTATATTGGTCTGGGGTAACCAAATCAGAGGGCTTGGGGATGGTTCCGCTACCTGGTTTAGCAGAATCTAAAGTCCCGAAGGCTAGGACTTGGTCTTGAAGCCCATTATCGAAATAAGTTCTTGATGAATGTGTCGTCCATGTTTTGTGACTAGGGTTTTCTACAAGGTTCGAGTGAAAGGGATTGTCAGCATTACATGCATAATGTAGGCCGTTGTGGCAGGGCCATTACAAGAGTGCAACATGAGCCATAGTGGCGGAGATATTGTATGGGCGCGATGTGCATCTGCTCGGCATGAGTTGTATAGTGATTGGGGAATTTATGAACCTGTGGTGATTATAAAGGATGTTGTACATGTTAATGTCTTTCTAGATATCTATTTACTTGTTTGGGTTTTCTTGTTGAGCCTTGGCTCATGGGTGCTATGTGGTGCATGTAAGGGCAAGGAGAAGCTGAACCAGCCATGAGTTGGAGAGCTGTGGGGGTAGTGTGTATATATGCAACCTTCTCAGTCATCACGGCCAGGATGTCTTTGAGAATTTAG
Source organism: Humulus lupulus (assembly GCF_963169125.1). NCBI lineage: Eukaryota > Viridiplantae > Streptophyta > Magnoliopsida > Rosales > Cannabaceae > Humulus > Humulus lupulus. Next base: position 61,119,405 of record NC_084797.1, on the reverse strand, counting down.
GGCTTTGATTATTTCCCCACTTAGGTCGACTAATTGTATACCCTGTTTATGTCTGCATTTGTTTATAAACTCCATTTTGGGATCCCGTGTGCAAACTGAGACTTTTTAATGAAACATATTACCTCTTTGACCAAAATTTTAAGCATCTAACCTATTTATTAACTTCTGTTGCACATTTAAGTCCAAATGACTCGTTTAGCGAGTCTAGCACTATTTTCAACACACAGTGTAACGATCTAGATTTGTAGGATGTTACAACTTGGTATTAGAACGTCAAGGTTTAATGGTTCCTGAAGATTGGCTGGGTATGTACACTCACTGCAAAAGATAAGAGCAACTCACGGTTCAATAATTAATGATTTGAATATGTATTCATTGTTTAATTGAACTATATGCCTTATTTGCATGCTAGTATAGTAATCATGCTATATAATGTTAGAGCAGGGCCTACATATTGATATATGAGTATTATAAACATGTGTTTTAGCGTTATTGTTACATGTGAATGTTGTGGTTGTTTGGTTTTGATTATGGGATGGTTTTTGAGTAGGATTATCATGTCTGATGGGCTAAGTCGTTGATTACAGACATACTTGGAAGTTGTGCATCCAAGGTAATCAATTGGACTAGGCAATATTAATATCGAGGTTGGAAATGATCATTAGGGCCAGAACCCTTTGCATGCCCCTTGGATTTGGCAGCAGATGTGTTCATATATGCAAGTGAGACTGCAGAGGCAAGAGAAAGAAATTAGATAGTTGAGGCAGCAGGTTCGCCCAGGGAACACTGTTTTGTTTGTTTTGCCAGTTGTGGCACCAATTTTAGCTCAACTTGAGGATGAGAACAGATGGGAAACACTTGTTGAGAGGTTCCATAGACACTACCATCCAGCCTTAGAGGGAGGCCTAGATCCACTCCGAGCTGAGCAGTGGATGGGCATAATTAGCTCCATCCTCAACCTTATGAGGGTGACAGGCAATGATAGAGTGGTATGTGCCATGTGTATGTTACATGAGGATGCCCAGACTTGGTGGGAAGTGGTATCCCAGACTAGGAATGTCATTACGATGGGTTGGGAGGAATTTAGCAATTGCTCAATGAGAGGTATTACAATGGCACAGTTCGAGTTGCGAAGATGAATGAATTTATGAATCTAGTTCAGGGAAACATGACAGTGACAGAGTATGTCATTAAATTGGATGGGTTGGCCAAGTTTGCTTTGCACTTGGTGTCGAATGATGTGGCTCAAAAGGAGGGAATTGTTCGAGGGCTGAATTGTAGCCTAGGGTGTCAGAATCGCCCAGTGTCTAAGGGTTTTTACCTATGCATAGGCAGTAGAGAAGGCCCTTACTGTTAAGGGCCCAGAGGATGAGATGTAGAGGGAGAGCGCCGTAGGGCATGACGCTCATAGAGTGGTACCACCGTGTACTAGATTGGGTAGGGGCAGAAGCCCCAGCGATCAGAAAAGAAAAGCTATAGACATATTTAGCACCCCTGGACCAGAGAGAGGGTTTTGGGGTGCTAAGTGTAGTCGACAGGGTGAGGGTAAAAATTGGAAGACTTACCAAAAGTGCATTCGGTGCAGGAGACACCATTTGGGAGAATGTCGTGCTAAGGCATGTTTCCTGTGTGCCATGGTGGGTCATCTCAAGAAAGAGTGACTGCCTTTGGAGAAGTAGGAACCTAGGGAAGACGACAATTCAGTTCTGGTTTGAGTGATTACTTTGATATAGACAGAGGTTGAGGGTAGTCCCTCCATGGACAAAGGTCATATTTCTAGCACTGGCCCTTCTTATACAATATGAATTTACTTTGGCCTAAGGCATTCAATGGTTTATTTTGTAAGGTTATATGAACTGAGTTGATTTTGGGTTACGTATATTGTGGACAATGGAGCGTTGTTGCCTATTGGGAATTAGTAGCCTCTAGAGATGAAATTATAAAATTATTAGTACAGGTAAATGATAGGAGTGGTCTATGAACCTGATGCAGTTAGTAGTGAAAGCGTTTGATGTGTTACTTGGTACGAATTGGTTTTCCAAGTGGGAACACCCATGGATTGCAAGAGAAAAGTGGTGATTTTTTAGTTTAAAGGAGGAAACCTGTTTGTGATTGTAGGCGCTGTGAACGGGCCTCGCAATTAAATGACTTTGATATTGAAGGTTAGATATGTAATCCAAGGAGGATGCATGGAATCCTTAGCTAATGTTGTGAATACCACAAGGGTTATACAAGCTGGATTACAGGGTCTACCGAGACTTCCATCAATCCGGGAGATCGAGGCGGTTACTAAACTGACATCAAGGATATAATCAGTATTCAAGGTACCGTTTAGAATGGCAACAGCAAAGTGGAAGGAATTAAAGGTCAATTGAAGGAGTTACTCAACTTAGTGTTTATTAGACCAAGCTTCTCACAATGGCGTGCGTCAAGATCATTTGTTAAGAATAAGGTTAAGTTAGTGAGAATGTGTATCGAATACGGATAGCTGGGTAAGGTGATTATCAAGAATAATATCAACTGCCAAGGATTGACGAATCATTTGACTGGTTGCAAGGTATGGCAATGCTCTTAAGGATTGATCTTCGATCTGGGTATTACTAGCAGAGGATCAAGAAAGGAGACATTTCAAGAATTACCTCTTGCACTAAGTATGGATGTTGTGGATTCTTAGTGAAGGCTGTTGAACTGACCAACACTCCAGCGGCTTGCTTCGATTCGACAAATGGAGAGTTCGAGGGTTATTGTAACAATTCATATTTGAATTTACTGAGAATGTTTTGGCTTACTTCCAATCAGAGACAGAATACAAGCGACATCTTCATTTGATATTATAGGTGTTAAGGAAGCATGGATTGCAGGTAAGGTTCCAAAAAGGATGAGTTCAGATTTCTTCGAGTCATGTTTGAAGTCACATTATGGGTAAGTATGAGATCATGCTTGATATACTTAAGATAGAAGTACTAAATAATTGGCCAAAGGAACGCTTTATAGGTTAGAAGTATTGCGGGATTGGCGAAATACCATCGATATTTACTAGAAGAATCTTCTAGGACTGCAATACCCTTAATTAAGGTAACGAGAGGACCTGAGGTTTGTTTGAACTAATAGATGCCAACTGGGCTTCTTAGAGTTGAATAGAGGTAAATCATTCCACCATGGTAGTAGTATAAGTATGAGGTGGACTAGCATACAAGGTCAATGCATCAAATATTGTCTTCGTTGTTTGAAAGCAAACAATTCATAGTGTTTGGCGGTGCGACATAACAAGAACTAGGATATGCAGTGTGTGGATTGGGAAAGTGATTGCTCATGCTTCATGATAGTTAAGGGAATAAGAACATAGATATTCCACACGGGACGTTGAGTTGGCAGTAATGATAGCTGCTGAGGCGACACAACTATTGGGGAAGGTATTGTGAGACATATACTGGCATAAAAGTTTAAAGCATTTTGTCACTCATAGGGGTTTGAATATGGGATAAAGATGTTGGTGAGAACTGGGGAAGGATTGACAGTGAAATCCTTTATTACGCAGAGGAAACTAACGTGGAGGCTGACGCCTTGGGTTGGGAATGTCCATGCTAGGTGTATGATTCGAAATGGATTACAAAAAAGGTTGTTGAGGAAAGGACAAGGATTGGCATAGATATTGCGATTGATAATTGCCAGATATACCTCTACAAACAATGAAATACAGAAAGAGAATCTTATAAGAGTGGCTAAGGGCCCTACTATTTTAACATGGATAGGTTGAGATATGATGATCATATACGTGTTTCGATGAATTCTGGCATAAAGAAGGAGGTTCTGGATGGATCTTATACCACTCCATGCTCGTTATATTAAGGAATTTTAAATGTGTATCAAGATCTTATATGTATATTGGTGGCTAAGTGTAACGACCCAAATTCGCTAATAAGGCTTAAGGGCCTTGATTAGTGTGCCAGGAGGGCAGGTTGGGATTTATGTGTGATTTTATGAGTTAAATGCATGGTTATGATTTAAAGCATGTTATTTGGCTATTTGTTTAACTGAGGTGCATGGCTATGTTTACTAGTATGCATGTAGGCCCGGATCGTGTTAGAAGGGCGTAATTGTAATTTTGGCCATGTTGGGCATAACTGTATTGATATGTGATAATTGTATTCTGTGAATTGTACCACGTGGGTGTGGTTTTATTATTGTGATGCACACGCCGAGACAGTCCTAGAGAGCTAGTTAACTTAAGAGTCACAACGAGATTTCTATACCCGGCTCGGGAAGAGCCTAGGGGTACCTCGGGAATTTTATGGTTAAGTTGAGATTTAGCGGGTAATGGTTATTGGAGATTTAGTAACCTGGGTAACCATTAGTTACTGCTGAGAGTAACAAGTTTTAGAAAGAAAATGGTAGATATGAAATAGAAATGAAAGGACTTAAGTGCCCTTGAGGTTTAGGTAGGAAAGGCTAGGCAAGGAGGGGCAAAATGGTCATTTGGTTGGGAATTAGATAAATGGAAGCTGGGTTTTAGTGGGTCACGGTTTGGGCATTTGGGTTATATGATGGCTTTGCTAAAAATAAAGAGAAGGAGAGTTAGGGCAATGGGAAGAAGAAGAAGAAGAAGAAGAAGAAGAAGAGGAAAATGGGCTGAAGTGGGAGCATAGGAGGTGAATCAAGGGAGCTTGTTGGGTGGATTCCCCACTTGAGGTATGGATTTTATGAGCATTTAAGTTTGATTTCTGTTTTGAATTGTGAAATATATAGCTTGAGTTAAGTTTTAATGTTTGAGTTTGAAGTTGCTGATTTTTGTAATCTAAGGGTGGATTGTTCGGTATGTTTGTGTTTTGAGCTTGAATCTAGAGTTTATGAGTTGTTGGATGGTTCATTTGATGTTTGATATTGATTTTGGGGATTAGGAATTGGTTTGGGGTGATTTGGGGAAGTTGAAGCTCGGGAAAACGCGAAGGAAAAACCCAGAATTCTGGGTCTGCGAGGGCGTGCCGCGGCACGGGTTTTGCATGCCGCGGCGGGGAGCCTCTCGTTATCTGGGAGCCGCGGCACAAGGCTAATTTCAGGATGGCATTTTTTTTGGCAATTTTAGGCCTTTGCTCCGGGGGTTCGGGGGATGTCTCCGGGGTGTTGTTTTAAGGTTTTAGAGGTCCCGAGAGTGCGGGATTGGTCCCGGGAAGTGGTTTTGGGTTGATTAGTATTGAGGCATGTTTCTTGTGTGTTGTGACTAGGTTTTTGGTGAGGCTCGTGCTAGAGGACCGTGCTCGCGGCTTTAGTGCATCAGGAGGCTCGGAATAAAGGTAAGAAAACTATAACACCCGTGAATAGGGCATGGCCCCACTGTGTGATTGCAGGGCATGGCCCCAGATTGTATTATGTGCAAATGTTTAACCTTAAATGAATCATGATGTGTGTGAATGATTATTCGAATGTACTATATGTGTGATTATAATGAAATGAACGGCAAGGGCCGAGTGCGGCGTAGGCCGGGTACGGCCGTGGGGCCGAAAGTAACACACAGCACATGGGATGCTTATATTCAGGGTGGGACCCAAGGGATACATGAGTTATCCTCGCGGTGAGAACCGAAACCCCAGGCTTTGGTAAGGCCTCTGGGGCGGCATGGCCGTGCTTGTTTATTATGATGGTTTTCCTATTTATCAGTGAATTATGCCAGTTATATGAATTGCATAGGTTATGTTCTGCGTGAGTTTTCTTGCTGGGCTTCGGCTCACGGGTGCTTTGTGTGCAGGTAAGGGCAATGACTGAGTCGACCAACCATGAGTACGGAGAGCGTGAAGCGACGCGTACATGTTTGGCCTGCCCGACTGCTTTGGTTGGGGGTTTATTCGAAAATGGCTGTAATAATCTATGATTTTTATAACTGATCAATTGTAAACTTATTTTAAGATGTAAATAGTTTTCAAACCTTATTTTGGGATCCCAAATGTTTAATACTAGAAGTTTTATCGAAACGACGCATTTTTCTAAGATTACAGCCTTAACTTTTAATTAGTCACACTTTCGTTTAAAAACCTCGGTTAGCGAGTTCATTGCACACTGTTTTGTCTTAAAACTCACTTAGTAACGGCTCTAAGGAAGTAGGGCGTTACAACTTGGTATCAGAGCGAGCCAAGGTTTATTGGTTCTGGAGATCGACCGAACATGTACGCTCGCTGTCAGTGACAAGCTCGACTCAGGGTTGGTTGGTATGATTGATTGACATGTCTAAATATATGTTTGAATGCCCTGTTTGCCTGCGTATTTATATGGAGCATGAGGAATGAAATGACATATGCATGAGATATTGATAGGGCCTGGCCCTTGACTATTGCATGTTGAGATTGATGCATGCTGAATAATACTATTATGCATATGGATGAATATTGGCATAATGGTTCGCATATTGAGTGTATGTGGTTAATTTTCTGGATTTAAATTCATATGTTATATCTGTATATTGGCTTGTATGAAGCATGGTGAGTATGGATATACTTAGTGATAATAGTATCTGGTAGCTAAATGTATATCATTGTGGATTTGACCTAGTATAGGCTTGTGTGTGCATTATACCTGTGGATGTTCGGATCTAGTTGTGGGTTGGTTCAGGATATGAACCTCTGAGTTCAGGAGTTTGGTCGGTTTTGACGGATGAACTCAAGTTGTTGGTTCCTAGAAGGGTTTGGGGACCTGATATTGTGTTAAAAAGGGGATTCTAGATATAAGTTGGAGTTGAGATCTCCAGTTATCCCTGGAAGCAGCAGCAGTGAGTCACTAGTGTGTGAGTAGGCTGTGGAGTTTGTTAGTTGAGATAGGATAGAAGAACAGCGGATTTCTCTGGGGAAATAACTGATTTCGATGTGTTGACAGTAAGGTTACCAGTGTTGGTTTGCTGTGAGGTATGGACAGATAAGGGTATTACATGAAAGGTTAAGGGGTGTTATCCTCGGGTTTTGAGGAGAGTTCGGGCTGACAAGGAATTATCAATAGATGGGCAGAGTTATTCCCACCCTTGGTTAAGACGATGAGAGATCCTGATTAGAGGGTTGTGTTAATGTTGAGTCAGAGAGATACCCGGATTTGGTACTCGGGCTGAGGTACTGGCTTAATGGGTTAGAAAGAACCTAGATGATGAATGGTTAGAAGAGATTTTAAAGACATGATTAGAACCGTGGAGGCGGGCAGACTTATAAGCTTGGTTTGGGCTGTTAGGGTAACAACAGCATAGATCAATGGGTTTGGTGAATTGGATAATTCATTTTGGGAATTTATACTGATGGATGTACCTGGAATTGATGGCGACCCATTTAAGGATTTGAGATTTGGAATAGTCTAAGGAGTTTGGGCTGTCCTGATGTAAGGATTTATCGTCTGTATGTGGATGGCAGAGAGAGCCATGTGGTTCGAGGAACTGATGGTTGATGATTAGAGCATGAGTGCTAGAGCCGCAGGGGCAGTGCTTCCTTTGATGGAATTAGTAAAGAGAGAATTGTGATGATCGAGTTGAAGGGACCCCGGATAGTGCTGTGACCTCTGGATTCGCCAAGAAGGGCGGAAAGGTCTGATTGATAAGATATTACTTTTAGTGCTAGAACGCAGCGAGGTCGGATTCTCGATTTTTGAGGAAAAAGGGACCCCAGACAGTGCTTGGGCACCTAGATTGAGATTGGAATGAAGCGTGATCGAAAGGTAGTTATCAAGATGGCGATAGGAATCAGGGAGGTTATTGGTATGCATGAGGGAGAGGATGCCACCTGAGAGGAGGTCAGGTGAGGGCATGACGTCTACATGGAATGACTCGGTATGATAAATGGATTTCCCTTGATGAGGGAACGGAGAACTTGAATGCCTCGCTACATTCGTAGTTCAAGGATGATTCCTCGAGGATGAGTATTTAACATAATTGTTTATGCTTGGGTCATGTAACGAACTGGAAGGGCTCGGTGTTGAAAATGTTCCGAGAGGGAGATGGACGTAGAGAGGTTGCCTCAAAGGTGCCATTGAGAGGCCGAGGACAGTAATACTTATTGAGAAGGAATTAGAAACTCTGGCAGATGGATTGTTGAGGATATCATCTGGAGTACGTAAAGGAGACAGAGCTGATCAGTGGGAAAATTATGTGGGTATGTAAAGAAAGATTTAGGGAATACTTCAAGATCAGACTACAGATAGGATTGGTATAAAGAATGTTGTAAAAGGTGGTTTTGGCTGACAGAAAGTCTATTGAAGCGATCGAAGGAATTTGAGCCTGGTGTAGCCAGTGTGCTATACTGCGGGGATTGTTGGCATCGTCGCGTTAGAACAAAAGTTTAATGTTGGATACAAGATGAGACGATGTCCCCAAGAGTTGATCTACGACCTGGTTATTACCAGTTGGAAACCAAGGATATAGACTTTTCGTGAATTGATTAGGTTGCACCGGGTAGGGTGTGAGGAATTGGTAACAAGGATTCTAGAATGGTTCAAGCTGTAGCAGCACAGGTAAGTTCTTTAGGCAGAGAATGCACGAACGGTATGGACGAGTCTCCTTCAAGCTCACGAGCAGTGCATGTGGATTACTCCCAGACGGAAATGGTGAGCAACTGATTATTATGCTGAAGACGTTAGTACCCAGAAGGCAGAGTCTCAGGTAAGGTTCGACGGAGTGTTAGATGGGTGTCGTCAGGAGTTCTCAGATTAGAGCTACAAGAAGAAACGACAGGTAAGAGAAGAATTGATCTGAAGCCGCAAGGAAGCTAATGAAGAACGTCTGAAGAATAGAAAGCATCTCAGGACTGGTAAGCGCGCCATCTATTGCATATGCACCTCCGGAGACAACTACATCAGAGATGAGGAGAACAGTGAAACTTGAGGTTAGACGGATTGTATGGCGTCAAATCAGAAAGAAATTCAGAAGACAAGGTAAGAATTAATTGGTATTTGGCGATGCTGGAATGTGTGTGTTACGGTTAAGTAAAGAGTGATTACATAAAGGATCTGATCTATGATGAGGGTATGGAATTGTGGGAGTGCATCACGGATTGTGCATGCCCAGGCGCAATTGACGCGAGGATGGATTGAACCTTGCGGGAGGCGACTGAATGGATCATGGTTGATACACTTAGAACATTAAGTCGACTGTTGTGCATGGGTTAAGGTACTTAAGTCTTGGGTATTAGTAAGAAAGGTTAACGCCGAGACCCAAAGGTGGGGAATAGTAACAGACGGATTGTAACGCCCTGGATAGCCAGGACCGTTACACTGTGTGTTTGTAAAGTGCCAGACTTGCTAACCAAGTCACTAAAGTAAAAACATGTTACAGAAACAGTAAAGGTACTAGGGTTAAAAGCGTTTTGGTCTCAAAAGTTCTGTTCTCATTACTAAACGTTGTTTATGTACATGGGATCCCAAAATTGACAGTGTAAAAGCCATTTACAAAATTTACAAAGTTTAGATACATTGACTGGCCATACTAAGGCAAAATGAGCAGTTAGGTAAACTCTGTCTTGACCCACTCCTCGACCACAGTGATCGAACGGCTGGCTATGTACATTATACCTCGGAGCTCTCCACCTCAGGCCTGGTCCAGCTTGCCCTTGCCTTTACCTGCACCACGAAGCACCCGTGAGCCAAGGCCCAGCAAGAAAACACAGCAATAATAGAGCACGAACAACTAGCAATCAAGGCAATTACTCATATAGCATCTCATAAATTCAAGTATATCATCATTCAAGTATACCACATACTAAGCATCTCAACTCATCATACACAATGCACAGACGATAACCAGGGCTAGCGCTCACAGGCTGCTCCCTCTGTTATCCTATTGCTTCTGGCTCCCAGTGGCCAATTCGCGCCCCGTGCGCTAAAATCATGAACGGTACTCTTAGACTGTTTAAACGTGTCCCTTGGCATAATACCAACAATGACACAATACAACTCTCGGGAGCACTTAGTCCCATTCACAACCATACATTCGGGTGCAGTTTTCTTACCTTTCAATTCACTGGTTTCCGATGCCACGTAGCCACAAGCACGGTCCTCTACCCCGAGCCTCTTCAAAGTCCTAATCACAACACAAATATAATATTCTTTGTCATTAACCAATCCAAGACTACCTTCCCGGTACCTAACCCACACTCTCGGAACCCCCAAAACCTTAGAACAACACCCCGGAGACATCCCCCGAACCCCCGGAGCAAAGGCCAAAAATTGCAAAATGTAACACCCTGAAATTTGCCTTGTGCCGCGACACCCAACACCAGAGACCCCTAGGCCGCGGCAAGCAAAAGCTGTGCCGCGGCACACCATCGCAGACCCAGATTTCTGGGTTTTCCTTCGCGTTTTTCCCGAGCCTAACTCACTCCAAATCACCCCAACTTCATACCCAAGCCCCAAAACCTGTTTGAAACCCCACATAGACCAACCAACAACTTTTAAACACTAAAACCCAACTCAACTACACATTTACCCACAGAATTCACACCTAAATTCAGATTTAAACCATTGAACCAAATCTTGAGAAATGTGTAAACCAGCCCCTTTAGATTCTTAAACCATAACAGCTACGAAAATTTAAACATGATACACTCTTACCTCAGTCAAGTACTCAGCTTGGATTCTCCCCAACTCTAGCTTCAAATCACCTTCTCCTTTTGATTACTCCAACTCTAAATTCATGCAAAACCAACCACCAACTTGCTTCAATTCATATTCAATCTCTAAAAATTCAGACTTGAAACTTAAACATATTATAGCCAAATCCTTACCTCTGAGTTTTCTTGGCCTAAGCTTGGTTGATAACCTCAATCACCCCCTTGATTCTCCTTCCAAGAGCTAGAGTTCAGCTTCTCTTTTCCTTCGTTCTTCTGTTATATTTCTAGGTCTCCAATATTCAGCATAAACCAACTCCCAAAGTGTTATACGTAAATGTTATTCCTTCAGCTCAAACTCATCTACTAACTGCCAAAATACCATTTTAACCCTCCATTAATATCACTTACTAACTAGACCTCAAGGGCTTATTTGTCCTTTCCCTAACTTTGCAATTCTACCACTTTCCCAATAAAACCTGTTACTCTCTATAGTTACCAGCAGTTACGCAGGTTACCAAATCACCAGTTACCATTATCTAGTTTCCTAGAACCGTCTTGGCACGTGCATCACGTTTGTATCACAGCACCCACACAGTACAATTCACATATCATAATTATCACATAATATAATCCACATAGTCATATAACATGCTTAAAATCATAATCATACATCTTAATCATAATAATCGCACATAATTCCCACCTTGCCCTCCCGGCACACTAATCAAGGCCCTTAAGCCTTATTAGTAAATTTGGGTCGTTACACGGATGATCAGTGTTTGGAATCCTTGATTGAGCGAGGGGAGATATAATTGGAGGCGGAACTCCTAACTGAGAGGTGTGTGTCAGTCAAGGAATAACGCCTTAGATTATAATGGAGGATACAAGGCAACGACTGAGATCTGCGTAACGTTAGCAGGTATGATTAGCTGGTGAGTGTCCATGAAGTATTCTGGTCTTATAGTGAATCAAAGGACCAATGAAGTTATTGAGAATTGTTAGAGCAGGAATATCCGCCCTAGTGAAAAGGCATAAAAGTTGTGAAAATTCGAATATGGGAACATGGAGTTCCAAGATTGGAGACCTTGTGTCTCTTCGAGTATTGTTTATTAAGGAGATAAAAGAATTTAAAAAGAGAAAGGAATTGGACTCTAGGTTTGTTAGATCTTTGAGATCCTCACGGGAATTAGGCTAGGGGTCTACAAATTAGCCTTACCCTAGCATGGGTGGAGGTTCATAGGGTTTTACAGATAACGATGTTAATGAAAGATATGTCGAGTGATACACCTTGCTAAGGTTAAGAGACCCTAGAATAACAGTGAGACCTACAATGTGAAGAGAAGCCAATGAGAATTCTGGATAGAATGATAAAGTCTCAAGGAAATAAGATTGTCATTTTAGTGAGAGGGTTATAAAGGAATAATAAGGTAAAGAACACAACCTAGAAGTTAGAGTCAGATATGTGAGACCGATGCCACGAGATGCTTGAATAAATGTCGAGGATGAAATTTCTATAAGGAGGGGATAGTTGGAGATGCTTGAATAAATGTCGAGGGTGAAATTTCTATGAGGAGGGGATAGTTGTAACATCTCAAATTCCCTAATGTGGCTTAGTGCCTTGATTAGGGGGCCAGAAGGGAAATAACTAGTTAATTGTGTTAATATGTGATTATATGCATGATTATGCGAGTTGTATTATTATATGGCTGTATTTGCATGCATGTGTGCTCGTTTCTTATTAGACGGGCATTTTCGTAATTTTGGCCCGTTGAGGGCATATTTGTATATTTTTGTGCATATATGTGATATATGTGTGAGACCACATTATTATATGAATATTTTTGGGTAACTCGGCACGAGGAAATCCTAGGAGGCAAGTTAGCAATTAGGTCATAACGGGATCAAATACCGGGCTCGAGGTGAGCTTAGGAATGTTGACAGTGAGAACTCGTCAACGATGTTATGTTGGAAAACTCAAAGGTTAGTAAGAAGATAGCTAGATAAGAACTTATAATAAACTTAAGGAAAAATAAATGCAGATCAACAATGGAGTAAACATTCGTATATTGCTTAATGGTCTGGGTATACAATGAATTTTCCAACCCCCCTCAATGATGAAATGAGCTCTAATGGCTCTTGATACATTTTGGCCCCAAAGAGACATAGAGCTGCATATCCAGGCTGCAGGTTGTATTGTTGTCGGAGGAGTGGTGGTCTGCTCCAGTATGTGTTAGGGGTCTATAAAAGTTCCCTGCCATGGTACCATACCGTACCTCCACTACTTGTTGGGTACGAACCTCATAGGCGTGCTAAGGGGGTACTTGCCATGTACCATTCTTATACGGCCACTACTTGAAGGATATGGGTGTTGTACACTACCTTAGTTCCTTTTGTCTTGTTTGTACCTTCTGTACCTATATGTGAATTCCATCCACTCCACCACTTTAATGTGGTGCATTTATGTCTTGAGCTTCTCAATATTTGGCTAAGTAAGCATACTTGGGAAATCCTTTGGAACCTACGTGTGAGGTGTATCTTGCTGGTGGCACCTCCCCCAAAATGGGATAGGGCCTCTTCAGCGAGCTACATGCCTCAAGAGGTTTATGGGGACCTGACAAGATGGTTCCATTGAATTTGTCAATAGAGAGGTCCTCGATGCACGCAATGCCTCATGGCTACGCGTGAGGTGAGAGGGTCTCGCGGGGGTATGACATGGTGGGAGCACGCGAGGCGAGAGGGTTTTGCAAGAGTGTGACATGGTGGGAGCACGCGAGGTGAGAGGGTCTCGCTGGGCACACGGGCCTCGCAGGGGCGCGACATGGTGGAAGCGTGCGAGGCGAGGGGGTCTCGCTGGGCACGTGGGCCTCGCAGGGACGCGATGTGGTGGTAACGCGCGAGGCGAGAGGGTTTCACTTGGCACGCGGGCCTCACAAGGTGTGATATGGTGGCAGCATGCGAGGCAAGAGGGTCTCGCTGGTCATGCGGGCCTCGCAGAGGCGAGACATGGTGGTAGCGCGTGAGACGAGAAGGTCTCGCTAGGCATGCGGGTCTTGTGGAGGTGCAACATGTTGGTAGCACACGAGGCTAGAGGGTCTCGCGCATATAGGCGCCTCGCAAGATCAAGTTATCATCTAGGGTCTCGCTAGGCCTCGCACCCGCGTATGAGGATTGGACCTCACTATGCGAGGCCCTTGGTCGAGTCCGAGGGAGGTAGCACGCCTATGCGCCTGCCTAAGCATCTCTGCGTGAGGAGTCTGAAGGAGATGCGCACCCTTGTGCCTACAGGTGGTTGGTGCCTCTCTATGCGAGGCTGTCGGACTCTGCGAGGCACTACGCGAGGCCCTCTTCTCGAGTGCCTTGCTTCTTTAACAATTTTCCCATATTCACAGCACGGAATGAATTTGTGAGGCCTGGGGCCTCGCAAATGTGTGGCCTCTTGGTGGCATGTAATAACCATCTGCCTCTATCATGTACTTAATGCCTTCGGTGCCCCTTAGTCATTTACTTCAATAAGGGACCAGACCTTTTTTCCTTGGTGGATTTTTGGCACCAGAAGGAGTAATTTGGTACCTAGTACATTATCATGATTGAGCGGGTAATGGGAAATTATTTGGTAATTATTTGAGGATATTGGGAGTAGCAAAAATTATGAGACATTAATTATTATTAACGGGACAATTGGCTAATGATACGTTTGCCCATGGGGAATTAACGGACCTAGTCATGACTAAGGGGTATAATGGCCATTTCCTAGCCTAAGGGAGGATATACTCACAACCTAGTAGAATGAAACACTCAAACCTTAAGCTCTCTTTTTCTCTCGATCATTCTCTCGCTCTCTCTCTCAGTTTGATTTTGGGGCAAGGCTAGAGAATTCAACCTTGGAGTTCTTAAAGCTTGGGTCTAGGATTGAATTGAAAAAGCTAAAGGGGATTCAATTCACAGCTAAGGTAAGGATTAGAAACTTTGTTTTAGTAGGTATTTTGATGTGTTTTTGGTTGTTCTTAAGTTTGAAAGTTTAAGGTTGTGAATTGGGTTTTTGGTAGTGTTTGAATATGTTAAAGCATGGGTTTCGCTGCTGGGATTGAGGTGTGATGTTTGGGATTGTTTGGTAATAATTTTTGGTGAGTTTTGGGCTGAGGAAAATAGGGATGGCTGGGTTCGCAGGGCAAGTCACAGCCTGCCTGTCCATTTTTGGGAACCTTAGGTTTTAATGACGGGATTTCAAACCTAGAGGCTTGGGATGGAATCTACTACCTGATTTGGTAGAGTACGAGGTCCTAGAGGATAGGACTTGATTTGGAAGCCTTTATTTGCTTGTGTTTTTTATGGGATTCTTTATTTGGTTATGACTAGGTTACCACTAGGGGCACAAGATCAGGATCGTGCTCGAGGGTTGTTCCTAATTTTTTTACACTCGGAGTTGAGGTAAGAAAACTGCACCTATTATGTGACATACATGATTAGTGCTTGGCCTGAATGCTTAATATAGTTTTGATTGGCCATTGGCCCTTATAAATATGCATAATTATGATTATGCTTGTGAATGATTGATTAAAGTGTGTTGAATGCTTTGTATATGGCAATTTGTTATAACATAAATGTATGTTAGCATTATATACTTGAGAAAAGCATTGACTTATTAGTCAAGGACGGGAATAGCGTAGAGTGCTGGTCGTAAAGCATTGACTTATGAGTCAAGGGCGGCAATAGCATGCTGAGCGCTAGTCGATATGATTAGACCTAATCTGGAGCGCCTTATATGCTTGACCGACCCAATGGTCGTAGAAAACTATGGTGTTGTAGTCATTTATATGAATGGTATACGTATATGAGTAGGGTTATTATTGCTGGCATGTCTATTATGTTATGGAAATGTGTATTCACTGCTTATGAGCATGTTTAAGTTTTCTTGTTGGGCCTTGGCTCACGGGTGCTACGTGGTGCAGGTAAAGGGAAAGAAAAGTTTGACCTGCCATGAGTTAGAGAGCTGAGGTGGCGATGTGTACATATGCGACTCCTTGACCACCACGGCCAAGATTTTTCAGAGGAACTAGGGTTAAACCCTATTTTTGCCGCTTAGGTCGGCGGATTGTAACTTTTGAATTTTAATGACCATTTCAGAACTGTAAACATTTATTATGGGATCCCATGTGCATGTTAATGTTTTAATGAAATATCCATTCATTTTAACTAAATTTTTTAACCCTAGACAATTAATCACACTTAGATGCATGGTTATGGCCTAATGACTCGTTTAGCGAGTTAAGAACTATTTAAAATACATAGTTTAATGGTCTTGGCTAACCAGAGCGTTACAACTTGTTATCAGAGCATGCTAAGGTTAAGGGTTCCTGAAGACAAGCTGGGCATGTACACTCACTACTAAAGACAAGCTCGACTCAAGGTTCGGTAACTATTTATGTGGTTATATGTTTAACTGCTTAAATAGGATATAAATGCTTTATCTACATGCCTTATTAGATAGAATGAGATATACTGATAGGGCCTGGCCCTTGACTATTGCATGATATAAAAGGATGTGCTCATTAGCACTGATATTGCTTGTGGATGCAAATGAACCGCTTATTAGCACTGTTATATGGACATGTAGGTCAGGACACGCTCATTAGCATTGTCATAGATACATGTATGCCAAAAAATGCTTATTAGCATTGTTAATTGTTATGGATATCCGGACGTGCTTATTAGCACCAGACTTGAAAATGAATATGAATCGACATGCTTATTAGCATGACTGTTGAATGTGAATGGTTATATGCTTGATCTTGGACCATGAGGCAGCAAGAGGTTTAGTTATCACTACCTAACTAGTCGAATTGATTATTGCAGCAAGGTATAAGCTTGGAAGTATGCTTCCAAGGCATATTGAATCATCCGCTGGCTAGCAAGATCAGGGCCAGCATGATAGACAGGGTCAGGATAATAACCAGAGTCAAACCCCATTGCCAGCTCCTGAGAACTGGAAGCAAGTGCTTGCTGATTTGCAAGCCAGGGTACTGACGCAGGAAGAAGAAATTCTCCTCCTGAGACAACAACAGGTTCTTGTAGAGCACATTTTACCAGAGGCACCACCTGTGATGGTGCCAACAGTTGAGCAGCCACCAGAGGCTGGGAATAAATGGGAACCTATTTATGAAAGGTTCAAGAAATAGCACCCTCTAGTCTTTGAGGGTAGTGCAGATCCAGCTAAGGCCGAACAGTGGATGAGTATTGTTACCACCTTCCTAGACTTTATGAGGGTGGTTGGGAATGAGAGGGTGGCTTGTGCCACATATATATTTCAGGAGGATGCCGAAATTTGGTGGGAAGTGATATCCCAGACCTGAAATGTTAATACCCTAGATTGGGAAGAGTTTCAGATTCAGTTTAATGAAAAGTACTATAATGATGCCATCAGGGCTGCAAAGGCTGAAAAGTTCAACAGATTACTTCAGGGCAACTCATCAGTGACTGAATATGCCTTAAAATTTGATAGATTGGCAAAGTTTGTTGGGGAACTGGTGCCAACTGATCAGACCAGAAGGGAGAGGTTTTTCTAGGGGCTACAGCCTATGATAGCCTAGGATGTTCGCATTACTACTGTGCCAAGAGTGACTACCTATGCACAGGATATTAAGAAGGCGCTCACAGCTGAGAGAGCAGAGAACAAAATTTGGCGCAATAGCGTGGCTAGAAGAGACACTAGCAGGGTGGGACCTTCATTTATGAGTTCAGGTAGGGGCGGTGGCCCCAATGATAAAAAAAAGGAAGGATCATGATGCCTTTCCAGCTCCAGGCCCTGACAAGAGACCACATGGTATTACAATAGGCAGTGAAGGCTGGAGGACTTTTCCTTAGTGCGCCAGATGCAAGAGGTGCCATATAGGGGAGTGTGGTACAAAGGCCTGCTTTTTATGTGGGATAGTGGGACACTTCACGAAAGATTGCCCGAAGGCAAGAAATGAAGAACCAAGAAAGGCGGATAGCTTGACCCCAACTCAAGTATACGCATGGACACAGGAAGAAGCTGAGGCTTATCCCTCAGTAGTTACAGATCAACTTTTTAGTGTTGGAACCCCGTATACCCTTTTGATTGATTCTGGTGCTACACATTCTTTTGTTTCTAGTAGAATTATTGATAGACTGTGTAGACCATGTGATTATTATGCTGTGGGGTTTGGGACCTTATTGCCCACTTGGGAGTTAATAGTATCTTTGGGACCTTATTGCCCACTTGGGAGTTAGTAGTATCGAAGAGATGGGTCAGATCATTGTAAGTGACAGTGGAGGCCAGAGAGTTATTAGTTGATTTCATAGAGTTGGTTATGAACGACTTTGACATGATTCTGGGTATGGATTGGTTAGTGAAGTATAGGGCAATCATAGATTGCAGAAGGAAAATGGTAGCCTTTGAGCCTGAAGGTGAGGATCCTTTTGTATTTGTTGGCATTGTGCATGGACCCCGTGTACCTATAATATCTGTATTGAGGCCTAGAGATCTATTTCAAGGTGGTTGCATAGGATTCTTAGCCAGTGTGGTAGATACCATTCAGGTCATGCCAGTGGGACCAGAGGAGACCAGATTAGTCTTTGAGTTTCTGGATGTGTTTCCAGAGGATTTACCAGAGTTTTTGCCACACAGAGATTTTATTTGTGATTGAACTGGCACCAGGGATGGAGCCAGTATCTAGGGCACCTTATAGAATGGCCCCAGTAGAGTTAAACGAATTAAAGGCACAACGGTAGGAGCTGTTAGACTTGGGTTTTATTAGACCAAGTTTCTCACCATGGGGTGCACCAGTCCTTTTTGTAAAGAAGAAAGATGGTTATATGAGAATGTGTATGAATACAGGGAACATAATAAGTTAACAATCAAGAACAAGTATCCTCTGCCAAGGATAGATGGTGTGTTTGATTAGTTGCAGGGTAAGTTGGTATTCTCAAAGATAGATCTTCGATCTAGTTATCACCAGATGAGGATCAAGGATGGAGATATATTGAAGACTGCCTTTCGTGCCTTTCGTACCAGATATAGGCATTATGAGTTCTTAGTCATGTCCTTTGGGTTGACTAATGCCCCAACAACTTTTATGGATCTGATGAATAGGGTGTTCAAAGATTATCTAGACCAGTTTGTGCTCGTCTTCCTCGATGATATTCTGGTTTATTCTCAGTCAGAGAAAAAACATGAGCAACGTTTAAGGTTGGTTCTACAGAGATTGAGGGAACATAGGCTGTTTGCTAAGTTCAAGAAACACTACTACAAATATAGGCTTTCTCTGCAGTTTTTTTTCAACTATAAAGAAAAAGCGTAGAGAAAAGGTTTGAATGAGTCTAAAATATTATATTTAATGTCTGCTCCCTATTTTATTGCGGTTTAAAAAAATGCAGTAAAAAGTTTGAAGTAGGGACTTTTCTCCGCGGTTCTTTAGTAAGAACCGTGGAGAAAAGTGCAAAGGGCTATCTCTGCGGTTGTATAGCCAAAACCGCAGAGAAAACCTTGGTCCCCTTCAATAAACTACCTGAGGCCCTACTTCTTCCCCTCATTTCACATCTGACACAGAAGCAGCGCGTGACTCCACCTTCGTCCCCAGCCACGGGTAAGCCCCATTTTTACCATTTTAGTTTTTTTTTTTTCATTTTCTTGCATATTAAAGCTTTAAATAATGTAAATATACTTAATATTGATTTGTTTTGAAGTTTTAGGGCAAAAATGAAGAAATATTGAGTGAGTTTAATGGGGTTTCAATGTATGTTTATAGGGTTATTTTCAAAAAAAATTCTAACATTTTTTAATGTTTATATAGGATTAGAAGACATTTTCATTGTTCAAAACATGTATTGATCACTAAAACTTGATTTTTTTTAAAATATATTTCGATTTTAGGGTATTTTTTATTTTATTTTATATTATAATAATGTTGTTTACATAATTTTTTATATTAAAATATTATTTCTTCCATAATTTTATATATTATTTACGTAATGATTTTTTAAAGTATATTTTTGTTAATTATATTATTTTAGTATAAATTCATTTACCATATATTTACTAATGTTTAAACTTTTATTGTAAGAAATATTTGTTTGAATTTGAGGTGTGTTGAAATTGTTGAAGATTAATTTTGAAGGTGAGTAATAATTACTACTTCATTTTTTAATTTTATATTTTATATTTACAAACTATTGTTAGAGGAGTTTGAATATATTAGAAATTCATCCGTAGTTAAGTAGATTCTAAGATAAAATTGTGTGCTGCAGAGATAACAGAAGGTTGAGAACATGTGTGTCTTAGTGAAATAGGTTTTACGAATTATGTGTGTGTTGCGGTGACTTACGGTTGAGAACATGCATGTTGTTTGTTATGTGTTTTGTTTGATGTGAATGTATAGGTAGATAACTTGTGATATGCTATAAATACAAAGGAAACTCTGCCCAATTTTTTTTCGACGATATTAATTGAACATGTTTTATAAGTTAATATATGTAATAATTATGTTTGTTTATGTTGAAATTGTAAATACATATGAATTTTGGATATGTTATAGAAATAAAGGAAACTCTGCCCATTTCATTTTATAATTAATTAATTGAACATAATTTTTTTCAATTACAATATTAATTTTCTTTTCATTATTGACTTAGGAATTAGGTAGATATTATCATTATGGATAAGTGATGGATTCTTGATAATTGAGAAACACAACAATTTCAAGATGGATTCAACCAATTTTTAGAATTTTGCCAAACAAATTGTAGTGATCCGGAAAGAATTCATTGTCCATGTATAGATTGTGGTGATGGATCAAAAGGAAATATTACCATGACAAAGAATCATGTATTTTGTCAGGGATTTGATACAAGTTATCATACATGGTATTGGCATGGGGAATCATAAAAGCAGAAAATGGAGTTAGCGATAAATGTTTTAGTTAATTTTTAGCTGCTTTTAAAGAGATTTTGTTGTTAGATAATTGCTTCCCTGAGTCTACGTACGAAGTGAAGAAAACTTTAAATTGCATAGGGTTGAAGTATGACAAGATCCATGCATGTCCGAACGATTGTGTGTTATATCATAAAGAGTATGCAGACAAGAACACTTGCCCAGGATGTGATTTACCCCGCTACAAACCTAACACGAGTAAGGAGATTAGGAAACTTATTCCTCAGAAAGTGATGTGGTACTTGCCTTTGATTCTGCAGCTTAAGCGATTATATCGAAGTCCAGAACACTCTGAAAACTTAATATGGCATGAGACTAGGCGAGTGAAAGATGGTAAACTTTGACATCCGGTAGATTCGCAGGCTTGGAAAAAAGTTAATAACTTAAATCCATAATTTAAAACTGAAGCAAGACATCTTCTTCTAGGTCTAGCTGCCGATGGCGTAAATCCACATAAATCTCTAAGTAGTAGGCATAGTTCGTGGCATGTCTTCCTTGTTATGTACAATCTTCCTCTGTGGTTAGTGATGAGAAGAAAGTTTTTTATGCTCACGTTAATGATTTCAGGCCCAAAACAACTGGGACACGATATAGATGTTTATTTGGCACCATTAATTGATGATTTGAAAGATTTGTATGAAAATGGTGTTGAGGCATATGACGGTTTTAAGAAAGAAGTCTTTAACTTAAAAGTAGTTTTGTTGTGGAATTTTAATGATTTCCCAGCTTATGGTAATCTATCAGGGTTAAGCACAAAAGGTTACCAAGGATGTCCAATATGTTGCACTAACACAAGGGCTATTTGTCTGTCGAATGGGCACAAAATTTGTTATGTGGGTCATAGACGATACTTGCCCCTAAATCATCATTATAGGAAAAAAAAAAGCATTTGGTGGTGATAAAGAATAAGGTGTTGCTCCTTTGCCACTTTCAGGGCAACAAATTCTTAAAGAAGTAGAGAAAATTGATTTCAAGTATGGAAAAATGAACAAAAATAAGAAAGTAAATGGTTGTTTCCAAATGGTTTAACTAGTCATTTAGATCTTGTTGAAATGGGTATACAAACTAATTTAGCACCTGAACAGAAAGGTAAATGCACATATTTACCTCGTGCTTGTTTCACATTGTCCAGAGAAGAGAAAAAAGTTGTATGTAAATCATTTGCAAAGATGAAAGTGCCTAATGGCTATTCATCCAACATTCGAAACTTGGTATCCATGGGAGATTTGAAGCTGATGGGCATGAAATCACACGATTGTCATATGTTGATGCAACAATTACTTCCGATTGCTATTCGGTCAGTATTACCGAAAAAAGTTCGAGATTGTTTGACGAATGTTTGCATATTCTTCAATCATTTTTGCAGAAAAGAATTAAAAATGAAAAAATTGGATGCATTGCATTGTAAGATAGTGGAAAGTCTATGCAACCTTGAAATGTTTTTTCCGCCATCCTTCTTTGACATTATGATACATTTAATGGTTCATCTGGTAAGGGAAGCCAAGTTGTGTGGACCAGTTTGGGCGAGATGGATGTATCCATTTGAAAGGAGTATGAAGGTGTTGAAAAATTATGTGCGTAATCATTATCGTCCTGGAGCTAGTATGGTTGAATATTATATATCAGAAGAGGCAGTAGAATTTTCCTTAGAATACATGAGTGCGGTTGAGGCAATCAGAATCAGCAAACCACGAAATAACTCAGATGGAGTTGATAAAGGACTATGAGGGAATGGAACAGTGATCACCGTGTCTAGGGCAGAATTAGATCTAGCTCAATTAGTTGTGATGCAAAATAATCCTAAGATTCAATCATATATAATGTAAGTATATAATATATTTCAATCATATACATTAGAGTAGTGATTTTCTTTTTGTTGTTTAAACTTTTTTGTACTTTTTTTATGTTTCAGTGATCACATGGAGTTATTACAGTCGATGATTCCAAACAAGGTTAAAAATAAACAAAAATGGGTTATACATGAGCACAACAAAACGTTTTTCCAGTGGCTGAAGAATACAATTTTGACGAAGATGGGCGAAAAAAATCATGGAGTGTCGACTGAGTTGAAGCGCATATCTCTTGGAGCAAGCATTGATGTAATAAATCATCAAGCTTACATTGTCAGAGGGAAATGATTTTAATCTAAGTCAAGAGATGATGCTCGGCTGGTTCAAAATAGTGGAGTAAGTATAGTTGCAGGAGCTATACATTTTGCCAGTGCAAAAGATAATAACCCAATTTTAGGCACAATGACATACTACGGGATTGTTGAAGAAATATGGGAGCTAGATTATTCATTATTTCATATTCCTCTTCTTAAATGTTCTTGGGTAGACAACAATAATGGAGTTAAAACTGACGAACTTGGATTCACTCTGGTTGATTTAAGCAAGAAAGGAAGCAAGAACGATCCTTTTATCATGGTTGCCCAAGCAAAACAAGTGTTTTATATACTTGATCCAGTTAATGATAAATGGTCCATCATTTTATCAGTTCCCGAGCGGAAGTCTCAGAAAAAGAAGATTACGATGAAAATTATGATTTATATCATGACTGTTTCATTGTTGGACAATTGATACATGAACAAGTTGAGAATATTCAGGATAATGATAATAATAGCGATAGCGATACCGATACCAATGATCGTGATTATCTTGGAAACGACATCGAAGAAGGAATATGGGTCGATTGTGAGTCGACCAAAAAGAAAATAAAAAAAAAAGAAGAAAACATGTTTAGTAAGTTATATAATACTTGTGTTTATTTATTTATGTAATTAATTAATACTTGTGATTATTTATTTGTATAATGCATTAACACTTGTGATTATTTATTTGTATGTTGCAGATGGCAGATAAAAGAGAAGACAATGAGAAACATCAGGGTCATGGTAAAACTATCACAAGTGTTAATACATCAAGAACAAAAGGCACATGCATTACAAATGAAGTCAAGGCATCGAACCTGTCGTAGAGGAATGGCTAATATAAGAGATGATTTGGTAAGTATAATTGATATTAAAGTTTAAATAATGGTTGATATTATCGCAACATATAACTATAATTATCTTGTACATTGTAGAAAAAAGAACGAAATATTCAAAATCCGGAGAGGTATCAAGTTTGGCTTAGATCGCGTGAAAAAAATAAAGTTCTTGTGACAGAGTTGGACAGATTGCCAAAAATATAGTAAGTTTTTGACGGTTTTATAATTAATATATTGATTTTATTTATATAAACTAATTTGACCAAACAATATTTTGAGTAAGAGGACGTCAAAGAAAAATTGAGTCGTGGCGAAATTACAGCTCAGGGTCGAGATGACATCTTGACTCAAGCATTAGGGACACCAGAACACCCAGGTCGTGTTCGAGCTGGCGGGTATGATACTTTATAATAGTTTTTTTATTTTAAGAATTATTTAGATTGATTTATTATTTTGTAGGTTCACTGCGGCCGTTTCCAAAATGCTTGCAAAAAAACATAAAACAATGATTGCAAAAGAATAGATTGCTTGACTAAAAGTTGAGATTGAAGAGCTAAAAAGACATAAATTTAGAACAGAAGAGGAATTAGCTCAAAATGAGGAATATAATGAAGAAAACGATGAGTATGGATACTATGATGAAGGACAATTTGAGAATCCAAATGATGAAGGATAATATTATGAGAATCCAAATGATGAGGGACAATATTATGAGAACCAAATGATGAAGTCTATCGACCTGTCTCCTACGCAGATGACCACTTTCATCAAACCGAAGACTATCCTATAGGTGAATTCTACCAAACCACAATGAATCCTTTTGATGAAGATGATCAATCATCAATTTATGAGTCTCCGCCACTGCCGAGCTATGAAGTTCATTTGTGTTCTGATAATATTGACAATGTAGTGGCTAAGGGTGTAATCATTGTACCAAACATGGGTAGTCAAATTACCATCCATGGAATTATACTTGATGATTCAGTTCCGAGGGTTTAGCTTATAGATGTCTTACAAGAAGAAGCTGAGATCCCTATTCCCTTTGGTAACATACGATATGTTGGGGACGCATGAGATACAGTCCTGCCTTGGCCAAAAAAAGTAATTGTGAGTTGTCAGGTATAAAATTATTTGCTTAGATGTTTAAATTTTATTTTTAAATGGGTACACTATATTGATATGTTAAATGATATTATGTAGGGTCCATCTTCATCTAAACACAAATATTCATCACCAAGCTCACATTTGTCATCAGCTGGATCTCACGTAGTCATCCCTGCTGAAATAGCTCAATTAGAACCTTCAAATTGATTAATAGATAACCAATGGGAAAAAATTGATCAGAGTCTAAAATTTATAGTGAAGGAGTATTATTCTATTAAATGAATAGATGGGGTTGTACAAGTTCCCGTTGACCCGGAGTTTATAGGAGAACGCGAGGCTATCTTCATCACTTTAGAAGACGTTTATCAAGCAGCCTCCATGGATAATATTGGATCCTCACTTATGCTATTTGGTATGAGGTATGTATCAATTCAAATTATACAAATTTTTTGACACCGAACATCTTTCTATTGGCAATGATGAAAGTAAAAATTATACGGTGGATCTTATAGCCAAATGGATGATGACTATGGATAGACGAGGCCAAAAATATTTCATTCCTTGGATTGTTGAGTAAGAATGAACTACTTACATATTATCACTACTATGGTTGGATTTTAATCTTATAATAATCATAATTTATTATTTTTTTAGTCGACATTGGATGTTGGTGCTCGTGATGATGCGGGGGATGACCATAATTTTGGACCCTTTAAAAAATCATAAATCTCCACCAATAATTAAGGAGGTTATGGAAAAGTAAGTTCTTCAATTGTAATGTATGCATTGTTAGTTTTTTAAAGTTGAGAGTATAATATGTATTTAATTAATTTTAATTTTTGTAGAGCATACGCACAATGTTCGGAAAATGAATACATTGGCACATTTACAAAATCGCTGAGAGGTTCTTGTCCAAAACAACCTGAAAGTCATGAATGTGGTTATTATGTACTAAGATACATTTATGATCTTGTAAATGCATCGAATCCAGCAGAAGTTATCAAGAAGAAAGTATGTTATATTTTACACTCTTTTTTGCTTAAGAAAAACTAGTTATAGTATTTAATTATCTAATCTATATTAACTTTTCAATTTTACAGTGGTTTGAAAAAAATGAATTCAGTGTCAAAGAGGATCTACTACCACTACAAAGTGATTGGTTAACAAGATTAATGCCATTTATTTATGAAACCTAAGTTTTCATATGTATGTAACTTGCTAACTTATTGACTTATTGGTTAGTAAGATTAAAGTCATTTATTCATTAGCCAGTTATTTTGTATTAGTTATGAAATGTATATATAATAATATAACAAATTAGGTTATAATATTGAAAAAATATATATATATAATTGAAATTGAAAATAATTATATATAATTGAAATTGAAAATTAATTTTTTTGTTAAAAAGGCTAGGTTATAATATTGAATATATATATAATCAGAATTGAAAATAATTATATATAATCGAAATTGAAAATTATTTTTTTTTATTAAAAGGATTTCTCTGTGGTTGTAATAAGCCAACTGCTTTTTTCTCTGCGGTTGGCTTATTACAATCGCAGAGAAAGATGTGGCTTTTCTCCGCAGTTGGCATACCACTTCTCTCCACGGTCGAATACACTGCGCTTTTCAATACTCTCGAAAACCGCAGTGTATTAAGTAAAAAAATCATAGAGAAAAGCCTTTTTTGTAGTAGTGAAATGTGAGGTGTGGTTACCTCATGTAACTTTCCTTGGTCATACTGTCAGCAAGGAGGGGATCAAGGTGGACCTAGCCAAGATTGAGACGGTCAAAGATTGGGCAAGGCCAAGGAATGCCTAAGAGATTAGGAGCTTCCTTTGATTGGCAGGTTATTATCGACATTTTGTGGAAGGGTTCTCAAGGATTGCTACTTCATTGACCGAACTGACACGCAAGAATCAAAAGTTTGTGTGGTCAAACAAGTGTGAGAACAACTTCTAGGAATTGAAACAGAGATTGATTATAGCTCCAGTTCTGAGTCTCCTAACAGATCAGGAGAAGTTTGCGATATATTGTGATGCCTCACATCAGGTTTTGGGTTGTGTTCTTATGTAGTCAGGGAAGGTGATTGTGTAGCGCCCTGGACAGCCAAGACCGCTACACTGTGTGTTTATAAAGGTGTGAGACTTGCTAATCAAGCCGTTTATTCAAAACGTGTCATTAGCTAAAGTGTTCTAGGGCTAAAAGACACTTTGGTCGCAAAAGAAACATTTTATAGATTATAAACCATTTACAGAAGGGATCCCCAAAAGTACAACGTGTAAAAGTTGGTTTACAAAATTCAACAGTTAAGAGTAACCACTAGCCATACTAAGGCAAAATACAAGGTTCTGGTTCTCTCGTCCCTGTAATCTCCTCAACCGTGGCGGCTAAGCGGCCTGACATGTACAGTCACCCTGCAGAGCTCTCCAATCAGGGTTGATCAATCTTGCCCTTGCCTTTACCTGCACCACGCAGCACCCGTGAGCCAAGGCCCAGCAAGAAAAAAACATACACAACATATACAATATTATCAAACAAATATTCTAATAAGCATGTTCAAATATTCAATCCATAGCATATATGCATACTTCAAGGTACAAATATCTTCATCTATACTTAGATTATTCAACACTCTCATTAATCACATTCATAGCCAAGTATAATAATCAATTAACACAAATACTAGGGTCGACACCTTAGGTCGCACCCTCTGTTTAACCCATTGACTCCAGCCCGCTTAAACCGAGCTCAGTGCATAATAAGCTGTCCTCGGATACCAGTGTCCGAGCTGTGCCAATTGCACAAGTTAACCGTGGCACACTTAGGCCGTTGGTTTATAATTTACATGGCATAATACCATTCTTTCAATGATATATATGAGGGAGCCCTTAGTCCCGTTCAAATATTCAACCGGGTGTAGTTTTCTTACCTTTGGCTTCTAGATGAATTTGTTATGGGCGATACTCCTTGAGCACGATCCGATCCCCGAGCCCTAGCTTAGCACCTATTCACAACCATGATGAAGAATACCATTAAAAATATTAAATGAGTTTCTAAACCAAGTTCTAGTCCTCGGAACATTGAACTTCACCAAATATGGTAAAAGATTCAATCCCGAGCACCCTAGGTAAAATTCCCAAACCTAAAATCTCAAAATCTCAAAATCCCTTAAGGGCCCCGGCATAGGCCATCCATGCCGTGGCATGGCCCCAAACAGATCCCACTTAAGTCAGAAAAATAGGTAAGGGCCGCGACATTCCTTAGGCCATGCCGCGGCCCGCCCTCCTTCCTCAGCACAACTCAACTTCCAAGGGTCGCGGCTCACCAAGAACCATGTCGCGGCCCGACCCTTCGAACCCAGAAAAATCACCATTTTTAACTTTTGAACCTCATGCAAGCTCACTCAAAACCACCCCAAATCCTCAACTCAACTATCCACAAACATCCTACAAGATTACAACAACTCAACCCAGCCGAATCCTAGGCTAGAAACCCATCAAAAACCCATTTCAATTAATGAAACCTTCTAACCCAAGAACACAAAACCAGCCATGGAGATACTAGAATTCAACCATCAAACCTTGGATTAAAGCTTACCTCAGCTGCAGAATCACTTCTCAAAGAGTTCCCTGACCCAACTTCAAAGATTCCAGCCACAAATCCAACCTTGAATACCAAAACCACAACCATTAAAAACTCAGCCATTTTCTCAAAATTCCCAACCATAGAAACGAAAATTCAAAGCTTACGTTGGCTCTATTTCAATCCCTGATCAGTTCCTGAGCTAATCCTCCTGATTATTCCCTTCAATTCCCAAATATTCAGCTTGATTCTCTTGAAAATTCAGAGTTGTTCTTCTTCCTTAAGAGAGAGAAGAGAGAGAAGGCTGAGAGGGTCGGTTTACACTTTCTGTCTAGTATTTTCTAAGTCTTTCCAAGTATATCCTTAGGTTATTAGACTAATCCCAAAGCTTGGGGTACCGGAAACACCCCCGAGGCCAAAATAGTAAATTTCCCCAATATTCCCGCCTAAACTCTCTAACCTCAAATATATCTCCATACATTTATTTCCATCACCCGGTAGTCTAAATCACTACCCGATACCTAAAATACCCCTGACTTGTCCAAAGTCAATTATAATGCCTCGTTGTGACTTTTCCCGCTATCTAGCCCTAGGATCGCCTCGAGTCGCCGGCTACAGATTATCCACATAGTAATGTGGTTCCCACATATACAACATATTTATTACATATTATCACATAATATCATCAATTATCATATAATATCATTTAAGCACTATTAATCACATAATACCACATTCAAATAAATCCTATTCACTCTAATCCCATTTATGCCCTCCCGGCACACTAATCAAGGCCCTTAAGCCTTATTAGAAAATTTGGGGTCGTTACAGATTGTCTATACATCACGCCAGTTGAAAGAGTATTAATAGAGATATCCCACTTATGATCTAGAATTGGCAGTAGTGGTCTTTGCATTAAAGGTATGGAGGCATTACCTTTATGGGGAGAAATGTGATATTTACACTAACCACAAGAGCCTAAAGTATTTTTTCACACAGAAAGACCTGAACATAAGACAGAGGTGTTGGCAGGTGTTGGTAAAGGATTATGATTATCAAATCCTATATCACCCAAGGAAGGCAACCGTGGTGGCAGATGCCTTAGGCCGGAAGGGTTTGGGACAGATATACAGTGTGAGACAGATATCCAGAGAATTGGTAGAGGATATGACTAGAGCTGGTATAGAGTAGCTGGTGGGTTAGTTGGAAAATACCACGCTATAGTCTATGTTGTTCGAAAGAATAAAGGAAGGATAGTTAAGTGATCTACAAATAACAAAGATCAGAGAGGATGCCCTACCTGGAGTGTCTAGGGATTATATATTGTCAGATATGGGCTTGTTGAGATACAAGGGTCAGATCTGTGTTCCGATGGACACTTTTATCAGACAGGACATTCTAGATGAATCTAACACTACCCCTTACTCTTTGCATCCAGGCACCATGAAGATCTATTAGGATGTGAGACCGCTATATTTGTGGCCTAAGATGTAGAGGAATGTGACAGAATATGTGGCTAAGTGCTAGACATGTCGGCAGGTCAAGACTAAGCATCAGAAACCAGCAGGGCTATTACAGCCTCTGGACATCCCAGAGTGGAAATGGAAGTACATCACGATCGATTTCATGATGGGGTTACCCAGGACAGTGGATCATGTTGATTCGATATGGGTTATCATGGATCGATACACCAAGTTAGCTCACATCTCACCAGTGAGGACAACTTATATAGTTATCCAGTATGCAGATCTCTATGTGAAAGAGATAGTGCACCTTCATGGGGCTCCGAGGTCGATCGTGTGAGATCGGGACCCCACACATACTTCCAAGTTTTGGCGAAGTTTGCAGAGGGCCATGGGTACACAGTTAAAGTTCAGTAATGCTTATCATTGTCAAATAGATGGGCAATTGTGTATATAGAAAAATCACTAAAGGCATAAGGCAACCTTCAAGAAGGGCCTAACTATGTGAGGCCGAATGTGCATACAAAGCCCACGATGTAAGGCATGATGCAACCCTCATGGAGGGCCTCTCTATGCGAGCACGCCAGTCACCCACATACGCCGCATGAAAGGCCTCACTATGCGAGGGCCCTGGGGACTTGTCATCCACATAAGGCCTCATGAATGGCCTCGCTATGCGCTGGCAACCCGTCACCCGTGTAAAGCCTCGTGAATGGCCTCGTTATACGAGGGCCCTAAAGACCCACCACCTGTGTACGCCGCATGAATGGCCTTGCTATGCGAGGGCCCTGGCGACCCGTCACCTGCGTACGCCTCACCATATCCAGACCATGCTGAGGTGCCACTCGCCTCCCTATGCAAGGCACTGAGCACGCTAAACCTGAAGCCTCACACAAGAACCCCTCTCGTTACCCCTACACGGAGGATACACAATTATAAGAGCTTTGGGTTGAATCCCTTGACTCGTGCTTTGTTGAAGAGGCCCCACTTGTCCCCTAAAGTAGATGTCACCAATGAGGCACAGACCCACCTTGGTTCCTTGTGGTGTGAACATATGGAATCTCACGTATATGTACTAGGAACACTAGTGGACACCCCTTAATTATTTAATATTAAGCCGAGATTGGTGAAGGTGACTAAGCATGTTACTTCTACTAACTTGCAAGCTTTCTCACACTTAGAAAAATGGGAGAAAGCTTGGAGAAATGATGTGTCTTGGCCATATAAGAAGGACCATCAGGTACAAGATACGTATATGAGTACAGGGTGTACAACCCTGAGGAGGATAGAGGCGTGTCCCTAACATTCGTTTTTGACAAGTAGTGGTGGTACGAACCCGTACGAAGAGTGGAGGCACTAACTGAGCACCCCCTACCATGTACCAAATTCAACACCACAATGTCTTGCACCACTACCTTGACAATGTACCTCCGTATGTTCTTGTCCCCTGTGATCACCATGTATCCGTGGTCATTAGAGCTTAGCTATAAATAGACTTCCACCCCTCAGATTAGGGGGTTGAAAAATTCTTTGTATGCTCAGACAATTAAGGAATATACAATTTTTGCTCCATTGTGTTTTTGCATCTTTCTCCTTCAAGTTCTTTCTATCTTCTTTCTGCATAGGTTTCACGATACACTTTGTGTTTTCCGATCTTATATCATTGACGTGGTCTCACCATCAACAGTTTGGCGCTGTCTGTGGGAAGAACAAGTACCAAGTCAATGTTCTTCCATCAATTATGATAAGAAGAAATTCCAAGATGTTCTAGATGCCTACGGGACTCACAAGACATGGAGATCCACCTGGACAGAGACCAACTGAGGGCCTCCACGAGAAACCCTCTACCACCTGAGGATGGAGGTGCACTGGAGGAACATCCAATCCCTGAAGAGGAAAAGGATGTGTCACCCCTGGCTGTCCCATCTAATGCAGACCCTCTAAAACCTTCAGCCGCCCCCGTGGGTGGCCGTGGTATGCACCCTCCTCCTCAACCATCAACTGCTCCACGCTCCAACCACTGGATCTGGGTCCCTCTATGCAGAGGCTGGGCAAGAGTCCTTGAATACACTTTGTGAGTTCCATCTCAAGGATGAGATACGCTAGTTACACAAAAAGAATCAAAGGTTGAAAACCACACTAGAGAACATGTAGGAGGTGTTGAACGTCCTTCTGCAAGGGAATTCGAGCATGCCCCTTCCCAGGCATAGGAGAAAGGAACATAAGAGAGGAGAAACCACCATCCCTTTGGACAAAGCAACACTCCATGGACAAAGCACCATGAAGGTCCAAGGCTAGCAAAGTACCCCTAAGAGCAAAGGCAGAAGGATGACGTTGGTAATAAAAACAAAATCGAAGTCACCTCTTAGGGGCACTCTCTGACCTAAGAGAGGAGCTCAATAGGAGAAGGTCGGAGGAGAGGACAAGACCTCTTGTGGCTCCTCTGGAAGACAAAAGGAAAGTAAAGGCCAACCCATCTGACTTGAGAGACTCCTTGAACAAAATGAGGCAAGACTTAGACACCGAGATGAGTAGCCTACGGAGCAAGATAATCACCACGTCTGGGGGACACGCTATCGACGACGAGTTTGATTACAAATCACCCTTCACTAGAGAAATCCAAGCTGTGCGGCTCCTAGCCAACTTCAAAGAGCCCCACATGAACCCTTACGAGGGCAATACAGATCCAAAGTATCAACTTGATGTGTTCAATGACTTAATGAAGTTAAGGCGAAGTAATAGCAGAGCTAGATGACGTTGCTTCACTGTCACGTTGAAGGGACCTACATACAAGTGGTTCAAGAGACTTAGGCTAGGGTCCATCAGGTCATGGCAAAATTTTTTTGACGAATTGCTCCAGCAGCACCATGTAGTATAGGATTACACCATGCCATGTACTAGCCTCGCTAAAATAAAGTAAGGCGAAGGCGAAAGCCTAAAGAGCTATATCCACAGGTTCAACATGGAGGCGGCTAAGGATGGAAGCCTGACCAGAGGAGAACTCAAGATGGAAATCATGGCTGGAGTGCACCCATGCAGTAAGTTATGGGATAATATGCTCAAAAGAGAGGTCACTGACTTAGACGACTTCTATGAAAGACAAAAAAGTACATTCGTGCGAGGATGGCCATGAGAACCTAAGGGTAGGAAAAATTGAACCCCTTTTCAAGCCCTCGGCCCATGAAGGCTCAATGGTACAAAGAAGAAAATAGTTTATGAAGGGCCAAGGGATGACCACCAGAGAAAGCACGTATGCGGAAGTGAACCCAGGAAAATACCATACACCTTCTACACAGACCTGACAAATATCAGGGAACATATCTTACTTACAAACGAGAATAAGGTTCCCATCAAAAGACCCTCGCAGATGATGGGAGACCACTCCAAAAGGGACCCCAGTAAGTATTTCTAGTACCACAAGGATATTGGACACACCACGGCAGAATGTACCCACTTGAGAGTAAAAATCGAGGAACTCATATGTAGGGGGCTCTAAGGCAGGTATGTCAGAAGGGGAAAACCCATGACCAAAAGATCATCCATCCTATCTACAGGCTTGAGAGCGAGTCCAGAGTGAAGGGAGAAGTAAGAATGGTGTTCAGAGGTCCAGGATACGGAGGAGAGTCGAGGAAGGGATGAGATAGATATGTCAGGGAAGAAAGATGAAGTCCACCCCCGTGCACCGTGGGCCTGGAGCAGCGACCCCCAAAGAACTTTAAAGGGAAAAATGATTCAATAACCTTCACAGAGGAAGATGCTCGAGGGGTGCATTTCTCCCATAATGACCCCCTGGTGCTGACCGTCCAACTGGCCAATATAAGAGTGCATCGAGTCCTTGTGGTACATGGTAGTTCCGAAGATATCTTATATCGCCCCGCATTGGAGAAGATGGGCTTGGGAGTCAGGAACTTAAAACCCTGCAATACCCCCTTATATGGATTCACTGGGGATCCAATACAACCTTTAGGAGCCATCAAGTTAGCACTCACCATGGGGGAGACCCCCAGACAAACCACTATCATGACGAACTTTGTTGTAGTAGATTGCGCTTCGGCTTTCAATGCAGTATTAGGATAGAAAGCATAAAAGGAGAACAAAAGGAAGCAAGACAGTGTTATAATATCTTTATCCACACAACTGCCAAGCCATGAGAACTGAGGACGATGGTGATACACAGAGGCCCAGACCCACATTAAAACTTGGGGGTGGATGACACGGTTATACCCCAAACATGGAAGGCGGAACATCTCAATGAATATGACCACTTTCGCATCTAATGAAGAAATATATGTACCTTGTTTGTTTGCCTTATGTTAATTTCAGTAGTAAAAAATAAAGAAAGGTTGCCTAGATAACCTCTTAGTAGTTACAATGTTGCCATACATGCCTTTGTAAGCTGCTTGCTATCAATGCAATTGTTTCCTATATCGCATATTACATTCCTCCTATATGCATGCGCCTATATAACAAATATGAACACATTGTCAAAATCTATATCGTGAGCGAAACGATCAAAGTACTCGATGGAATGAATCCCACCAAACACTTGGGGGCAGGATAGGAAGCACATATATATTGTAAAAAAAAACGTTGAAAGGCATCTCTTGAGTACATGAGGGTTAGCTACCCTTATGGATATCAATCGAGCGAAAAGGTTCTACAGGGATAGCCTCGCAACAAAGGCTAGATAACTCCACAAGGGGTACTGTCTCAATGAGGACATCCGCCAATACGCCTAGAGAATCTCTTGGATTCATAAGGATTAGCTACTCTTATGGATGCTAAGGGAGCCAAAAGGTTCCATAGGGATAACCTCGTGATAGGTTAATACCTCCACGAGGGGTGAAGCCTTAAGTGGGATGTCCGCCAATAAGCCTAGAGTAGCCACCAAGCTCTCTAGCCAAAAAGTGTCCAACAAGAGACAATTGTGAAAAGAAGTCAATAGATTTCACGAGGACAAAGTCCTTAGAAATGCTAATACCTCCATGTGGGTAAGACCTCAAGGAGAGCATCCACTAATAAGCCTAGAGAGGCCACCAAGCCGTCTAGCCAAAAAGGGTCCTAAAAGAGACCCTTGTAAAAATAGTACTATACATAATGACGAGAAGGACGCTTCTTGCACAAAATTACAAGCGTGTGCAAAGAATATAAAAGGATGCCAAGAACCCAAAGGGTTATTATGTCCTTACAAGTATAGTCAAGGTGCACCAAAAAGACTATTATCATCAGCCCAAGGAAGACATAAGGAATTCATCGAGAAAAAAGAGGGACTTATCAAAGTCCCTTACGCATGATAACCAAAGGAGAATGACAAAGGGAAGGAAGGCCAGTGCAACCTCGTAGTCGATATAAAATATAAGCAAGTACTTAGAAATCAAGAGTCCCACATATTATTAAAGACTTAATAGGAGTTCCATATAAAAAAAACAACACAGAGGGTTACACAGCAGCAATATATATATATATATAAATAAGCCTTGGAGAGGGGCTATGGGTTTCCACCCCAACCTTTCCACTCAGAAATCTTCTCAATCGCATGCTCTCCAAAGGGAGACATCTTGACATCAGGATTGATCCTTCACACGGTGTGCAATGTGCGCTCGACTATACCATTCTCAGCATTTACCAGCTCCGCCTCAAAAGCATTAATCTTCTCATTCAGGGTATATAGTGGCTTCGAGCCTGGTATTAGAGCGAGAGGTCGAAGCAGCCTTGGCCAGTGCAGCATCCCTCTGGTGAACCACCTTAGCACGCTGGCCCTCCAAGTCGCTGACCAGTGAGGTCAACCCATCTTTCTCTGCCTCGGCCATGGAGAGGTTCTTCATTGCCCTTTCAAGCTCGAGTTGTAACCGTTGTGTGGATGAGGAGCTCGAGGTGACAAAACATTGACCCAAGATGGAAGCCTAAGTAAAAACAAAGAAACAAAAGAAACATCAATGGTCAGGCAATATCAAAACTGAAAAACATACATTAAGTGTTTTGACAAGCACCTACATAGACGCACGCATATAAGCCTCACCCAACTCAGCATCTGGAATACAATACATAGACCCCCACTCGCCTTCAGAAATATTACCCATGTAATGGCTCATGGCCTCGCTGTACTGGCTTGCTAAAGGATGACTACGGGAAGCGGAAGTATGAGCTCGGCGGGGGGAGACCTGTATACCTGTCGATGCATGCTTAGATAAGGAAGGGGACTGGGAAGGTCCTGATCCATCCACAAAGGCATAAGGAGCAGAGGGGTGCCAAGTCACCTCTTTAGGAAGCGAGGTACCCGAAGACACCTACTATGACAGTCAGAATCCCGTGATCCGCAGGGGGAAAGACTGGGTAAAAGCTGTGCAATCCCACATCGCCTAAGGAAGGTCAAGTGTGATGATTCTAAGATTGTGTAGGTATGGGACTACACTGTTGAAGATGGGTTAAATGGATTGATGGATACTACCAAAGCCAACAAGATGCATCTTCTTTTCGGTGACCCATCACTTAAGAACTCCAAAGTTAAGCGTGATTGACCTGGAGTAGTCTCATGATGGGTGACCTCTTGGGAAGTTTTCCCAAGAAGCGTGCGAGTGAGGAAAAATCACGCTGGAATGACTCATGTTAGTTTGCAGGGCCAGTCGTCATTCCAGGAAGCAACCATAGTGACTTGGGGCATTACACCTGCCACAAATGTGGCCCCAATGGTGGAAGGGCATCACCAAAAGAAGGCAGGACGAAATTCCTCTTTGGGACAGGAGGAGCAGGAGCATGGGGCGCTACACATGCTTCAAATGCAGCCCCAATGGTTGAAAGCAAACTCACCACCCACCACCGACAGTGGGATCCAAGAAATGACACCATCAGTATGTCCATTATCAGTAACATACCCAGCTCCGTCAATCAAGGATCGTAGACATGAATAGTTCTCAGACTCCACCTCAACCTCATCTTCTGTATCCATCTGGTCACCCTCAGAGTAGTAATTATCTTCATCATTGTCTATTACCCTAGAGATGGTAAACTTGGATGAGACAGAGCACAGGGAAATTGCTTGATTTGGAGGCAGCAACTTGCACGAATAGAGATTGCCCTCAATAAAAACATGGCAGGCTTGTTTGTGCGAAGCCAACACAGCCAAAATCTCCGCCATGCGATCGCGGGGTCCCCGACTCAAGGTGGGGCTGACAACCCCTTCAAGACCCATGGTCAAGAAAAAGAAATAAGTATAGTTAGAGAAACGTGAGGAAAGGGTTAGAATTTTTTTTTATGTATATACGCAGGTAGAAAAATCTTACTTGATGTGTTAAAACGTGTATGTTGAGTGGATAAAAATTCACTCTTCCATGAACCCCTATTGGAAATAGAACCCTCCACAAGGGGGTGCCCTATGAGAGCCACAAATTTGTGGAGCTGATAGAAGCCAGGGGCTGTTGGGTTCGCCCTAAGAGTGTACAGATGATGGACCTCACTCATGGAGGGCCCCTGAGAGTGCACTTGCTTGTATAACACATACAAACAACTAAGCACAACCCAAGAATTAGGAGACAGCTAGAGAGGTGCCAACTCAAAATAGTTGAGTACCTTAACGAAGAAGGGGTGAAGCGACAAGACCCCTCCAGACTTGATTACCGAGTCGTTGAAATCTACAAGTCCCTCAGGCGGCTCAGACACATGGTCATTGCGAGATGGAATGATGAAGTTGATGTCTGGTGATAGTTGATGGGCCTCAGCATGTTGGAAAGCTTAACCCGGGTAAGAGTATACACGATGCCCTCATCCTCAAATTCGTCAAGGATCCCCCTCAGCATGTTTCATACTTGGACAGAGAAAACAGGCAGTTTGTGAGCAACTGACTTCATCAACCCCCTAGAAGGCCCTCTACATATCCTAGGTCTACCCACATACTGCTTGACCCTATGATGTACGGCTTTGGACAGATTAGGAAACGAGGGAAAAACCATGGAAAGGAACTCAAATTCAAATGGATCACAATTAGCACCCCCATGGGTAGGACCCCCAAAGCCTGGGGCTCC
Source organism: Humulus lupulus (assembly GCF_963169125.1). NCBI lineage: Eukaryota > Viridiplantae > Streptophyta > Magnoliopsida > Rosales > Cannabaceae > Humulus > Humulus lupulus. The sequence goes on along the minus strand of NC_084797.1, from coordinate 61,081,733 downwards.
ATCACAACAGGAAGATGGAGATTCAGGTGGCAGGTTTTCCTCTAGGCAAGCGATTTTAGCTATATAATCTTAAAGGGTTGATTTTAGTCAGGAGACGTATGTTTCGTGCCATGGGGAGAAATCTATACCCCCACCACTAGTAACAGATTCGAGTTCACTCTCAAGGCCTCGTGCCTTCTACCCGAGGTAGGATAACCTCTGCAGGAAGAGCATTCATACACCCCCATTTACAGAGGGTTTGCAAACGTCAACCTAAGAGTCAGAGGATGACAACTCGATAAAATCAACGTCAGGCGAAACTTTAAAAGATCGTACAAACGCCATAAGCAAGCTAAGACTCGGTGACGTGCGTGCGTGAAGACAACCCTATATCTACAACATCAGTGTAAACGGTGTAAGATAAAGACCCATGTATACTAACCTATGGCCCCACCCTCGTGTAAAAGATAAAAAAGACATGCATATCACTGGGAGATGAAGGTATACCTGGGTGCGTGTATGCAAGTCCTTGGATGTGCAAGGGTGAACATTTGGTTATGCAAAAATGAATCCTTGGGTGTGCAAGGGGTGGATCTTGGGGGGTGCGAAGACGACCTCCTAAGTGAAAACACCTTATGCTCATTGCGATGCAAACTTGGGACAAGGAAAAATAAGTTAAAAAAAAAAGATGAATTTAAAGGGGGCGAAAATTACCTCAAGATTGCTTTTATGGAGGACAGAACTTTGGAGCCTTTGGAAATAGCTTCAATGAGATACCACTAGGCTAAGTAAGTTTTGGTGTGAAAAAATGAATCCAAGCCTCGAGGTATTTATAGGAGGAGTCAAGACTTCCAAGCCTTTGGATCAAGTCTAGGGTGAATGGTGGAGATTAAGAGTCTTGGCAACCTTGGGATCTGCACTTAGAAATGGTTGGCCCTCATTCCATCTGAAGGACACACTTGGATCCCCACCAAAGCTAGTGAGCCTTTGTGTCTCTTTATGAACTACAAAGAAACACACCACCAAGGTGCATTTCATGTTTCCTCATTCACCACAAGGTATCATTCAGAAGGTGAGCCTTCCATGCCCCTTCAAGGAAGATGAAGTATGAGCGCCATAAATATCACATGAAGAGCATATGAAAGAGTCTAGAAACACACTTAAAAGTTTTCTCATAGACTCGAGGGCAAGTGTGAATATAGGAAAATCACTAAAGGCATAAGGAAAACTTCATGAAGGGCCTCACTGTGCGAGGCCAAATGTGCATACAATGTCTGTGACGTAAGGCATGATGTGACCCACATGGAGGGCCTCGCTATGCGAGCGCGCAAGTTACTTGCATACGCTGCATGGAGGGTCTCACTATGAGAGGGCCCTAGCGACCCGTCCTCCACATAAGGACTCATGAATTGCCTCACTATATGAGGGCCCTGGCAAACCATCACCCGGGTAAAGCCTCGTGAATGGCCTCGCTACGTGAGGGCCCTGACGACCCACAACCCGCGTACGCCGCATGAACTGCCTAACCATGCGAGGGCCCTGGCGACTCGTTACTCGCGTACGCCTCACTCTATCCGGACCATGCTGAGGTGCCACTCGCCTTCCTATGCAAGGAACCAAGCATGCTAAACCCGAAGCCTCACACAAGGACCCCTCTCGTTACCCGCACATGGAGGATACTAAATGACAAGGGCTTTGGGTGAAATCCCTTGACTCATGATTTCCTGAAGAGGCCCTATTTGTCGCCTGAAGTAGATGTTTCCAATGAGGCACACACCAACCTTTGTTCCTTGTAGTGTGTATGTATAAAATCTCATGTGTATGTACTAGGAACACTAGTGGAGACCCCCTAAATTTTGAATATCAAGCTGAGATTAGTGAAGGTGACTAAGCATATTACTTCTAGTAACTTGCAAGCTTTCTAACACTTAGCAAAATGGGAGAGCTTGGAGAAATGATGTGTCTTGGACATACAAGAAGGACCATCAGGTACAAGGTACGTATATGAGTACGGGGTGTACAACCTTGAGGAGGATAGAGGCATGACCCTGACATCCGTGTCCGAAAAGTAGTGGTGGTACGAACCTATACAAGGGTGGAGGAACTACCTCAGCACCCCTGACCATGTACCAAATTCAACACCATGACGTCCTGCACAACTACCCTGACAATGTACATGCGTACGTTCTTGTCCCTTGGAACCACCATGTATCAGGGGGATTAGATCCTAGCTATAAATAGACTTTAACCCCTCAAACTAGGGGGTTGAAAAATTCTTTTATGCTTAGACAATTAAGGAATATACAATTTTTGCTCCATTGTGTTTCTGCATCTTTCTCCTTCAAGTTCTTTCTATCTTCTTTGTACATAGTTTTCGTGATACACTTTGAGTTTTCAGATCCTATATCATTGATGAGTTCTCACTGTTAACAATAATCTATGAGGATGATTTAGATATTAGAGGACATGTTGTGAGCATGTGTGCTGGACTTTGATGGTTCCTGGAGTAAGTATCTACCTTTGATAGAATTTTCCTACAATAACAACTATTAGTTGACAATTGGGGTGGCTACTTATGAGATGTTGTATGGTAGGAAATACAGATCTCCCATTCATTGGGATGAGACAGGAGAAAGGAAATACTTGGGTCCTGAGGAAGTTTAGATGACAATTGATACTATGGAGAAGATCAGAGCTTGGATGCTCGCTTCTCAAAGCAGACAGAAAAGTTATGCTGATCCCAAATGTAGGAACCTGGAGTTCCAAGTGGTAGATTATGTCTTCCTTAGTTTCTCATCATGGAAAGGGATGAGAGATTTGGGAAGAAGGGCAAGCTGACTCCTAGATTTGTGGGACCATTTGAGATCCTAGAGAGGATTGGTCAGGTGGCCTATAGATTGGCCTTACCTCCAGCAATATCGGCTGTACATAATGTATTTCATATTTTAGCCCTTCGAAAGTACGTGTTAGACGTGACTCATATGTTCAATTACGAAGATCTGGAGCATGAGGCATATCTCTCCTATGAGGAATAGCCAGTCCAGATATTATACAGGAAGGACAAGATCCTGAGAAACAAACCTATACCTTTGGTTAAGGTATTATGGAGGAACAACAAGGTCAAGGAATTGACCTGGGAGCTGGAGTAAGATATGCAGAGTCAGTATCCCGAGTGGTTTAGGTAAAGTTTCGAGGACAAAATTTCTATAAGGAGGGGATAGTTGTAACGTCCCATATTCCCTAATGTTGCTTAGTGCCTTGATTAGGGGGGGATGAGGGCAATAACTGGTTAATTTTGTTAATATGTGATTATATCCATGATAATGTGAGTTTTATTATTATATGATTGTATTTGCATGCATGATGGTTTGTTTCTTATTAGAAGGGAATTTTTTTAATTTTGGCCAATTGAGGGCATATTTGTATATTTGTGTGCATATATGTGATATATGTGTGAGACCACATTATTATGTGAATATTTTTGGGTTACTCGACACGAGGTGATCCTAGGAGGCATGTTAGCGGTTAGGTCATAACGGGGTCAAATAACGAGCTAGGGGTGAGCTTAGGAGTAATTTGGTACATAGTACATTACCAGGATTGAGCGAGTAATATGAAATTATTTGGTAATTATTTGAGGATATTGGGAGTAACAGGAATTGTGAGACGTTAATTATGATTAACGGGACAATTGGCTAATGAGAAGTTTGCCCATGGGGCATTAAAGGACCTAGGCTTGACTAAGGGGTATATGGTCATTTCCTAGCCTAAGGGAGGATATATTCAGAACCTAGTATAAATGAAACACTCAAACCTTCAGCTCTCTTTTTCTCTTGATCATTCTCTCGCTTTGATTTTGGGGCAAGGCTAGAGAATTCAAGCTTGGGTTTAGGATTGAATTGAAGAAGCTAAAGGGGATTCAATAAGCAGCTAAGGTAAGGATTATAAACTCTATTTTAGTTGGTAGTTTGCTGTGGTTTTGGTTGTTCTTAAGCTTGAAATTTTAAGGTTGTGAATTGTGTTTTTGGTAGTTTTGAGTATGTTAAGGCCTGGGTTTTGATGCTGGGATTGAGGTGTGATGTTTAGGATGGTTTGGAAAATATTTTTGGTGAGTTTTGGGTTGAGGAAAACAAGGATGGCTGGGTTTGTAGGGTAGCACCGTGACCCGTGTGAACCCAAGGGCCTAGATGGGGGCTCTGTCTTGGTGGCGCGTCGCGGTCCTCAAGGGCAAGTTGCGGCCTACCCCCTACACCCAAACAGGGGGGCTTTCTATCTGGGAGGCGCACTGCTGCCCTTAAGGGCAAGTCGTGGCCCACCTGGCAATTTTATGTGACCTTAGTATGTAAATGAAGGGATTTCAAACATAGAGGCTCGAGATCGAATCTACTACCCAGTTTGGTAGAATTCGAGGTCTTGGAGACTAGCACTTGATTGGGAAACCTTTATTTGCTTGTTATTGACAAGATTCTATATTTGCTTATGAGTAGGTTACTGCTAGGGGCTCTGGATCAGGATCATGCTCGAGGGTCGTTCCAAATTTATTATACACTCAGACCTGAGGTAAGAAAACTGCACCTATTATGTGACATACATGATTAGGGTTTGGTTCGATTGCTGAATATAGTTTTGATTGGGCATTGCCCCCTGTAAATGTGCATGATTATGATTATACTTGTGAATGATTGATTAAATCATGTTGAATGCTTTGTATATGTATATTTGTTATAAGATAAATGTCTGTTAGCATTATATTCTTGAGAAAAGCATTGACTTATTAGTCAATGACGACAATAGCGTTGAACACTGGTTGTAAAGCATTGACTTATGAGTCAAGGGCGGAAATAGCGTGCTGAGCACTGGTCGATATGATTAGACCTAATCAGGATCGCCTTATATGGTTGACCGATCCAATGGTTGTAGAAAACTATAGTGCCAGGTACACTGGGCCAGCTCCAAGGCTGGTTACATAGAGAATAGGGCAATGGGCTCCTGGGTTACATATTAGTCCCAGATCCTAGGGTGTTGAGCCCTGGTGTGACTTATTAGTCATGTACTTAGGCAATCAGTTAATCATTTGATTAGAGCATTTGGTCTCATATGATGCTATAGTCATTTATATGAATGGTATACGTGCATGAATAGGGTTATTACTGTTGGCATGTCTATTATGTTATGGAAATGTGTTATTCACTGCTTATGAGCATGTTTAAGTTTTCTTGTCGTGCCTTGGTTCACGGGTGCTACATGGTGCAGGTAAAGGCAAAGAAAAGCTGGACCAGCCATGAGTTGGAGAGTTGAGGTGGCGACGTGTACATATGCAACTGCTTGACCACCACAGCCAAGGTTTTTCAGAGGAACTAGGGTTAAACCCTATTTTTTCCGCTTAGATTTGCAAATTGTATCTTTTGAATTGTAGTGACCATTTTTGAACTGTAAACATTTATTATGGGTTCCCATGTACAAGTTAATGTTTTAATGAAATATCCAATCATTTTAACCAAAATTTTTAACCTTGGACCATTAATCACATTTAGATGCACCTTTATGGCCTAATGACATGTTAAAAGAGTTAAGCACTATTTAAAATACACAGTGTGATGATCTTGGCTAACCAGGGCATTACAGTCCCAAAATTCCTAACGAGACTAAGTGCCTTGATTCGCGTGCCAAGAGGGCACATGGAGTAATTATGTGTTAATTAATTGAAGAAGTATGTAATTATGCGCATTATATGAGTTATATTATGATATGATTGTTTATGCATGTTTATGTGTATTAAAAATGCTTAAAGGGTTGGTTTTGTTGAAATGGGCATTTTCGTAATTTTTACCCAATGAAGTATAATTTTGATTTTATATGTTATGTGTTTGAGACCACATTATTATGTGGATATATTTGAGATATTCAGCTTGAGTGGATCCTTTTGAGAAAATTTGCAGAAAAGTCACAACGGGGATTAATACCCAGCTCGCGGTGAGCTTAGGGGAATTTCGGTAATTTGGTAAGTTACGAGGAATTGGTGGAATGTGAGATATAATTCGGGGAAGATATTAGTATTTGGAGGATTAGTTGTTCAATCAGGAATTTTAAGTAAAATTTGAGGTTTAGTGGGAATTAGTACCAAATGAACACTATGCCCTTAGGGCTGCTTTGAGGATTTAATAAAGGGCAGAGATAGGATGGTCTGTTGAGACCATGTGATGGTGGAATAGGGGCTAAGTGTCAATGGAGTGGATTAAGGACCCTAGACCTTCCAAGGAACTCTATACTCAGCGTGGAATTTTGATTCAGTTGTAAATCCCTTGAGTTTATTTTTTTAATGGTGTTCTTGGTGGGATGTTTGGAATTAGAGTCTAAGCATGCTTATTGCTAGTCTTAAGGTGTAGTTATGAGTGTTTTGTTCTATTGATGTTGTATGCGAAATGCCTAGTGGAATTGGGGTCGTTTTTGGGTCATAGGGGTCGGTATGCGATTTCTAAAATTGTATTTTCTAGGATTTGTTGCGATAGCGCAGCAACACAGTTGAGTTACTTTGAGGGTGGGTTTTCCCTTAGACCGCCGCGGCCCTGTGACCCTTTTTAGACGACATTGCAGCATAAAATGGGAAGAGATTCTCTCAGATAGTTAGGGCATCGCGACCGTTTGTGGGTGCACTGCGGCTCAAAATGGAAATTCTTATAGCAAGGCTTATTGGCCTATTGAGGTGAGTCACGACTGTAACTAAATTTAATTAACTGTTTAGGGTTAAAAGTTTTGGTCAAAATTTATAACCATTTTATTAAAAGGCTAATTACAATGCAAAGGTTACAACCAGCTGAACTAAGCGAAAAAATAGGGTTTGACCCTAGATCCTCTAAGAAACTCCAGTCGTGGTGGTCGAGCAGCCACATATGTACACGTCTCCATCGAAACTCTCCAACTCAAGGATGGAATAGCTTCCCTTTCCCCTTACCTACACCACAAAACACCCATGAGCCGAGGATCAGCAAGAAAACTTAAACATGTTCATAAGTAGTTAATAATATATTATAAAATCATAATAAGCATGCCTAGCAGTAATAACCCTACTCATGCATGCATTCTATTAAGATAAGTTACTGCAGTATCACACCGGGGCCTATTGCCCTATATGCGTGACCATAGAGTCACCCTCAGGCTGCTGCCCTAAATAATTGACTAATAAGAAATACCATGGCCCATTGCCCTAGGATTTAGGACTATAGAGTCACCCCAGGGCCCACTGCCCTATCCTGTATATAACCAACCTTACAGCTGGCCTAGCGTACCTGGCGCTTTAAATTTCCAACGACCATAGGGTCTGTCTAGCGTATATCACGCTCCTAATTAGGCCTAATCATATCGACCAGCGCTCAGTGCCCTAAGGTGCTATTTTCACTGGACATGGGTTGCGACGCATCCCACCAAGCGCCGCTAGAAAAAGGCAGTTCAGGGAACAACCCTGACCTCTGAGTTCATGATGGTCGCAACGCCTCAAGAACAGGGACGCGATGGGACCCTGTGAACCCAAAAAAACATCGATTTTCTCCCAGCGAAATCTCTTAAAACTCCACCCAATCAACAACCAAGGTCCAAATTAAGCCCAAAACTCTCAATATCCCAACATAAGAAACATAATTCTCCGAAAAACCAAGCGAGAACCTAACTCCAATTCAAACCCCAAACCAAAAGCTAAAACTCAAGAAGAACACTTAGTTCTCCAGAATTCTCAGCAAGAAAGAGCTAGGAATCTTACATCAGCAGTGTTGACCCAAGATTTGGCCAACTGACACGGAGTCAAAATATGCTTGATATGAATGAAAGAGATGAGAAGAACGTAATGACAAAAGTAAATAAGACACAATATTTTATAGTGGTTCGACCCCAGGATCTGGTAATGACCTACGTCCACTTAGAATGATATTGATATAAAAACCAGAAGAGTGATCAAAGAACTAGGGTTCAATGAGTTTCACCACTTTCTCAAGAACAATACGGTATTCCTAACATAATTACTATAATCTCTCACGTATCAAAAGCCAAAAGTCCCTTCCCTTGAGCTATCTCTTGCTATTTATAGGCTCAAGGGGGATTAAAAAAGATTGTTACAGATATTCTTTCCTGAATAATCGGATACTCAGGAGATTGTGTGAGATAAATTCGGGATTCATAAAGATCTTCCCATAAATGTCGCCTTGTACACGGAACTATCGACCAGACTGGTCGCGGGTAAGACATGCTTACACTGCTTCTAATGTGTCCTCTGGTCGATACTCTAGCAGAACGTTTCAAGGTGTCAGCCACGTGTCCAGGGATTACTTGCCACGTCACCAATGCTAATTTTATGAATAACATTTGCCCCCCAAGTTTATTTATCACGAGCAGTAAATAAACTTTTGGACGAACGACTATTCGGTAACCCCACCTGACGTGTCAGAACCCTTCATGTGTTCTTGAAAAAAGCAACCTACCTCTATCTAATCACGTCCTTTTGGTTCCCTAGAAAAAATTTCGACGGCCATCCCGCTTCCCCATACTTTGAAAAAGGGAAACTAATGATTATACTTTTTACTATCAGAAACAAACTTATATAAGACCTTCGAAGCCTTTATTTTCTTTTTACGCACGCCATCGTTTCCGCAAGAAAACCTAAAATCCAGAGCCCTTAACGTTCCTGAAGACCATTCCGTCTGCACTTTCAGGACCCCGTCCGAGAGCTCCTTCAACTCCAAAGATCTTTCTTCTATCTCCACGATCACTTTTCTTGGTAAGTTTTCTAGTTCCCACGCTTCTAATTTTTTGTGATGCATGCTTCTGACTGCGTGCTGTTTGAGTTTATCTGCTTCTGGTTCGAGACGCTTGTAGACAGAATATTTTGTAGGCGAAATAGGGTTACGAGTTAGTTTAAAATCCGGGATCATGCTTTTTAGGACGTAAAATCGAAGTAAAAATTCGATCTTTAGGCTAGTTGAAAAATAAATTTTTCCCGCCCTAAGGGGAGTTGAAAAAGCTTTTTCAGAAAAACTTTTTACTTTCACCCTTTGATCCGTTTTTCAAACTATTCGTGTAGAAAGATTTAGCTTTTTGTTAGAATGTTGTTGTATAAAAACTTAATTTTTATACTCGACCAGCGTTATTCTAAAAAGCTTTTAAAAGTTTTCTATCCTCACCTCCCCATTCTTCTGTATGCAGACTGTAATGCCAGATTTATTGGGAGGTGAAAGGCCTATTGACGATGACCTTCTCGCCCAACTGCTCGAGGGAGAAGATCAACCAGCTGACCGTGTCCACGAGATCCCTTTTTCGCGATCCTCTTCCAGACCCCATCCTTCTCCTTCAATGGCTAGTTCCAAATCTTCAGGCAAGAAAAGACCCGAGTCTGAAAACAGCCCAAATTCTCCTGCCCAGCCTGATTTGCAGGCAAGGGCTCCCTCGACCAGTGGTCGAGAAAATCTTGTTCCTGACCCTAATATCCAAATTAGGGCCAGCCCTCGCCATCAGAACTTGCCTGATGTCGAGTGGTATACTTCCCCAGCTAGTTCAGTAACTCTTCGAATGATTGCTAACTGCTTCAGGAGATTCCCCCTCACAGGGGTTTCCATTATATAACCTGCCGCAGACCAGAGGGCTAACCTCCCCGGAGGTGTCAACAGCGCCTGGTCTCGGTATCATATTGAGGCGGGAGCTTGTCTCCCTCTTCATCCCTTTTTTGTGGGGGTGGCCAATTATTTTGGTGTCGCCCCCTTCCAAATAACTCCAAATGGATATAGAATGCTGGCCGCACACTATATCCTGTATAAACTTAAGAAATGGCCAGAACCTTCACCCCACGAGGTCAACTATCTCTTTGACCTCAAGTCCAACCTGCAACAACACGGAACGGGTTTCTTCCATTTTTGTCACCAAGAAACCAATCGAACATTCTTGAGTGACACAACGCATATCTCGAATGTGGGGCAGTATAATAAGGAGTACTTCCTTACCCCGGACATATCCAGCAACAACCTGGCCTTCGCACAAGGAGGTAAGCACTGTTTCTGACTGGTCGATACTTTTACTCAAGGTGTCTCCTTTCGTTTTTCTCATGCTGTAATCTGCTTTTCAGGCCCTTGGTTACGTCCGACCCCAACACCAGCCATGGTGTTGAGGTCTAATACTCTGGCCAGGATGTCTGACACAGCAAAAAGCGTCAAGATCCTGGTGACTGAAGAAAACTTGAGGTAGTCTGGCCTCTTGGCTCCTCGCTGTAATGCCCCAAATTTCCTAATAAGGTTTAGGACCTTGATTAGGAGGTCGGGAGGGCCATAATTGATTTATTATGCTATTTAATGATAATATGCATGTTTAGGTGTATTAAATATGCATGTGAACCCATTTGTGATTAATTGGGTAATTTTCATATTTTGGCCATTTCAGGCATTTTTGGCATATATGTGAAATGGGTGTGGTGCTTTGTTATTATTTGGTTATGCCAGGGTTACCCAGCACAAGACGATCCTAGGAGGTAAGCTAGTGGGAAATTCACAACGGGATTTAAGCTTGACTCGGAGTAAGTCAAGGGGTATTTAGAGCATTACTGGGTTATTGGGTAATGGGAATTAATATTTGGTGAAAAATTGGGAGTTAGTGAGATCAGGGGGAAATTCTGGAAGTTTTGACTATAATGTCCCCGGGGGTGTTTTCGGGACCCCAAGCGTTAGGTTTTATTGGAAGCTACTTAAGCTTGAAGTAACCTTTTAAGAAAATAAAAAAAGAACGTTCTGTACGTTCTCTCTCCCTAAAAGTTCCCTTTTTGTTTCCCGATCGCATTTTTGAAGGTATCTTGAGTTCTAGGACTCGGAATCAAGCAAGGATCGAGGCATAGCAATCCTAAGGAGAATTAGAAGCTTATTAACCAGAGGATTTAGTTGGAAACAACTCAATCGGAGGTAATTCAAGTTTAAGTTTTAAGTTTTTAATAGTTTTTAAGCTTGAATTGGATTTTGTGAATCGTTGAGTTTTTAGTTTGTTTGAGCTTCAGGTTTTGGTGGTTTTAGACCATTAAGAAGTTTGGGAACTTTGATTTAATGATTTGGAAATGTTTGGATGGGTTTTTGGAAGGTTTTAAGCTGGAAAAAACGAAGAAAAGTGGCTGGTGCGAGGTTGAGCCGCGGCCCTGTTCTTGGACGCCGCGGCCCTAGCTTGAAGAAGGTGGAGGAGGCTCTGCCAGGGGGGCGGGCCGCGGCATGGCCATGTAGGGCCGCGTCCCTTAAGGGAAAAATTGCCCAAAAGTGTGTTTTTGTGATGGAAACTTAGCTCTAAGGGCCCGGGATCGATCCTACTACTTTGTTGAGTGGGATTCGATGTCTCGGAGGCTTGGGTTGGGTTTGGAAGTATTTATTTACTCATTTTGATGAGGTTTTATATTATGGTTGTGACTAGGTTATCACTAGAGGCTTGGAGTCGGGATCGTTCTTGTGGCTCATTTGTTGGTAACCTGTGCTTGGACCCAAGGTAAGAAAACTGCACCCCATATGTGACATGCATGGTTATGTTTGATGCATGTTGGATGTTTAAATGTAAACATTGATAGCATAATGAATGCTTGGCAATCTTGCCCATTTGCGTATGATTATTATTGAGGCATGCTGGTTGGTTAAATGTGATGCATGTGATGCATGAGAAACATGTGATTAGGGCATGCCATGAATGATGAATATGAGATTGGTCAGAGCTTGAGTCTCTGTGTTTGTGCATGATTATAATTATGCTAGCAACTGTTTAGTAAGCATGCTGAGTGCCCTATTCTTGGATAATTGGCATATGATACATATTGATAGCATTGCTTACTTGTGCATGGCACTGACTTATTAGTCAGGTTTGGCAAAGGTGCTAGTATCAACTGTGAAGCTGTGACTTATTAGTCAGGTTCGGCAGTGGTACTGGGCACTGGCCACATTGTGCTGTCTCACTAGTCATGACAACCCTAGTGAGTAGTGCAAGCTATGTCGATTGGACCTAATCGACCCTCTGCATTGAATGACTCCAAGAGCATTAATGCAAGACCGACCTCAAGTTCGATGAATATAAACAAGAATTTATCTAGCCAAAGGCTAGTCATGTAGAGCCATTGCAGGAAATGGGCACTGGGCCCCTAGTGACTTGGTTGTCAGTCACTCAGTATGGTTTACCAGGACCTCAAAGTGATATTCACTCATCTGATCAGAGCTACTGGCTCTGCATGATCATTTTGATCATCATATGCATGGCTTGGGCACTGAGGCCCCAGTGACTTGCTTGTTGGTCACTCAGTATGGTTTACCAGGACCTGTTGAAGGCTAGAGGCTTACCCAACAGCCAGCCTTCCATTTGAATTAGTGACGTGCTTGTCAGTCACTCAGTATGGTTTACCAGAACCTATCGAAGGTTAGAGGCTTACCCAACAGCCACCCTTCCACTTGAGTTAGTGATTCGCTTGTCGGTCACTCAGCATGGTCTATCAGAACCTCTAGTGTTACGACACTCATCTGATTAGGATTGACTTGATAGTCCTCCAATCAGAAGGCCAGGTTTTCTTATCCTGGATACACCAGCATCTGTTTGAATTTATTTGCATGCTGAATAGACCTATGATTGCTAGGCATGCCAAATATGAATTGATATCATGATATGACTGTTTTTAAGCATATGAGTTTTCTTGCTGGGCTTCGGCTCACGGGTGCCTTGTGGTGCAGGTAAAGGAAAAAGGAAGCTGGACCATCCTTGAGTTGGAGAGCTTAGGTGATGACGTGTACATATGCAGCTCCTCGACCAATACTTGGGCGAGGTTTGAAAGTGGAACTAGGGTTAAACCCTGTTTTGCCGCTTAGAACGGCCTGTTGTAAATATTCTTTTGTAGTAGACTCTAAAATTATATTTTTGGGATCCCAATGTATACAGTAAACGTTCTAGTGAGACGTTACACCTCAATCGAAGTTTTTAATCCCTAAACCGCTAACCACACTTAGTTACACGTTTATGGCCAAATGACTCGATTAACGAGTTTAGCACTGTTTACAATGTGCACTGTAGCGGTCCTTGGAGTTGGGGCGTTACACTCGCCATGAAACTAGAGGGTCCGTAGTGGACGAAGCCACTGCCGAGGGGGTTCCCGAGCAGCAACCTCCCGTGTCTCCTCGGAGGAGGAGGCCAACGGGGATTACTATTAGGGAGCCCACGGGCAATCCTTCCGCAGAAAGGCCTTTTTCTCCCCAAGGCAAGGGGAAACAAAAGGCCAAAGAGCCAGCTGTGGACTTGGGAGAGTCCTCTGATGATAATGGTAAAACCATTTTAATTTTAAATGGTTTGTCAATTCCCTGTCATTTGTTCGACGGGGAAGGCAATTTTACGTATACTCCAAAATTAGGGCCAAACTTCTTCATGCCAGATAATGAGTATATGACTAATAGAGTCAATAGTGTAGCGACCAGTAGTTGTAGCTCGGGTATTCACTTTGTTGCCTTTCTTCTGTTGCATATAATGTATTTCCCTCTGCCTCTCATTCTTATCAGTTTTCTGTGTTTACCTGCATGCAGATATGGCCACTCCCAATATTTTTGACATGTACCAGGCCGAGGAGGAAGAGGAGGTTCCCTAACTCCAGCGGAGATCCAAGAGGAGAACTGGCAAATCCAGCCGAGGCCCTCTAGCCAAGAAGGGTCGAACAGAAGACCTTCCCAAGGACGCGCCAACTGGGCAAACTCCTGGGCCAATGGGGCAAACTCATCCACCAGCTCCTACTGAGAAGTAGACTCCTCCTGCCCCACCAAATCTTCTTGCTGCGCCCGCCAGAGAGGAAATTATTCGTGATGAAGCTCTCGGGGCTAAACTCATGAGCCGTACCCTTCGATCAGCCAGGGATCGCCTTGACCGCATTGGCAAAGGTGACCGTGTCAGAGATGCAATGGTCGAGGTTGAAAACATGGGGGCCGACCAGGTTCTGAACAGGGCCCTGAATGAAATCTCCAGTGTGAGCACTTCTTCACTTTTTTAAGCCTTAGTCTTTTATTCTTCACGGCAGGCTCTAACTCTTTCCTTTGTTCATAGGCCTTGCTGTCTGCTATCACTGCTCGTACCCGTATCCAGGCTTCCATCGAGCAGGCCAAGGCAAAGGCCACTGAGAGGCATCAAGTGAAGGCGGCTGAGGAGCTTTCGGCTGCAGAGGCTAGGCATGCCAAGGAGTTGGAGGCAATGGTTCGAGAAAGGGATGCTGCGGTGACCAAATTGTCAGAGGCTGAAGCTGCAAAAGATGCCGCAGTAAAGTTGAGGCAGCAGTATCGAGATTCCAACCAAACCCATCTTCGCAAGATCAAGCATCTGGGAGAGACACTCAAGTCCAAGGACGAGGCTATTGTCACTCTTGAAGGCAAGGTGAAGCAGCTGGAGCTTGACAACTCCAAAAATCTTGAAAAGTACAAGAGGACGACGCTCCGATGTTTCTACAACTTCTGGAAACATAATCAGGGTGCCGACTTTAGCTATCTTTCGGAGAAAGTCAGGGCTGCTGAGTTGGCTCGCTGCACCGCCCAACTGGCCGAGGAGGAGGCAAGATTGAGGATCCCTGCCTCTCCAAGCATCGTTGTTGTGGAAGAAGAAGAAGTTGTCGAGGACGCAACCAACCAGGATGCTGCCCAGGACCCTCCAGCCCCAAATGCCTCTTAAACTTTCTCATTTTATTTTTTCTTTCCTTTTGGCTATACGACCCACGGGTCATGATGTAAAGACAATAATTTCTTTTTAAACTTTACTGCATGGGCAGTAAACCCTTTTTTCTTTTATTCGAACAGTTACATCCAAGCAGCGATGCTTGCGGTGTAAAAGCTTAAATCTTGATGCTATAATATCTTTATTTATTATAACATTTGTCCGTATGACCGAACTTATCATAGTACTTTGGTATGATTTAACAAAACATAAATTTTGAAAAATATTCTAAGTACTATAGCATGCTTTCACTCATTTTGTTCATGTGCTTACATACCTTTGAGAGTATGCTTTGCTATCGATGTGCCTTATATGCCCCCCAAGTGATCGAGGAGCTTTAGGTCCTTGGTCACTTGCCCTGACCATGGCCTGTTTGAACATTCCTGTTCGTGCGGAAAAATGATACTTGTAATACAGCAAAACAACACACGTAATGAACAAATACTTGTAAATGTAAATTCACAAAGGTTGGCAAGAATGACTGGCTGCGCATAGTCCCTTATAATCTCGTATTAAAAATGGACTAAACATGTCTTTACGAGTGATTCTATAATAGAACCTTACATATACGAGCAGTTAGCCATACAACGTGGCTAACCCTCTTTGCAAAACTTGTAAAAATTAAAAAAAAATTTAATACAAGCCAATCCTTTAAAAAAGGGTTGTTTATTGATAATACTTGTGCAGGTGCTCTCCATTCCAATAGCGGGGAACGAGATCTCCTTTTAAGCGTGCAAGTTTGTATGTGCCTGGATGAAGGACTTCTTCAATTTGGTAAGGTCCTTCCCAATTGGGTCCGAGCACTCCAGCAATAGGGTCGCGGGTATTTAAGAAAACTCGTCGTAATACCAAGTCACCGACGTTGAATTTTCTTTCTTTAACTTTGGAGTTAAAGTACCGGGAGACTTTTTGCTGGTATGCAGAGACTCGAAGTTGAGATTTATCTCGTATCTCATCGATTGAGTCTAGGGACTCCATCATTAGCTGGTTGTTCTGATCTTGGTCGTAAGTCAAACGCCGATGCAAGGGAGGATCTAACTCGACAGGTAACATGGCTTCATATCCGTAGGCTAGGGAAAATGGAGTATGTCCTGTTGCTATACGATGAGACGTTCTATACGACCAGAGGACTTCAGGCAACTGCTCTGGCCACGCTCCTTTAGCTTCTTCAAGTCTTTTCTTCAGAGTGTCTTTAAGAGTCTTGTTTACGGCTTCGACCTGCCCGTTTTCTTGGGGGTGTGCAACTGAAGAAAAGCTTTTAATAACTACATGCCTCTCGCAGAAATCGGTGAATAAGTCGCTGTCAAATTGGGTCCCGTTGTCTGAAACTATCTTCCTGGGCAAACCATATCTGCATACAATGTTCTTGATGACGAAGTCAAGAACTTTCTTGGTCGTGATGGTTGCAAGTGGTTCAGCTTTGGCCCATTTGGTGAAGTAATCAACTGCCACAACTGCGTACTTTACTCCGCCTTTCCCTGTGGGCAAGGATCAAATCAAATCTATCCCCCATACTGCAAAAGGCCACGGGCTCTGCATCTGTTTCAGTTCGTTTGGAGCTATCTGTGGAATCTTGGAGAACCTTTGACATTTATCACACCTTCGTACATACTCCATCGAATCCTCGTTCATCGTTGGCCAGAAGTAGCCTTGCCTTAGAATCTTTTTTGCCAAACTCTGCCCCCCAGCGTGATCCCCGCAGAAGCCTTCATGCACCTCCTTCATGAGTCCCTTAGCCTTTTCTGGTGTAACGCACCTGAGTAGTGGCATTGAGAATCCTCTTCGGTACATAACACCATTGATCAGTATGTACCTAGCAGCTCATCTTTGCAGAGTTCTGGCTTTGTTCCTATCTGTTGGGAGCGTACCATTTGTCAGATACTCCAAGTAAGGCACCATCCATTTATCCTCCATTCGAATCTCCATACTGGACTCAGTTGCTTGTATGCTCGGCTTACTCAGTCTTTCAACTGGCACAATGTTCAAAGTGTCAGCATCCTTTGCGCTCGCGAGTTTGGCTAAGGCATCCGCGTTTGAATTCTGATCTCGTGGGATCTGCTGGAGGGTGTACTTCGTGAACTGGGCTAGCAGGTCCTTTGTTTTATTTAAGTAGGCTACCATTTTCAAACCTCGCGCTTGATATTCTCCTAGGACCTGATTCACCACCAGTTGTGAATCACTGTAGATATCAAGCGTCTTTATGCTCATATCCTTTGCCATTCTCAATCCAGCGAGGAGTGCTTCGTATTCTGCTTCATTGTTTGATGCAGTGAAGTCAAGCCTGATGGCGCAGTGAAATCGATGCCCTTCCGACGTTATCCATATCACTCCCGCTCTAGCGTGGGATTCGTTGGATGAACCATCCGTGAATAGCTTCCACGAAGGAGTTTTGTCTTGAGGCTCGGGCGCTTCAGGCTGTTCGCTGTCTGGGAGTTCGGTGAACTCTGCAATAAGATTGGCTAAGACTTGTCCTTTTACTGCTGCTCGCGGTGAATAGGTTATGTCGAACTGCCCTAACTCGACTGCCCATTTTAACAATCGCCCAGCCGCCTCGGGTTTTTGGAGGACTTGCCGAAGGGGCTGATCAGTTAGAACTGTGATAGGATGGGCTTGGAAGTAGGGGCGCAACTTTCTAGAGGCAAGGATCAAGCAATATGCTAACCTCTCGATTGGCGGATATCTCAATTCTACCCCGATCAGTCTCTTGCTGACATAGTAGACTGCTTTTTGTGCACCTTCTTCCTCTCGCACTAGCACCGCGCTGGCAGCAACTTCAGTAATCGCCAGATAAATAAACAAAGTTTCTCCTTCGATCGGCTTTGATAAGATGGGAGGCTGTGCCATATGAGCTTTCAACGCCTGGAATGCTTGCTCGCAGTGTTCTGTCCACTCAAACTTTTTATTCCCCCTAAGTAGATTGAAGAATGGGACGCACTTGTCTGTTGATTTTGAAATGAATCTACTTAGGGCTGCGATTCTTCCGGTTAAACTTTGTACATCTTTGATCCTTTCTGGCGACTTCATGTCGATCAGGGCCTTTATCTTGTCGGGGTTGGCCTCGATTCCTCTTGAATTTACGATAAACCCAAAAACCTTCCCTGATCCGACTCCAAAGGAACACTTGAGGGGATTTAATTTCATTTGGTACTTGTTTAACACATTAAAGCACTCTTGTAAATCCCTCACATGCCCTTCTGCTTTCTTAGATTTTACCAGCATGTCATCCACATATACCTCCATGTTTACACCGATTTGCTCCTTGAACATGTGGTTGACTAGCCGTTGGTAAGTCGCACCTACGTTTTTCAGTCCGAAGGGCATTACTCTATAGCAATACAAGCCCGTATCGGTCCGAAAACTGGTGTGATCCTCATCAGGGGGATGCATGCTAATCTGGTTATAGCCCGAATATGCATCCATGAATGAAAGGATCTCGTGCCCTGCAGTAGCATCGACCAGCTGGTCGATCCTTGGTAGTGGGAAGCAGTCTTTTGGGCAGGCTTTATTGAGGTCTGTAAAATCCACACAGGTCTGCCACTTGTCGTTAGGCTTGGGGACCAGCACCGGATTGGAGACCCACGACGGATAAAAAGCCACCCTTATGAATCCATTCTCCTTTAGCCTTTCGACTTCTTCTTTTAAGGCTCGTGATCTGTCTTTATCGAGCAGCCTTCTTTTTTGTTGCACGGGTGGAAAGGTCTTGTCTATATTCAGGACATGGCTGATTACTGTAGGATCTATCCCAACCATGTCTTTATGCGACCAGGCAAAAACTTCCTGGTTCTCTCGCAAGAATTCCACCAGTGCGTGCTTCGTGGTAGGCTCTAAGTTTTTCCCAACCTTTACGACTCTGGTTGGGTCTTCTTTGTCGAGTTGGACCTCCTCCAGGTCCTCGACGGGTCCAACATTTTCTTCAAAATCCCCAAAGCGAGGATCCAAATTTCCATCCTCGCTTTGGGAAACACCCTATTTGGTGACTTCATCACCTGATTGGGCTTGCGTATCAACTGCCATCTGCAATCTATCTGGGGCAGTGCTCCTTGACGTTTCGCTTTTCGCCTTTGTGATCGAGGCGTTGTAGCACTCCCTGGCTTCTCTTTGGTTTCCCAAAACACGTCCTACCCCCGCGTCTGTTGGGAACTTCATGGCTAGGTGCCACATAGAGATGACGGCCCGTAGATCAACTAGTATGGGCCTTCCAATAACGGCGTTGTATGCCGAAGGACAATTGACCACTACAAAAGTCGCGAGTAATGTCCTTGTTGCAGGCGCTGTACCTGTCATTACTGGGAGTTTGATCATTCCAGCTGGGGCGAGTCCTTCTCCAGAGAAGCCATATATCGTTTGATTGCAGGGCTCCAAGTCTTGTACGGACAATTTCATGCGTTCCAGTGTTGACTTATACAGGATGTTCACTGAACTTACTGTATCGACCAGTACTCTCTTCACCATCATATTGGCCATCTGGATATCCACGACCAGCGGATCGGAATGTGGGAACCGGACGTGTTGAGCATCGCCATCAGAGAAGGTTATCTCACCTTCCTCTGACCGAGCCTTTTTCGGTGCACGGTCCTCCACAGTCATCATGTCGATGTCTTGGTCGTGGCGCAGAGTCCGAGCATATCATTCTCTGGCCTTTCCGCTATTTCCCGCGAGGTGCGGGCCTCCACAGATGGTTAAGAGTGTTCCAGCCACGGGGGCAGGCTGTAATGGTGGCGAGCGTTGGCGTGTGGACGCCTGCTCGTTGCCACCTGGAGCTTCTCGTTGGGAATTTCCCGAGGCCCGTACGTATCTTCTCAAGTGTCCTTGTCTAATAAGGAACTCGATTTCGTCTTTTAACTGGTTGCATTCATTATTGTCATGCCCGTAGTCGTTATGGTAACGACAGAACTTGGTAGTGTCTCTTTTCGAAATGTCCTTCCGAATGGGTCCAGGTTTCTTGTAAGGCACACTGGAGCTTGTGGCCTGGTAAACCTCTCCCCGAGACTCAACGAGGGCAGTGTAGTTAGTGAACCGAGGCTCATAACGATTTCCCTTAGCTCGTTTGTTATCGGAGGTGGAAGGTTCGTTATACGGCCGTTTTCCACCATTCTTGCCATTACCGTTGCCGTTCCCATTGCCTTTGCCGTTGCCATTAGGTTTGGAACCGTTGGCAGCTTTGGCGGGTTCGGCAACCTTCTTACCCTTGTTAGAGGGTTTTCCATCATCAGCAATGGCTTCTTCGAGCTTGATGTAGAGGTCAGCTCGGTCTAAGAATTCTTGGGTAGTTCTCACTCCTTCTTTTCAGAGAATTTTCCAGAGGGAAGAGCAACGTTTAACCCCTGCGGTAATGGCCATCATCTTGCCTTCGTCTCCTACTGTTTTTGCTCCAGCCGCCGCTCGCATAAAGCGCTGGACGTAATCCTTCACTGACTCCCCGTCCTGCTGGCGAATTTCGACTAGGTGGTTTGCTTCGGTTGGGTGCACGCGACCAGCATAGAATTGTCCGTAGAACTCCCGTACGAACATTTCCCAAGAAACAATGCTCGCGGGAGGGAACTTGAAGAACCACTTCTGCGCAGCTTCAGAAAGTGTTGCAGGGAAGATCCTGCACCGAGCGTCTTCGGACACTTTCTGAATGTCCATCTGAATTTCAAACTTATTGATGTACGAGACTGGGTCTCCATAACCGTCAAAGTTTGGAAGCGTAGGCATCTTGAATTTGCTGGGAGTTTCGGCGTGAGCTATCCTTTGTACGAAAGGAGTGCCTTTCCTTCTATCGTGGTCGATGTATGAAGTCCTTCCCCCGACCAGTTGCTGCATAGCCTGGTTGAGGGCGTCTATCTGGGCCTGCACTGCGGTAGGAATCGCTATGGCCTCTATTACCGGAGGGACGTTCTCGCCGTGTTTCTCACGACGATCATTGAGTACATCTCTCAGGTCCTCTTCTCTTCTCCGCTGCTCGCTACCCCCGAGCCGGTTGA
Organism: Humulus lupulus; assembly: GCF_963169125.1. Lineage (NCBI taxonomy): Eukaryota > Viridiplantae > Streptophyta > Magnoliopsida > Rosales > Cannabaceae > Humulus > Humulus lupulus. Next base: position 61,061,070 of record NC_084797.1, on the reverse strand, counting down.
AGACATTATTTTGTCTGGGCTGCCCCCCAGCATCCTTTCTATTTGGTTGGTCATCTTGAGGTACCTGGCTCCTGCCTTTACCTCTTTCTCCATTCCTCCAACCGGCATTTCCTTTGCTTGAGTCGGCCTCATTGTATCCGTGCCCATCTCTGAACCTCGACTGGCTATGGTGAGATCGATTGTTCCCTCGATGTCCGTTCCTGGCTGAACCATCCCAAGCGTTAGAGGGTGGCCTGCGCTGGTCGTGGTGTCCTCGTGCATCATCGTGCCGTGGGGGGCCCCGGACCGCAAAGCCTAACTCTGAGTCTCTCCTGTTGCCAGGAGGGTACTGACCTCTGTTCGGTAGGTTCGACCCATCATCCCTACGGCGTCTAGGGCTGCGAGGCTGATGCTCGGCCCTATTCTGCCTCTGTTGCGGGGGATTACCCTGAGAAGCTTAGGATGGTGGCTGTGCCTCAGGATCCTGTGGGACATCGTCATGGGGCATCTGAGGCTGCTCGGGCCTTTGCGGACTCGAAGGCTGGATCGGTGGGCTCGGATTAGGACCTCTCTGGGGTGGCCCATTCACCGGTTGGTCAAGCTGCAAGGCAGGTGCAGTCTGATTTCTGGCCAATAGCAAGGCTGCCTCAAGGACTGCCATGGCTTCGTTCTGGCGGCGGTCCACCTCCGCCTGCCTTTCGCTCAATTCCGCACGCTGCCGTTCAATCTCCTGCTGCTGCCACGCCATAACTTCAGCGACAGTCTCCTGACTGGCTCTCAGACTAGCTAGCTCTTCCTGCAACGCACCCAGGGTACTCTTTAGCGTTGCATCATCCATTTCCTCCTCCTCAAAGTCTAGTTGTGGCTCATTCTCCACCATGCTTGCAGGAGGAGGAGGAGGTGGCGGGTTTGACGGTGCAGCGGCAGCCGCCTGTCCAGTTTTCTTTCCAGCTTTCGCCATTAGTTTTCTCAACAACGATAAATCAAGCTCTCAATGAAAGCACCAGAATGTTGACCCAAGATTTGGCCAACTGACACGGAGTCAAAATATGCTTGATATGAATGACAGAGATGAGAAGAACGTAATGAAAAAAGTAAATAAGACACAATATTTTATAGTGGTTCGGCCCCAGGATCTGGTAATGACCTACGTCCACTTAGAATGATATTGATATAAAAACCAGAAGAGTGATCAAAGAACTAGGGTTCAATGAGTTTCACCACTTTCTCAAGAACAATACAGTATTCCTAGCATAATTACTATAATCTATCACGTATCAAAAGCCAAAAGTCCCTTCCCTTGAGCTATCTCTTGCTATTTATAGGCTCAAGGGGGATTACAAAAGATTGTTACAGATATTCTTTCCTGAATAATCGGATACTCAGGAGATTGTGTGAGATAAATTCGGGATTCATAAAGATCTTCCCATAAATGTCGCCTTGTACACGGAACTATCGACCAGACTGGTCGCGGGTAAGACATGCTTACACTGCTTCTAATGTGTCCTTTGGTCGATACTCTAGCAGAACGTTTCCAGGTGTCAGCCACATGTCCAGGGATTACTTTCCACGTCACCAATGCTAATTTTATGGATAACAAGCAGTATAATTCGACCTCCTAGCTGCACCTAATCCAACCTTAGCTCCAAACTCCTTCAATTCAAATCTTTAAACAAAGCAAGGGAGAGAAAGAGAGAGAAAAAATGAGGGAGAAAGAGAGAGAGTACTCTTTGGGTTTCTTTAGGTTCTGAGGGGTTCCAAGTGACTAAGTCACTACCCTGGCACAAAGACCCCATGGGCAATATCGTCTTTTGCCACACTTCCCGCTAATCTCAATTAATGCCTAATTATTCCCGTTACTTTTAATATCCTCAAATAATCACTAATTAATTTCCCAGTACCCGAAAAATTACGGTAATGTACTAAATTACCAAAATACCCCTAGGCTCACCCCGAGCCAGGTATTTAACCTCGTTATGACCAAACCACTAACTTGCACCCTAGGATCGTCTTATGCTAAATAACCCCAACACATCCACATAATAATGTGGTCTCAATCATATAACACATATATGTATTCAAATATGCCATCAACGGGTCAAAATTACGAAAATTCCCTTCTAATAAGAAATGGGCCCACATGCATTCTTAATACACCTAAACATGCAATTATAGTCATATTATAATATAACTCACATAATTCATATAATCATGCATATAATCGCAATGCACATAATATTCAATTATTTCCCTCTTGGCCCCTTAATCAAGGCACTAAGCCTTATTAGAAAAATTGAGATGTTACAATTATCCCCTCCTTACAGGAATTTCGTCCTCAAAATTTTACCTAAACAACTCGGGATACTAATCCCACATGTTGGACTCTAATTCCCAGGTTGCCTCCTCGACCTTGTTGTTCCTCCATAATACCTTAACCAAAGGTATGGTTTTATTCCTCAGGACCTTGTCCTTCCTGTCCAATATCTGGACTGGTTGTTCTTCATAAGAAAGATCTGCTTGCAGCTCCATATCTTCATAACTAAATACATGAGTCACATCTAATACATATTTTCAAAGCATCAAAATATGAAACACATTGTGTACGGCTGACAATGCCAGAGGTAACACCAATCTATAGGCACTTGACCGACCCTCTCTAGGATCTAAAAAGGTCCTAGAACTCTAGGGCTCAACTTGCCCTTCTTTCCAAATCTAGGGCTCAACTATAGGGTTCACCACTTTCAATGGTGAAACACTAAGGAAGACATAGTCTCCCACTTAGAACTCCACGTTACTGCGCTTCAGATCTGAATAACTTTTCTATCTACTCTGAGACGTGGGCATCCGAGCTCTGATCTTCTCAATAGCCTCATTGGTCCTCTACAATTCCTCAAGACCCAAGTATTTCCTTTCTCATGTCTCATACCAATGAATGGGTGATCTACATTTCCTACCATACAACATCTCATAAAGAGCTACTCAAATGGTCGACTAATAGTTGTTATTGTAGGAAAACTCTATCAAAGTAAAATACATACTCTAGGACCCTTCAAAGTTCGGCACACATGCTCACAGCATGTCCTCTAATATCTATGTCATCTCTTATCAAGTCAAATTTAATAGTCTCAAATAATATATTTAATTATCAATTAGAAATATCAAATTTGCTAGGTCAATTTAGTGATATATACATATAATAAGAATTTGGGAATAAAAGATAATCTTTAGGCAAATTTATAAATATTTATAAATTGGTGTCAGTATAAATAAATAATATTAAATCCAGTTTCAAATTATAATTAGTTAATTTTAGTAAGGATTTAATTAATTAATTAATAGATAAATCTATAAAATAATTTTGAATTTAGGCCCAATTGAGATTTAAATTCAAAACAAAGAGATTAGGCCCAAGTCCATTTGTGGGAGCCCAAGGCTTTGATTTTTGTTTATTATTTTAATTAATTTAAATAAATCTCGTTAAGTTGCCTATATAAGGAATGTTATGTCTAGGGTTTTCATAAGCGAGTCCCATCTAATCCTTTCTTGGCCATTCATTCTCTTGTTCTTCCCTTTCTAATTCTATCTCATGTTTTGAGAACTTGCCCACTCTTTGTTAGACTTGATTTAGAGATAGACTAGGAAGACTTTGGCATAATTTAAGCGGATTAGCTTCTTGGCAATACCTTGCTACCACCAGGAGTTGACGTAGTTTTTCGGCAATAGGGGATTAAGAAATTCGACAATAGAGAGATTAGGCTTTTGGTAAACCAAATGTATGAGAAATAACGAAAAGTAAGTACACGAAGCACTCACATAATTTTACGTGGTTAAGTGGTTAAAATCCACCTAGTCCACGAGCCACTCTTATAGATATGTTTAGGTCTCTTAAGGAAATTGTTTATGACAATTTCAGCAGTGTTTTTGCATACAGAAAGTCAATTCCTTTTTCTGTCCATTCCCCTTGTATTTATAGGTTGTTCTCATGGACAATTTTGGGTAACCATAGATTAATATGGTAACTTAAAAATTCGGGTAACTTCCCATTTACATATATACATGATTGCCTATTAAATTTTTATCCGTTATATCAGGTAATAAATGCATAATAAAATTTGGCCTTTATGAGGCACGTGAAGAATCTCCGAGTCTTTTGGGATCATTCACTGTGCGACATAACTAGCCTTATGCGAGCTTAACACATTCTTCGAGCTAGGTGTTATATGACTAACCTGAACTGACACGGGTCACGTTCAGAGTTTCATGAAGGTGATCCGGGCGATGCGTTTCTCGAACTAAGTTATTGGCGCAAGAAGTGATATGGAGACTATCTGGTTGTCGTAGGTTGTCAAGTTGAATCAAGCTATTCACTCCAAAGTTAATGATATACTATCTATTATTTCATCATACGCATGGCTGCAAGCTATACCTCGTGTTGAGTACTTTAGCTCATATTTTTGGGGTGCAACATTTCCCCCCCTAAGCTTCTGCTCGTGCATAACGTTACTTCTGACACACAGTAGAGGCTTCCCAGCTTCTGTCTTGAGAAAATGTGCCCACCCACTCACTCGAGTATGAGACACGTTTATGTCTGTAATAGGCACCTGTTAGGGTTTCGAGTACTATGATAGGTATCTTTCAACTTTTTGTTGCCGCTTGGTTTATTTAATTCAGGCCCTTGGTTCTCAAACTGTTCTAATCGTGTGGCCTAGATTGGTTACCGAAGTTTACGTGTCAATAGGAAAACCAAGCCTGAGCCTTACCACCTTTGCATTCTATATTTTCCCATATTCTTTCTTTTCAAAACACTCTAAGCTCTCTGCATTCCCTTGTTTCCCAGGAACTTTCAGACTCCCATCTCAGATTCTTCTAGCATTTCCTGTTCTTCCCTTACCATTTTCATTTCGTCCACCAAGAAACCAAATTGTAAGTATTTCTATAACTAGTTTAAATTTCATTTTCCAATAAGTTTCACGAAATTTTCTAGTATTTTTTTTACTTGTTTTTGTCTGGTACGAGTTTAGTTTAGGTTTTATATGTGGCCAAAAATAATAGCATTATGAACGACTAGTGTTGACGGTGAGAACTCGTCAACGATATAGGATCAAAAAAATCAAACTGTGTTGTAAAAAATATGTAGGAAAAAGATAGAAAGAACTTGAAGGAGAAAAATGCAGAACTACAATGGAACAAAAATCATATATTCCTTAATTGTCTGAGCATACAAAGAATTTCCGAATCCCTAGCCTGAGGGGTCGAAGCCAATTTATAGATGGGCTCTATTGGCCCCTGATACAAGGTGGTCCCTAGGGACAAGATCGTATGTAGGTACTGTAACGACCCAAATTTTGCTAATAAGGCTTAGGGCCTTGATTAGCGTGCCTGGAGGGCAATAAGTGATTTAATATTATAATATGTGAATTTGTATGAATATGTGATTAGAGATGCATGTTTAGGTGAATTAAATATGCATGTGGGCCCCGTTTGGTTGTTAGGGGTATGTTTGTAATTTTAGCCGATGAGGGCATAAATGTGATAATTGTAATAATTGTGATATATCTGTGTTGTACGATCTGAGACAGTCCTAAGGAGTTGTTAGCTTGAAAGTCACAACGGGGTCGAAAATCCGACTCGGGGCAAGTAGAGGGGTATTTCGGGTATTAGATATTTTATGGGGTTATCAGGTTATGGAAATAAAATATTTGGAGATATATTTGAAGATAGAATGTTTATGAGGGAATATTGGGGAAATTTACCATTTTTCCCTCGGGGACATTTTTGGTACCCCGAGCCTTGAGGTAACCTTAGAGACCAAGTAAATAAAACAAAACAAAAGAAATACCCAAAAACTTGGAGAAAGCAACCCAAAACCTTCTCTTTCTCTCTCTCTCTCTCTCATTATTCTCTCTAAGCCAAACCAAGGGAAAAGCTAGGAATTAAGCAAGGATTTGAGCTCTTGACTTGGGGATCAACTCAGCATCACTTTGAGGATTCAAGCAGAGGCTAAGGTGCATCAACTATGATTTTAGCTAATTAATTCAGTGGTTATTGACAGGTTTTCTTAGTTCTTTTGAGGTGTTGAGGTTGAAGATTTAATGTTGGGTTTAATGAGTTTTGAAGCTAGAGTTTTTTAGGTTTTGCTGCTGGAATCAAAGTGGAATTTCTGAGATGAATAGATTAAGTTTTTAGAATGATTTTAGGGGTAATTGGTTTGGTTTTCATGGTAAAAATGGTGAGATTTTCTGGGCTCGAGGGGTCGGGCCCCGGCGCTGTTCTTGTTGACCCGCGGCCCCTTAGAACACCTGGGCGCCTGAAAGTGGAGGCGCGCCGCGGTGCCCTACAGGCAGGGCCACAGCGCGTGTGGATACAATGAGGCAGGGCCTCTAGTTGAGCTGGGGGTCGCGGCATGGGTTCTTAGGGCGACGACGCTTAGTGCATTTTTGGGCTTTAAGTTGGTTTTAGGCTCGGGAATCCAATAGTTAAGGCTAGGGATGGATTTTATCACCCTGATTGATAGAATTCAATGTTATGGAGACTAGAATTATGACCCAAAGCTGTTTAACGAATTAGAACTTGATGGATGAATATTGTTGGTGCGTTGTGTCTAGGGTTTCAGCGAGGCTCGGACTAGGGGACTGTGCCCCGGACACAGGAGGATGATCGAACATGTACGCTTGCTGTCAGTGAAAAGCTCGACTCAGGGTTGGTTGGTAATAATTGACTTATATGTTTGAATATGTGCTTAAATGCCTTGTTTGCCCGCTTATTTCATATAGAGCATGATGAATCAGTTAACATATGCATGATGCCAAGGCATGGCCCGTTGTGTTTTATATGTTGTCTGTATGTTATGTGGACTATTGTTTATGGTTGACTGGTATGATTTGGGAGGTGGTTTTGGATGTTGTTATCATGACTGATGAGCAGCGTCATTGATTGCAGGCATATTTGTTGAGATGCGTCGAAAATCATCTAGACTCCGCGGTAGTAGGGCCGAGGATGACAACTAGGGTCAGGACCCTCCACCTGCCCCACAGAATTGGCAACAAATGTTTGCTGAAATGGAAGCAAGATTGCAATAAACAGAGGAAGAACTTCGACAGTTGAGCCAACCAGCCCCTCCACATGTCACTGGGTTGCCATTTCAGCAGGTTGTGGCACCAGTGCCGGTTCAATCTGTTGTGTAGAACAGGTGGGGACCTTTATATGAGAGGTGAAGAAAGCAACATCCTCCCATATTTGAGGGTGGACCATACCCACTGCGGGCAGAGCAGTGGATGAACATGATTTCCTCTATTCTTGATTTGAGGGGAACGAGAGGGTAGCCTGTGCTAGCTACATGTTCAGAGAGGATGCCTGCATCTAGTGGGATGTAGTAGTTCAGAGGAGGAATGTGACAGTTATGACCTGGGAAGAGTTCTAAAACATCTTCAACGAGAAGTACTACAGTGTTGCATTTCGAACTGCGAAGGTTGACTAGTTCATCAACCTGACATAGAATCGGTTGACCGTTATAGAGTATGCTCTGAAATTTTACCGATTGGAGAAGTTTGCGCCAGATTTAGTTCCGACAGATGTGGCAAGAAGAGACAGATTTGTACGGGGACTGAACGTTGTGATCGCCCGTGATGTGAAGATCACTTTGGATCTAGAGACTACTACCTATGCTCAGGTTGTGGACAAGGCTCTTACAGCTGAGGGGGCCGAGGATCAGATTTGGAGAAAGAGTGTTGTTAGGCACGATGCCAGGAGGGCAGTGCCTCCTTTTATTGGATCTAGTCGGGGTAGTGGCTCCAGTGAGCAGAAGAGGAAGGCCCCAGATTCCTTTGTTCCTCCTAGTTTGGATAGGAGGGCACGGGGTGCTTCTAGTGGCTATTAGGGCGGAAGTGACAACTGGAGAAGTTTTCCAGAGTGTCCCCAGTGTAGATGATGGCATCAGGGTGAGTGTAGGATTAGGGCCTGCTTTGTCTGTGGGAGTGCCAATCATTTGAAGAAGGACTGCCCACAAGCCAGGAAAGAGGAGCCGAAGCAGGGTGACAGTCTCGCTCTTGCCAGAGTGTTTACCTTGATTCAGACTGAGGAGGAGGCTAGCCCCTCGGTTGTGACATGTCAGATTTCTAGTGCTGGGTTTTCTTATACTGCATTGATTGATTCGGGAGCTACTCATTCGTTTGTATCTGCTAGAGTGATAGATCAGTTGTGTAGACCTAGTGGTTTGTATGCTAGGGGTTTTCAGAATTTTTTACCAACTTGGGAACTGGTAGTCTCTAGGAGATGGATTAGAGCTTAGCCAGTAGAGGTAGATGGTAGGGAGTTGTCTGTTGATCTGATTGAGCTTGTGAAGGATGACTTCGATATGATCCTAGTGATGGATTGGTTATCAAAGTATGGGGCGACGATTGACTGCAAGCGCAGGATGGTGACTTTTGAGCCAGAAGGGGAGGTACCCTTTGTATTTGTGGGAACAGTTAGTGGACCGCGAATACCTATGATTTCAGCACTGAAGGCTAGAGACCTGATGCAGGAAGGTTGCATGGGATTCCTAGCGAATGTTATGGGTACCTCTAGGGTTGTGTCGGTTGGACCGAGGGAGACCAAGTTGGTGTGTGAGTTTCCAGCATTATTTCCAGTATATCTGCCAGGGCTGCCGCCGCAGCAGGAGAATGATTTGTTATAGAGTGGGTATCAGGGGTGAAGCCAGTATCTAGGACACCTTATAGAATATCTCTGGTAGAGTTGGAGTTGAAGATTCATTTGCAGAAGTTACTGGATTTGGGGTTTATCAGACCAAGTTTCTCGCCATGGGGTGCTCCAGTAATGTTTGTCAAGAAGAAGGATGGATTTCTTAGGATGTGTATTGACTATAAAGAGTTGTACAAGTTGACCATTAAGAACAAGTATCCACTGCCTAGGATAGACAATTTATTTGACCAGCTACAGGGAAGGACAGTGTTTTCCAAGATTGATCTTTGGTCGGGTTATCACCAGTTAAGGATCAAAGAGGAGGACATACCAAAGACCTCTTTCAGCACAAGGTATGGACACTATGAATTTCTGGTTATGTCTTTTGGATTAACCAATGCCCCAACAACTTTTATGGACATGATGAATAAGGTTTTCAAGGACTATTTAAATAAGTTTGTGATTGTGTTCATTGACGACATTCTGGTGTACTCTCAGTCAGAGACAGAGCATAAGTAGCATTTACGTTTGGTATTGCAGCGATTAAGAGAGCATAAGTTATATGCCAAGTTTAGCAAGTGCAAGTTCTGGTTACCACAAGTTACGTTTCTAGGCCATATCGTCAGTAAGGAGGGGATTCTAGTTGACCCAAGTAAGATTGAAGCAGTGAGAGATTGGCGTAGACCGAGCACTGTTCCTGAAGTTAGGACTATTCTTGGATTGGCAGGGTATTATCGGCGGTTTACGTGAGGGGTTCTCCAAGATAGCTACGCCGTTGATGAAATTGACAAGGAAGAAGACTATGTATGTTTGGATAGACAAATGGGAGAACAGTTTTAAGGAGTTGAAGAGGCGACTGATCACCACGCCAGTGTTGCATCTACAAACAGATAATGAGAAGTTTGTGGTTTATTATGATGCTTCCAGACAGGGTTTACGGTGTGTGCTAATGCAAGCTGGTAAGGTGATAGCTTACGCATCGAGACAGGTAAAGGAGTATGACCAAAGATATCCCACACATGATTTGGAGTTGGTCGCGGTGGTATTCACATTTAAGATTTGGAGACATTATCTATATGGTGAGAAATGCGACATATACACCAACCATAAGAGTTTGAAGTACTTCTTTACTTTGAAGGATCTGAATATGCGCCAGAGATGGTGGCTGGAGTTGGTTAAGGATTATGATTGTGATATCCTATACCATCCTGGGAAGGCTAATTAGGTTGCCGATGCATTGAGTCGGAAAGGCCCAGGACAGTTGTTTAGTTCGAGAAAGATATCCGATAAGCTAGTGGAGGAGATGACTATAGCGGGTATAGAGTTGGTGGTTGGTTGGTTAGCCAACATCACTCTTCAGGCTACGCTCCTTGAGAGGATGAAGGAGGCACAGGGGAAAGATTCCCAGTTGAAGGGTCACAGGGAAAATGTCTTAGTCGGAGCGGCTAAGGGTTTCTCTATCTCGGAGATGGGGTTACTGAAGTACAAGGGTCAGATCTGTGTTCCGATGGATTCTGATATCCGACGAGAGATCTTGGATGAATCGCATACCACTCTGTATTCCTTACATCCAGGTACTATGAAGATGTACCAAGAACTGAGAGCTTTGTATTGGTGGTCGGGCATGAAGGGGAATGTGGTGGATTACGTGGCCAAGTGATTAATTTGCTAGCATGTCAAGGCTGAACATCAGAGGCCAGCAGGGTTGCTACAGCCTCTAGGGATTCCAGAGTGGAAGTGGGAAGATATCGCCTTGGACTTCGTGGTTGGTTTGCCAAAGACCGTGGGACAGGATGACTCGGTGTGGGTGATTGTGGATAGGTATACCAAGTCTGCCCACTTTTTACCAGTCAGGACGACTTATACTGTGGAGCAGTATGCTGAGTTATATGTGAAGGAAATTGTTCGACTTCATGGGGCTCCAAGGTCGATAGTATCCAACAGGGACGCCACCTTCACCTCCAAGTTTTGGGAGAGTTTGCAAAAGGCTATGGGCACACAGTTACAGTTTAGTAGCGCTTATCATCCTCAAAAAGATGGTTAGACTAAGAGGACAATTCAGATAATGGAGGACATGTTATGAGTTTGTGTTATAGATTTTGGGGGATCTTGGAGTAAGTATCTCCCTTTGATTGAGTTCTCGTACAACAACTGTTATCAGGCGACTATCAGAGTGGCTCCATATGAAATGCCTTATGGGAGGAAGTGCATATCACCTATCCATGGGGATGAGATGGGTGAGAGGAGTTATTTGGGCCCTAAGATGGTTCAGAGAACCAATGAGGCGATTGAGAAGATTAGAGCTCGAGTTCTTGCCTCCCAAAGTTGCCAAAAGAGTTACTCAGACCTGAAATGCAGGAGCGTAGAATTTTAGGTTGGTGACCATGTGTTCCTTAAAGTTTCACCTTCGAGGGGAGTGAAACGATTTGGTGTTCGGGGCAAGCTAAGCCCTAGGTTTGTTGGCCCCTTCGACATTCTGGAACGGGTTGGAGAAGTAGCTTATAGGTTGGTAATGCCTCCAGCCTTATTAGAGGTTCATAATGTTTTTCACGTATCCATGCTCCGGAAGTATGTGTCTGATTCGACGCATATACTCAGTTATGAGAATTTGGAGCTGGACCAAGAGTTGTCTTACGAGGAGAAGTCGGTTTAGATTCTTGACTGAAAGGACAAAGTCTTGCGGAGCAAGACCATCGCCTTGGTGAAAGTTCTATGGAGGAACAAGAAGGTTGAGGAGGCAACGTCGGAACTTGAGTTAGAAATACGGGAGAGGTATCTCGAGTTATTCAGGTAATTTCGAGGACGAAATTTCTGTAAGGAGGGGATAGTTGTAACGACCTAAATTTCGCTAATAAGGCTTAGAGCCTTGATTAGCGTGCCTGGAGGGCAATAAGTGATTTAATATTAAAATATGTGATTTTTTATGAATATGTGATTAGAGATGCATGTTTAGGTGAATTAAATATGCATGTGGGCCCCGTTTGGTTGTTAGGGGCATGTTTGTAATTTTTGCCATTGAGGGCATAAATGTGATAATTGTAATAATTGTGATATATCTGTGTTGCACGATCTGAGACAGTCCTAAGGAGTTGTTAGCTTGAAAGTCACAACGGGGTCGAAAATTTGACTCGAGGCGAGTCGAGGGGTATTTTGGGTATTAGTTGTTTTATGGGGTTATCAAGTTATGGAAATAAATATTTGGAGATATATTTGAAGATAGAATGTTTAGGAGAGAATATTGGGGAAATTTACCATTTTTGCCCTCGGGGACGTTTTTGGTACCCTGAGCCTTGAGGTAACCTTAGAGACCAAGTAAATAAAACAAAACCAAAGAAATACTCATAAACTTGGAGAAACTGACCGAAAACCTTCTCTCTCTCTCTCTCATTATTCTCTCTAAGCCAAACCAAGGGAAAAGCTGGGAATTAAGCAAGGATTGGAGCTCTTGACTTGGGGATCAACTTAGCATCACTTTGAGGATTCAAACAGAGGCTAAGGTAAGCATCAACTGTGATTTTAGCTAGTTAATTCAGTGGTTATTGAATGGTTTTCTTAGTTCTTTTGAGGTGTTGAAGTTGAAGATTTAATGTTGGGTTTAATGAGTTTTGAAGCTAGAGTTTGTTAGGTTTTGCTGCTGGAATCATAGTGAAATTTCTGAGATGAATAAATTAAGTTGTTAGAATGATTTTAGGGGTAATTGGCTTGGTTTTCATGGTAAAAATGGTGAGTTTTTCTGGGCTCGAGGGGTCGGGCCGCGACGCTGTTTTTGCTGTGCCGCGGCCCCTTAGAACACCTGGGCGCCTGACGCGACGCCCTACAGGCAGGGCTGCGGCGCGTGTGGGAAAAATGAGGCAGGGCCTCTGGTTAAGCTGGGGGCCGCAACATGAGTTCTTAGGGCCGTGGCGCTTAGTGCATTTTTGGACTTTAAGGAGGTTTTAGGCTCGGGAATCCAATAGTTAAGGCTCGGGATGGATTTTATCACCCGGATCGATAGAATTCAATGCTCCGGAGACTAGAATTATGACCCAAAGTTGTTTAACAGATTAGAACTTGATGGATGAATATTTTTGGTGCGTTGCGACTAGGGTTTCAGTGAGGCTCGGACTAGGGGACTGTGCTCGAGACAACGGTGCTTGGAAGCTGGGGACATAGGTACGAAAACTATTGTACCCATAGAGCTTGTGTTGTAGGGCAGGACCCTATATGATTGTGTTACAGGGCACGACCCTATATGATTGTGTTACAGGGTGTAGGCCCTTTGATTGAGTTTATTCATGTTTAAGTATATGTTTAATTGTGCTATGTGTGCATATATGTGAATAAACGACAAGGGCCGGGAACGGCGAGGGCCAGGAATGGCGAGGGCCGAGAACGGTAAGGCTAAGAATGGTAAGGCTAAGAACGGCAAGGGGCCAGGAGCAGCATTTAGCACCCGGAGTGCGAGTTGCTAGGGTGAGACCCTAAAGTATACCTGGGATATCGTCAAGGTGTGGACCACGAACCTAGGGCCTGGTAAAGAGCCTGGCATGGCATGGCCGTATGTGGTTAGCCTGGTTATGGCTTGTTTATATGTTGAGTGTATAATAAGCATATGTTATCTGCTTGTGAGGGTTTTCTTGCTGGGCTTCGGCTCATGGGTGCTCTATGGTGCACGTAAGGGCAAGGGGAAAGTCGACCAACCTTGAGTATGGAGAGCGTGATGAGCGGCGCGTACATGTTTGGCCTGCCTGGCTGCTACAGTGAGGGATATTTTGGGAGATGACTTTACTAAACCCGAATTTTGTCGTTTAACCGACTTTAGTTATATTTTTGAGTTGTAAATATTTCTAAACAATATTTTGGGATCCCAAATGTTAAATGCTTTATGTTTTTTCAGTAAATGGAATTATTTTCGAAGTTTGTGACTCTGTCTATGGTTTAATTACACTTTTGTCTTAAAACCTTGATTAGCGAGTTATATGCACGTTTTAAACTCACTTAGTAACGGCTCTAAGGAAGTAGGGCGCTACAGGTACATTATCAGTGTAGCGTCCCAAATTTGCTAATTAGGCTTAGGGCCTTGATTAGTGTGCCTAGAGGGAAATAAGTGATTTCTATTTATAATATGTAAATTTGTATGAATATGTGATTAGACTTGCATGTTTAGGTGAATTAAATATGCATGTGGGCCCCGTTTGGTTATTAGCGGCATGTTTGTAATTTTATCCCGTTGAGGGCATAAATGTGATAATTGTGATACACTTGTTGTATATCTGTGTTGCACAATCTGAGACAGTCCTAGGGAGCCGTTAGCTAGAAAATCACAACAGGGTCGAAAACCCGACTCGGGGCGAGTCGAGGGGTATTTCGGGTATTAGACGTTTTATGGGGTTATCGGGTTATGGAAATAAATATTTGGAGATATATTTAAAGATACAATGTTTAGGAGGGAATATTGGGGAAATTTACCATTTTTCCCTCCAAGGCGTTTTTGGTACCCCGAGCCTTGAGGTAACCTTAGAGACTAAGTTAAATAAAACAAAACCAAAGAAATACTCAAACACTTGGAGAAACCGGCCCAATGCATTCTCTTTCTGTCTCATTTTTTTCTCTCTAAGCCAAACCAAGGGAAAAGCTGTGAATTAAGCAAGGATTTGAGCTCTTGACTTGGGGATTAACTCAGCATCACTTTGAGGATTCAAACAGAGGCTAACGTAAGCATCAACTGTGATTTTAGCTAGTTAATTCAGTGGTTATTGACTGGTTTTCTTGGTTCTTTTGAGGTATTGAAGTTGAAGATGGAATTTTGGGTTTGATAAGTTTTAAAGCTAGAGTTTGTTAGGTTTTGCAGCTAGAATCATAGTGGAACTTCTGAGATAATTAAATTAAGTTGTTAGGCTGATTTTAGGGGTAATTGGCTTGGTTTTGGAAGAGAAAATGGTGGGTTTTTCTGGGTTCGAGGGGTCGGGCCGCAGCATTGTTCTTCCTGAGCTGTGGCCCTTTAGAACTTTGGGCAGTGTGAAAGTGGAGGCGCGCCGTGTCATGGGCCCAACTATATGGAACGTGCGGCACTTGCAGACTCTTCAAGCTAACAAGTCAGCCTACAACACACACCTACAGGCAAACAAACTCAGTGGTTAGCCACATACACATCTCGGACATGCAACAGGCAATAATGAAGTATGAGCAAGCACAAAGCAAGTCATTCCTAGGAACGTCCACACAACACAAAGCACATAATAAGGCAAGTGGCACGCAATGGCCCAACGAAGATAGCAAACAAGTAACACATAGGCAACAAGGAAGCACACAGGGGCAAGTATGGATAAACATTGTTTTATTAATATATAGCCTTGATAGGGCAAGGGAGTACACAACTTTGGCCCCTATCTGGTGATGGCCATGGTGCTTCCCTAAGTCACTAGGTCACCTCCCCCTAAGGAGCCTTCTAGGGAAATAAGGTCTTCCCAGGAACATATATGATTTTTGTCTGGGAGACATATGCATAATTACAAAACTGCCACTACCATATCCCATGAGGTTGTTTGGTGCAAGACTTGACTAATGATCAAGCACCAAGGCATGCTCACTTACAAAATGGCTCCATGTGGGTGTGCCAAAGGGGCAGCACACCACACTCTCCCCCACTCAATTCTTAGGCGTCCTCGAAGAAGTAACTTGCAGATCTTCAATCTTCTGCGTGATCTTCTTCAAGTCTCTCGCCCTCTCCCACCTGATCTCGTCATCTACGAGCCCCTTCCATTTTATCAGATACTCTTTATGCTTTTTATGGTCAGTGGTGACCGTCCTTTCTGCCAGGATTTCTTCAGGTTGATGCTTGCTCCTTGGCTGAACGATGACTCCTCCTCTGGTTGACTGTTTGCACTCTAGATTTGCTGGATCTTCATGATACGGCTTCAAGTTGCTGACGTGAAGGACCGGGTGTATCTTCATCCATGCTGGTAGGTCAACTTTGTAGGAAGTTAGGCCAACTTTTCAGATGATTGAGACTGGACCCTCATACTTGCGAACGAGTCTGATGTCTTTATCCCCTCAGAATCTCAACTGTTCGGGCCTCAGCTTGATTAACACTAAGTCACTTGCTTTTAACTCCAATGGTTTGCACTTCTGATTTTCCCACTTCTTCATTCTTCTTGATGCTTTTTCTAAATAAGCTCGGGCAATCTCTGTCGTTTTCTTCCAGTCTTTTGTTAAGTGAAAGGCTCGCGGGTTCCAACCGCGATATTCATTCACTGTGTGGGGCAAAAGTGGCTGCTGTCCATTAACAACTTCAAAAGGGCTCTTATTCGATGAAGAACTCTTTTGAGAGTTGAAGCAAAATTGAGCAACATCGAGTAGCTGCGGCCAATTCTTCTGATTGGCATTTACAAAGTGGTGCAAGTACTCCTCCAACATCCCGTTGAATCTTTCTGTCTTCCCATCTGTCTGTGGATGGTAGTTCGAGGATATGTTCAGTTGTGACCCCAAGAGACTGAATAGTTTGGACCGAAAGGTCCCAGTGAATCTTCCATCTTGGTCACTAACAATGTTCTGGGGCACTCCCCAATATTTGAAAATATGCTTGAAAAATTGTCGGGCTGTCTCTTCTGCCGAACAGTACTTCGACACTGGGACGAATGTTGCGTACTTCGAGATTCTATCCACAACCACCAAGATCACACTCAAATCCCCTGTCTTTGGTAGACTGGTCATAAAGTTAAGCGACACACTCTCCCATTGTCAGTTTGGGACTCGCAAGGGCTCCAACAACCCAGGTGTCTTGTTCCTATCGACCTTGTCTTGCTAGCAGACGAGACATGTCTTGGTGTACTCCACTACATCATCTCGCATTTGTGGCCAGTAGTATCCCTGCTTCAAGAGGGCATGGGTTCTCTGCCACCCTGGATTACTTGCCCACAAGGTGTCATGACATTCGCTTAGTAATGTCCTCCGCAAATCTCCAGCTTTCGGACCATACAAGTAACCCCCTTTAGCCCATAGAAGATCATCCTCCACCTAGGATGGTCATGACAACCGAGTCTTTCTCTAGGTTTTCTTTGATACGCTTCTTGAGTGGAGAGTTCACCACGCTAGCCGACAAACAAGCCAAGATCTTTAGAGTCACCAATTCTGCTTTGCGACTCAAGGCGTCAACTTCCTGGTTCAAGCATCCTGCCCTGTGCTCAAAATGGAAGTCGAATTCCACCATGAACTCCTGCCATCGAGCCTGCTTAGGGGTCAGTTTTGGGTGAGTAAGCAAATGACTAACAGCTGCATTATTCGTCTTCACCACGGACTTTGACCCCAGCAAGTAATGCCTCCACACTCGCAAGCAATGGATAACTGCGAGGAGTTCCTTCACTTGGGCAGTATTGTAATGCCCCGGAATCCCTAATATAGTTTAATGGCTGGAATAGTAGGCCGGGAAGGCCATAACTGTTTAATTATGCCATTAAATGAATTTATGCATGTTTATGAGAATTATATTATAATATAATGTTAAATGCATGCATGTGGGTCCACACTTGTTTACAGGGGTGTTTTAGTAATTTGGCCCGTTGAGGGCATAATGGTATATTTGTTTGCATGTTAATGATATATTGTGAGGCCACATTATAATGTGGATTGGTTCGAGTTATTCGGCATGAGACGATCTATAAATATAAATTATCGGTTTGGTCATAACAGGCTTAAGCTCGGGGCTCGGGGTGAGTCTCGGGGTGTTTTTAATGATTAGAGCGTTATTGGGAATTATAGGGTAACGGGATATGAATTATTGGTGTTTGAGATTATCGAGATTAGCGGGAATTGGAGAGCGTTAATTATGATTAACGATATAGGTTGGAAAGGACAATTTTGCCCTTGGGAAGGCTTTAGAAACTTTTAATGACCTAGGGGCATTTAGGTCATTTGGTTTGGATTTATATAAAACTTTAGTTGGCTGTAGAAAAACAGAACAAAACAGAGCCCTTACTTCTCCTTCCCGTACATCATTTTCTCTCATTTCTCCTTTGGAGTTTTTGAGCCCAAATTGAGGAATCAAGCTAGGAAATCAAGGGGTTGAGTTCATAGAGTTGGTTCAGCCATTGAAAGGGATTTAATCTCAAGTTTGAGGTGAGTTTCAGCCACAAGTTTTCTGGTTTTACTCTGTTTTCTTTTAGTTTTTAGCCTATGATTTTGTTGAGGATAGCTTGGATTAATGGAAGTTTTGATTGATGTTTAACTTGGGTTTTGATGAGGGTTTGATATAGAGGATGTTTAGGTGTTGGATTAAGTGTTTGGATGAGGTTTGGGACTGGTTTGAAGGTTTGGTTTCAAGGAAAAATGCAGGGGAAGAAAGCTGGTGCTTGCTGGTTTGTGTAAAGGGCCGCGGCATGGCTATGGTGAGCCGCGGCCTATGTTGGTTTCTGGGGTAGAAATGCCTCTGTCAAAGAGGTGAGCCGTGGCCCATAGAGGCATTTTTGGCTAGAAATGGGTTTTTGACTTGGGGATTCAAGCCTTAGGCCTCGGGATCGATCCTACTACCCGGTTTAGTAGGATTCGATGTTTCGGAGGCTAGGTTTTGGTTTGGGAACCCTTTGTTATCATTTTCATTGATGAATCCTATATTTTGGTTATGACCAGGTAACCACCAGGGAATTAAAAGATTGATCGTTCTCAGGGGTCGTTCTTATATTAATTTTCACTCGAACCAGAGGTAAGAAAACAGTGTTTGAATACAGTTGCACCCTGTATATGTATATGACATGCGTGACTTGTTATTGAGGCATGTTGGTTGATAAATGTGGACATGGATTGCATATTAAATGCTAGAGAATGTTTCTTACTTGTTTATGGCACTGACTAGTCAGGGACACTGACCTAAGGGTCAGAAATGGCATAGCGTCATGAACGTCGAGCCAAATGAAGATTAGATCTAATCGATATCAGCATTGAATGGCTCTATGGCATTAATGTTGGACTGACCCTAAGGTCGATGAACTTATAAGCGCTTGGCTAGTCTAAGACTAGTTACTGAGAGCCAAGGCATAAGGCCCAGGTGACTGCTTGTCACATGGCTAGGGAACGATGTTACATAGTTATGACTCTAGAGTCATGAGGAAGGTTATGTTGGTGACTAATCACCATGCACCTATCCTGTTAAAGCTAGTGAGATGTTCACTTATCTATTTAGCCCTGGTGATCCTATTGTCACATGGCTAAAGGGAGCTGTCCCCATATTTGTGACTTTTGCGACTGTCACCTATTCGTTTGAACCAAAAGTCTTGAATAATTGTTACGATAATTGTTGATATTATATCATGTTATATTGTGTTTTCTTGATGGGCCTTTGCTCATGGGTGCTATGTCGTGCAGGTAAAGGGAAAGAGAAGCTCACCCAACCTTGAGTGGAGAGCTTAGGTGGTGTTGTGTACATATGCAGCCACTTGACCACCACGGCCAAGGAGTTCTCAGAGGGACTAGGGGGTTTACCCTATTTTTGCCGCTTAGGTCGGTGGGGATTGTAAATTTGAAACAGTAGCGACCATTTTGTACTATAAATAACTTGTAAACGTTTTGAATGGCTCATGAGCAGTTTATATACTTAATGAAATATACCCTTTCCTTTTTATTGGTTTTCCACCTTAGCCTGTTAATAACACTTAGATCATGTTTTTAACCAAAGGACTCGGGTAACGGGTCAAATTTTTGGTTCACTGTTCACCATTACTGTTCTGGGGTAACCAGGGCGTTACAAGTATACCGCCTCTCAGCTTCAGATAGGTTGCAGCTCTCATATGCGACCGGGTGGTCTTCTTGTACTAGTACCCCCCCCCCCCCCAAAGCATACTCTGAGGCATCTGTCTATACTTCGAAGGGCTTGCTAACATTTGGCAAGGCAAGAACAGGATCCTTCATCATGGCTTCCTTCAAACTCCTGAATGCTTCAGCACACTTATCCGTCCACGCCCAATTCACACCCTTTTTCAGAAGCTCGGTCAAGGGTGTCGCCCTTCTTGAGTAGCCGTCCATAAATCGTTTATAGTAGTTGGCTAGGCCCAAGAAGGAGCGGAGTTCTTTCACGTTTGTGGGGACTTTCCATTCTTGGATTGCTCTCACCTTCTCCAGATCCATACGAATTCGGCCACGTTCCACAAAGTGGCCTAAGAACTTGATGCTCTCCTGTGCAAACGAGCATTTCTCGCGCTTCACATATAGCTGGTTCTCTCTCAACTTCTAAAACACTTGAGCCAATTGTTCTTGATGCTCTTCAGTCGTGGCGCTATAAACCACGATATCATCCAAGTACACCACAACGAACTTATCTAGATACTCGTGGAATACTTGCTTCATTAGTGTAAAGAAAGTAGTAGGTGCATTTGTCAACCCAAACGGCATTACTCGAAACTCAAATGCTCCGTATCGAGTAACACACGTTTTCTTTGGTTCATCAATATCCACAATACTTACCTAATAGTAGCCCAATCTCAAGTCTAACTTTGTGAAGTATTTGGCTCCACTTAGCTGGTCGAACAAATCAGTGATCAGAGGGATGGGGTAGGTGTTGCAAACTGTCACCTTGTTGAGAGCCCTATAATCAATGCACAGTCTCAAGCTCCCATCGTGCTTCTTCTAGAATAGCACTGGTGCACCAAATGGCACCTTCGACGGTCTGATGAAGCCTGCCTCCAATAACTCTTTTAGTTGTCTCCTCAACTCTTCTAGCTCAGGGGGTGCCATTCTGTAAGGCGCTTTAGTTGGAGGTTTTGCTCCCGGCACTAGCTCTATCTAGTGATCAATCCCCCTCTTTGGTGGCAAGCTTTGGGGAGATTATCTGGCATCACATCCCCATACATATTTAAGACCCTCATAAGTTCTAGTGGAACAATCTCTTCCACTGCTTCTTCGAACATGGTGGGTACCGTTACATAAGTGGGCTCCTGCTTCTTCACACCATTCTTGAACTGTAAAGTTAATAGAAGCTTCACACCAGGGGGTGGTTTCACCTTTGCAGGCACCATTGCAGTAGTCTCTCCCATTATGAGCAAGCTCCCAGTGGCAAGGATTGGAATGGCACCTTTCTCGGTTAGAAAGTCCATTCCCAAGACTACATCGAAGTCATCCATATGGACCACCACTAAGTCAGTCTGCCCCTCCCACGTGTCGATTCTAACTTTTACCCATTTAGCCACACCAGTTGTGGCCAAGGCCTTGGAGTTGACCGCTTTCATGCGGCCGGCATCTTTCTCCAGATTTAGTCCTAGTCGCTTTGCTTCGAGTTCAGAGATGAAGTTGTGGGTGACACCCGTATCGATCATCACGCTTTTGGTGGGCTTGCCATTGATGGTGGCATCCACGAACATTAGCCCCTTTCCCAGGGTCTTCTTCCCTTTTTCGCCGTGTTTCACGAGAGCATTCAACAGGCGGACAGCGCCAATGTGCGCGTACTCTTCGTCTTCCTCTTCTCCTTTGCCCTGTTGTTCTTAGACAGTGAGGGCATTCAACTTGTCCCGGTAAGGGAAAACTGCCGACTTATGTGGGCCTTTGCAGAGCCAACAAGCTAGCGGCTTCCTCCTTCCAGTGGCATCTATACTGCTGGAAGAATTGGACTCAACTGTCCTCTTCTCTCCCCTACTCTTGCCCTGCCATGACTTCCCAGACTTCTTACTCCCAGCGCTACTTGAGCTGGTTGGAGGGGTAGCCCTTTTCGGCAGGCTGCTCTCCGGAGTGTAGTCTATTAAGCATTCAGCGGCTACTTGAGCGGTGTCTAGGTCAGACACACACTGTCTCTGAAGTTATTACTTGCCCCACGGTTTCAATCCCTCGAGGAACCAGAAGAGCCTGTCTACTTCAGACATGTCCTTTATGTCGAGCATTAGTCCCGAAAACTTCTTCACATATTCTCGGACTGTCCTAACTTGTTTGAGCTCTCTCAACTGGCGTCGAGCCATGTAAGCAACATTTTCTGGCAGAAATTGCATCTTTAATTCTCTCTTCAGGTATGCCCAAGATTTGATGGTGCACCTACCATTCTCTATGTCATCATACTTGGTCCTCCACCACACCTTGGCATCCCCAGACAAATACATGGTAGCCATGGCGACCTTTCCTTCTTCCGAATCGACCCGCACGGCTCTAAAATAGTGTTCCATGTCAAAGAGGAAATTCTCCAAGACCTTTGCGTCTCTGGCCCCGTTATAGGGCCTCGGCTCAGGTACTTTAACTCGGCCATATTCCATACCTATCGGCCCTGTTGCAGGGGCATTCCCAACCGCTCGCATGCTTAGGTTTACCTTGGCAGTTAGCTCAGCCATTTCTTCTCTGAGCATGCCAACTGCCTCCCTGCAGTCTTCCGTAGTATCATTTATGGAAACTTCTTGTTCCTTTAGCATGCGCTCCACTACCGCGATGCGCTCTTCCCATCGAGGGGAAACAGAAGTACTTGTTGGAGTGTTTCTTTTCTCCAACGTGATTATTCTTGATAGGAGAACATCATTTTCCTTTTCTAGCACAGCTATGCGATTGTTTGCATTAGATGATCTAGAGTTATGACTTTCAGAGGAAAGATCCCTGACCCTTTCATCCAGGCCATCTAATTCCCCCACACGCTTCTCAAGTGCTTCGATCCTATGAGTGTTGCTCACCATTAGTGTGTTTTGACAAACTCTTTATAACTTGGCTCTGATACTAACTGTCACGAGCCGACTATTTGGATACTCCAACTAGACGGAACGTGCGGCACTTGCAGATTCTTCAAGCTAACAAGTCAGCCTACAACACACACCTATAGGCAAACAAACTCAGTGGTTAGCCACATACACATCTTAGACATGCAATGGGCAATAACGAAGTATGAGCAAGCACAAAGAAAGTCATTCCTAGGAACGTCCACACAATACAAAGCACACAACAAGGCAAGTGGAACGCAATGGCCCAACGAAGATAACAAACAAGTAACACATAGGCAACAAGGAAGCACACAGGGGCAAGTATGGTTAAACATTGTTTTATTAATATATATCCTTGATAGGGGAAGGGAGTACACAGCTTTGGCCCCGATCTGCTGATGGCCATGGTGCTTCCCTAAGTCACTAGGTCACCTCCCCCTAAGGAGCCTTCTAGGGAAATAAGGTCTTCCTAAGAACATATATGATTTTTGTCTGGGAGACATATGCATAATTACAAAACTGCCACTTCCCTATCCCATGAGGTTGCTTGGTGCAAGACTTGACTAATGATCAAGCACCAAGGCATGCTCACTTACAAAATGGCCCCATGTGGGTGTGCCAAAGGGGCAGCACGCCACACCGCCGCGGTGCCCTATAGGTAGGGTCGCGGCACGTGTGGGCAAAAAGGAGGCAGGGCCACTGGTTGAGCTGGGGTCCGCGACATGGGTTCTTGGGGCCGCGATACTTAGTGCCGTTTTGGACTTTAAGGAGGTTTTAGGCTAGGGAATCCAAAAGTTAAGGCTCGGGATGGATTTTATCACCCGCATTGATAGAATTCAAGGTCCCGGAGATTAGAATTATTACTCAAAGATATTTAATGGATTAAAAATTGATGGATGAATATTGCTGACGCGCTGTGACTAGGGTTTCAGCGAGGTTCGAAATAGAGGACTGTGCTCGGGACATCGGTGCTTGGAAAGCTCGGGACACAGGTAAGAAAACTGTTGTACCCGTAGATCAGGGCGAGGCCCTATAGTTTGTGTTGTAGGGCATGACCTTATATGATTCTGTTGCAGGGCGTAGCCCCATTAATTGTGCTTATGCATGTTTAAGTATTTGTTTAATTATGTTATGTATGCATATAAGTGAAAGAACGGTAAGGGTCAAGAACACTGAGGGCCGAGAACGGCGAAGGTCGGGAACTGCGAAGGCCGATAACTGCAAGGCTGAGTACGACAAGGGGCCGGAAGCAGCGTTTAGCCCGTAGAGTGCGAGTTTCCAGAGCAAGACCCTATAGGATACCTGGGATATCGTCACGGTGTAAACCGCGAACCCAGGGCCTGGTAAAGCGCTTGGGATGGCATGGCCGTATATGTTTAGCCTATTGTCGGCTTGATTACATGTTGAATGTTAAATATGCATATGTTATCTGCTTGTGTGAGATTTCTTGCTGGGCTTCGGCTCACGGGTGCTCTATGGTGCAGGTAAGGGCAAGGGGAAAGTCGACTAACCATGAATACGGAGAGCATGAAGCGACGCGTACATGTTTGGCCTGCCTGTCTACCACGGCCAGGGGTATTTGTGGAGATGATTGTATTTAACCTATATTTTTCCGTTTAGTTGACTCTGGTTATATTTTTGAGTTGTAAATATTTCTAAACAGTATTTTATGATCCCAAATGTTAAACGCTTTATGATTTTCAATGATTGGTATTATTTCCAAAGTATGAGACTCTGTTTATGGTTTACTTACACTTTTCACTTAAAACCTCGATTAGCAAGTTAATTGCATGTTTTAAACTCACTTAGTAATGACTCTAAGGAGGTAGGGCGTTACAACTTGGTATCAGAGCGAGCCAAGTTTTATGGTTCCTAGAGATTGATCGAACATGTACGCTCGCTATCAGTGACAAGCTCGACTTAGGGTTGGTTGGTAATAATTAACTTTTATGTTGAATATGTGCTTAAATGCCCTTTTTGCCTGCTTATTTTATATAGAGCATGATGAATGAGTTAATATATGCATGATATCAGGGCATAGCCCATTGAGTGTTATATGCTCTTTGTATGTTATGTGAAGTGTTGTTTATGGTTGACTGATATGATCTGAGAGGTGGTTTTGGATGTTGTTATATTGCCTGATGAGCAACATTGTTGGTTGCAGGCATATTGTTGTGATGCCTCGACAATCATCTAGACTCTGCAACAGTAGGGTCGAGGATGAAAACTAGGGTCAGAACCCTCCACCTACCCCACAGAATTGGCAACAGATTTTTGCCGAAATGGAAGCAAGACTACAACGAACAGAGGAAGAACTTTGGCAGTTCAGGCAGCAGGCCCCTCCTTAGGTCACTGGGTTATTAGTTCAGCAGGTTGTGGCGCCAGTGTCAGTTCAGCATGTTATGGAGAACAGGTGGGAACCTTTGTATGAGAGGTTCAGAAAACAACATCCTCCCACCTTCGAGGGTGGACCAGACCCACTGCGGGCAGAGCAGTGGATGAATTTGGTTTCCTCTATTTTGGATTTTATGAGGGTTGAAGGGAACAAGAGGGTAGCTTATGCCAGCTACATGTTCAGATAGGATGCCCGCATCTGGTGGGATGTAGTAGTTCAGGGGAGGAATGTGGAAGTTATGACTTGGGAAGAATTCAGGAACATCTTTAACGAGAAATACTACAGTGTAGCAGTCCGAGTTGTAAAGGTTGACGAGTCCATCAACCTAACCCAGAACTGGTTGACCGTTACAGAGTACGCCTTGAAATTTGACTGGTTGGCGTAGTTCGCGCCGGATTTGGTGCCGACAGATGTGGCAAGAAAAGATAGATTTGTACGGGGGTTGAATGTTATGATCGCCTGAGTTGCGAAGATTACTATAGATCCAGAGACTACTACTTACGCTCAGGTTGTAGACAAGGCCCTTACAGCTGAGGGGGTCGAGGATCAAATTTGGAGAGAGAGCGCTGTTAGGCGCGATGCCAAGAGGATGGTGCTTCCTTCTTTGGGATCCAGTCGAGGTAGTGTCTCTAGTGAGTAGAAGAGGAAGGCCCCAGATTCTTTTGTTCCTCCCAGTTCGGATAGGAGGGCACGGGGTGTTTTTAGTGGCCGTCAGGGCGGAGGTGACAATTTGAGGAGTAGTGTGTCCACGGTGAAGACGGCGACACCAGGGTGAGTGCAGGATTAGGGCTTGCTTTGTCTGTGGGAGTGCCAATCATCTGAAGAAGGACTGCCCACAAGCCAGGAAAGAGGAGCTGAAGCAGGGCGACAGTCTCGCTCCTGCCAGAGTGTTTACTTTGACTCAGACTGAGGCGGAGGCTAGCCCCTCGGTTGTGACAGGTCAGATTTCTAGTGCTGGGTTTTCTTATATTACATTGATTGATTTGGGAGCAACTCATTCATTTGTATCTGCTAGGGTGATAGATTAGTTGTGTAGACCTAGTGTTTTGTATGATAGGGGTTTTCAGACTTTGCTGCCGACTGGGGAACTGGTATTCTCTAGGAGATGGATTAGAGCTTTGCCAGTAGAGGTAGATGGTAGGGAGTTGTCTGTTGATCTGATTGAGCTTGTGATGGATGACTTCGATATGATCCTAGGGATGGATTGGTTATCGAAGTATGGGGCGACGATTGACTGCAAGCGCAGGATGGTGACTTTTGAGCCAGAAGGGGAGGTACCCTTTTTATTTGTGGGGACAGTTAGTGGACCGTGAGTACCTATGATTTCAGCATTGAAGGTTAGAGACCTGATGCGGGAAGGTTGCATAGGATTCCTTGTGAATATTGTAAATACCTCTAGCATTATGTCAATTGGATTGGGGGAGACCAGATTGGTATGTGAGCTTCCAGATTTATTTCCAGTAGACCTGCCAAGGTTACCGCCGCAGTGAGAGATTGAGTTTGTCATTGAGTTGGTGCCGAGGGCAGAGCTAGTATCTAGGACACCTTATAGAATGGCTCCGGCGAAATTGAAGGATTTGAAGATTCAGTTGCCGGAGTTATTGGATTGGAGGTTTATCTGACCGAGTTTCTCGCCATGGGGTGCTCCAGTGTTGTTTGTCAAGAAGAAGGATGGATCACTTTGGATGTGTATTGACTACAGGGAGTTGAACAAGTTAACCATTAATAATAAATATCCACTACCTAGGATCGATGATTTGTTTGACCAGCTACAGGGAAGGATAGTGTTTTTCAAGACTGATCTTCGATCAGGTTATGACCAGTTAAGTATCAAAGAAGAGGACATACCAACGACCGCTTTTCGCACGAGGTATGGACACTATGAATTCCTAGTTATGTTCTTTGGATTAACCAATGCCCCAGGAGCTTTATGGATATGATGAATAGGGTTTTCAAGGACTATCTGGACAAGTTTGTAATTGTATATATTGATGACTTTCTGATGTACTCTCAGTCAGAGGCAACATCTACGTTGGGTATTGCAGCGGTTGAGGCAGCATAGGTTATATGCTAAGTTCAACAAGTGCGAGTTATAGTTACTGCAAGTTACTTTTCTGGGCCATATCGTCAGTAAGGAGGGGATTCTAGTTGACCCAAGTAAGATTGAGGCAGTGAGAGATTGGCCTAGACCGAGCAGTGTTCCTGAAGTAAGGAGTTTTTTAGGATTGGCAGGATATTATCGGCGGTTTGTTGAGGGGTTCTCCAGGATAGCTACGCCATTGACAGAATTGACAAAGAAGAAGACAAAGTATGTTTGGACAGACAAATGTGAGAACAGTTTCAAAGACTTAAAGCAGCGACTGATTACCGCGCCAGTGTTGAGTTTTACCGACAGATAGTGAGAAGTTTGTGGTTTATTGTGATGCTTCCAGACAGGGTTTAGGGTGTGTGCTGATGCAAGCTAGTAAGGTGATGGCTTACGCATCAAGACAGCTAAAGGATTATGAGCAGAGATATCCCACGCATGATTTGGAGTTGGCAGCGTTGGTATTCGCACTTAAGATTTGGAGACATTAACTATATGGTGAGAAGTGCGAGATATACACCGACCATAAGAGTTTGAAGTACTTCTTTACTCAGAAGGATCTGAATATGTGATAGAGACGGTGGCTGGAGTTGGTAATGGATTATGATTGTGATATCCTATACCATCATGGGAAGGCTAATGTAGTAGTTGATGCATTGAGTCGGAAGGGCCCTGGACAATTGTTCAGTTCGAGACAGATATCTGATAAGCTAGCTGAGGAGATGACCAGAGCGGGTATAGAGTTGGTGGTTGGTCGGTTAGCCAACATCATTCTTCAGTCTACACTCCTTGAGAGAATCAAGGAGGCATAGGGGAAAGATTCCCAGTTGAGAGGTCACAGGGAGAACGTCTTAGTCTGAGCGGCTAAGGACTTCTCTATCTCGGAGATGGGGTTACTGAAGTACAAGGGTCGGATCTGTGTTCCGATGGATTCTGATATCCAGCGTGAGATCTTAGATAATCGCATACCACTTCGTATTCCTTACATCGAGGTACGACGAAGATGTACCAAGATATGAGAGCTTCGTATTGGTGGTCGGGCATGAAGAGGCCAGTAGGGTTGCTGCCACCTCTAGGGATTCGAGAGTGGAAGTGGGAAGATATTACCATGGACTTCGTGGTTGGCTTGCCGAACACCGTGGGACAGCAAGACTCAGTGTGGGTGATTGTGGATATGTATACCAAGTCCGCCCTCTTTTTACCTGTCAGGACAACTTATACTGTGGAGCAGTATGCCGAGTT
The DNA here is from genome assembly GCF_963169125.1 of Humulus lupulus. Taxonomy (NCBI): domain Eukaryota; kingdom Viridiplantae; phylum Streptophyta; class Magnoliopsida; order Rosales; family Cannabaceae; genus Humulus; species Humulus lupulus. The sequence continues at coordinate 61,033,061 of NC_084797.1, read as the reverse complement.
ATATGTGAAGGAAATTGTTCAACTTCATGGGGCTCCGAGGTTGATAGTATCCAATAGGGACCCCCCCTTCACCGCCAAGTTTTGGGAGAGTCTGCAGAAGGCTATGGGCATGCAGCTACGGTTTAGTACCGCTTATCATCCTTGAGGACAGATGGACAGTCTGAGAGGAAGATTCAGATAGTGGAGGACATGCTACGAGCCTGTGTGCTAGATTTTGGGGGATCTTGGAGCAAGTATCTCCCTTTGATTCTGTTTTCGTACAATAACAGTTATCACGCGACCATCGGAGTGGCTCTGTATGAGATGATTTATGGGAGGAAGTGCATATCACCCATCCATTGGGATGAAAACTCAAGATTAGAGCTCAGATGCTTGCCTCCCAGAGTCGCCAGAAGAGTTACTCGGACTTGAGATGCAAAGGCGTGGAGTTTCAAGTTGGTGACCATGTGTTTCTTAGGGTTTCACCTTTAAGGTGAGTGAAACGGTTTGGTGTTCAGGGCAAGCTGAGCCCTAGGTTTTTTGGCCCCTTCGAGATTCTGGAATGGGTTGGAGAGGTAGCTTACAGGTTGGTGATGCCTCCAGCCTTATCAGGGGTTCATAAATTTTGTCATGTATCCATGCTCCGGATGTATGTATTAGATTCGATGAATGTCCTGAGTTATGAGAATTTGGAGTTGGACCAGGATTTGTCTCATGAGGAGAAACCGGTTTAGATTCTTTACCGAAAGGACAAAGTCTGGCGGAGCAAGACCATCCCCTTGGTGCAAGTGTTGTGGAAGAAAAGCAAGGTTGAGGAGGCGACGTGGGAACTTGAATCAGAAATGCGGGAGCGGTATCCCGAGTTGTTCAGGTAATTTCGAGGAAGAAATTTTTGTAAGGAGGGGATAGATGTAGCATCCCAAATTTTCTAATTAGGCTTAGGGCCTTGATCAGTGCGCCTGGAGGGAAATAAGTGATTTATTATTATAATATGTGAATTTGTATGAATATGTGATTAGAGATGTATGTTTAAGTGACTTAAAGATGCATGTGGGCCCCGTTTGGTTGTTAGGGGCATGTTTGTAATTTTAGCCCGTTGAGGGCATAAATGTGATAAATGTGATAATTGTGATACACTTGTGGTATATCTGTGTTGTACGATCTAAGACAGTCCTAGGGAGCCATTAGCTAGAAAGTCACAACAAGATCGAAAACCTGACTCGGGGCGAGTCGAGGGGTATTTCGGGTATTAGACGTTTTATGGGGCTATCGGGTTATGGAAATAAATATTTGGAGATATATTTGAAGATAAAATGTTTAGGAGGGAATATTAGGGAAATTTACCATTGTGCCCACGGGGACGTTTTTGGTACCCCGAGCCTTGAGGTAACCTTAGAGACTAAGTTAAATAAAACAAAACCAAGGAAATACTCAGAGACTTGGAGAAACCAACCAAAAACATTCTCTTTCTCTCTCATTTTTTTCTCTCTAAGCCAAACCAAGGGAAATGTTGGGAATTAACTCACCAAGGATTTGAGCTCTTGACTTGAGGATTATCTCAGCATCCCTTTGAGGATTCAAACAGAGGCTAAGGTAAGCATTTACTGTGATTTTAGCTAGTTAATTCAGTGGTTATTGACTAGTTTTCTTGGTTCTTTTGAGGTATTGAAGTTGAAGATTGAATTTTGGGTTCGATAAGTTTTAAAGCTAGAGTTTGTTAGGTTTTGCTAGAATCATAATGGAACTTCTAAGATGATTAAATTAAGTTGTTAAACTGATTTTATGGGTAATTGTCTTGGTTTTGGTCGAGAAAATGGTGGGATTTTCTGGGTTCGAGGGGTCGGGCCGCCACATTGTTCTTGCTGAGCAACGGCCCTTTAGAACTTTGGGCGGCTTTAAAATGGAGGCTCGCCGCGGCGCACAGGTAGGGCCGCGGTGCGTGTGGGTAAAAAGGAGGCAGGGCCACTGGTTGAGCAGGGGGTCGTGGCATGGGTTCTTGGGGCCGCGACGCTTAGAGCCTTTTTGGACATTAAGGAGATTTTAGGCTCGGGATGGATTTTATCACCCGGATTGATAGAATTCAAGGTCTCGGAGATTAGAATTACGACTCAAAGATATTTAATGGATTAGAACTTGATGGATGAATTTTGTTGATTCGTTGAGACTAGGTTTTCGGCGAGGCTCGGAGTAGGGGTCTGTGCTTTGGACATCGGTGCTTGGAAAGTTCAGGACACAGGTAAGAAAACTGTTGTACCTGTAGTGGCACGACCCTATATGATTGTGTTGCAGGGCGTAGCCCAATTAATTGTGCTTATGCATGCTTAAGTATTTGTTTAATTATGCTATGTATGCATATGTATGAATGAACGGTAAAGGTCGGGAACGGCGAGGGCCGAGAACGGTGAAGGCCGGGAACGGCGAAGGCCGAGAATGGCGAGGCCAAGTACGACAAGGGGCAGGGAGCAGCGTTTAGCACGTGGAGTATGAGTTGCCAGGGCGAGACCCTATAGGATACCTGGGATATCCTCACGGTGTAGACCGCGAACCCAGGGCTGGTAAAGCACTTGGGACGGCATGGCCATACTTGTTTATCTTATTGGCAGCTTGATTACATGTTGAATGTTAAATATGCATATGTTATATGCTTGTGTGAGTTTTCTTACTGGGCTTCCACTCACGGGTGCTCTATGGTGCAGGTTTGGGGAAGGGGAAAGTCAACTAACCATGAGTACGGAGAGCATGAAGCGGCGCATACATGTTTGGCCTGCCTGGCTACCACTGCCAGGGGTATTTTGGGAGATGATTGTATTAAACCTAGATTTTGTCGTTTAGCTGACTTTGGTTATATTTTTTAGTTGTAAATATTTCTAAACAGTATTTTGGGAACCCAAATGTTAAACACTTTATGATTTTCAATTAATGGTATTATTTCCACCGTATGAGACTCTGTTTATGGCTTAATTACACATTTGACATAAAACCTCAATTAGCGAGTTAATTGCACGTTTTAAACTCACTTAGTAACGACTCTAAGGAGGTAGGGCATTACAGTCAGGGTAGTGGTGCAGTACCTAGGTACATTGTCAGGGTAGTGGTGCAGTATGTACTGGTGTTCGGGTAATGGTAAAGTATGTAGTGGTGTCGACTCTCGTACTTAGTCTAAGGCATGCAGAACATACCACCACTTCACGTCCTCATTCGTGTCACCACGACATGTCAGACACAGATGTCAGAATGATGCATTCGCCACCTTCATAGTTCTATATTCCGTACTCATATGCTCGCCTTGTACCTGATGGTCCATCTTTCATCTTAAAGGTACAATTTCCTTCAAATCTTCCTTATACTCTACTGGGTGTTAGAGAATAGTGTGGGCTCTTTGTTAACGTTGAAGGGACTTCCCTTGCAAGGTTTCCACATTAAGGCACTTCTAAGAGGTGGGCCTCAGGTAGTGAGCCCCTCTCGCGTATCGACCTCGCGTCATGGGGAGCGAAGAACGGAGCCTCGCACAGTGAGGCATCTAGGCATGAGGTTCAGCAATGATGGAATTTAGCATTTAGGCACGTAGCGCCTCTCATAGCGAGGCACCTTCTTCAGTTACTCAGCCTTACAACTCGAAGCATCTTCCTCCCCGTGGTCCTCGCGCCAAGTCAAACGATGCTCAAAGCCTCATGTAGCGGCCCCTCGCGCAGCGACCCTTGTACAGCGACCCCTCGCGCAGCGACCCCTCGCGCAGCGACCCCTCGCGCAGCGACCCCTTGCGCCTATATCTACAACATAGTTATGAGGGGTATAAGAAAAGGGCCCATACTTATGTACTTGAAGGGCTATAAAAAAGAACAACAAAAAACAACGGTGACATGCGAGGGGCCGTTGAGCGAGGTCGCCGCGCGAGGGGCCTTCACGAGAGGGGTTGTTGCGCGAAGGGCCATTGCACGAGGCTTTGAGCCTTGTTTGACTTGGCTCGAGGACCACGGGAAGGAAGATGCATTGAGTTGTGAGGCTGAGTATGTGAAGGAGGCGCCTCGCTATGAGAGGCGCTGCGTACCTAAATGCTAAACTCCATCATTGCTGGAAGCACATGCCTAGATGCCTCACTGTGCAAGGCTCCATTCTCCGCACCCCGTAAGGCGAGGTCGATACGTGATAGGGGCTCACTACCTGAGGCCCACCTCTTAGAAGTTCCTTAGCGTAGAAACTTGGTAAAGGAAGTCCCTTCAACTGTAATGAAGAGCCCACACTATTCTCTAACACCCAGTAGAGTATAAGGAAGATTGGAGGGAAATTGTACCTTAAAGATGAAAGATGGACCATCAGGTAAAAGGCGTGCATATGATTACGAAATATAAAGGTGGCGAATGCATGATTCTGACATCTGTGTCCCACATGTAGAAGTGACACGAATGAGTACGTGAAGTGGTGGTACATTCTGCATGCCTCAGACCAAGTACGAGAGCTGACACCACTATGTACTGCACCACTACCCCGACACCACTATGTACTGCACCACTACCTTGACAAGGTACCTACGTACTGCACCACTACCCTGACAATGTACCTAAGTACAATCTTGTCCCTGGGGACCACCTTGTATCAGGGGCCAACAGAGCCCATCTATAAATAGGCTTCGACCCCTCAGGCTAGGGGGTTGGAAAAATCTTTGTATTCTCAGATAATTAAGGAATATACGATTTTTATTCCATCGTAGTTTTGCATTTTTCTTCTTCAAGTTCTTTCTATCTTCTTCCTACATAATTTTTACAATACATTTTGAGGATTTTGATTCTATATCGTTGATGAGTTATCACCATCAACAACTAGGAATAATGCACTAGAAGAAATTAATCAGTTTCTTGCTTTTCTGGTTTGAAATAGGAATGTTTTAATATTTGAATTTGAAGATTTGAGGGCTTTTTAGGTTTATTTCAAGGTAGCTTAAGGGTCACGGTGTCAAGAGTGGTCTTGCATTAAACTACTTTCAAGAGAGGTTCTAGGTCTGGCACACGAATCCTGAAGTATTAGGGTTTCCAATGGTTATGGTATGTGATTAGTAATACCATGCATGAACTCACGTATTAGTATTAGGTGAGAATTTAGCTCGTAGGTATCTTAGGTCGAGTAGACCGAATACAAAACTCTAGGTTGCCCTCACTTCTATTATCGAAGCGAGCTTATATCCTAGTTCGCCTCTAACAGGCCACTTTGTCACCATGCAAACTAAATTATGGCAAGTCAGAAGAAGAAATTAGTGGCGATCTCCCCCACCCAAAACAAAAATAAGTAGGTCGCCTCCAATACCCCTATTCCCCTATTTGGCCAAGTGGTGGATATGCACGTCGCGGTTTCCCCCGACGCCTTCTTCGAGGCCGTGCATATCGAGCCTCAGATAAAGACTCAGCAAAAGGCAAACAAATTATACTGAGTCACGGGATTGAGAGGGACTCCAAAATACTTTTTGGCTACCCTCGGTTGGATGGAGAGTGGAGCTATAGTTGGCTCCAAGATGAATTTGTGTCTTGGAGTGATGGGCACCTGAAGGCAGATGTGTTCCTTCATTTGGACCAGTACTTCATAGAATTTTTGAAATACATTGAACTGGCACCGTTCTAGCTCCCCCCGAATTCGTATCGACTCCTGGGGGGTTGAAGTATTTATTTTTGAAGGAGTGGGAGGTCCCCACCCCTACCGATATTATGTTTTTCTTCTGCCCCAAGGCCAATCCAGAGTCAAAGGACTAAGGTGATGGTTTCTACTACCTCACTAGATTCTGCAACACAGCCTCATCATCGACCTCCCCGACCACCCGAATGACAATAAGGACCATTTCTTTATGTCAAACTTGTTAAAGAATTGCACTCATCGATACTTTAACCGTCCTCGTAAGTTTCTAAGCTTTTTTAACTTTACTTGAATTCTTCATCTTAACCAAGTTAAAACTTATTATGATTGAGTTATTACATTTTGTAGCTATATACAAGAGAACGAGGTGGTCAATGATCCTTTAAGGTCAATATAAGACTCTGGCTAGTGCTCTTGGAAAGGAGAAAGAGTTTTAGATCATGGTGAATGATGCCACCATGGTGACTTGTAAGCTGATCCGCGGGGATCAAACGCTAGCTATCAGGGCTCGAGTTCCCCTCCCTGAGCTCCCTCCTCCCCAGGAGCTCCTTCTAGTCACTAAGGAGGTTGATGAGGAAGATGAGGTCGCACAATTGGTGCGTGGAAGAAGAGCTCCTAAAGATAGACATGATTATGTTCAAGGCCGTGCTGAATTGGTGGCAGCAGCCGAAACCTCCAGCCGAGGTAATCCATATAGAGAAATAAATTTGGCTGCTGCTAGGTTTAGGCTAATTCGATTCATTCTGAGGCAGCTCGTGAGTCGACATCTGGTTGACCCGAACCTGAATGTGACCCTACTTCATTGTGTTGACCAACTGGTCGTACGCCATGTTTATAGTTATCCCAAATGTACTGTGGTGGTAGATAACACCTTGCACTTTAGGTCCACTATTTTTAACATTATGGTACAAACCTTTTGTCATGGCCTTCCATGTGTCATGGTATATTTACCTCGTGTATTAGGCAGGTCGAGCATGAGTCTACTCCAGATGAAGAGCCCAAACCTCATAGGTCCCACAATGTAAAAAATACTAGAATCTCCCCATCCTTCGATAATCCAATAGTTAGAGGTTTTACCCAACTCAGTTCATAACATGGAGCCAATCATAGTAGTTTCCCCCTCGAACTCGGAGGGTAGGGTCCATAGTCTTGTTGAGTAGACAATCTTTGATACAAAACTTAGGTTTGGGTTAAACATTTTTTATTGTTGGGGGTTAGGCTATATATCAACCAAGTTATGTATATTACAACTCAATAGAATAACAAGAATAATATATACTCTAATGGGGAATAACACGAAGAACATAACTCAAATAATCAAGAGATAGAATTGACCTTTGTTGTTGAAGAACCTTAATACATAAAATCATATCAATGATTTTATGTGAAACCCAAAATGGAACAAAGGCTTGACACAAATGAAGATTTTTTGTCTAAAAATATCTATTCCTAGCCTCCTCCTTGATATTGCAACTACTTTTGAATGAGATTAGGTTCACAAGCCTTGATTCTTCATACTATTCAAGCTTTCTTGATGAAGATCCTGGAGAAAACTAGTAATCTTGAGAGCTAGAAAGAGAAGGATCTTAGAGAGAGAGAAAGAGAGGAGTGATCAATTTATAAAAGACTCAAGTGACCCCTTTAAATAGTATATGAACTCTCATTAGGCTAAACTAATGAGATTCAAGCATTTGTTTTAAATTTTTGAGCCACAAAATACATCCATGTACGGACCCGTATGAACGGCCAGGTAATGTGTCACATGTATAAGGATTTTTAGTATTAGCGACACATCACCTTCTAGATGCAATGCAACGCAAGTACCATTGACTTGGCACACCAAAACTTGTCACAAAACATCCACAAATGCCTCCAAACTTTTTGGGTACTCTTACGCCCTCCAAATATAAACTTTGGACCCAAAAGGATGATTTATAAATGCTTATACAAAAATTCAACTCTCGCATGTTGACTTTAGTGAAACCGTTATGGTTTTTGCACTTCTTCGTGCCCAACCAATTTTACTTTGTATTTAAACAATCATAACTTTTTTATCGTTTGGTTTTTAGGAAAGCTTGCCATTTTCTCGTGTTGTTAGAGCATCGAGCATATTGGGCCACCAAGAAGCTGAAATGGATCTTCAAGTTGTTGGAAAAACTAGAATATTGCAATTGAATGAGAGAAGATCATTCAGGAAGAAAACTTAAAGTGAATGGCCAGCACATGAAGCAATATTGGGGAGGAGAGGTCAATCGTGAGAAGACCTCCATCACTTTGGAGGATCCTTGAAAATATATATTTAGGTTGTCAAGTGATTCAGACAATATATTTGAGACAACCCAAAAGATTATACTGAAACCTGTTCAGAACGCATACTGAAGGATCCCAAGAGAGCTGGAGGCTCCTTATACGCTCATTAATGCCATGGCTATATTGCATATCTATCATTTATTATCCATGATAGTATGAGTATATTATATCCCGTTACCAAATCATATCCCAATATAAATGGGAATAATCTGTATTAAATGTGTACCATATTTATTCACACGGTTACCCAAACCTATCCAGAAAATTCCTCTATAAATATCAAGGATAATGGACAGGGAAAGGAATGGCCTTTTTCAATTACTGAAACTCTGCAAATATTATGAGAGAAAAGCAATAATACTGTCTAGTATACTAGGTGGATTTTAACAACTAAACAACGTAAAAGTTGTGTGTGTACGAAATGGTTCTTCTTATCTCATTACGGTTTACAAATAAGCACTAATATCCTTATTACATTTCTTAATCTACTGTTGGCGAAAAACCACGTCAACAGTTTGGTGCTTTCGTTGAGAGGAAGTTAGGGTTTTACAAGTTTCATTCAACATTCAAAATGTTGCTTAATCGATCGATGGATGACAATGAAATGGAGCAGTCTGGTGGGTAGGAGGCCCATAATACCGTTGTTCCCACTGAAAGGGGCCCAGATGTTCAACAATGTCCTAGGAAGCAACCGGTGGGCCAGGACGAAGCTGGGAGTTCAGCGTCACTCCCACCAAATCCTAATCTAGGATATTTGACTGCCGTCAAGATGGCGAATGCCCAATGAAGGAGCCATCTTGCAAGGGCAAATAGAAAAATTGAGGAGGTTCTGGCACGATTACCCTCTTTTACAACCGACGTTAATCTCAATCCCACAATAATAACGAGTCCAAACCTAGTCATTCGGTCAGGACCGCCACTCTGAGCTCTATACCTTCAGAGTGAAGCCATCTAAGTGCTTAGCCCACTGGTCACCACAGGAATCATCATCAGCATGTCAGTCGGTCGGTCAGAACTGCGACCCCCAGCTTCGTGCCTTCTGCACAGATTCCAAGGAATGCTCACAACAACTCGCTAGGGCAAGGTGGGACAAGTTCACGAAGACAAAATGCCCCAGCGAATCCTCCTGTACACCGAGCAGAACCCCAGGCATAGTGAACTCGTGAGATTGGGGTAGAGCCAAGGCAGGCGAATTTGGTTTGTCCTAATGAAACAAGGATAGCCTCACCTATAAGACATTCTTCATCGCCGGTTAGACATCATACACCACAACGCCCACAACGAGATGCTCCAGCTCGTGGGAATAGTAGGAGAAATCCTCCCCCATTCAAGATACTTACGCCCCACGAGCACGTGCTGAGAATCCAGGTCCTTGATCTTAGTCACGGGCTGTAAGTTTTGCAAATGGAAGTTACTGGATGGGGAGCCAACATGGAGGTAGGTGTGAGAGCGACCTGAGAAATCACTTGAGCTCAGCGCAAAGTCCTCGGTATGATCCACAACCTGACCTGTGTGATCATTTGTAACGACCCAAATTTATTAATAAGGCTTAAGGGCCTTGATTAGTGTGATGGGAGGGCATAACTAGATCATATGTGATTTAATGATTAAAATCATGTTATATGATTATTTGAATATCTGTGATGCATGACTATGTGTATTAGTATGCATGTAGGCCCTGATTAGGTTAGAAGGGCATAATTGTAATTTTGGGCCATTGATGGCATAACTGTATATATTCAAGATAAATTGTCAAGACCACATTATTATGTGGATATATTTGTAATCTGTGACTCGGGGCGATCCTAGTGAGCGGTTCAGCGAAAAAGTCACGGCGGGGATTTATACCCGGCTCGGGACGAGCCTAGGGGTATTTCCTGGGAATTTAGAGAATATATTGGAGTCTATTTTGATATGGAGGAATATAATTGGTGATTATTTAGGTGTCGGAAAGTAAGTGGAAAATATTAGAGACATTCGAGGAATTAGCGAGAATTGGGTGTAATGACCAAAATGCCCCTAGGTTGATTTAAAGGCTTAGGAATTAGGGGAGGGAAAATTGGTCATTTGGCTTATAAGGGATAAGTATTATTAAGTTTTATGCCATAGTGGATAGTGTAGAAATAATTGGAAGTCTAAAGAAAGAAAAGAAGAGAAGAAGAAAAAGAAAGAAGGAAAAGTGGGAGACTCTATTTTCTCTCAACGGTTTAGGCTTCTCATCATCAATTCTTGAGGTTTCTTGGAGCTAAAACTCAGGGGGAGTTTGGGTAGGAGCTTGAGGCTAGGGTCCTTGGTTTGGCTTGAGGAATTAGCAAGAGTAGTCCATCCATTTGAGGTAAGGTCTAAGGTTGTTTTTCAGTTTCTGGTTCTTAGTATTGATATGGATTTTGAGCTGAGCTTTGATGGGGAATTCTAGGGATTTGAGGCTAAAGCTTTGAGGAGGTGAAGGCTAAGCTAGTGTGGAGGATAACCTAAGTTGAGCTCATCCATAAAAGTTAAGAAACTCTGGTTTAAGTTTTGTGAATTCTGTGGTTTTGCTAAGATTTTGAGCTCTAGGATCAGCCATGGTGAATTTTGTGTTTTGGGATGCATGTGATTGAATTTTTTGTGGTTGGGACTTATGGGATGAGTTGAGGATGTTGGGAGGCTTGTTTTGAAGTTTGTTTGAGTTTTGGAAAGATTTGGCTCGGGAAAATTCGAAGGGGAAAATCTGTGTTAGGTTGTGCTGTGACTAGCGCTACAGCGGTAGGCCCTGAAGTTGCAGAGCCTTTTGGCTCTGCTTGTAGCTCTATAGCGCTCTCCCTAGGGAACTATAGCGCTACCTTGTTTCCAGAAAGGGGTTTTGGGGTTATTTTCAAGGGTTTTTGCCCGGGGGTTCGGGGTTTGATTCCACCACCCCGTTTGTTGGAATTAGGGCTTCCCGAGGGCTCGGGATTGGTCCCTAGGCTAGGTTTTGGATTTGAGATTTGGTGATGATTCTGATATGTGGCTGTGATTAGGTGTATGTTATGGCTCAGATGGGATCGTGCTTGAGGATCAAATTGAACAAAGCTAGCGAATCTAAAGGTAAGAGAATTGCACCCGGTTATGTGTTTGTGATGGGACTAAGAGCTCTCTATATCTGTATGATGTCATTGATTGTATTATGCCATGGGACATGTGATAAATGGCCTAAGGTGTGCCGTAAATAATACTTGCACACAGGGCATGGCTCAGCCACTGGTAGCTAAGGACAGCTTAATATTCAATGAGCTCAGTTTAAGCGGGCCGGAGTCAGTGGGATAAATAGAGGGTGCGGCCTAAGGACGTTAACTCTAGTTATCATATGTGGATTGATTTCTGATATGAAATGATATACTTGGTATGCTGAATACTTGATTAACATGAATGCTTAGACTGTTGAGTACATGCTTATGCGGTATGAGTTATCTGATTGTCTGTTGAATGATAATGCTCTGTTATTGTGTTTTCTTGCTGGGCCTTGGCTCACGGGTGCTACGTGGAGCAGGTAAAGGAAAAGGCAAGTTGGACCAACCCTGAGATGGAGAGCTACAGGGCTGAATGTACATAGTCAGCTGATCGGCCGCCACGACCGAGTAGTGGAAAAGGACGAGAAAAGCCTATTCATCTGTTTTGCCTTAGAGTGGCTGACAACTGTATTTAAATCTTAAATGTTTTGTAAATGGTCTTAAATTTATTACTGTTGGGATCCCATGTAAAAATAAAATGTTTATTTATAAGAGATGAAGCTTTTGAGACCAAAATCTTTTAACCCTAGTTCAACTATAGTTTCAGTGACATGTTTCTAACTAAATGACTTGATTAGCAAGTCTTGCACCTTTATAAACACACAGTGTAACGGTCTTGGCTATCCAGGGTGTTACATCATTTGAACTCACAAAGAAGGTATCCAGCTCACAACGAGGATATGAGCTATACTCGACACAAGGGAGGTCTAACTATCGTAAGCGATAATGGGAATGTCCCACCTAACCAAGCCTAGGCTTGGAGGGACTACAACCCCTCAAACACGTACAATAGGATGGGAGTTGTTGAACAGCCCCAAGCAAACCTACAGACCAAGGACCTATCCCTTGAGAAATTGGCCTAGATGGAGGAGCAGATGAAGAGGCTCTTATCTGGAAATGGGATTGATGATTATGACTCTGATGAAGAGCTCCAACCTTTCACTCCAAACATTGCAACAACTACGTATCCTATTGGCTTTAGGATGTCGAACATGCCGACATTTGATGGAAACACAAATCCATCCAACCACCTCAGGATGTTCGACACAATGATGATGGCCCACAATGTCGGGTTCGATCTAAGATGTATCTTGTTCCCCTTGACTCTAGTCAGACCTGCCAGACAGTGGTTAAAATGTACAAGAAGCATTCTATAAGCTAATGGAAGAAGTTGTCTTCCGAGTTTAAGAGAGAATTCCAAGTTTCACAGGTAGCTCGTGTAGAGGCTGATTTATTAGCCAATGTAAAACAACAACCTGGTGAATCCCTGAAAGCATATCTGAGTAGATTCGCAAATGTTGCAACATGATCTAAGGACGTTGATGATAGCTCCAAGCTCATGGCGATGAGGACAAGAATCCTGGTGGGAGGCGACCTATGGCAAGAACTCCAACGAAAAGGAGTTAAAAGTGTAGATGAGTACTTGGTGCGAGATCAGGAGTAGATAAACCTAGAAGAGGCATGATCTGTTATCGCAGGAACCAGCCACACCCCGATCTAACCCGCTAGATTGGTGATAGGTGTTGCAGCTACAGCTAAATTTGTTACCCAGAATAACCAAGCATGAAATAATAAGAGGAAGGGGAATGGTGAGGGCAATCAGAATGGCACAAAGAAGAACAAGTCTGTGGAGAAATTCAAGCCCATTTATGCCACCTACACTGACCTAACGTACACCCGGGAACATATCTTCCTGACAAATTCTAATCACCTCCTGTGGAAGAAGTCAGAACCTTTAAGACATCAGAGGGCAAAGAGAAATCCCTCAATGTTTTGTCGATTCCTTAATGACATTAGTCATAACACCGATGATTTCCGACAGTTGAAGGATGAGATTGAGACTCTCATTCGGGCTAGACCATTAGCCCAGCATGCCCAAAATCAGGTTGTTCCCAATCAACCTGTCGGGCAGAATTCTCATCCAGCTCCGAAAGCCTCGACAAGTAAGCCTGGAGCTCAGATAGATCAGAACCAAGTAGACCCTCCCCCAATAGTGGGAGGAGATATAACTACTATTACCAGAGCATGAGCAACGGAGCCAAAAGAGATATATAAATTAGTTGAAAACTCATAACGGTGTGCAATTTTTCCTAGAGCAGTGGTTATCAAAACAACAGTGGTTGGAAAAATAACCAATCATTATGACAGAAGAGGATGCTGGTGGTAACCGTGCAGCTTTCCAATCAAAGGGTGTGAAGCATACTGGTAGATAATGGAAGCTCAACAAATGTGTTTTTCACGTCCACCTTGGAAAAGATGGGATTGTCCGTAACCGATCTAAAGGAAACCTCAATGACTTTGTACGAATTTTCAAGTGAAGGGATGGCAGCCATATGTACGATCGGACTGGTGGCTACATTGGGAGAAGAGGCCCAAACTGTTTCTAAAATACTTAAGTTTGTGGTGATCGATTGTCCAGCTGCGTATAACGCAATTTTGGGACAACCCGCGTTGATGGCTTTTGAGTCCATAACCTCAATCCGAGACCTGACAATGAAGTTCCCCACAACCTCGGGGATATGCATAGTAGGTGGAAACCAGCTCGCCGCCAGAGAATGCTACAACATTGTTATGAAGGGAAAGTCACAACCCAGGCAGCAGGCGATAGTCATAGGTGAAGGACGTGAGGTGTCCTCGGTAATGAAAGTTACCTATGGGATGGAAGAACCTTGAGAAGGAGATGAGGAGGTCGCCCAACAGAATGATATTGATCCGCGAGTAGGTGAAGATAGATTTAAGCTCAAAGCAATAGAAGAGCTCAAGGAAATAAATATTGACCCAGAAGTACCTTTAAGAATTGTCAAAGTTGGAAAAAATCTTGAAGTCGAAAGGAAGAAGGAGCTGGTCAAATTCCTGAGGAAGAACCTTGATGTCTTTGCCTGGTCATATGAGGATATGGTGGGAATCATTCCGAGTATAATAATGCATACTTTGAACTTGGACAAGAATGTGCCTGCAATGTCTCAAAAATGAAGGCTTTTAGGGACAATACGATCTAAAGCATTAGAAGAAGAAGTATCTCGTCTACTTAAATGCATATTTATTAAGGAAGCAAAATATGCGATCTGAGTTGCTAACCCATGCTGGTCTCGAAGCCAAATGGGAAGTTGAGAACTTGTATTGATTTCTCCGTTCTCAACAAGGCTTTTCCTAAAGACTGTTTCTCTGGACCAAGAATTGATTTGTTGATAGATGCCACAGCTGATCACGAGCTCATGTCTTTCATGGACACGTATTCTAGATATAACCAGATCCCGAGGAGCCCTGCAGACTAAGAGCATACCAACTTCATGACTGAGAATAACGTATATTGCTACAATTCAAGCTGAAAAATATCGGTGCTACATACCAACGATTAGTCAACAAAATGTTCGCTAACCAGATCAGGAGAAACATGTAGGTGTATGTCGATGATATGCTCGTTAAATCAAAGACTGCTAGTAACCATATATCCAACCTGGAAGAATGTTTTGGCATATTGAGAAAATACGACATGAAGTTGACTCCCCATTTGCGTCGAGAAAGTTTTTGGGGTTTATAGTCAACACAAGAGGGATAGAGGCAAATCCATTAATAATCAGGTAGTTGTTAGAGATGCCTTCGCCTAGGTAACATAAGGAAATATAAAGCCTAACTAGAAAGGTGGTGGCCTTAAACTGCTTCGTTTCAAAATCCAATGACAAGTGTCCACCATTTTACAACTTCCTTAGAGGAAACAAGAAGTTTGAATGGACCGAAGAATGCGAACAGGAATTTTGGGACCTGAAAACGCATCTAGCTGAATCTCCCATACTATCAAACCAATGTCCAGAGAATATTTGTATCTATATCTGGCCATGATAAAAAATGCAGTTAGTGTTGTGTTAGTTCGAGAAGAAAATCGGGCGCATAAACTCGTATACTATGTAAGTAAGAGACTTCTTGGACCTGAATCAAGGTACCCATTGATAGAAAAGCTTGCGTTCTGTCTTATTTTGGCTTCAAGTAAGCTCAGGTCATACTTCCAGTCCCATTCTATTCACGTCTTAACCGACCAACCTTTAAGGAAAGTTTGGAAAAAACCAAAAACATCGAGACATCTATTAAAATGGGTCATCGAACTCAGCCAGTTTGAGATATCATATATGCCACGGACAACAATCAAGAGCCAAGCCCTTGCTGATTTTGTGGCCAAGTTCACAAGTTTTCAGGACAATCTGATAAGGGAGCCGGTGCAGGAATTATGGAAAATCTTTGTTGATTGATCGTCTAATGAAAATGGAACGGAAGCTGGGATAATCTTAATCACACCTGAAGGGCATCAATTCCATACAGCTCTCAGGTTTGGATTTGAAGCATCCAACAATGAAGCTGAATATGAGGCCTTATTGGCAGGGCTAAGGGTGGGAAAGAGCTAAAGGCAAGAGCCATCTAATGTTATAGTGATTCTTAGCTCGTTGTCAATCAGACTTTAGGGGAATACCAAGCTCAAGGTATGAAGATGGCGGCCTACTTAACTAAGGTAAAGGGAGAGTTTTCTGAGTTCGAGTTTAGCTCCGTTAAGCAGGTACCCCATGAACAAAATTCCAACGCTGATGCTCTAGCTTGACTTGCTACCACCAAAGCGGCAGATACACTGAATGTAGTTCCGGTGGAGTTCTTGGAAAGCCCGAGTATAACAGAAGAAATGGTTGAGGTCGGAATGATTGGCATAAATCAACCTGGATGACCTCATAGTGGAGTACCTCACAATCGGAAAGCTACTTGACGATCGAAAGGACGCGAGAAAGTTGTTGTATCAAGCTCTGCAGTATGTTATGGTTGAAGGGATCCTATATTAACGAGGGCATTCGCTGCCCCTCCTGCGATGTGTTCTACCCGAGGAAGCGCAGACTATTTTGCAAGAAATACACGAAGGCTTCTGCAGAGACCATGCAGGGGGGCGAAACCTAGCTCTACATGTACTAAGACAGGGCTATTTTTTCCCACGCTAACAAAGGACTCGATCTCATATGTGCAGAAGTGTGATAAATACCAATGCTTTGCCATAATTTCCCGAACTGCTCCCGTCGAGCTAACCATGATCTCATCCCCTTGGCCGTTTGCAGCATGGGAAATAGACTTAGTTGGTTCCTTTCCAGCAGGAAAAGGAGGAGTTTGTGATGTTGTTTTCGCCATTGATTACTTCACGAAGTGGGTAGAGGCTGAACCTTTGGCAACCATCACCTCGAAGAGAGTCCTAGACTTTGTTGTGAAGAATATCATATGTCGATTTCGATACCAGAAGACAACGCAACTCAATTTGATAGTGATCTCATCACAGACTTTTATGAAAAGTATGGCATAACCAAGATTTTCTTGTCAGTAGCATACCCACAGGCCAATGGGTAGGTCGAGGCTGTAAACAATACCCTGAAGGTGAGCTTGAAGAGGCAATTAGATGAAGCCAAGGGATTATGGCCCGAGCAGCTCCTGCTGGTACTCTTCACCTATCGGACCTCACAATGAACCTCAACGGGACATACCCCTTTTTCCCTAACCTTTGGAAGCGAGGCTATGCTCCCAATTGAGGCGCGCGTGACGACCCACCATCAAAAGACCTTTGATCCCTCGATCCAATCGAAGAAAAATGAGAGGCATAATAATTACAGCCCGCCCATTACCAACAAAAAATCACTCATTATTTCAATTCGAAGGAGAAGGGACTTTCAAGTTAGCCTGGCTAAGTGGAGAAGTAGTCTCCCAGACCTGGAATGCCCTACACCTAAAAAAGTATTATCAATAATTTTGTTGTCTTTAATAATGTTTTCAAAATCACCGTTTATGTAAGGCTTATTTATAAAAGTCATTTTAGTTCAATAACAGTCGGATTATTACGTAATCGATTTTATCGTTTATTTATCACGGGCTCACTTTATAAAAGCAACCTTGAACATTTATTAGTTCTGGTTGCTTGGGGGCACATAACAAAAAAGAGTTTTTAAACATAACGTTTGGAAAAATTGATTATTCAACGACTTTTTAAAGCTCGGGTTTTCAAAATTCTAAACACGAACTAAGTTTGAGATATTTCTAAGAGTAAAAACCCCTGGATATGACCAGGTTCAAGGCCTGATTCCTAACAGGTACAATGCTATTAGGCCTACTAAAATCCCTAGATATGACCAGGTCTGAGGCCTGATTCCTAACAAGTATAATATTATTAAGCTTTTAAAAAACCATGGATTCAACCAAGTCCATAGCCTGATTCTTAATAGGTATGACACAATTAAGCGAGCAAAATCTTGGATACAACTAAGATATCGATAAAATCTATCCCGATCTAAAGACAACCCATAAGATTTCAAATGTACAAAAATCTAAGGACTTAAGAATATGAGAAAACAATAGACTAAGGGGTACACAAATAGTTCACAAGTTAGATATATATTAAAAAATATATTGTTATCTCGAAGAGAAAAAACCTCGACCTAATCCTGAAGGTGATTGTTTTGGTCCCAAGGGACTTAATTACAGAAGCATAAAGATAAAAATAAAAACAATAAATCACTGGTGTTTGTCGACTCGCTTAGAAGAGGAGACCTCCTTTCCATATCCCTCAACCGCTTCAGAAGCTTCAGCGGTCTCAGAGGGTTCTTGTGAGAACCGAATCTTACACTTGGAAAGATATGGTTCACATAACTCTAGTTGCATAAAGGAGAAGTTCCCGTCTTGGTTGAAAGCCCAGCAACGGTAAATCATCTCCTCCATTTGAGTCAATGACTCTATAACTTCCACTTTGGCTTTGGCCTAGACCTCATCAAGCTTCTTATTGAGCCCCTCATTTTTGGCCTATAGTTGGTCTAGTCGACGACTCACATCTACGACCTGCTTCTTGGCAATTCACTCACCTTCTTGAGAAGCAGTCAAGGCGGCCTTTGCAGACTGCTCATTCTCCTGGGAGGAAGCTAGGGCAGCTTTCGTTGTCTGTTCACCCTCTTCGGCGACGTTCAAGATGGTTCAGAGCTCATCATCCCTAGCTTTAACCCAAGCAATTCCTTGGAGTTGAGCCGAGAAAGACTCAAAAAGGATAAGGCAAGTCAAGATTAGTTTTTTTTTTTTTTTAAAAACTAAAACTAAGGAGAAAAGAAAAAGAAAAGTTAGTAAAACAAGAAGGAATCACAATGAGGTTCATCCCCATAGCAGATTGAAGGAAGTCCTTAGGAGTACGCTCCTCCATGGCCCTCAGGGCCTTGGCATTGGCTCTATAGGCATGGCCAACGATATGGCTTTCCATCTCGTACACAGTACCTCGAAAAGCCTTAGGGATCCTTTCTAGGTCGAGTTGTTTAACTAGGAACTGGACGATGGTAGCCTCTCCTTGGAACAGTTGAGGAATTGAGGGAGGAACATACCAAGGAAGAGGAGGTGGAGCTTGGAGAACCGTGACTATTGTCACCGAAGATGGGGGAAGAGTCTTTTAAGGCTGCTCCTGGGTGGAGCTGGCACCTTTGTCTTTAGCTGGAGATTCAGTGGAAGCCCTAGTCTTGGGAGTTTGCTTCTTTGTTAGTTTGGCCCTCTTCACCACAGGACCTGCTCCGGCCCCGCCAGCCTTAAAAGTACCCCTCAAACCCGAAGCATCTGGCAGCTCCATCTCTTCGCCTGAAAATAGAACGAGCAAAAGTTTCATATGTAAGAAATAATTAGTCAACGTAATGTAAAGACAAGAAAAAGAGAAAGAACCCTACCCTCCGAGCTAGGGGAGGAATCTTCTATGATCAGCTCGGGGTTATGGACTGGGTTAGGCACAAACTCTAACTCTTAGATTAACGAAGGTGGGGGAGAATCTAAAATTATTACCCCCTGGGTCCTAGGGGGTTCAAGTCCTTCTTCAGGGCTGGACTCATCTATGTATTACCTAAAACCAAGGGCATATACACCCTGACGCAAGGAAAGTCAGGTCCTGCGGTTTGTCCCATTCTCCTAAAAAATGGAGGACCTAAAATTGAGAGTGTTTTCAACCACAATGGTACCTTTGGGGTAGTTGTGGTCATAGCTTACCACAAAATGGTCCACAAACTAAAGGAGTGTTGTGTTTAGGTCCAGGTCGGTAGGATGGTGAATAACAAGCTAGTTAGGGTTCAAGAGAATTAGCCTAAAACTGGCAGCAGCCCCGATCGAACTCTCTATATGGGTTACCTTGGCCGGAGGGGCCGGTTGCTGCCCCGGACGGAGTACGCTCTAGGTCAGGCCCCTGATTGTCTTCAAGAGCTCGCCTTTTATGCACCAATAGTGCCACGTCTTCTTCCTCCTCAATGTATTCATTGGCTGGCAAGGCTTCTTGAGGAGGCAGGAGCTCGAGAATAACAAGAAGAGGAACTCGGGTCCTGAGATCCAACGTCTAGCTCTTGCTAATCAGGTGGAAAATCAAAGAAATGAGTTTTGGGAGTATTTTTGAGGGTATGATCCATTTGCTAAGATTTTGCTAAAGCAATTCGGAGTGTGAAATGGTGGTGTTATCCGTAAAAGTGAGCTATATTCGCTTGCTGAAGAAAATTCAGCAAAAAAAAAATTAGGGAGGAAATCAGTTAGCTCCACTAAGGCTTGGCATAAACACATTAGGGCTCAGAAAGCGCACTGAGTCTAGTATATTTTTTTTTAAATAAATATTGACCAATAAAGAAGTTAAAAAAAAGAGAGAAAAGACAAAGCAGCCAAATACCCTCCCCTTTCTAATTTATCTTCTCTGAATTTCCTAAGCCCTAGTTGCCCCTACAAAGCTCTGCCTCCCTCCATTCGAAGCCCAGCTCCCAAACTTTAACCATGATAGCCCACAACACTAGACTCGTTGAACCCAGATTAGAGCAAGCCCCTAGAAATTGCGACCCAACCTCCATTTTCATCCCTGCCAAGAAACTTCAATCACACCTAAGAAATCTTGAAGCCACCATCATCGTCTGCCATCATTTTCTGGAACCACAAGATCTCTACCTTAACCTACCAAAACTCATTCCCAGCCATTATGAACTCAACCTCTATCTTTGTTTCTAAATAGGTGTTGTTTTCTCATCATCTCCATCCTTTTCAACACGAGTTCACCATTTGAGCAGCTTAATAGCTTGCGTCCCTCACCATTTTAGTAGTTGTGATTCAATAATTTCAACCCCATTCCAGTGAGTAAGCTACGCCAATTTAGGCACACAAAGAATTCCAAAGCCAAGTTCCCACTGTGTCAATCCTAGTCTTTCCATTCACTCCCAAGAATTATGACTTTGGAGCTCAGTAATGGGTAATTTCTCACTCTCCGAAGTTGTTGGTCTATGATTGTATAATTTTGATACTGGGCAGCAACATTCCATGGGTTTAATGGTTCAATTTGTAGACGGTGAGAACTCGTCAACGAAGTTAGGTCAGAAAAATCAAAGATTGATAAGAAAATAAACTTAGAAAGAAAAATTGAAGTAGAATTGCAAAGAAAAAATGGAAGAAGCTTGTATATTTCTCTTAGAAAAGTCTGGCGTTACAAAAATTTTCCAATCCCTTTGTCTAAGGGGTGAGGATCTGTAACGCCCTACTTACTTAGAGCCGTTACTAAGTGAGTTTTAAGACAACACAGTGCAATGAACTCGCTAACCGAGGTTTTGAAACAAAAGTGTGACTAATAAAAGTTAAGGCTGTAATCTTTGAAAATGCGTTGACTTAATAAAAACTTCTAGTATTAAACAATTGGGATCCCAAAGTAAGATTTGAAAACTATTTACATCTTGAAATAAGTTTGCAGTTGATCAGTTCTAAAAATCATAGATTATTACAGCCATTTTCAAATAAACCCCCAACCAAAGCAGTCGGGCAGGCCAAACATGTACGCGTCGCTTCACGCTCTCCGTACTCATGGTTGGTTGACTCAGTCATTGCCCTTACCTGCAACACGGAGCACCCGTGAGCCGAAGCCCAGCAAGAAAACTCATGCAGAGCATAACATATGCAATTTATACAGTTTATCATAACAGATAATCAACATATAAACAAGTCAACCATTAGACTAAGCAAACACGGCCATGCCGCCCCCGAAGCCTTACCGAAGCCTGGGGTCTCGGTCTTCACCGTAGGGATACCACTCGTATCCCCTGGGTCCTACCCTGACCATAGCATCCCATGTGCTAGGTGTTACTTCCGGCCCCCACTGCCGTTCTCGGCCTTGCTGCCCTCGGCCATAGCCGTTCATTTCACTATAATCATATATAGCATAAATCAAACAACATTCAAACAAATATCAATTCATTTAAATCTGCACCCTA
The DNA here is from genome assembly GCF_963169125.1 of Humulus lupulus. Taxonomy (NCBI): domain Eukaryota; kingdom Viridiplantae; phylum Streptophyta; class Magnoliopsida; order Rosales; family Cannabaceae; genus Humulus; species Humulus lupulus. The sequence goes on along the minus strand of NC_084797.1, from coordinate 61,011,649 downwards.
ACATGTAATGCACTATAGGGTCGTGCCCTGCAATCATCTCATCATGCAACATGCAATATAGGGCCGTGCCCCGCAATCACACTATGGGCCCATGCCCCATCCTACGGGTGTTATAGTTTTCTTACCTGTATTCCGAGCCTCCTGCGCACTAAAGCCGCGAGTACGGTCCTCTAGCACAAGCCTCTCCAATATCCTAGTCACAACACACATGAAACGTCCTTTAATACTAATCAATTCATACCCACTTCCTGGGACCAATCCCACACTCTCGGGACTCCCAAATTCCTAAAACAACTCATCGGAAACATCTCCCGAACCCCCGGAACAAATGCCCAAAAATGCAAAATTTCCCATCCTGAAAAAGGCGTAGCGCCGCGGCGCTACCCGCAAGGGCCGCGGTGCCCAGCAAAGTCAGAGAGCTCCTTGGCTGTAAACAGCCTCGCGCCGCGGCGCCCAAGAACAGGGCCGCAGCGCTCCTTCGCGAACCCATAAAAACTGGGTTTTTCCCCTACATTTCATCATCCAAAACACTCCCAAACTCACACCTAAGCCCCAAAATCAATTCAAAACCCCACATAGACCATTTAACAACTCAGAAACACAATCAAAGAAACCCAAACACACAATCAAATCCCCAAAAATCCACACCTTTGATTTTCAACTTCAAAAAATATAAAACCCAAAACCAAACTTAAACCATGCTTAAATTCCTCAAACCATAACAGAAATAAGCCTTAAATTTACTTAGAATCCTTACCTTGAATGAAGAATCCAACCCTATGCACCCTTGATTCATCTCCTAAGTCTCAAGTTTCAGTTCCTTCACTCCTCTTCTTCTCCTTCTTCTTCTTCTTGCCCTAGGTCTCCTTCTAGCTTTCTTCTTCTAAATTTTAAACAAAACCTCCAAAATGGATAAATGCCAAACCGTTCACCCCATATAACCCAGCTAAAATTTTTCTATTACCCTTGCCAAATGACCACATTACCCCTCCTTGCCTATCCCTTCCTAATTAAACCTCAAGGGCTTACTTGTCATTTCCTATCCATTACAATTCTACCATTTTACCATCAAAACCTGTTACTCTCTATGGTTACTAACAGTTACACAAGTTACCAAATTACCAGTCACCAAAATCTCTCAAGAACTACGTTACAAAATCCCCGAATTACCCCTAGGCTCCTCCCGAGCCGGGTATAGAAGTCCCGTTGTGACTCTTAAGTTAATTTGCTCTCTAGGACCGTCTCGGCACGTGCATCACAATAATACCACCACACTCACGTGGTACAAATCACGGAATACAATTATCACATATATGCCCTCAGCAGGCTAAAATTACAATTATGCCCTTCAAACATAATCAGGGCCTACATGCATACTAATACACATAGTCATGCATCTCAGATAAACAATTAGTCAAATAACATGCTTTAAATCATAACCGTGCATTTAACTCATAAAATCACACATAAATCCCAACATGCCCTCCTGGCACACTAATCAAGGCCCTTAAGCCTTATTAGTGAATTCGGGTCGTTAAAGGATCTATTAAGAGTGGAGAACTAATGGCTCCTAATACATAGTGGTCCCAGGGGACCAAATAGTACATGGGTACACCGTCAGGGTAGTGGCACAAATACTGGGGGTGCAGAAGGTCATGGTGTCAGCTCTTGTACATTGTCAGAGGTATGCAGGTGGTAGTGGTGCTATCCTTAGTCTTTGTACTATTTCATACCTCCACTACTTGTCTAGGGTGAATGTTGTACATGTAATTTGACTCCTTTTCTCCTGCACACATCCTCCGTTCCTGTACGTGTACTCCGTACTTAATAAATGCTCTCACCTTTCCTAAATATGCTTGTATCTCAAGCCTCTTTGTATTATGCTATGTATGGGCACTTGTGGCTTGATTGAGATACATATGTGAGTCGCGCTCCGCCAGTGACACCTGCCCTAAAAAATAAGATAGGGCCTCGTTAGTAAGGCACATGTTTTAAAAAGGCTTAGCTATCGAGGCCAACTCAGAGCCTAAGGCGCGTGAGGCCTTCTCAGGGAGCCTTTGCGCAAGGCCATCTCAAGAGCCCACGCTTGAGAAGCGAGGCCCATTTGAGGCCTAAGGCCTAAGGTACGCGAGAGCATTTCGGGAGCATCTCGGGGGAAGGTCTCATACCAACGGGCCAAATCAAGTTGCCTGTTAAACTTGGAGATGAGCCTTTCCAGGCCTTTAAGTATTGCACATTCATAGTAGTGGATTGCTCATCGGCATATAACATCATTCTGGGCGTCCGACCTTAGTGGAGTTTTAGGCAGTTACCTCCATTCAGGACCTATGCATGAAGTTCCCCACGGAGTCAGGGATCAGCACAATTCATGGATACCCAAAAGAGGCAAGGAAATGCTACAATGTGTCCCTTAGGCAACAAATAATGGTTATTGAGGCGATAGTCCCCGAACAGCGTCCTCTTGGGGAGGAGGAGGTGCATGTTGTTTGGGTTGATGAAACAAATGAGTTTGACCTGCAGGTTCAGAAAGAGAGGGCTATTGAACCCATGGAGGAGGTCAAGGAAGTGTCCTTCAATGCCTCCGTCCCCGAAAGGAAGACCAAGGATGGGAAAAATCTGAAGGCAAAAGTCCAAGAAGAACTGGTAAGCTTCCTCCAAGAAAATCAAGATGTTTTTGTCTGGTCTCACTCCAACATGACGGGCATTGACTCGAATGTCATTTTTTATGCCTTGAATTTCGATACAAACGTCGCTCCAATTTAGCAGAGGTGAAGAACTTTCGACCAGACCAGGGCTGAGCCATTGAAGGCGGAGGTGGACAAGCTACTTGCAAACAGATTCATTCGGGATTCCCAATATCCCAATAGGTATCTAATCTGATCCTCGTGCCCAAGCCAAATTTCACCTGGAGGATCTACATAGACATCTCTGACCTCGATAATGCATTCCCTAAGGACTGTTTCTCGCTGCCAAAGATAGACCAGATGGTCGACGCCACCTTTGGCTACAAGCTCTTGTCATTCATTGACGCGTACTTGGGATATAATTAGATTTCCAGGCATGTCACGGATCAAGAACACACCAGCTTCTTAATTGATAAAGGAGTTTATTGCTATAAAGTAATGCCCTTCGGGCTGAAGAATGTTGGTGCCACCTACCAAAGGCTCATGAACCGTATGTTCAAGGAACAACTTGGACAGAATATGGAGGTTTATGTAGACGACATGTTGGTTAAGTCTAGAACAACCCCCAGCCACATAAAAGACGTGGCGAAAGTGTTTTTTGTACCTCACAGGTTTGGGAGGAAACTAAATCCTCAGAAGTGTACTTTTTGAGTTGCCACCGGGAAGTTCCAAGGCTTTATTGTCAGTGCTTGGGGAATAAAGGCACACCTCGACAAGATCAACGCCCTGGTCGATATGACATCCCCCCGAAAGCATAAGGATGTTCAAAGCCTCACTGGGAGGATCGCTTCCCTGAGTCGCTTTGTTTCCAAGGAAACTAACATGTTCATCCCATTCTTCAACATTCTTCGAGGGGGTCAAAGGTTTGAATGGACAGAGGATTACGAACAGGCGTTCCAATAGCTGAAGGCGCACATGGAGAACCCCTATCTTTTCGAAGCTCATAGATGGAGAGCCCCTCATGCTTTTCATGGCTATCTCAGAGAATGTGATCAGTGCCACCTTAGTACCCGAGGAAAGTCGTGTTCAACATCTCGTATATTATGTAAGCAAGAGACTCCTCGGAGCGGAGTCCAGGTACCCACTCATGGAGAAGTTGACATTTTTCCTAATCGTAGTTTCTAGGAAGCTAAGGCCCTATTTCTAGCCGCATCCCATCAAGGCCCTCACAAACCATCTCTTGCGGTAGGCATTGGCAGATTTCATCGCCGAGTGCACAGAAAAGAACGAGAGACCTGAAGATGCCCCAGAGGTTGGATCCGTATGGAAGCTATATGTTGATGGATTATCGAATGAAAATGGTGCTGGGGCAGGCCTCATTTTGGTATTTCGCGAGGGGCACAGTGTTCACAGCGCCCTGAGGTTTGAGCTTGACACCTCAAACAACGAAGCAGAGTATGAGGCACTCATTGCTGATCTCCAAGTAGCATTAGAGCTCAAAGCTGAGAGCCTTGAAATTTTCAGTGACTCACGGCTTGTAATTAATTAGATGCTCGGTGAATACAAGGCTAGGGGGACAAGAATGGTTGCTTACTTGGCAAAATCCCAAGATATGCTGCACAGCTTCAAAAAATTCACCATTCGACAAGTCCCATGGGAATAGAAATCTAACGTGGATGCCTTGGCCATGCTGGGAATCACTAAGGATGCCAAACTCATCAATGTAATCTTTATGGACCACCTAGCTTCTCCAAGCATCTCAGCCCCCGAGGAAGTGAAAGCAATCCAGCTCCAAGACCTATGGATGGAACCTATAGTGAAATACCTTGTCTCCAGGGAGTTACCTTAGGATAAGAAAGCTGCCTGGAACCTACTTTATGAGGCACCGCGGTATGTTCTCATGGACGGCAAGCTGTACTAGCGAGGATATTCGTTTCCTTTGCTCGGTGTGTGTCAAGGCAAAAGGACAATCTAATACTTCGAGAAGTGCATGAGGGTTTTAGTGGGGACCACACCGGGGGGTAGAGCCTCACCAAGAAGATCTTGAGATAAGGATACTTTTGGCCCACCATGAACGGAGACGTAATGGGCTATGTCAAGAAGTGTGAAAAGTGCCAACGCTTCTCCAATATACCTCGAGCTCCTCCAAATGAGCTTACCTAGATGACCAGCCCTTAGCCCTTTGTTGTTTAGGTGATTTACCTTATCAAGTCATTCCCAAGGGTAAAGGAGGGGTGAAGTATGCAATAGTGGCGGTCGACTACTTCACAAAGTGGGTCGAGGCCGAGCCACTCACTACAATCACTTCTAAGAAGGAATTGGATTTCTTAATCAAGAACATCGCTTGCCGCTACGGGCTCCCGAAGAAAATAGTCTCTGACAATGGCTTGCAATTTGATAGTGATGTGTTCACAGACTTCTGTCAGCGGCACGGGGTTATGAAGAGCTTTTCCCCTATAGTCCTCCTGCACAAAAACGGTCAGGTGGAAGTAGTCAACAAGATGCTCAAAGCCACATTGAAGAAAAGGATTGAACTAGCAAAAGGCTCTTGGGCCAAGGAGCTGCCTAGGGCATTGTGGAGCTACCACACTAATGACAGGACCTCCATTGGCCACTTGCGATTCTTAATGGCCTATGGGTATGAGGCCATGCTCCCAGATGAGGCAGTAATCTCCACGCACCAATGGGATATGTATGATCCGACCACAAACTACGCTTTACTTTAAGAGTCCTTGGACCTTATGGAGGAGCTCCATGAAGCTGCTCAGCTTCGAGTAGCGTCCAACCAATAGAAAGTGGCTAAGTATTTTAACTTTAAAGTGAAGGATGTAAAGTTTGGGGTCAGAGATCTAGTGTTGCGAAGAGTCGTCTTAGCCACCCGAAACTCCGATACGGGAGTGTTGGGACCCAACTGTGGGGGGGGGGGGGCATACTAAGTAGAGACTGTTTATGTCCGTGGACATACAAATTAGCCCGATTAAGTAAGTACCCCATGTGTGGAATGTCGAGCATCTACGCTAGTATTACCAGTGATATGAGCAATAAATTCATTAATTTTTGTAATCACCCTATAGCCTCCGAGCATAATTAATTGAAACTGTGCAGACAAAACACGATAAAAAAATTCAAGATATTTTGCTTATATTCTTTAGTTTCCTTTATTTTGTATGTACTACTCGTAGAGCACCCGCTTGCTAGCCTGGACAAGTGAATGCAGACTAGTCTCCGATCACTTGGGGGGCATGGAGTAAGGGCAGCCTCGCAGAGATTAGACCTAGGAAGCTAATCTTGTCAAATGCGGAGTAAGCCTAAGGTCAGTATCCTAAGAATAGAAAAACCTAGGAAACTAAAGTCTTGAGTCTGTGACCTAAGAAACCAAGGTTGTCTTGAGCGAGGTAAGCTTAGCGTCTAGGGACTGGATACTAAGGATCCAAGTAGCGTGAGAACGGACATAGGTCACCTCCCGTGGACATTGTGCCCAAGGAGCACAGACCAAGTCCCTTTTGTCTTGAGATGCGAATGGAAGACTAAGTGTTAGAGAATATATATATTATTACTCAATGGAATTATGGAAAAACCAAATACAACTCTATGCAAAAATTATAATAGACAAGGTAATTGATTAAATAAATATTACAACTCAATTGCTCAAAATACAAGTAACTAGAAAGATGTAGAAGAAGAAGATTACAAACTCAATGCTATAATAATACAAGTAAATAAGAAGAACAAGAAGAACAAAAGAATGAAAACACAAACAAACTCTCACACAACCAAAGTGTAGAGTAGTGGGGATCACCAACTTGAACAAGGTTCAAGACCTTTGTCCAAAAGCTTATTTCTCCTATTCTCTAAGCACTAAGGGATCTCTCTAGGAAATAGCTCTCTGGAATTATCAAGCCTTTTGGTGTCTTTTTCAGCCAAGTGCTTTGTGGATGAAAAATGGTGTGTCATACAAGTGAGCATTAGGTTCCTATTTATAGAGTTTGAGACACCCTTTGGATTTCAAATTCCACCGACCCCCATGGCTGTTACCAATGTTTAATTGGATTCATATGGAATTAAAATTGAGATTTGGGAGTTGTGGATGCCAAAAATCCACCAAGAAAAAAAAATCCCTAGTACATGGTGAAAATACAAGGCTAAAGGTCACTTAGTCACATTATCAGGCTCAGACCTATAAGTCTTGTGAAACTGAGAGATTGTCCCAAGGGAAGCATCACTTAGTGAGCCATGAAGTGTGGCCTTTGTGGATGCTCGATATTCCATGCCCATAAAAGACTCAAAGTGTATGCTTAGGCCCCATAAACGCCCAAAAATATGGCCGGGTTGGGGTGACCCCGAGCCACTGTTGCCTCTCGTGCGGCAGCCTTGATGGCCTTGCGCGCGCCAGGACCAGGCGAGGCCACCCCCTCGCGCGCGCCAGCATCAGGTGAGGCCACCCTTTCGTGCGCGCCAGCACCAGGCGAGGCCACCCCCTCGCGCGCGCCAGCACCAGGCGAGGCCCCCTGCCTCGCGCGCGCCCAGCACCAGGCGAGGCCACGTGTCCCGCGCACGCCTCGCACCATGTGAGGACCCGCATCCCGCGCATGCCACGCCATCAACATGCCTTCCAAGGAGGTCTCACGAAGGAATAGGAGCCATGCCATGGACTTCAAAGTCTGAGTGGCATGGGAGCCACGCCACCAGGTAACCACGCGAGTGGGACGACACGCCAAGGGAGCCGTGTCCACAAGGGGCTCGCGAGGAAGGCGTCTCGCCTTGCACCCTTAGACATCTGTTGAGGCCACATGCCCATCACCCATGCTCATGAGTGATCTCGGGGTGCTTCAGGCATCCCATGCCAAGGACCCGAGAGCCTCGCCTCACGTCACGACCACTGCATGCACCAAGTGTCCCATTCCTTATGCCTTGAAGACCCCAATGCTTAGAGGTCCGGGTACGAGTCGAATGGAACTTTCATGTACGATCTAGTAATGGGTACGGCCCTTAAGACCCTGTATGTCGAAGTATGGACACCCGTACCAATGAGGGAGTGGGAATGCTGGAATAAGAGTTATGGCCCGTACGTCTACGACCAGGAGTCAGAGTCGACACCACTACCACCTGCGCCACTATGTCTGTCCCCACTCCACTGACATGGGTACGGACAAGTAGTGGAGACATCCTCCTGATGCCTGCCCCTGTACTGGATGCAAGACCTCAGCTTCTGAAACCACTCTCCTGACAGAGTACTTATGTACCATTTGGTCTCCTGGACCACCATGTATCCCAGGCCATCAGAGCCTACTATAAAAAGGACCCCTCTCCCACGTGAGAGGGGGTTGGAAAATTCATTGTATGCAGAGGATATTAAGTAATATACATTTTTCACTCCATTGTTCATCTGTGTTTATGCTTTCATAAGTTAATTCTAAGTTCTTATCTAAACATCATTGCATTTACCTTTGAGTTTTCCGACCTAATTTCGTTGACGAGATTTCACCGTCAATAGTTTGGCGCCGTCTGTGGGAAGAACAAGCATCAAGCCAGTGTTCTTCCATCATTCCCAGCAAAGAAAGATGCTAAGACGTTCAAAACGCCTATGGGAAATACAAGATGATGAGGTTCTTCGGGACGAAGTATAGTGGAGGGCTACCTAGAACGACCCCCCTCCGCCTAAGCATGGAGGCAGACCGGAGGAGTCTCTTCCCCCAAGGGAGGAGAAGGAAGCCTCATCTCCGACCATCCGGCCCAACGGAGGTCATTTGGAGCCCCCAGTGCATTCACTTCACCGGCCCCTGGTGGCACCACGCTCAGGCCACCAAGACCCAGGTCCATCAACGCGCGGGCCAAGCAAGAGTCCCGGGGTACGCTCGGTAAGTTCAGGCTCAAGGACTCGCCTCTACAGGGATGAGATTCAAGAGTTACATAAAAAGACTCGAAAGCTGGAAACCCAGATAGAGAACATGCAAGAGGTTTTAAATGACCTATTGCGAGGAAAGTCAAGCACACCCCCTCCTGCGCGTAAAGGGAAGGAGCATGAAAAATGGGAAAGCACTGTCCCCGTAGATGATGGGGGAACCTAACTTTCCGCCAGTAAAACCCCCCAGATGAGGTATCAGGGGGGACCTAGGCCAACGAAATGTCCCCAGAAGCAAAGGCGAAGGGAAGGTGATGGTCGTAAGAACGAGGCCAAAGTCCCCTCAAAAGAAGCACCCCCTGGCCTAAGAAAAGAGCCCCATGGAGAGAGGTCAGAAGTAAGAGACGTACCCCCCGCGGTTCCCCCGAGGGACACAACCAAGACAAGGGATCAGCCCGAGAACCTGCAAAACTCCTTATGCAAAAAGAGGAGGGGACTAGACACCAAAATACGAAGCCCTCGAGGCAAGATCACCACTGCACTTGGGGGGAACATGGATGACGAAGAATTTGACCGTGATTCACCCTTCACAAGGGAGATTCAGGCTGAGCGGATGCCCACTGGATTCAGAGAGCCTCGCATGACTTCGTACGAGGGTACTACTGACCCAAAATATCATTTAGACACCTTCAATAACTTGATGAGGTTAAGAGGGGTCAACAACAGGGAAAAGTGTCATTGCTTCGTCATTACACTTAAAGGAGTGGCGTACAAGTGGTTCAAGAGGTTGAGGCCAGGGACAATTGAGTCATGGCAGCAATTCTCTGATGAATTTCTTCAGCAACACCATGCAGCCTGTGATTACGTCATGCCAACCACCAGCCTCGCTAACATAAAACAAGGCGAGAATCAAAGTCTGAAGGACTACATCCATAGGTTCAGTATAGAAGCAACAAAGGTGAAAGGTTTAACCAAAGCGGAGCACAAGATGGCTATTACAGCTGAAGTTCGTCCACGAAGCAAGTTGTGGGGGAGCATGCTCAAAAGAGAAGTTTCGAATTTGGACGACTTCGAGAGAGAGCACAGAAGTACATACGTGTGGAAGAGGGCCATAAGAACTTCTACGTGGAAGAAAGCGAACCTTCCTTCAGTTGCCCTACTACCAATACGTATGAAGATTCCATATAGAATGGGGCGTCATGCTAGAGGAGTCGCTGACCAAGCTCGAAATTGAACGAAGACCATCTAGCCATGAAAGTCCCGACCCGAGGGGAGATCAACTCAAAAGTTGCAAAAAGGGCCCCCGAAGTAGACACCTCCAAAAGGGGTCTCCAAAGTAGATGCCTCCAAAAAAGGGTCTCCGAAGTAGACACCTCCAGAAAGGGCCTCCAAATTAGACGCCTCCAAAAAGGGTCTCCGAAGTGGACACCTCCAAAAGGGGTCTCCAAAGTAAATGCCTCCAAAAAAGGGTCTCCGAAGTAGACACCTCCAAAAAGGGTCTCCAAAGTAGACGCCTCCAAAAAGGGTCTCCAAAGTAGACGCTATCGAAAAGGGTCTCGAGGTAGACACTTCCGAAAAGGGTCTCAAAGAAGACGCTTGCAAAAAGGGTCTCAAAGAAGACGCTTGCAAAAATAGTACAATGCCTAATGACGAGAAGGACGCTTCTCGCAAGATATAATAAGCGCGCGAAAAAATGTATAAAAGGATAACTAGAACCCAAGGGGTCAATATATCCTTATAGATACGATCAAGATGCACCAAAGAGAGACCTACCGAACCCCCTTTCGCGTGGGTTCCAAAGGACCTCAAACGTGATAAAAAAAAAAAGAGAATGACAAAAAGAATGAGAAGAGTCTACAAGAATGCCTAAAGGCCTCCCTATAGACTGGGGGGCAAGTGTGGATGCCAAAAATCCACCAAGAAAAAAAAACCCCTAGTACATGGTGAAAATACAAGGCTAAAGGTCACTTAGTCACATTATCAGGCTCAGACCTATAAGTCTTGTGAAACTGAGAGATTTTCCCAAGGGAAGCATCACTTAGTGAGCCATGAAGTGTGGCCTTTGTGGATGCTCGATATTCCATGCCCATAAAAGACTCAAAGTGTATGCTTAGGCCCCATAAACGCCCAAAAATATGGCCGGGTTGGGGTGACCCCGAGCCACTGTTGCCTCTCGTGCGGCAGCCTTGATGGCCTTGCACGCGCCAGCACCAGGCGAGGCCACCCCCTCGCGCGCGCCAGCACCAGGCGAGGCCACACCCTCGCGCGCGCCAGCACCAGGCGAGGCCACCCCCTCACGCGCGCCAGCACCAGGCGAGGCCACCCCCTCGTGCGCGCCAGCACCAGGCGAGGCCACCCACTCGCGCGCGCCAGCACCAGGCGAGGCCACCCCCTCGCGCGCGCCAGCACCAGGCGAGGCCACCCCCTCGCGTGCGCCAGCATCAGGTGAGGCCACCCTTTCGTGCGCGCCAGCACCAGGCGAGGCCACCCCCTCGCGCGCGCCAGCACCAGGCGAGGCCCCCTGCCTCGCGCGCGCCCAGCACCAAGCGAGGCCACGTGTCCCGCGCACGCCTCGCACCATGTGAGGACCCGCATCCCGCGCATGCCACGCCATCAACATGCCTTCCAAGGAGGTCTCACGAAGGAATAGGAGCCATGCCATGGACTTCAAAGTCTGAGTGGCATGGGAGCCATGCCACCAGGTAACCACGCGAGTGGGACGACACGCCAAGGGAGCCGTGTCCACAAGGGGCTCGCGAGGAAGGCGTCTCGCCTTGCACCCTTAGACATCTGTTGAGGCCACATGCCCATCACCCATGCTCATGAGTGATCTCGGGGTGCTTCAGGCATCCCATGCCAAGGACCCGAGAGCCTCGCCTCACGTCACGACCACTGCATGCACCAAGTGTCCCATTCCTTATGCCTTGAAGACCCCAATGCTTAGAGGTCCGGGTACGAGTCGAATGGAACATTCATGTACGATCTAGTAATGGGTACGGTCCTTAAGACCTTGTATGTCGAAGTACGGACACCCGTACCAATGAGGGAGTGGGAATGCTGTAATAAGAGTTATGGCCCGTACGTCTACGGCCAGGAGTCAGAGTCGACACCACTACCACCTGCGCCACTATGTCTGTCCCCACTCCACTGACATGGGTACGGACAAGTAGTGGAGACATCCTCCTGATGCCTGCCCCTGTACTGGATGCAAGACCTCAGCTTCTGAAACCACTCTCCTGACAGAGTACTTATGTACCATTTGGTCTCCTGGACCACCATGTATCCCAGGCCATCAGAGCCTACTATAAAAAGGACCCCTCTCCCACGTGAGAGGGGGTTGGAAAATTCATTGTATGCAGAGGATATTAAGTAATATACATTTTTCACTCCATTGTTCATCTATGTTTATCCTTTCATAAGTTAATTCTAAGTTCTTATCTAAACATCGTTGCATTTACCTTTGAGTTTTCCGACCTAATTTTGTTGATGAGATTTCACCGTCAATAGGAGTTATTTGGGTTTTTAGAACCGTTCAACACATTTGGAAAAAACTGAAAATTTGGCCTGAAATGCACCTGTGGCCGCGGCCAGGGACATCAGTGGCCATGGCCACTGCTCTCTGTCCCCTAGGCCGTGGCCACCATCATTCAGTGGCCACGGCCAGAGCCCATTTTCAGCACTTGAAAATGTGCAGTTTTTCCAAACGGTTCCAAACCCCCCCAAATGATTTTGTAACTCCCAAAACACATTATTGGGGTTAAGATCATATCTCCAACAGCCATATTTAATAATGGCTTTATGAAATCCAATCTCAAATGTGTAACATATAATATACACATTATTGGGTAATATTTGGGAGTTACAAATTTGTAACTGATTTTGTAACTCCAAAATATGTCACATTTGGGCACACATATGTGTCCAATTTTGTGACTCTCAATAATATGTTACAAGATGTGACAAATCACATTTGTGTGACAAATCACATTTTGTCACATTATTTAATCTAATATTATATTATATGAAATAATATAACATTCCCCCACTAGATTAAATAATCATTTTTTGTAACACTTATTTAATCAATCAAACATTATATTGAAATATAATATTCCCCCACTTGATTAAATAATCACTCTCTATAGAAACCTTTACATTGGTGCATAAAGTAAAATGTCTTTCGACTTGAATTTTACCTTAGTGTAATTATCACAAAGTTTGTTGAAATTTTGGTTGTCGAAGCATTGAACCACTATCCCTTGATAAAAAACAGGTGATAACCACTATCCTCAAGCTCTAAGTATCGCAGGCTGACCCTGTCCTGAGTCGTTGGAACTCAAGGAGGTAGGGCTGCGTAAAGTGTCACTTGACTTTTCATTAAAGTTACTCTCGAGGATCTTGAACCCACAGAGCAACACTAAATTCCTAGAAACTGTCTAAGTGCTAAGAGAAGTCGATAAAGATTCGAGTCTTCAAGACTTGAGCACAAGACCTAAGTCAACGACTTAGGACTCTCGTGAGTTACGTTACGATGAGTTGAATTTACAAAGTCCAAGTTGCCTATTTATTAAATGAAAATTTGATAACAATAGAGTAATCATGGAAATAAAAATAATGCAAGCTACCTAGGTTTAAATGGAAAAATAGTTACAAATGTGCTCGGGGGCTCGAGCGTTGAATTCCTACACCCCAATAAACTATGGCACACAAACCTACTTTACTAAAAATTTTATACTAGGAAAAAATTACAGGGGCCCTATCTTTGGAGGCACCTCTGCCACCAACTCGATCACAGGGTTGACTTCGAGGATGCGACCCGTCGCCGAAGCTTCTCTCCTGGGCTGCCCTAGCCTCCCCTGCCTCAAGGCACGCCTCAAGCATTGTCGTCATGTTGGGATCCATGGTGAATGAGAGATCCATATCTATGTTGCTTTGCCACGCAACAAAAAGTGTACCATCGGCTATCACGTCGAGGTCAATTTCTAGGTCTTCTGCTCAATTTTAAAGTTCTTCGGCCTCTTTGGCAGCAAGCTCCGCACGAGTAGTGGCCCATGTAGCATCCTCTGTTGTTTTATTATCTCATCCGTGCGGGCCAAGGACTCCGACCTGCTCAATCAAAACTCTTCACGAACCTTAGTCAGCTCCTCCTCCACGGCTTGGGTGTGACCCACGACATTGTAACGTCCCAAATTCCCTGATGTGACTTATTGCCTGGATTATGGGGCCAGGAGGGCCATAATTGATTTAAAATGTGATTATGTGATTATATGCATGATTATGTGAGTTATATTATTATATGTTGACAATTGCATGCATGTGCGCCCACTTCTTATTAGAAGGGCATTTTCGTAATTTTGTCCCGTTGAGGGTATATTTGTATATTTATGTGCATGTTGGTGATTTATGGTTGAGACCACATTGTTATGTGGATATGTGTGATCTATTCAGCATGAGACGATCTTAGGTTGCAAGATTAGCGGTTTGGTCATAACGGGATTAATTGCCAGGCTCGGGGTGAGCCTGGGGGTAATTTGATGATTAGTACATTACCAAGACTAAACGGGTAATGGGTTATGATTTAATAATTATTTAAGGAAATTGGGAATAACTAGAATCGGAAGTCCTTAATTATGATTAACGGGATAGACGAGAAATGACAGTTTTTCCCTTGGGCGACTGTGAAGGTTTTGATGACCCTAGGGGTATTTTAGTCTTTTGAGCTTTAGATATGTTTACAATTTAGTGGGTTGTAGAAGGTTAAGGCAGAAAAACATAGTCCTTCTCTCTCCATCTCTCTCTCTCTCTCTCTCTCTCTCTCTCTCTCTCTCTCTCTCTCTCTCTCTCTCTCTCTCTCTCTCGAGTTGAGAGTTTTTAAGCTAAACTTGAGGATTTACGCTTGGGAATTAAGGCTTAAGAGTTTTGCGTTGTCTTCAGCCATTGGAAAGGGTTCAATTCAAGTTTGAGGTAAGGATTTCAGTTTAAATTCCTGTTTTTACTCTGTTTTTAAGGTTAGTTTAAGGCTTGAGGTTTTGATCATTGAATTGGGTATGTGTTGATGTTTTGAGTGGTTTAAGGCGTAAGTTTTGTTGTTAAACTGGTGGATATATTGTGTTGATGTTTGGTCTTGATTTTTGGATTGGTTTGGTGAGGTTTTGGCTGGCTTTGAATTGAGAAATAGGCAAGGGAGTTGGGTTCATGGGGTCAAGTCGCGGCCGAGTTCATGCAAGTCGCGACTTGAATCCATTCCAGAGCCTCCCTTGATCTCTATCTAGCAGGCGCGCCGCAACCCATAGGGTCAAGTCGTAGCCCGCCCCTGGCACCCCAGATAGGGCCTCTCTGTCTTGGGGGCGCGTCATGGCCCTATGGGGCAAGTCGCGGCCCACCTGCCCTATTTGTGCCAATAAGGGTTTTTATTGAGTTTTAGGCTCGGGTTTTCATTTCTCTAAGCACGAGATTGAATCTACTAATTGTTTTAGTACGATTCGAGGTCCCGAGTGTGGGGTTTAGACCATGAACCTTTTATTATTTATTTTTATTGATGGGATTTAATATTTGGTTATGACTAGGTGACCGCTATGGGACTTAAAGACTGATTGTTCTCAAGGTTCGCTCTTTTATAATTTCACGCTTGAACCAGAGGTAAGAAAACTGCACCTAGTATGTGACATGCATGGTTATTGATGAGGCATGTTGAGTGCTCTATATATGGACATTGACTGCATTGTAAATGCATAGCAGCTTTGCTTATCTGTCTATGGCACTGACTTAATAGTCAGTGAATGGCAATGGTATTAGTACTGGTCGTGAAGTCTTGACTTATCAGTAATGATCGGTAGTAGTACTGAGCACTGGTCATATGGCATTGTCTTATGAGTCAAGAACAACATTAATGTGTTTAACACAAGCCGAAATGATTAGATCTAATAAACATGAGCATGAAATGCTTCACCGTCCTAAAGGTTGAAGAAAACTAAAGCGCTTGTCTAATCTAAAGGCTAGTTACTTAGAGCCAGGGCCAGAAGGCTCAGTTGACTGAAAGGTTACATGGCTTAGGGTACAGAGCCCCAGAGTGTGACTCATTAGTCACCTATCCAAAGTGTGACTCATTAGTCACCTATCCAAGGTGAATAGGGCTGCAAGCCCCAGAATGATTACATGATCATTTATTGATATTGTATACATGCAGTAATATGTTTTCTTGTTGAGATTTGGCTCACGGGTGCTATGTGGTGCAGGTAAAGGAAAAGATAAGCTCACCTAGCATTGAGTGGAGACCACCACGGGCAAGGTGTTTCTCAGAGGAACTAGGTTTTAACCATATTTTTGTCGCTTAGGTCGATGGGTTGTAACTTTTAAACTGTAATTTCCATTTTTGATTGTAAATAACTTTGTAAACACTTTTATGGGCCCATGTATAGTTTAATGTTTCAAATAAAATATATCCATTCCTTTTGACCGAGATTTTGACTATGGCTTATTAATGACACCTAGATGCACGTTTAAAACCAAATGACTCATTTAGCGAGTTAAGCACTATTCAAAGTCCACAGTAACGTTCTTTGAGTAACCGGGGCGTTACAGGCATCCTCCAACAACATAGAGGAAATGTCCTCCAGAATGCACTGCTTTGACCGCTCGATGGCCAGTAGACTCTCCACCTCGCGGACACGGCCCCTTATGTCCTTCACTTCCTTTTGCAGTCTCTAGTGCTCCTCCAAAAGGACCGTGGTTTCTTATAATTGCCCCAACTCTTCTCAATCTGTTGATTGAGAACCGCAGTACAATGTCCCCGAGCCAATGATTGAGAGCCCCGAGTCGTTGATTGAGAGCTGTAGTTTGCCAAATAAGAATATCATATCAGTAAAAAGATGAAGAAATAGATAATGAACTGAGATAAACATTTGAAGACTTACAGTTACGGAGGAATGGCGATTGGTAGCTACCAGCGAAACCTCATTGTCCCTACCACAACAGGCAAGGCTGCGAGAAGGTAACTTGCACAGGGACCCCACTATCCCTTGGAGAAACTTCGCGGCAAGCGGAGCAACCTTCTCTCCTACTCTCCCCATGAGGAGAGGCTCTAACTTCTCGTGGCTAGGAGGAGTAACAGAACCCTCCAGCCATTCCCCATGCAAGAAGTTTGAAGTCCTCGCCCCCTTGTCGATACGAGCATAGTAGTACTCAACAACCTACTTATGCTTCTTGAAGTCTTCCCCATCATAGTGTTCTGGGAATACTATCAATTGAGGCACCCTAAGTCGGGCACCATGGAATGGATTTCCTTACCCTTCCTGGAGGATTCCCCATCTTGAGGGGAGGAAACCTCGAGGTCAATGACCTCACCTGGAGCCACCGTCCTCTGGGTGAGGACTGGTGGAGTAGTTGAGGGGCTTCTTGGGCCCCTTGGGCTGGAGCTGCAGCAGCCGGGGGCATGGACGTCGTGGTTGATTCCATCAAGAGATCTATTTGAGAGGGTCCTGACACCCTCTGACGCTTCAATCTGACCAATTTGGACAGGCCCATGCTTTCTGGACAAAGGAGAAAAACTGGTTAGACCCTCGAAAAGGAAGGAAAAAAACAAAAATAAGTAAAAATGCATGCAAGACTAAGTATAAATCTCCTGGGGATCCCCACCATGATCAGGCTCCTTAGAGTGGAGGATAGCATAGGCGAATTTGTGAATAAGCTAACCCATCTCCTGCATCAGATTGGTCTCATACTGACAAAACCAAGTGGCATACATAGTCGCCATCTCGACAAGAGGCACGGAACCTTAGGGGTATCTCTTCCTCCTCGAATGGCGGAGGAATATGTCAATGAGGTCTTGATAATCTTGGTACTCCTCCTTGAACCGAAGGGAGATTTTCCCACACTCATGTAGTGATGGCAAAAATAAAGAATGGTCGGGACTAGTTCCCTCCCCTGCGTGCTTAGCATAATGGAGAACAATTAAGGATTTACCTTGGGGCATGGAAGATGACCCGATCCTCGCCTCGAGCTCTTCCTTGAGCTCTTCATCTTTCTTTGCCTCCACGATAGGCTTGATGGTGAGTACGATATTCGCATGTTCTCACGAAGGCATTGCGTGTGTATAAATTGTGCCTTAGCAGCCATATAGTTTGTGTGATGCCTCGCCTTATGGCATGATTGCTTCGAGTCCCGAAATCTGGTAAGGACCACCGGGCTCATACTCTTCCCCTCCCGCAGTAGCCCATACTACTGAAGGTGGGCATCAGTAACGAGGAAGGTGAGATCCAACTCCTCATTGCAAATAGTGCTCATCACCTTAAACCTTTTATCGAAGGAGTCAATGAATGGTGTACGGTGACAGGGACTTGAAATGAGACATTTTACAATTAAGGATCAATTACGAGTTGGACACTATTAGATGAAACTATGCGAGGACAAAAGGGCTTACCAACTCTAGAGAAGTCTAGGAGTAGGGTGGAATCGGTCCTCGTTGGGAAGCCACTCACCCAGAATAAGTGATCCTTGTAGACCCAAGAGTGTCTTTTGTTGACGGTGAGAACTCGTCAATGATGTTAGGTTGGAAAACTCTCACTTTAATGAGAAAATAACTTATAATGAACTTACAATGGACTTGAGGAAAAATAAGTGCAAACAACAATGGAGTAAAAACCCATATATTGCTTAATAGCTTGAGTATACATTGACTTTGTCAACCCCTTTCTTTGAGGGGCAGGGATCTATTTATAGTGGAGCTATAATGGCACTTAGTACATTGTGGTCACGAAGAGACAAAGAGTTGCATATCCAGACTTCAGGTGGTAGTGGTGTTGGAGGAGTGGTGGTCGACTCCTGTATGTTTCAGGGGTTTGCAAAACTACTCCTGCCTTGGTACCACGTCCTACCTCCACTACTTGTTGGGTACGAAACTCATAGGTGTGCTGGGGGCATCCTTACTATGTACCATTCTTGTACTGCCACTACCTGTCTGCACGTGGACATCGTGTCCGTACTCTAACTCCTCTTGGTTTGTAGGTGCATTCCGTACCTGTACAAGCTTCTCAAGTCATACGTAGGTTTTCACCCTCACAAGGTACCTTATTCCTACAGGCTTCAAGTATTGAAATCCTTATATGTTATCATGGATGACATGGTTTCAAGATGTTTGGGAGGCAAGGACCTCACAAGATGGCCCTATGAAAATGAGACATGAGGGACCTCTCAGACCAAAAAACGCGATATCCTTGGCGCAAGATACAATATTGTAGGCGAGGCATGTGCCTCATGATACAGGCAATATGAGATGCAACACAAGGAGTGATGGATGACCTCGTGAGACCCTTTGTGTGAAGCGAGGATCCGTGGGTGAGGTTGTGCCTCGCGGAACCTTCGACGCAAGGTGCGAGACTAGGTAAGTGGGGTGGCCTTGCGAGTCCCTTGGTGCGAGGCATGCCATCATAGGCAAAGCGTGCACCTCCATGAGAACCTCAACGGGGGACGAGATGCCACATACGAGGGATGACCTTGCAACACCCTCAGTGCAAGGCAAGGCACCGTAGGCTAGGTGTGTGCTTTGCAAGGCCTTTGGCGCGAGACGTGACGTCAGGAATGAGGGATGACCTCGCGAGACCCTCAGTATGAAACTAGGCTACATAGGCAAGGCGTGTGCTTCGCAAGACCTTTGGCGTGAAATGCAATGCCAGATGCAATGAGTGACCTCATGAAACCATTGATACGAGACGATGCTCCGCAGGCGAGGTGTGTGCCTCACGAGACCTTTGGTGCAAGACACGAAGCCAGGTGTGAGGGGTGACCTTGCAAGAGGAGCGCCTCACGATATCTTAGGTGCGAGGTAGACGTGTGTCACATGAGGCGCATGGACAAATGGCCTTGCAGGGGAACGAGGCAAGGTGGCCTCGCGAAGGCACAGGGTGAGATAGCCTCACGGAGGCGTAAGGTGTTAGGTGACCATGGGCGAGGTGCACTTTGTGCCGGATTATACTCTTCTATTTCCTATGCTTATCTAATGCCTTGGGGGACATGTAATGAAGGTCCTTTAAGAGTGTGAATTTGTTGGCGTCCACACTTGCTCCCCTAGTCTATAAGGAGGCCTTTAGGTTTTCTCGTAGACTCTTTTTGTGCCATGTTTATAACATGCAAGGTATAAGTGTGTTTCCTTGTTTATGAGATATGGAAAAGCATACTTCTTAACTAGTGATGCTCAAGACGCCTTTGAAGTTTAATTTATGATAGTTATTCCCTTGTACAGAACCCACGAGTGATATTGTTGTAGTAAACATCCAGCCACACGAAGGAGCTTGAGGCACACTACCCGAAAGGGCCAAATAAGTTTCGTCTAGACAAGGTGAGCTTTCAGGTGATGCTCTTAGATTTTTCCTAGGGCTATTTACGAGTATCCAACGCTTGTTAGATTTCAGAATGAAGAGTGCTTTACTTTTTTTTTGTGTGGTCTTTTTGTCTTGTTCACTTCTTCTTCACTATCAAAGCGGTAGGTTTACTCAACGGCGAAGACTACCAGTACTTTCTCGTTGAAGAAACACACTTGGTGTCCTATTAGTGTTCCATGCTCATTGGATGAGCATTTGAACTCCTCTTATGTATGCACGTTAGTTTATTTTAAGGATGTGTTTACCCTTTGGGTATCTCCCATCCTCTTTTTTTTATTCGTCATGC
Source organism: Humulus lupulus (assembly GCF_963169125.1). Lineage (NCBI taxonomy): Eukaryota > Viridiplantae > Streptophyta > Magnoliopsida > Rosales > Cannabaceae > Humulus > Humulus lupulus. The sequence continues at coordinate 60,991,522 of NC_084797.1, read as the reverse complement.
GTGCACTTTTGACTTTTTATTTTTTTATCAAGAAGGATCCTTCTCGTTATTATGCATAGTACCATTTTTGCAAGCGTCTTCTTCGAGACCCTTTTTACAAACATCTTCATTGACATGGTTTTTGCAAGCATCTTCTTTGAGACCCTTTTTGGGCTAGGTGACCTTAGTTAACCTATATGAGGACCCTTTTTGGTTCTTTATGTGACCTCCCCTTGGGATATGAACCCCTATAGGGAGATGGTACTTGTGAAGTCTCACAAGCACCTATTTTCAAGGATCTTTTATTGATTGCGAGGAAGTTTTTTGCAAAGACCTCATTTAGGCCCCCTTTTGCCATGGGTTAGGCGACTTGGTTGATCTAGACTTAGGGATCTCTCTAGGCTCCCCTTTTATCTTCTATGACGTTGTCCCTTTGTAGGGTGGATGTGTTTGTGAGGAAGTCACTTTTGAGGGACCTTTTGACTTTCTTAGATTCTATAAGGGTAGCTAGTCCTTATAGATTCAAAGGTTCACCACTCATACTTATATTTATACATATATAAGTATTTTTTATATATCTTTTGAGACCAATCACCTATTTTGCACATAGTCAGGCGCCTATTGAGGCTCACAAGACTAGGCACCTATTTCGCACATGGCTAGGTGCCTGTTGAGGCTCGTGAGTTTGGGCACCTATTTTTCACGTGGCTAGGTGCCTACTGAGGCTTACAAAGCTAGGCACCTATTTTGCACATGGATAGGTGCCTATTGAGGCTCGCGAGGCTGGACACCTATTTTGCATATGCCTAGGTGCCTATTGAGGCTCACGAGGCTAGGCACCTATTTTTCACATGGCTAGGTGCCTGTTGAGGCTCGTGAGGTTGGGTACCTATTTTACACATGGCTAGGTGCCTGCTGAGGCTCGCGAGGCTAGGCACCTATTTTTCACATGGCTAGGTGCCTGTTGAGGCTAGTATAATACCTCCCAAGTGGTTGATGGGATCTATCTTGCCAAGCACTTTGTTTTTCATTTTTTCCGATACACTTTGACAATTCCAATTGACAATGGTTGTATGTGCATCATATAAGTGTCCTTGGAGATGAGAGATGTAACATATAAGATAGGTGCTTGACATTAGTAATAGTAGGCAACGTGCATGGGTAAGCACGATTTCGTTGTCATATTACATCCGAGAGTTAGCTAGGTGACCTCTTTGGATCCTAAATGACACACATAAAAGGAGTCTTATCGAAGGTTATCCTTGATGAATCCCACTAGCTTCTTCTTGAAGTCTTCTTGTAGACCTCTTCTAACCTTCAACTTGATCTGTGACTTCTCTATCACAATGACCTCGACTACGCAGAGTCTTCAGACGTATTGGTTGAAGGGGGATTGGAGGAAGTTTTTATCCCCTCAACATGCAAGTTCTCGAGGCCCTCTTCCACGCGTATATAATTATGCGCTCTTTCGAAGAAGTCTTCTAAGTTTTCAACCTCCCTCTTGAGCATGTTCTCCCATAACTTGCTTCCTGGATGAACTTCGGTTGCGATAGCCATCTTGAGCTCTGGTTTAGTTGAACTTCCCAGCTTAGTTGCTACCATATTGAATCTAGTGATATAGCTCTTCAGGCTTTCACTCTCTCCTTGTTTTATATTAACGAGGCTAGTATTCGGCATAACATAATCACTGACCATGTGGTGCTACTGAAAAATTCGCCAAAGAACTGCTGCCATGACTTGATTGTTCCTGGCCTTAACTTCTTGAACCACTTGTACACAGCTCCTTTGAGTGTAACGACGAAACAATGGCACCTTGCCCTGTTGTTGAACCCCCTAAATTTCATTAAGTCGTTGAAGGCGTCTAAGTGATACTTTGGATCTATAGTGCCCTCGTACGGAGTCATGCGAGGCTATTTGAAGTTTGTGGGGAGTTGTTCAACCTAGATCTCCCTTACAAAAGGCGACTCATGGTCCAACTCATCGTCATCTCGTTGCCCCCCAGGTGCAGTGACAATCTTGCTTTTAAGGCTTTGCATTTCAATGTCTAATTCCCTTCTCTTTTTGTTTAAGTAGTCTCGTGGGTTCTTAGGGTGAACCCTTTATTTGGTTGTGTCCATCAAGGGAGCTGCATGAGGTGTGATTTTTACCTCAGACCCTCTTTTGTTTAGTTTCTCCCTCAAGTCGGGTGATGCTCTTTCGGAGGCAGTCTTGGGTTCGCACCTCCTGTAGGTGTGGTTCGCGCTAGTTGTGTCGTTGGTGTGATTTCTTCCTTGCATCCTGGGAGAGGGGTATGACTAGTGGAGAGCTGGGTTTTTCCACTATCCACAGGTATGGTGGTATTTCCTGATACATGTTACCTCTCTTTATGCTTAGATAAAGGAGAATGAGAGTTTTCTTGTAACAGGTCATTGAGTATGTAACGCCCTGGATAGCCAAGACCGTTACACTGTGTGTTTATAAAGTGCCAGACTTGCTAACCAAGTCAATTAAACAAAATCGTGTTACTAAGACTATAAAGGAACTAGGGTTTAAAATGTTTTGGTCTTAAAAGCCTCATTTTCATTAAGAAACATTACTCGTTTACACAGGATCCCAAAAATACAAGTTTAAAGATCGTTTACAAAAGTTATAAGATTCAGATACATTAACCAGCCATACTAAGGCAAAACAAGTGGTTAGGTAATCCCTGTCCTGGTCCACTCCTCGACCATGATGATCGAACGGCTGGCTATGTACATTCCACCTCGGAGCTCTGCGTCTCAGGCTTGGTCCAGCTTGCCTTTGCCTTTACCTACACCACGTAGCACCCGTGAGCCAAGGCCCAGCAAGAAAACACAATAACAGAGCATAAGCAATCAACAGACAAGTCCATAACTCACATTATATCATAAGTTCTCAAACATATAATCATTCAGCATGACCAAGTACTCAGCATACTAAGCTTATCAATTTAGTTCACATGTCACAGCACAAATGATAACTAGGGCTAGCGCTCTCAGGCTGCTCCCTGCGTTATCCCACTGACTCCAGCTTGATTAAGCCGAGCTCAGTGAATATTCTTGGCTACCAATGGCCAAGCCGCGCCCTGTGCGCAGATACTATGTACGGCACTCTTAGGTTGCTTTACATATCCCATGGCGTAATACCATCATTGACACGATACAATTCTCGGGAGCACTTAGTCCCATCACAAACATGTATTCGGGTGTAGTTTTCTTACCTTTCAATTCACTAGCTTTGATCCCTCGACTCCTTGAGCGCGATCCCCCCTCGAGCCCTAGCGCTCACCTAATCACAATCATGGCCAAAGTCATTATCAACCCTCAAGTCCAAAACCCAGCCCCGGGGCCAATCCTGAGCCCCCGGGAAGTCTTAGTTCCACCAAACAAGGTGGTGGAACCAAACCCCAAACCTTAGGTAAAAAACCCTTGCAAATAACCCTAAAATCTCCTTCAGGAAGCAGGGTAGCGCTACAGTGCTCTTGGAAGGGCGCTACAGCGCTACAGACAGAAGCCAAAGTCCCCTCAGCATTATGGCCTAGCGCTACAGCGCCCAAAGGCTAGCGCTAGTCACAGACAGCCCAACACCATTTTTCTCTTCTGCGATTTTTCTAAAACCAACTCGAACCAAAACTCTTCCAACTCTTTCCCAAACTCAAAAACAACCTCATGACCATACTCCAATCATCCCAAGCACCCCAAACATCTAGAACTTAAGCACATGCATCCACAACCTCAAAATTCACCATAGCCACTCCTAAGCTCTAAAACTCAGTCAAAACCACCTGAACAACAAAGTTAGAGTTTAGGCTTTATACCTTTGATAGAATTTCGACCACTAGCTCTCTCTAAACCTTCTTGGCTTGCCTCTCCTCAGCCTTAAGCTTGAATTCCCTAAGGTTCCATCCAATTCAACTTAAGCGCCACAGCTCAAAAACCAGAAACAAAAACCAAACCAGCAACTGAAGAGATTACAGAACCTTACCTCAAGTGATGGTCTAATCTTGCTAAACCCTTGCCAAATCCTCAATCTTTGCTCAGTAACCTTGTGGCTTTATTGGACTAACTCCCCTCTGAATTTTACTCCAGAAATCCTCAAGAAATTGGTGAAGAAAACATAAACCGACTTAGAGAACTCTCTCTGTTTTCCCTCCTTTCTTTTCCCTTTCCTTTCTTTTTCAGACTTCTCCAATATTCTACAAATCCCACTAACATAAAGCCTTAGCATATCTATTCCTTACATGCCAAATGACCCTAATGCCCTCCCCTTTATTTCTAAACCTCTAATCCACTTAAGGGCATTTTAGTCATTTTACCCAATTCCCGCTAATTCCTCGAGTGTCTCAAATATTTCCCGCTTAATTCCCGATACCTAATTAACCACCAATAGTATTCCTCAATGTCAAGATAGACTCCAGTATATTCCCTAAATTCTCATTTATACCCCTAAGCTCACCCCGAGCCGGGTATAAATCCCCGCCATGACTTTTCCACTACTTTGCTCACTAGGATCGTCTCGAGTCACAGATCACAGATTTATCCACATAATAATGTGGTCTCGACAATTATCACATATATCAAAGCAGTTATGCCCATAATGGCCAAAATTACGATTATGCCCCTCTAACCTTGTCAGGGCCTACATGCATACTAATACACATAGTCATGCATCTAAAATTTTCAAATAGTCATATAACATGCTTTAAATCATAATCATGCATCTTAATCATTAAATTCACGCATAACTCCCATTATGCCCTCCAGGCACACTAATCAAGGCCCTTAAGCCTTATTAGCGAATTTGGGTCGTTATAGAGTACCTCTTGCATGTTCTCCACAGTGCCCTGCAACCTTTGGTTTTTCAAGTGTAGGACACTTATTTCATCTTCGTAGCGACGAGTTTAGGAACTTGAACTCACTGGGTGTACTCGTGGGTGCTTACCATGTCTCTGTTTGGAGGGACTCGTGTCTTGATGGAGAACTTAGGGCAACTAGTGGTCTTGGCGGCGTGTGAGTTGTACAACCTTTTGTTGGAGCGGTGGCATGTGCTACATGGTCCGGTGTTGGATGAATGGCAAGGGATGATACTTATTCCTCTTCACCATTGTCACTAGGCAGATCCATCGCACCTCCATTTGTTGGCAAGGGAGGATCCCTCATGGACGCCCTTAGCTGGGTTTTGTCTAGGTGAACCTCCACTTCTTGGTGGTCTTGTAGGCATTTTGAACGCCTTGGCATGTTTTCTTACTAAAATTAATGGATGAACTACTGCTTGTTAGTTGTTCTTCCCACAGATGGCACCAAACTATTGACGGTGAGAACTCGTCAACGATGTTAGGTTGGAAAACTCAAACTTTAGAAAGAAAATAACTTAGAAAGAACATAGAATGGACTTGAGGAAAAATATGTGCAGAACAACAATAGAGTAAAACCTTGTATATTGCTTAATAGCCAGAGTATACAATGAATTTTCCAACCCCTTTGTTTGAGGGGTGAGGATCTATTTATAGTGGAGCTTTAATGGCCATTAGTACATTGTGGTCCTGAAGGGACATAGAGCTACATATCCAAGTTGCATGTGGTAGTGGTGTTGGAGGAGTGGTGGTCGGCTCCAGTATGTGTCAGGGATCTACAAAAGTACTTCTGCCTTGGTACCATGTTGTACCTCCACTACTTGTTGGGTGGAAACCTCATAGGCATGCTGGGGGAGACCTTACTATGTACCATTCTTGTACTGCCACTACCAGTCTGGCATGGACATCGTGTCCATACTCTAACTCCACTTGGTTTGTAGGTGCATTCCATACTTGTACGAGCTTCTCGAGTCATACGTAGGTTTTCACCCTCATAAGAACTCTTATTCCCACGTGATACATGTATTGAAATCCTTATAAGGTATCATGGATGACACATTTCCAAGATGCCTAGGAGGCAAGGACCTCTCGAGAAGGCCCTATGAAAATGAGACGTGAGGGTCCTCTCAGACCTTAGGCACGATATGTTTGGCACAAGATATGAATCGTGGGCGAGGCATGTGCCTTGCAACACAGTAAGCATGAGATGAGACACCAGGAGTGAAGGATGTCCTTGCGAGACTCTTGGTGTGAAGCAAAGCTCCGTAGCCAAGGTTGTTCCTCACGGCACCTTCGATGCAAGGTATAAGACTGGGTAAGTGTGGTGCCCCCTCGAGACCCTTGGTGTGAGGCACACCATCATAGGCAAGGCATGCACCTCTGTGAGAACCTCAACGCGAGACGTGATTCTGCGTACGAGGAGTGACCTCGCAACATCCTCGGCGTGAGGCGAGGCTCTGTAGACGAGTCGGGTGCCTTGCAAGACTTTTGGCACAAGACGCAACGCCGGGTGCGAGGCTTGACCTAGGGAGACCCTCGGCGCAAGGTGATGCTCCATAGGGGAATTGTGTGCCTCATAAGGCCATCGGCGCGAGATGCGACACTAGGGTCAACGGGTGACCTCATGACAACCTCGGAGCAAGGTGAGGCTCCATAGGTGAGGTATGTGCCTCGTGAGACCTTTGGCCAGGTGTGAGGGGTGACCTCGCGAGACCCTCAGTGCAAGGCGATGCTCTGTAGGCATGGTGTGTGCCTCCCTATACCTTCAGTGCAAGATGTGACATCAGGTACAAGGGGTGACCTTGCAAGAGGCGCGCCTCAAGAGATCTTGGACACGAAGCAGGCGTATGTCGCGCGAGGCGATGATTAGGCTTGTGCCACGCAGATCCACGGCTGGAGCCTCTGCGTGAGGCGCAACATCAAGCACAAGGGGCGCATCATGAGATCTTAGGCACAAGGCAGACATGTGTCACGTGAGGCGCAAAACCAAATGGCCTTGCGAAGGTGCATTTCAAGATAGCCTTGCGGAGGCATAAGGTACCTTGCACAAGGTGCCCTTAGTGCCAGATTATACTCTTTTGTTTCCTATGCTTATTTGATGCCTTGGGGACATGTAATGAAGATCTTTTAAGAGTGGAAATTTTTTGGCGTCCACAGTTTTAATTGCCACTCGGAGCCTTGTAACCTTTCCCCAGAATCGTATGCTTCATCAGGGTGTAGAACCCATCCTAGTCCCCCTTCTTTGGGCACTTCTAAAAGCTATATATATACAGTATCCCAGTTGGAGAAGGTGTGGGCCAATTTTGTCTCCTATACAAAATGTAAAGTCTAGCCAGGACCCGATATCCATTCTTGGACAGCTAGAAAGGGGTTATGCCGACAAACTGGAGTAAGTCGACATAGTATTGGTGTAATGGCAGGGTTGCACCAGCCTGGAGATGAGAGGCACTCCAAGGTTCGAGCCCATGGATGCTCTCGTGCACCCTCTCGTCCTCCTGAGACAGGCCCACAAACATCTCGCGGGTATCCACCCCGTACTGGGTGAGAATCTTCTCCAAGGCACCTCAGTTTCGGAGCGTGCTTGGGATTGCCTCCGCCTCAAACCCCACAGGGGTGTAGTGTTTTTTCATCGACATCAGACATGCATTGGCTTCTCCCTCCGAGATGCCAACTCAGAGGAGTATTTTTGGCACCAAGGCGGGGTCCTCTCGTAGTACGAGGTTTTGACTGCTACAAGCCATTTGGTTCCCCCTCTCAGGGTGTTTCCCAGCTTTCCGCGCCATCTCTAAGATTTCAGTGTTGAAGGTGTAAAACCCTTGTGTGTGTAGTACGTGGAGCTCCTCAGACATCTGAAACAACCAACCGAGCAGTTAGCGCCTTACCCTAAAGAAAGATGGGTCAAAACGAGAATCCCAAAGACAACTGCTCAGGGAGAAGAGAGAAAACATTCTAAGGACGAGGGGTATCCTTGAGTCACAGAATTTCCAGCGGAGAACACAATTGGCAGCACAGACGGATTCTAGGACTTTTCTAGATTCCGGTCGAATGTCAAGAAAGACAAAAGTTTCCTAAGGTGTGCAGTAAGCCATTTCGACCACTCCTAACATTGAAATGTGCATAAAAAGACTTGTATAAGGTCAAAGCAGCCCTTCAAGTGCCAAAAAAAAAAAACTCGTTCCTAAATTAAGCACAACGAAAAACATATGACCAGTGAATACTTACTTGATATAGTGTCGATAAGTCCTTAAGCGACTTCGAACGCTAAAGAATTGCTTGTTATTCGCCCAGAAATATGACCATTCTCACCAACTGTCCAGAATCACAGAAGAATCTCAAGAACAGTTGAGGGACTTGGAAGCTTGAGAGAAAAGAGAGAGTTCTAGAGTTTTTGAATTTCGAATGGTGAAAGTGCTTGCTGAGAGGAGGTTATTGAGTTTTTATACTCGTAGAACTTGGGGTTGAAGAAATCTTACCCCGATCGTCAGATTACCTACGACATAGGTACTCGAGAAAAATCTGACGGTCATAATCTAAAAGGAATAGATCATGATCATTTGCTTTGGAAAAGGATGCCTTAGGTATGGAGCGAAATGACACCTAGGGAACGGAGTAGACGTTTTGAGTAGTGGAATGAACATCTCATTAATTTCACAGATTGATGGGCACAGCAATACGGAGTCAACACGTGGCATGACTTATCAGAGTGAAGTCAGAGGGAGCACAAGCGTCTCTACCCGAAGACCTTGTGGAATTACTCCTCAGTCTAAGTCTCCACTGTCTGAGGACAAGTGAAGGCTTGGGGGGAAAGTGTTGTTTGTGTTTTTTCCACCCGACATGTGGCAATTAGGAGTAATTAGCAACAAGTCATGAATTTCTCGGAGTGTGAGCTCCTCCAAGAAATTCAATCCAGCCAAGACGTGGGTGTCTCCACGCGAGGCTACCCTGAGGTCTGTCTTCATGGCGAGGATGTCTCCGAGTGAAGACACATCTCGAGAATGCCTTAATCCAATCTCCAGGTCATGGATGTCTCCACGCGAGGCCACGTCTCGAGATTTGTTCTCAAGGCGGGGATGTCTCCGTATGAGACTACATCCCAAGAAGCTCACCTTACTCGCCCACCTTCCAAGATTATGACTCTAGTCCTCGGCCTCAGAGTGGCTACCAGGTGTTAATCACTACTGGCATGGGCCACCAGAAAATTATCTGACAACTTATGGTGGGCCTGGATTAGTGGTGTCAAGTTCGTACACTCGACAATGGGCATTTCCCACAATGTCGCCTGACATGGGTGAACGTGCACCGCACCCTGACAGTCAGAGATATGTTCCCCATAAAGTTGGTGCGAGAATTTATGTAATGGACCCCGTAGAATCTGTGTGGGTCGTAGTCTTTGTTTTAGTGCAACCCTTTTTTGTATTAACTCAATATTACTACCCCATGATGGGGGATCTTGTATTAATGATAGATGATTAACATTAATGACCCCATCCTCTATAAATAGGGTTGTAAGGGGTTTGGATTCTTAGACAGAGAAACTCTGTAACTCATTGCAATATATACGTTGCTTGAGAAGCACCATTGAAGCTTGCTAAAACAAGCTTCAAGCACACTAAACACCATAGACTCGTGGACTAGGGCTCTTTTATAGCTTGAACCACGTAAAATCCCTTGTGTTCTTTTATATTATTTTCTTTATACTCTAATATTTAGTTAATAGCGAAAAGGCAGTCAAAACAATCCATTCCAAGTATTATGTCATAGTCCTTCATTGGAAACTCCATGAGATCTACAAACAGTTCCCTTCCGTCCACCAAGATAAGCGCAGAATTAACCCATTTAGTTGGCATAATCACTTCACTTGAAGGTAACCGCATACCAAATTCTATTGCAAATATCTCACTAGGTCTTCCTAATTTTTCTACATTTAAGTATAAATGAAGGAATGTGTAGTACTCGAATGGCTTAATACATTACATGAGAGGGTTGTGATAGGAATATGACCTGCCACCACTGAGTATGAACAGTCATTCTAGAACAAAATTATTATTCTTCTTCTAATATGTCTTTTGGTCAGCTTTACCCTTAAGAAAGTTTCTCTGAAATTGGCCCTCTTGACCGCAGGTAAAGCAGAGGTGACTATTAGCTCTACATTTGCCTTCGTGCTTGCAGTTACACTTACTACATCTTGGAACCTCTTTTTTCTATCTCATCTATTGTTGCTGGTTCTAGTATGCTCCCTTCAGTTTCCTATCTTGACCATTTCTTCCTCCTTGGTACTCTGAAGCCATGTGCTTGTTTTCATTTCCTTAACAGTTGGGCTTCCACACATCCCTTCTGGCATCATCATCTTTCCAAATCTTATCCTCCCCGTGCTCAGCCTTTAATACTCTCTCTAAGGCTGGGGCATAAGTCAACACACCAATTTTCACCATCTTTACATTTCTTGCAACCATCCACTTCAGGCCTTGTATGAACTTATCGACTTTGGAAGGTTCATTTGCAGTCATATTCTCAGCAAACTTTGCCACACGATAAAACTTTTAAGCATATTATGTCACAGCGATGTTTCCTTGCACCAACTTAATGAATTCATCCACTTTGGCAACTCAAACTGTATCATTGAAAAACCTTTCATTAGACTTATTGGAACTCTACCCATGTTATTCCATTGGCATCGTGAGTCTATTTCATAGTTCTCCACTAGATACAAGTATTTTTCTGCAGCATGTAAGACATACACGAAACTCTAATTGGCATCATCCAACTACATGAGATCAAATATTGACTCCATAGAAGTCATCCACTTATTGGCATCCATTGGATCCCGACCGCCTTCGATCATTGAAGGATGTTGCTTCGTGAAACATTCATACATTGATTCCAAATGAACTTCAAGTTATGGGGTTACGTTCACTACAAGCATCCTCTTCTATACAGGTCACCTTCAAATTCTCGGGGCATGTGCAACTGCCTGTCACGACTAAGTGATTTCCTCTGCCTATGCTTTGATCCCCCTCATTTGCTCAGCGTGAAAGTTGTCTCATTTCGCAACATTCCCTTGCTCTGGATTGTTACCTTCGTTCAAATGCATAGATCTTCTTGGAGGCATAGCTAACAAAAAGAAGTCCTAAAATTGGGAAGACAAATTTAAGAATGAGAACAGAGATAAAGAATTCTACCAGAAACATAGCTTATAGATATAACATGAAACATCAAGAGAGAATTATTGATAAAAACACATTGAATATCATATGGCATTAATATAAACATTCATACATTGTCCAAAAATAAATAACACGAAATGGAAAACAACATAGCTATTAATGACCAGATGGTAACTAAGCACATGAAATCATAAAGAAAACATGCTTATAACTAATAGGGACAGGAACCTCTATTTTATTTCACCCACTCTAGTTTAGCGCACTAACACTACCCTATGGATGAAAAATTTGTCTCTAATCTTCCAATCATGTAGTCCTATGCCTCAATTTCCATTCAGTGAACACTGCACAAGGATAGACGACCATACTAATACTATGTATGACTTTGACAAAAAGTATGGGAATCTTTCCACTATCTCAGTGATAGTCCCATCCTCCTCTAAGGTGGCACAGGCAAACCTTTATATAATCAGTGTATTCATTGTACCCACAGGCAAACTTCTCTACTGTTGCACCATATAACTCTTCCTCAAACAAATCACTAGCTATCTCCAATTCTCATGCTGCACCATATAACAAAGTTGAACAAGCATTGGACCCCATTCCCACTATACTCAGAGATTATCTTAATCTTCCAAATTTTATTTACCTTTTTCAGCATCTCATGCCAATGAATCTGAGATTGAAGCAACCTTTCTAGTATCCTTCCCACTCAAGTCTTAATCCAAGGCATCTCCTTTTTTTCAAACAGACAAAGGAAAGAGAGATTAGACTCTATCAAAACCAAGTGACAAAACAAAAACCCATTTATAGTGCGTGTGTTAAGATCTTCCCGATCTTGATATGCATATTGTAAGGTTCTTTAAGAGCCTAAAAAAACACGGGCTTTGATACCAAATGTAACGGCCCACTCTTCTACCTGTTGACTCACTAAAATACGATAGTATATTATATTGGTCAACACCCTTCAGAAAGTTAACTCTTTTGGAAGTTATGTCATTAAAAGACTAATAAATTCACTAATATTTTAAAAGATAATTTAAAGAAAATAAAACATAAATGCATAAGTGTTTGGATCCGAAACAGTTGAAAATATACACGTAGTTGTTCCAAAATGCATAAAAAGAGTAATGCTTAATTAACAAGTCATCTCATGAGTCTTAAAGAAACATACACTTAAACTTAACATAAAGGACACTTGTGTGGAAGACTTGCATACTTCAGGCGAGATCATTTTCAACCACACCAACACAAATTAATTAGCTTTATTCTTTCCTGTACATAGAGTAACTGAGTGAGATATAAGGCCCAATAAGGCAGTAAACATATAAAAAAAAAACAGTTCATCAAAACATGGCTCATTATTCTCAAATGAGCTTATTATACTTAACTTGGCTTAACATGTTCAACTTAGCAATATACTTAAGAGAATCTTATAGTCATAACAATGTAAATGCAATCATATGTCATCTAACATATCTTTATCAGGATCTTAAAGTAGAGGTGATCAGGCCTTTGTGGTCAGGAGAAATGCCACTATCCAAACTAAGTGGCATACTTTGCACCCTTAACGATGACAGTCCGTAAAGTGAGCATGCCAAAGTACGACTACATGGTCACCCATAACTACAAAACCAAGGTAAGCATAAACAACATTGCACTCATATATCAGCAAACATACACAACACTGCACTACATCCCATATATGGAAGCATACTTAGCATTCCACTATCAGACCATATAAATCACATATACAGTCCTAATATCCACAACTATCAGCATACATTTCTAGAACATGCATCACAAATTATATATATTTAGTATACAATCTTATAAACAGTTCTAGTAGCACAGATGTCGTACTAAATAATAATTTTCCACCTATCATATGTTACTCAAGTGCATACTTCCTTACCTCGAGTCCTTAGCACAATTTTCTTACCTTTTGAGTGGCGATCGCTTCTAGAATCATATAAACAAAACATAATACTTGAACTTAGTTTACAACTCTACTAAGTCTCTTAAGAAATTAAATTAATGAAAAACCTATCCTGAAATCCCATTCTTGAAATCTGAATTAAAAAGCCCCTTGAAGACATTGCTTCTTTGCAAGTTTTGAGATTATCTTTGATTTGGAGAACTATTAGATATTTCCAAGTGACTTCTTCGAGGTTTCCCTCTACTATGTAAAATATCTCCACTTGAGTGCATTCCTCATTTGATCCCAACTCTTAAAGCTTTAGCTTCTTCTAACCAATATAGGTTGCTCATCAACCTTTGTAGGAGTCTCATCTTAATACTCTTTAATTATGATGGGTTCTTGAGAGTTGTTGTCATTATACAGCATGTTCTCAAAGAACTCAACCCCTCTAGATTCAATTATCACATTAGAATCCAAGTCTAATAATCTATAAGTTTTGATATTTGAGGCATAGTCAACAAAAGCACATCTTATAGCCCTAGGACCCAACTTGTTCCTTATAGGATCTGTATTTTTGCAAAGAGCAAGACACCACACATTAAGATAACCAATATTTGGTTTCTTTTATTTCTATAATTCATATGGAGAGATATTTTTTTATAGGAATACGATTCAAGATATGACATGTAGATAACAAGGCTTCACCCTACAAATTACAACTTAATTTCGAATGTAATTGCATAGCGTTAACCATTTCAAGAAATGTATTATTTTTCCTTTTCACTATACCATTTTGTTGTAAAGTATATGGGGCAGTACTTACATGTATAATTCCATGCTTTTTAAAAAATAAGTTGAAATTAGTGTATATTTATTTTCCTTTCCAATTGATTTTCAACTTCCACTTTATATATTTTAAACATATTAAATGCTACATCTTTGATTTTAAGCAAATAAATACATGTGAACCTAGAACAATCATCAATAAAGGTAATAAAAATACCTACTTTCACCTCTAGTAAACATAACATTTAGTTCACATAAATCACTATGTATTGAATCTAGCAAGTTAGAATTTCGATAAACACTAGGAAAAAGGCTTTTTTACCATTCTTTATTTTATACATAGGTCACATTTGTCATGGTCAACAATGTTACAATGATCAATTCACAATTAATTCTTCTTTTGATAGTACTATAACCTATATGTGCAAGTGGAGTATGTCATAGAATTTAAGTCAAGCATATTAGAAGAAGAAGGTTTATTGGTGTTCACAAAATCAATTGAGGTACAAAGTTTATACATTCCATAACAATCATAACTCGTCCCCACAAAGATCGCCCCCCCCCCCCCCTTTTGAAAAAAATGAGTTTTCTGGAGTCAAGCATCGCTTTGATGCCCAGTTTGCTAAGTAAGTCCCCACTCACGAGGTTTCTACTCATGTCCAATACATAGAGAACATTAGTAAGTAGAACCTTCTTGCTGAAAGTGAGAAAGAGATTAGTTATACCCTTGCCTTCAACCTTTGACCTTTTCTCATTTCCCATTTGAATTTCATGCCCATCACTTGTGTTCTCAAAGGTTTTAAAGAGAAACCTATCATAAGTAACATGGATGGTGGAATAAGTACCATATCACCACCCTTGCAAAATGGCCACTCTTGTCACACACAAAGCAAGACCTTTTTGAGCTCTTGAATTTCCCTTCATTCTTTCTAGGGCCCAAAGGTTTGTCACTCTTGCCATGAGGCTTTTATGCCCTTTGCCTTTGTTGTTGGGTGGTTTGGTCACTACATTGGCTTTGGAGGTCCTACCAATGGACTCATCCATATTTGTTATTCCTAGAATGGGACTCCTCCTCAATTCTTAGGTGCTTGAGAATCTCTTCCAAAGAGATCTCCTTATTCTTGTGAAAAATCCTCTTCCTATAGCCTCTCTAAGATAGTGGTAACTTGTCTATTATAGCACCAATAAGGAATTTCTCTGGTAACACAATCTTAAGGATGAAGAGTTTATTCACAATTATTTTTAATTCATGGATTTAGGGGAGAAGGGATTCATTGTCAATAAACTTATTTCTATGTATTGAGTAATAAGGAATTTCTTTGTATCTTTTTCCTCGGATTTGTACTTATTTTCCAAGGCCTCCCATATCTCTTTCGAAAACTTGGTGTTTGTGTAGAGGTCATAGAGATGATCTAAGAGGGCGTTTAGTATATGAGCCCGACATATGCGCTCATCTTCTTCACATTTCTTCCTTTTTTTGATGACCTCTTAAGTATTGTTCTCCTTTGGTGAATTTATGGCCTTCAAATCCTTCTCCAAACAAGATACACCTTGTGAATAGTGAGGAGAAACATAATTTTGTCTAGCCAACACACAAAATTATTTCTATCAAATCTATCCAATCTAACAAAATCTTGAGTCATAAATTTCAAAGCCGAAATTGATGAAGAATTATCTACGGTGATGTAGAAAAGCAAGAAAAAATGAGATATATATAATTTTATTGTTAGGGGATAGTGAAATTACACCACATAGTGAAATCCAATCTATGACGAGAAAAAAACACCACTTGAAAACTTCAAAGTTGGGAGAGAAACACCATAAGGTTCATACACAAGGAGTATCTATGTCCAAATTATCTATTTCCTAACCCACCATTGATTCATTTTCTAAGAGGAGAGAGAATTGGGATTGAATAGTCCTTTGAAATTATCAAGACAAACATTTTCTTGATGAATATTTTTTAGAAAACTTATGACCTTGGAGAGATGGAGAGAGAGAGAGAGAGTTGAGAAGTGTGATCAAAACTTCAAAACTCTAAAAGACTTCTTCTATAGTTTAGGCACCATCATTGATTCTAATCAATTAGATTAAAGCTTTTAGACACATAATTTGGAGCTTAAAATATGACACTATATGGGTCAGATAGGCGACACCTACTTGTAGGCAATGCGTCGCCTATTTTGTTTTGCCTAGGTTTCAAGTTCTAGGCAACGTGTCGCCTACAAGGAGGCAATGTAACACCATATAAGCAGGTCAAACTTCTCAAAAGGGACCTTAAAAACTTCCAAATGCTCCCAAAAATTTTGGGCATCCTTAGATACCTCAATGTATCACTTTGGACACAAAATTAAAATTGTTTAAAGTTCTAGGCAATGTGTCGCCTACAAGGAGGCAACATAACACCATATAGGCACATCAAACTTCTCTAAAGTGACATTAAACACTTCCAAATGCTCTCAACCTTTTTGTGCATCCTTAGATACCTCAATGTGTCACTTTGGACCCAAAATTTAAAAAAAAAAGCAATGCCTACAACAAAAAATTAAAATTTACACGTATATTATGTGAAATCGTTAGGGTTTTACACCTATCTTTTGTAATACCACTCAGGCTTTGTATTTTAACCGACCCTAACAGGACCTAGAACAAAGAAATAGTAAGGCCAAGTAGAACCAACAAGACAAAAAGTAAAATTAATTTTGAGTAAAAACTTACTTTGATTAAAATTGTGTGGGATCGCGAAAATCGTTAAAGGAAGAAAAGCATAATACCACTCGCCCCCGACCATAAAAGAAGCTATTTCTCCATAGAAGGGGATTCATTAGTATAATTAAAGATATACTTAGATTGGGGAGGGAGCAAGTTATATATGTCCTTTTTAGAGGAAATGACAAGTTTGAAGAGATGAAAAACGTCATCAATAGTGATAATAATATCTTTAAAAGCACTGACAAGAGCAACACCATTCAGAATGCGAAGGGATTTGGCTAAAAGTTGCATTGGGTGCATACTAATAATGGAAAGTAAATATACCAATAAAGGGGAGAAATGAAATACAACAACTTTGATGTGTTCATATAACATCCCACAAATTCTATACTAAGAATTTTAAAGGAAAAATAACATTTAGCTAAAAAGGGATTTAATTGGAAAATTATGATAAATTAAATCAATATTGGTTTAATTATATATTGGAATAATAAATGAATTTTTATTTCTAAAATTATGTAATATTCATTGGAATAAATAATAATTGATATTAAAGTTTAGAATCGGAAAATAGTTGGAATTTAAATCATTTTAATTTTTTTATTTGTATTATTATTATTTATTGGGAAATAAATATTTAAATTGATAATTGAGATTTGTCAAGATTTGAAGATTGATGTTTTAAATTATGAGATTTAAAATAAAAGAAATTTTGATCACTCAATTATTTTATTATTTATAGAAATAATATTAAGATGTTTTTAATTAGAATAAAAAGAGAATTGTATTAACTTATTGTGATACATTGATTAAAATTCCAATTAAATATTAGTGCAATGTTAAGGGTAGGACTGCACATGGGGCGGGTTTTCGGGTTGGGTGGTTCGGGTTCGGGTGCACGAAAATGGTACTGATCCCGTCTGATACATTTTCGGATTTGGGGTATTTTCAAATTTCGGTTAGGGTCGAGTCAGGTTTGGTCAGATTCAAGTTTGGGCGGGTTTGGGCCTTGAATGGGCTTTGACAACAACTTTTCAGTTTTTTTTTTCACTTTTGTTATGTATTTTTACAGAAATAAAATAATTTACAACAACATGCCAACATTCAAAAGCATAATTGTTGATTTTTTTTGTTAGACAAATGCTTTATTTCACACAAAAATTATAAAACAAAAATCTATAAAAACATAATATTAAAACATAATTTTGGGTTCCCTTTCGGGTTTAACCCGAACCCGCACTCCATAAAAATTTTAAACCCGAACCCGAATGTGTTCGGATAGGTTTAGGCCCAAAATAATCAGATTTTGGCTAAAACCGAGTTTTTCAGGCTCGGGTTAGTCGGGTTTTTGGGTTTTGCAGGTCAAATGTTCAACCTTAGTTAAGGGTTTATTTGAGCAATTAAGTGGCAACTTGATCAAAGAAGGACAAACAACAATTTTTTCCTCTAAACTATAGCCCTTGTAAAGTTTTTCCCCTGAAATATTTTTTGTGACAAAAATGCTCGATGAACTATGGAAATCATTGCAAACATGCCCATTTTGTTACATTTTGTTCATTATCTTAAGCAGTTTGCTATGTAGCCACATGTCACATACATACTTACAGTACGAGGGTCTATTTAATTAACTGAAGTTAGTCAAAATCGAGTTTATTGACGCTAAACATACAAAAATTAGTCCAACAAATGTAGATACATATTTTCAAATTTTTGCATTATATTTCTATGTATATATGTATTTGCATGTTAGAATTGTCACATCCTGACACATTAGCGTAACACCAGTGCTACATGAGCAAACTGTTTAAAAAAAATAAACGAAATGCAATATAAGTGACACATTTAAAATAGTTGTTATAGTTCAGGGAAGATTTTTTCCATAAAAAAAGTCTAGGGGGCAAAACTCTATAGAGGCCAAAGTTCAGGAAAAATTTCCTATTTACCCTAAAAGAAATTGGTTTTATGTCATAGTGTTATTTAATTAGCAAAACAAAAATTAATTAGAAATCAGTTTATTTAATTATTTAAACAATAAACAAAATAAATTAATTATTAGTTAAATAATTACATTAATATATTAGAATAGGAAATTTTACACTATATGCATCATAACATTGTTAAATTTTTTAACATGCCATCATAAAAATTCTCCCCATAATGTGCCCCCTCTCCTATTTTGGACAAAAATACCCTCGTCACTCAAATTTAACACTTCACACATTTCTCTCTCTATCTCTTTCTCTCATCCATCATTTACAGCCATTTTTTCACAGCACTGCTCGGATCTAGAAGTTTCTTGACGTTTTTAAAGAGAAACAATCATGGGTAAGTATCATTTCATTAATCTACTTGTGAATATGAAATGTCATGGTTAGATATTAGATTCGAACTGTTTCGCAGTTGAGTTTGGATTTTTTTTCTGCAATTTTTGAACTATTCTTCGGATCTGGGATTATGTGGGAGCCATTCCAAAATTGATGGTACATCGATGCCATTTCGATGGTACATCGACGCCATTTCGATGGTACATCGATGGAATGTCGATGTTGAGGCAAACATCTAATTTAGATGTTATTTTCGATGTAATATCGATGGTATATCGATGTTGAATCGATGCCATATATGTTGATTTGGTTCAACATCGATATGGAATCGATGTGGCATCAATATACCATCGAAATGGAATTGCATATAGATGGCAACCATCAGCATCGATGATACATCGATGGCATTTTGGTGGTACATCGATGCCATTTCGATCGTACATCGATGGAATGTCGATGTTGAGGCGAACATCTAATTTAGATGTTATTTTCGATGTAATATCGATGGTATATCGATGTTGAATCGATGGTATATCGATGTTGAATCGATGCCATATATGTTGATTTGGTTCAGCATCGATATGGCATCGATGTTGCATCGATATACCATCGAACTGAAATCGCGTACAGATGGAAACCATCATCATAGATTATGAATGGAAATTTCATCGATGTGGCATTGATGTTGAACTGCAATACAGATTTTCATAGGCATCGATTCATAATCGATTTACCATCGATTCTTCATCGTTACACTTTATTTTTATAATTTTCTTATGTTTTTTTTTTTGAAAATTTGCAGGTTCCAGAGTTAATATAATTGTTTCTTACAATGATGTTTGGGAACAGAAAGCAGAAAAATGGAATTTCAAAGGTGGTTTGAACACTATAATACATGTACCAAATGACGTTGGTTACATAGAATTATTGGAGAAGTTGTATTCAAAGTTGAAAGTGGATAGGTCATTGTTTGACTTAAAGTTGGAAGTGTCGTTTACATGCAATGATTTTAGCGTAGATCCCATTGAAATCACGGATGATGAAGGAGTTAGTGCTCTTATTCTTGACAATTCGAAGTCCTTAAAACATCGGGTTCCTTTATGCATTAGTTTGATTGCAAAGAACATTGCTCTTATTGATCCATCTCTTAGAGCGAGTGTTAATATGGAAAATCATAATCAATCTTGCACGGCTGTTCCACAAACAGCTCCTGGGCCAAGTGTATTCATGGGAGGTCCTAGTCATAATGAAACTTTTTTCCCCCAACAAATCTCGCGCATGATGATGGGTATGAGTATGAACCTTATGTCAATGACGATCCAGTTGCCCATTTTGGTGATAATGATGAAAGAGTTGAGGGGTGCAGTAGTTCTAATGATAACTCAGAGGATCGGTTGTCGATGCTACATGTGGTTCAAGTAGATAATTTAAATGTACGACCATTTCCAAGACGTCAAGAAAGCCAAGGACGGAGGATTGCTGGCTCAGAAAGCAGTCGTCCAACTACACAAGATGATGGAAATAGATGGAGTTCTCCAGCATATACTGCTGAAGAATCCCATGCCCCTCTTATGTTATCCCCACGTTATCTAGGGTGAGTTGTGGAATAATAGAAGTTGGGAAGGATTTTGAGAACAAGTTAGAGTTGAAGACAAAGGCACACTTGTATGCAATGAAGCAGAACTTTGAGTTTGTGGTGAAGAAGTCAGGTACTGAAGTTTGGTATATCACTTGCAAGGATCCTGATTATGGGTGGAGATTGAGGGGGAAGAGAATTCCTAAATCTGATATGTTTGAGATAACTCGTTTCACCAACAAACACACTTGCTCACTTGACCTCCGACATAAAGGCCATCGCCAAGTTACACCTTGGGTTATTGGTCATAGCATAAAGAAAAAATATCAGACTAGATCGAATGCGTACATGGCAAACAACATAAGAAAGGACATTAAGAATGATTATGACATTGAGTTGTCATATGGAAAAGCTTGGAGATGCCAAGAGAAGGCTCTTTCTTATGTCAGAGGGACACTAGAAGCATCCTACCAGAAGTTATCATACTACATGTTCATGCTTCAACAGATTTTGTCACTGAGGAAGATCGATTCAAATATTGCTTTTTCTCACTCAGAGTTAGTAGAAGAGGGTTTCTTACATGTCGTCCTGTGTTATGTGTGGATGACACTATTTTAAAGATGAAATATGGTGGGCAGATGTTATGTGCAGTCACGCTGGATGCAAATAACCATCTATATCCAGTTGCATTTGGTATTGCGGATAGTGAGAATCATAATTCTTGGAAGTATTTCATGTCAAAGCTAAAGGAAACGATTGGGGAAGTTGAGGACCTAGCGTTTGTATTTGACAGGCATGCAAGTATTACACATGCCTTGGAAACTATTTTCCCCGATGCCTATCACGGTGCTTGCTACCACCACATTAGTATGAATGTGGTTGCTAAATTCAAGACTGATCATTGTCATGTGTTGATGTATAATGCGGCATATGCTTTTAGGAAATCTGAGTTCCACGCTAACTTCAAAAAAATCAAATCAAAAGACCCAGCCATTGCTCAATACCTAGAAGGCATGGGTTTTGATAAGTGATCCCGTGCTTACTTTCCTGGAAATAGGTATGTCATTGTGAATTGTATTTTAATTTATGAAATCTTCCAAATCTATGTTACTATTAAATGTTAGTTTTCCTGGATACTAGGTATAATATAATGACAAGAAATTACGCTGAAAGTTTCAGCAATAAGACCCGAGACGCTAGGAGCTTTTCTGATAACTACATTCGTCAAATTTATTTGCTTCACACTGTAGTCCTAGTTCTGTGATAGGAGAGAAACTAGCGAGAAGACAACTATAACTCTTGCACTGACCTATGAGAAAATTTTGGTGGATATGGCTGAGAAAGCTCGATTCTTGATCCCTTATGCAATAGGGAGGCATGAGTTCCATGTGTTAGATGGTGAGCTGAATGGTGAAGTCGACCTCCTGAATAAGACATGCACATGGGGTGTGTTTCAGATTATTGGTATCCCATGTGCTCATGCACTATCTGGATCTCTTAAGCGAGGGGTGAACTTTTATTCGTTGTGTTCAGATTACTATAAAATTGAGACATGGAGGTCCTCTTACAAAGAATCTATATATCCTACGGGTAACAAGGAAGAGTGGATTGTTCCACATGGCATTATGACAATAAAATTGAGAACACCTGCGCAAAAAAACCCGGTTGGTCGTCCAAAGAAGAAACAAGGTAGGCCTAAGATGAAACGCCATCCTTCCAATGGAGATAAATTGGTTGTACAACGCAAGTGCAGCACTTGTGGAGGTCTAGGCCATAATAGGGCAACTTGTAAAGTTTGTGTTTGAAATTTATGGCATCGATGTTA
The DNA here is from genome assembly GCF_963169125.1 of Humulus lupulus. Taxonomy (NCBI): domain Eukaryota; kingdom Viridiplantae; phylum Streptophyta; class Magnoliopsida; order Rosales; family Cannabaceae; genus Humulus; species Humulus lupulus. Next base: position 60,969,383 of record NC_084797.1, on the reverse strand, counting down.
AACTTTTTATTTGGGTATTAATGGTCTTTGTTAATCTTTTTATTTGTGTATTAATGGACTTTGTTACTCTTTTTATTTGTGTATTAATGGACTTTGTTACTCTTTTTATTTGTGTATTAATGGACTTTGTTACTCTTTTTATTTGTGTATTAATGGAATTTGTTACTCTTTTTATTTGTGTATTAATGGACTTTGTTAATCGAAATGAAATTTTTTATATACAAAACTAAGGAGAAATATACTATTGTGTGTCATCGAAATCACAATAAATGTTCTAACATCAAGGGTACACATTCTCATAAAAAATGTCGATGCATAATTTATCCTTGAAGTACTGAATGTTGTCCTTGATGGCATATGATAAGGGAATGTCTCCAAGAATAAACTCCAAGTGTTTGATGGAGAATACGCCGCAATCTCCGCTGAAACCAAGAAATCGCATTTGTGAGTGTATTGAAAATTAAAGGAGAACAGTGTTATAAAAATCTGAATTTAGTACGTCTACCTGGTTCTAGACTGTGGGAAAATATCAGTGGACATGCGCCGCCAATCAAAGTTTGGAACGGTGATCTTCAGTCTAGCTATTTTCAACTTGGGGTGTCCTTTAAACATACCAGAAGCGTTGAGTAAAGATGGAAGCATCCTAGTCCAAGGCTCGATTAACTCAGACAACTTATTATGGCTAAAGTTGGAGTGTTCTGAGTCAAATACAGTGATCATCCAATCAGCAAAATTTATTTCGCAAAGGACCCAGTGCCGATTTTCCAAGCTGTAATGACCCACTACTCTAGACTTTTGGACCATTAACGAAACTATACATACAAATCCTTAATAAAACTTACATTTGCGAAAATACCATAAATTTATTAGAAACTTGTAGAAATAAAAATTACTCTCATAAAATATCAAGTAGGATATGGGATCCCATTGTCTTTAAAACAAAACATAATTTAAAGTGAAAAGGAGTTACATAGAAAGTGCGGAAAAATACATGTAAAACCATAAAAAAGGTAAAACAAGACTACATCCTCGAAAATCGAACTCTCAACTCCTTGACTCCATTCACCACCGATACACATTCTCCCAAGCATCCACGAATCTTACCGCCACTATAGCTATTTTCCTGCACATATAAACAAAAAGGAATGAGCCTAATGCCCAGCAAGGAAAAATCTAACACATAGTTCATATACATAATTTCATAAGAAACATAAAAACTTAACATAACACTTTATCATACACATACTATAATGGCCATTATTACTTGGGGTCCCATAGACTAAACAAGTCATATGCCCATGAGATTAGTGGGGTCCTACTAGCTAAGTAGGTCATATGCCCATAATCTATTTGGGGTCTTGTTAGTCATATGGGTCATATGCCCAAGCCTACAAACATACATATTCATAACATATTTCATAACATAAAACATAAGATAACATAAGCATAAAACATATAGATTCTATCCTATTTTCCTTGCCAAAGTTACCGGGATAAGAGGACAGCGTTGGGAATTTTGGAACACTCCTAATAACCATTAAGAAAAGGTGAGTCTATAGAAGAAAAAGAGAAATGAAAGGAATGGAAGGACTAAACCTTGGAGAAACATACTTACCAAAAACTTATGTGCAAGTTCTTAGATTTCCTAACCAAAATAAGAATAAGGTTAGAAGACTGAGTAGAAGACTATGAGAAAGAAAATAACATAATACCAATGAACTAGGGTATAGAAATACCTTGAAGACTTGTAGGCCAATCTAAACCTCGAACCGAAATACTATGAAACCTTACTTCCCCAAGTCTTTGATAAGCTTATGATGATCAAGCTTATGATTTCCCCACCTAAGTGTTTAACTCTCACACTCTCCTAGCACTTGCAGCCTCTGAACTTAGAGTAAAATGTGAATAATGGCTGGGTACTAGGTCCTATTTATAGAGTTTAGGAATGAAAGGATCTTAATTTTACTTGAATAAAAATAATAGCTTTTTAGGTGAAAATAATTTGAATAATCGTTCAGCAGAGGCTGAAGACTCGTTCAAAAATGTGCTGGACTTATCAAGAGGTTGAATGGCTGAATGGAAAACAAATTCAAAATGTTTCAAAATATGCTGAAGGAGGCGATATATCGCCTGGGCCAGTATGCCCGAGGCTATCGTGCATCGTCTCGTGTTTTCCGTATCTACGTGCTGCGATATATCGCCCCCTATAGCTGCGATATATCGGCACACACTGATTAATTAAACACGAAATTACACATTTTTAGCTAAGTTTGAATGGAGTAAACAGCCTTGACTAAACCCTCAACGTATTCAAAGCTGCTGACTGACCTTATAGCATTCAAACTTTTACCCTTATTAAATTTAATCCTCAAAATACTTAATCCTTAATCATCCATACATAACATGTGCTTAAAATCCTATTGGTCCTTATCTAAACCTTATAGTATAATAAATATTATCCTTAATATCAGTCATATAATCAAACCTTAGGTTAACATTAATATTCTTAAACTATAGGTTAAACTTAGAAAATCTACAAGTACTACTATGAGTGTCCAAATAATTCTCGGTTTGAACCAAAAATCCACAGTTACAAAGATAATGCTATAAATACTATAATAATACTATCTAACTAGCTAAGTAAAGTTCTTGGACTCTACAATTCTCCCCTACTAAAAATAATTTCGTCCTCGAAATTTACTTACCAAATAATTCTGGATACCGGCCTTGCATGTCCTCCTCCAACTCCCACGTTGCCTCTCGTTCAGATTTATTACTCCATAGGACTTTGACTATAGGAAAGTTCTTGGACCGTAAATGCTTCATCCCTCTATCTAGGATGCTAACCGGTCGTTCCTCGTAACTTAAGTCTTTCTGGAGCGCTATTGTATCGTACTTGAGGACGTGAGATGGGTCTGACACATATTTGCGTAGCATCGAAATGTGGAACACGTTGTGACTATCGACTAGTGCTGGCGGTAGGGCTAGTCTATACGCAACTGATCCCACTTTGTCCAATATCTCAAAAGGACCTATGAATCGGGGACTAAGCTTGCCTTTCTTCCCGAACCGCTTGACACCTTTCATAGGAGATATCTTCAGGAAGACTTGATCTCCGACTTGGAATTCCACATCGCGTCGCTTGGCATCCGCATAGCTTTTCTGACGACTTTGAGCAGCAACCATACGCTGTCTAATAAGCGCTACTGCTTCTTGATCTTGTCTAACAGATTCGGGCCCTAAAAGCTGCCTTTCTCCTACCTCGTCCCAGTGCAACGGTGATCGGCACCTTCTTCCATACAGCAACTCATAAGGTGCCATCCCGATTGTTGACTGGTAGCTGTTGTTGTACGAGAACTCGATCAGCGGCAAGTACTTGTTTCATGATCCTCCGAAATCAAGTACACACGCGCGTAGCATATCCTCTAAAATCTGAATCGTACGCTCGGACTGCCCATCTGTCTGAGGATGGAAAGCTGTACTAAGGCTTAACTTAGTACCCATAGCTTGCTGTAAACTTCCCCAAAATCTTGACGTAAACTCTGATCCTCTATCTGACACTATTGTCTTGGGGATTCCATGCAACCGTACAATCTCTTAGATGTAGATGTCTGCATATTGGTCTGCCGTGTATGAAGTCTTAACAGGCAGGAAATGAGCCGACTTGGTTAGTCTATCTATTACTATCCAAGCGGAATCATGCTGCTTATTCGTCTTTGGCAGACCCGTCACGAAATCCATAGCTATGTCGTCCCACTTCCATTCTGGTACGCTAAGCGGTTGCAATAAACCTGCAGGGCGCTGATGCTCTGCTTTCACTTGCTGGCATACCAAACACTTAGATACATACTCCGCTATGTCCTTCTTCATCCCTGGCCACCAATAGATTGCCTTGATGTCATGAGTCATCTTGGTAGACCCTGGATGAACTGAGTACAGGGTGTTGTGCGCTTCTTCCAGAATCGTCTTCTTAATACTTTGATCATTTGACTGCTTCCATATGTACTGCTAGCGATTCATCATGTCTCTGACCAATCCGTATGTCCTCTAGCAGATTCGATTGGATAGACAAGTTAGCCAGCTTGCCTACAACCACTTCTATTCCGGCACTGATAAGCTCCTGCTGTAGCAGCTTTTCTATTCCGGATAAGGCTGCTAAATTCCCATAGCTTTTCCTACTAAGCGCATCGGCAACCACGTTCACCTTTCCTGGGTGGTATAGGATTTCGCAGTCGTAATCCTTGACTAACTCTAACCACCTGCGCTGCCTCATGTTGAGCTCCTTCTGCGTAAAGAAGTATTTTAAACTCTTGTGGTCCGTATAAATCTCGTACCGTTCTCCGTAAAGATAATGGCACCAGATTTTTAACGCAAAGCATACTCCTTTAACTGACGTGAGGCATAGGCTATCACCTTGTCATTTTGCATCAGCACGCATCCCGATCCTAGCTTTGATGCATCGCAGTAGACAACGAACTTATCGTTGGGTGTCGGTACACTGAGTACTGGTGTTGAGCAAAGCTTATCCTTAAGCAATTGGAAGCTTTCCTCACACTTATCATTCCAGTTAAACTTTTGTTGCTTCCGGGTCAGGTTGGTGAGCAGAGTGGCTATCTTAGAAAAGCCCTCTACAAACTTCCTATAATAACCTACTAGCCCTAAGAAGCTTCTTACTTCTGATGCGTTCTTTGGTGTGGGCCAATCCTTCACGGCCTCTACCTTTGATGGATCTACTGCAACTCCATCTTTTGATATAATGTGCCCGAGGAACGCCACTTGCGAAAGCCAAAACTCGCATTTCTTGAGCTTTGCGTAGAGTTGATGCTCCTTCAACCGTGTCAAAATCGTCCTTAAATGTTCCTCGTGCTCTACTTCATCCTTGGAGTATACTAAGATATCGTCGATGAATACAACGACGAATTTATCTAAGTAATCCTTGAAGACCCTATTCATTAAGTCCATAAATGCGGCTGGTGCGTTAGTTAGACCAAAGGACATAACCAAGAACTCGTAATGTCCATAACGAGTCCTAAAGGCTGTCTTAGGAATATCTTCTCCCTTTACCTTGAGCTGATGATACCCTGACCGTAAATCGATCTTTGAAAATACAGTCGCGCCTCGTTGTTGATCAAACAAATCGTCAATCCGAGGTAGGGGTACTTGTTCTTAATCGTTACTTTGTTCAGCTCACGATAGTCTATGCACATCCGCATACTCCCGTCCTTCTTCTTCACGAATAGTACCAGAGCTCCCCATGGTGAATGGCTTGGCCTAATAAAACCCAAGTCTAGGAGTTCTTGTAGCTGCGTCTTTAACTCCTTGAGTTCCGTAGGTGCCATCCGGTATGGTGCCTTAGAGATAGGCTTTATGCCTGATACTAATTCTATCGTGAAGTCTATTTCTCGATTTGGCGGCAATCCTAGCAAGTCATCGGGAAATACTTCTGGAAATTCTTGTTTAACTCGGACATCTCCAACCTTAAGCGGCGTCTCCCTTTCCATGTTCGTGATGCTGGCTAAGAATGCTTGACATCCTTTCTCCATCATTCTCTGAGATTTGAGAGATGACACTAACGGGGTGCACAATCCTGAAGCTTGTCCCATGAAGCATAGTTTCTGGCCGTCAGGAGTCTCGAACATCACCTTCTTGCGTTTGCAGTCGATCATTTGCAGTCCTCAATCTTGATTGGTACGCCTCGTACTATTCGTGATGATAGAACTACTTTCCCTGAAGGCAACTCGGTTACAAACCTAGTTCTAAACCTTTCACTAGGTTTGTCTAGTTTTTCTATCATTCCTAACGAGATATACGAATGAGTGGCTCCCGAATCAAATAATACATGACATAAGTTATTGAGGATAGAAACCTGACCTGTGACCACCTTGTTGCTAGCATCGGCCTCTCCTTGGGTTAAAGCAAAAACCCTAGCAGGAACCATCTTTTCGTCCTTCTTCCCTTCTGGATTTTGCTGAGGACAATCTCTTTTACGATGCCCTTCTTGACCACAGTTGAAACACTCCTTGGTGTTGGCGCGGCATTCTCCAGGATGCTTCTTCTGACACTTAACACATGGCGGGTATTCCACGTAGCCCAGCCTATTCCCTCTGTTATTCGTACGTGCCTTCTTATCACTGTCGAACTTCTTGTTATCCGGATGCCGTCTTTTCGGGCCATTACCATTGTTGTTGGACTGATTACTGCCATTATGGTTGTTGTTGTTCCGACTGGCCTGAGGTTGGCTCTGCTGTCTAGGTTCAGGCTTACTGGCTTCTTCTTTGCTTACATTGGCCTGCAACCTTTCTACTTTGATTGTCGTCTCAAGAACGTCAGCATATGTAGTGTTTCCCGGGTTCGCTAGCTTAACCCCCATCTCGATTTTCAGTCGAAGTCCCCTAACAAACTTGTTCACCCTTAGAAAATCGGTTGGAACCATCTCCGCTGCAAAGTTTTGCTAAGCGATCGAACTGACGAGCATACTCTGCCACTGTTAAATTTCCTTGCTTCAGGTTGGCAAACTCCTCAACTCTTGACGCGAGTACAGCTGAGTTGTAGTACTTTTTGTGGAACAGCTCCACAAATTGGGTCCATGTCATGGTGGCAGCATCATGGGATTGCTGGACCAAGTCCCACCATATCCTGGCATCCTTCTTGAGCAAGGAAGAGACGCAGGATATGCGGTCCGCATTACTAAGGTTCATGTGTGTCAGAATTGGCTCCACATTCCTTAGTCACTCTTCTGCCTCAAAGGGGTCTGTAGTCCCTTCGAAGTTTGGAGCATGCTGCTTGCGGAACCTTTCATACACTGGCTCCATGTACTGTACTGGATACGGCGCGTAATTCGTCATTGGCCATCCCCCATATGGACCAACTTGTTGGGGTGCTGGGGCCATTTACTGTGGCTGCGGCTGTGGCTGTGGCGGAGGCTGAGGCTGAGATTGAGCCTGTTGGCATTGTTGCTGCAAAAGTTCCTCGACTTGTTGTCGCAGTCTGGCAATCTCCGCAGTGTTGTCAGCTGGCGGTGCCGACGCGTTGCGACGGGCAATAGCACGCACTCCCCTTCGGCGAACTGGAGGGACTTCATTGGTCGCTGGAACATCGTTGGAGGCATTTCTGTTGGTGCGTGCAGATCTTCGGAGCGACATCGTAGCAGAGTTCTAACAGTTGAAAGAAACATGTTAGAACTTTACCTAATAGGCTCTAAGGAAAAAAATTATTCTAAAACAAACATATCTCGGACCTATTTATTATGACTTTTTATGAAAAATTATATAAGTCTTTATTTATATTTAGAGTGG